>NC_064634.1:105878010-106503010 GCF_023864275.1 Schistocerca cancellata
TTGTTTTCTGTTTGACTTTGTCTATGAAGACCTTCATGTTCATGTTGAATTCTTCAAAGCTTTTGTTTTCCTCTTATAATTATTCTATCTCTTTTAATTCGATTGTGAGTCTGTTTTGAAGGTCTATGGCGAGTTGCTCCTTGTCTTTTATTGTTTGTTGCAGTTTATATGCTCCATATTCACGAATAGAAGGTAAAACTAGATCACAAACCCAATATTGAAATTGTTCAGCTAATTTCATTTTTCGTTTCATAATTAAAGAATAAAGTCCAGGATTAGTAAAAAAAATAGCTGAATTTTCATTACCTCTTAAGATGATCGAATCGTTCACCTTAAAATTTTCATAACTATTATGACATTTCTCTCTAACATGATCATGACTATCTATCTGTGGATTAGTAAATTCTAATAATTCAGCAATATCTTTAGCTTTAAACCAAGGATCATTATTATGATCAATAATCATAAAAACTAGTTTATTGTGGTATGTAAGCTTGTTTTTCATGAAGCCTCTGCTTGAGCAGCCTTCATGCTGCACCAGGTCTACAAGCATCGCCATTTATACTGGATAGGAAAAACATTAGTAAATTAAAATTATATCATTTCAGTCTGAAGAAGATTCATTATATCACTAATCAGTTGGCCGGCCGGTGTGGCTGTGCGGCTAAAGGCACTTCAGTCTGGAACTGTGTGACCGCTACGGTCGCAGGTTCGAATCCTGCCTTGGGCATGGATGTGTGTGATGTCGTTAGGTTTAAGTAGTTCTAAGTTCTAGGTGACTTATGACCACAGATGTTGAGTCCCATAGTGCTCAGAGCCATTTGAACCATTTTGAACTAATCAGTTCTTGTGTACTGTTATCCAAAGTACTTAAATAATTTCGATAGCTAAGAATTCTCAAATTTCCTTTCATCCGTTGATATAAATTTATTGAATTTGGCTCATAATCAATTCTTAAAATTTTTTGCTGTCTTGGTGCATATTTCTGATTATATTACTTTCCCTTTGTACATTTTTTAACTATGCTTGGATGACATAGTATTCATAATTAAAGTTATATAATCTTAAAACAACAAAAGCTGGTCATATATTGTCATTATTGTGTTTGAGGAACAACATGTGGTAACATTTCATCTATTTCTCTGTTTCTTTTGTTTATTACATCAAATTTTCGATTTGTCTTTATCCAATTCACATTCTTATTGTAAATATTTTATTTGATATTTATAAGCAATCATCATCTGTTATCTGATCTTATATTCACCATGTTCACGAAATGCTGGTAAAACCTCATGTGTAACCTATTTTCTGAATGCTTTAGCTTCTTTTTTTATATTTTAATATTAGGCATTATAATCCTGATTCATTAATAATTGTAGTTTATATATAAATATTTTGGATGCTTTGTTTTATGGCATGTGTAAAAATCTTTAAATCTTTGTTTATCTTCATCATCCGCATGTTTTTTAATAGCATCCCTAGATCTTTTATGGTCTAATATCTCAGCAACATCTTTAGCTTTAAACCATATTTCATTACTTTCATCTATGGTTACTAAAATATTATGCTTGTTACAAATGTGCTTATTATTCTTTAGATCAACAAGTGCCTCCATTTATATAGCATTAAAATACATAGTAAATTAAAATCAGGTAATGTCTTTTGTTTCTGGACACAATTTCAGAGTAGCAAACACTGCCACACTAACTTTTATTAGTTTAAAATCAGCAGGGGACAAATCTTTGACCTCTGGAGTTTATAAAAAAAATTGATGGTCGGAAAAGTCGACCATTTCCAGAGGATCATCGTGTTTGATATCTTTGTATTTAAGGCTATAATTTTGCAAAGATTCAAGTTGATGACTTTTTATTCTTTTTAATTTTTCAGGGTCCAGGTGCATGGACCCTGCGATTCCATAGTGAATGAAGCACATCTTCTCATTTGTTATCAAAAAATTCCCTTTATTAAACAAAGGAATCGAAATGTCATTGAACCATGTTCTCAAATTTAAATCATACTTACGTCCTTTCTTGAATGAATTCGAAAATATTCACTTCTGAACTAGTGACAACTGCCATTTATATAGAATGAAAGTACATTAGTAAATTAAATTTTTTCTTTTCAGGTTCACTAATGAAAATAGCTGATTTTTCGTTGCCTCTTAAGGTGACTGAATTGGTCACATTTAAATTTTCATGGGCGTCTGTGAGACGGCCTTTAAATCTTCAAACATTTTACTAACAGCAGCCATCATGGCCTGCAAATTATTCAGGCATCAGCAATTTCCTTAAAAGTGTGTCATTAAAGATAAAAATTTCCTTTTCATGAAATGTGTATTGTTCTAAAATCTGATAAATGAAATAAAAACCACACGGTAGAAATACTAGAGACACCAGGAGAATTAAGTGTGTAAATACTATATTTATTCAGTTATCAACCCCACAGCATGAAATAGGATTCATTTATTAAGGAAAAATATTAATTATTAATGATAATTTTATCTCAATAAATGGAAGTGCACGAGAAGTGTAAAAAATGTGAAGTGGAGAAGTCAATTGATAACTTTTATTCAAATAAATATGCAAAGAATAAGCTTCCATATGCTTGTAAAGAATGTAGTAGAATCCTGTATGGAAATGTATATAATAATACAATACAATACAGTTTATACCTAATTATAACAGTACTGTGGCAATATTTAAGGGTGTGAAATATATTCTTCATTTTTACGAACAACAACAACAAATACAAGAGTTGAATAAAGAACACCATTATATAAATGTATTGGCTGTCAAGAAATTAGAGATCTTGGCTATTTTTGCTTAAGTAATTCATCTAGGGACAAGCTTACAAGTAGATGTAAGACTTGTGAACTAAAATATACGGCAAAAAAACATATTGTTTGAGTGTGGAAAAAAATTAGTTAAAAACGAACTAAAAAACATTTACAGACAAATAGAGACATCGAAAATGAAAGTTCTCATTTTTTGCAAAGCTAATTTTTTCTATTCCATAATAAATGGAAGCCTCTCTGAGAGGTTCCACAGTTGCTCAACTTCGTGATTATTGCAAGAATAAAAATTTTAGGATATAGTGGCTTTAAAAAGGATAATCTTATCAACTAAATCGTTTTAAATAATTTATCAGGTCCTACAAGGACTGTCGAAAATTTGAAAGTAAGTGAACTCAAAGCTATAGCTAAAGACCTTGGTATTAAAGGACACAACACATTAAAGGAAACATGATTGATTAATGCCATTGCATTACAAGCGTTTAAATTTCACCCAGATGCATTCCAAAAGACTAGATCAAGACCAACACATGTACCCATAAATTATTTTTACAGATTTGATGATGATAATATTGACAAACCTTGCCTGCCAAGAAAGGAAAAATAGTGAGGCTAGATCAAATGTACCCATTTAGCAGTAAGATATTTCATCAAGAATAGGAAACTGAGTCATCTAAAAAGTATTTATTTGAGATTAAAGAAATTAGATCGTAATTTAATGAAAAATTTAAAGCATGGTCCGTTGAGTATTAAACTGTCTTTACGATGCTAAGATTGCCAAACTCGATACTGTTAGTGAGGAAGCAGATTACATACCAAAAGCACTTAATTCTATGGTAGATGTAACTAAAAAGGGGACTAATTTCAGCAAAGGAGATGAAACGTCCCCTTAGAACAATTTATACAAGACTGTGGTTAAACTGACACACAATATTTTTAGCGCAACGCAATCTGACTATCAAAGATCCCTGCAAAAGAATGGCCCTGAGTAACACTAAACTATACCTTTCCGAAATCACTTACCTCACAAAAATCTTCATTACTCGAACTACTGCAATACAACGAGCGCCACTACTGCCAGCAAAATAAAAGATTCAAACTACGGAAGTCACTAACTACTGATAGGGATAGTTAGCAAATGAAAGATTTTAATAGAGAACAAACACTGTATTTACCTTAATAATCATAATATATATAGCAGTTCAATTTCAAAACTTCCATCATCTCTCTCCCCACATCCACCACTGCTGGCGGCTCACCTCCAACTGCGCAACGCTACGCGCTGTTCACATCCAGCTGCCGCTGCCCAACACTACAATGGCAGACAACAACGCAAACTAGCCACAGACTGCACACAGCACAGCCAGTGATTTTCGTACAGAGTGCTACGTAACGTTGCCAATAAGAGAACATAAACAGCCTACTTACATATCCCCCATGCTCCCCACAAAAAATTTTACAAAATATTTTTGGGCAGTGGCCAATAATGATTTGAAAAAATTTTTCATAATTACAATAACAAAGATATCAAATGCACACACTTATTTATACAATGTTGGTCAAAAGCTAAAATTTTCTCACAGTTCATAAAGACAGTCCAGATTGTTCATCACAGTAAAATTTCAGTGTTTTTTTTTTTCAAACTCTGAGCAGTAAAAGACAATGCACACAGAAGTAGTGGATTTCCACGCAGTCTTGAAGAAGTAGTGTTGTCCTTCCAACTGAAAGACAGTGCTGACTCTTGACATGCTGATCTGACTATCAAAGATCCCTGCAAAAGAATGGGCCTGAGTAACATTAAACTATACCTTTAAGAAATCACTTACCTCACAAAAATCTTCATTACTCGAACTACTGCAATACAGCGAGCGCCACTACTGCCAGCAAAATAAAAGATTCAAACTACGGAAGTCACTAACTACTGATAGGGATAGTTAGCAAATGAAAGATTTTAATAGAGAACAAACACTGTATTTACCTTAATAATCATAATATATATATAGTAGTTCAATTTCAAAACTTCCGCCATCTCTCTCCCCACATCCACCACTGCTGGCAGCTCACCTCCAACTGCGCAATGCTACGCGCTGTTCACATCCAGCTGCCGCTGCCCAACACTACAATGGCAGACAACAATGCAAACTAGCCACAGACTGCACACAGCACAGCCAGTGATTTTCGTACAGAGCGCTACGTAACGTTGCCAATAAGAAAACATAAACAGCCTACTTACAGAGATAAGCTGAATATAACAGTCAATAACCCAAAAATGTTTTATCCACATTCTACAGGTTATAATGCATCGAATAATGCTCAAGAATCTGCTAAAGTTATGTGCAATAAAATGTGGGACATCTTAACATCTGATGAGACTGTTGATATAGGAGAAACATTGTTTAATATTCAGATGTTAACAATTACTAGAGGTGGTGGAGGTGGTAAAAAAATAACAAATCTAGCTGAAGACAAAAAGACTAAAGATATATCACAATAATTAAAAATGATGATAATCTGTGCTGTCCTAGAGCTGTAATTGTAGATTCGACATACCAAACAAATAAAATTTTGTGAAGAGAACTAACTACAGATGAGATTAAGAAAATCAGAGGACACAAATACAAATTGCATTAAGAGTTAACTGATATATTATGTAGTCAGTTGGGAGAATACAATGAAGAAGAACTGAACTTAGCTGACATTAAAAATGTTAAAGAATTATTGGATATCCAAATAAACGTCGTATGTGCAGAAAATTTCAATGCAGTTATCTGTACAAAGATCACAATCATTTCGATGTAATTAATAATATGACTGCTTTCTTGGTATCTTCATATCTCTGTGATAAATGCAAGAAGCCATATAACAACAAGGATGCTCACAGATGTAAAATAGCCAGAAAAGTGTGCATATTATGCAAAAGTCCCGAACATGAAAGTGAAGAAAATAAGATATATTGTGAGAAATGCAATAGATACTGTTATAATGAAGAATGCTTGAACAATCACCAAGACGTTTGTGAAACAGACACAAGTGGGAAGGATCTAAAAAGATTTGTTTAAGATCTAAAGAGCATAAATGTGGCTTTCAACTTTGCAGAAATTGTAAACAAGTAGTGGAAATTGGAAATCATAAACGTTATATGCAACATGTATTGCAAAGATGTGGTATCTGTGAAAGAAGATTTGGTGTGGAATTTATAGTGCAGGTTTGCCCAAATTGTAATAAATAAGGTTGCTATGTTAATGGAGAATTCAAAGATTTTTATATTTACCACTGCTTCAAATATAATAAAAATAGTTGGTGGTAAAAAGTTTAAATGTTGTAAAAAATGCTTTCCAAAGAAAGTGAATTGTACCTATGCTGAAAGATACATGTGGTTTTGTTATGAAGCAACTCAAGAGACAGGCATACATATGCCAAATCTCGTAATAGTTTACAATTTTAAAGATGATACTGTTTATAAATTGAAGACAAATGATGAATTCTGTAGGTGGATGATATCTGAAAGGAACAGTTATCACACAGTCATAGCTCACTATGCAAAAGGTTATGATTCCCAGTTAATTTTTAATTACAATAAGGCCATATACCATCTACACAGGAACTGAACTGATGTTGGAGATCAAGCAACTGGGCATAAAAATTATAGATAGCAGTAATTTTATACAAAGTCCACTTAGTAGTTGACCAGAAACCTTTGATTTGAAAGAATTGAAGAAACTTCCCATATTTATTCAATACGGCATAAGATGGAAACTACCTTGGACCGATTCCTGATACTGAATATTACTGTGTTGACACTATGAAGCCAAAAGAAAGACAAGCATTTCTCAAATGGCACAGCTCTAAAAGAAAATTATGTGTTCAATATGAAGAAAGAAATTAACGAGTACTGTAATTCTGATGTAGGTATACTAAGAAGAGGCTGTTTGGAACTAAGAAAACAGTTTCTAGAGATAGCTAACATTGATCCATTCTGTTATTTAACAATTGCTGACGTTTGTATGACAATTTACAGATCTAAACATTTACCTGAAAATACAGTCGCTGTATTGGATAAAGAACAGAAGGAGAGTTACAGTAAACAATCTATAGCTTCGTTGAAGAGTTTAAATAACAGCAGCATTCAACATGCTCATGATGGTGGAGATGTAAGAGTTGCAGGAGCAAAAGAAGATGGATTTGATAAAGAAACTAGTACTGTTTATCAATGCCATGGTTGTTATTGTTATGGATGTAAAAAATGTTTCAAAAGTGAAACAATTAATAACAAAAATAAGGACACAAAGGATGATCTGTATCAAAAGAATTTAACAAGAAGTGCAGAAATACGAAATGCTGGATACAGTTTTGTGGAAATGTGGAAATGTGATTGGTTGAAATCAACAGAGTATAAAAGCCTTAAGGAATTAAAGCAGTTACCTAAAATTATTGAACCATTGAATCCAAGAGATGCTTTTTATGGTAGTCAAACAAATGCAATAAAATTAAGGACTAAAGCTGATGGTGTTAGCTCAAAAATGAAATATATTGACGTATGTAGCCTTTGTCCTACTGTACAATATTACGATTATTCTCCTGAGCGACATCAAAGAAAAATATATAGACCAAGTTATTATTCTATAAATTGGTATGGCTTAATAAAATGTAAAGTATTGGCCCCTAGGGGATTGTATCATCCTGTTTTGCCTATACATATACAGAACAATAAAAATCAAAAACTCTTGTTTACTTTGTGTGTCACATATGAAAAAGAACAAGTAAGTACATGCAATCACAGTGATGAAGAAAGTAGTTTTATTGGAATTTGGCTCTAGATATGTATGAAGTTTGGGATTTTAAAAATAAAAGCAATGTGCTGTTTAAAAATTGTGTGAAAGACTTTCTGAAGATAAAATTAGAAGCTAGTCTACATAATTTTGAAAGTGATGAAGAATATGTCAAAACAGTTAAAGAGAAGATGGATATTGACCTAGATCCTAACAGAATAGAGGAAAATCCAGCTGTTGCCAAGATATGTCTTAATTCGTTATGGATAAAATTTGGGCAAAGGCAAAATGTCAGTTAAACGAAATAAGTAACAGTTTACAGCGCTTGTAGGAGATGCTGCTGGATGACCATTAAGATAATTTAGATGTACATTTTACTACAGAGTAGATGGTTCAGACGATGTGCAATTTCATGGATTATTACATGGAAAACAATCCAGCTACGAATATTTTCATACTTGCATCCACTACATCAAATGCAAGGCTCAGATTGTAGGACATTTAGATCAATTAGGAAAATCTGTTATATATGTTGATACAGATTCCATAGTAAGTACTGATGATGGTGAAAATAGTGTAGAAACAGGTTATATACTGGGAGAATAGACAGATGAATTAGGAAATAACTGGATTACAGATTGGGCTTCGACAGGCCCAAAAAGTTACTATTATGAGAAAAATGATGAAATGACAGAAATGAAGGTTAAGGGCTTCACTGTAAATTATAGAAATATTCAAAACATGAATGGTGAATCTATGATAAGGCTAATAGAAAGTGAAGTAAAAGAAAAGATACAGTTAGAATACAATCAGATAACCAGAGATGTTGGTACTAAAAATCTGGTTAACAAACAACTTAAGAAAGAGTTTTCATTTCAGTATGATAATAGAGTTGTTCTAGAATATTATGATACATTACCTTACAGATATTAAATATTAAATAATTTGTCTATATCTTCTAATGTAAATAAAAATTTCATACTACATTCCATATACAAATAGAATAAATTAGTTAGTTGCATTTTGTGTATTCTATGTTGTCTAACTTTTTAGTTATAGATTGATAAACTTTCAAAAATAAACAATAGGCTTTAATGTAATTTTATAGGGAGATTATTAATTGGTAAATTAGAATTCACTATTTGCTTTAAAGTCATAGAAAAGAGAGAATCAGAGCTTTCTCTTTCTTTCCATATTTCTATATATGTTTCCTCATAGCTATCAAAGTACTTTTTCTATTCTTCTCCATAAATTCTCTTCAGTACACTAACACGTTGAGTATGATCCAAACTTTTCAAGTGATCTATAATTAATGATGGTTTAAAATATTCTTTGCAACACTCAATTTGTTTCTCTCTTGGATTATTACTTCTTTCAACAAAGATGTCAAATTGAAATTTATCCCACACATTAGTCATATTTATAGACATTAAAAATTTAAAGTATTATTCAAATTTTGTTCAATATAAATGGATACTCTACTAAAGAAGCTCAATAATGCAAGCAATTGAAGTCTGTTTAAAAAGGTTAGTGAGCTTGACGTTAATGAGTGCTAGTATTTTACTGATTGCAAATGTTTAAAAACTAGATATGGGGAGAAAATTTCTCTCGAGGTCGATAGTAAATTTAAAATTATTTTGCCAGAAAGGTTCAATAAAATAATAAGTAATTGGGATTTTCAATTTTTTAAGATGGTGATATTAAACTAAAATATAAAGGAACCAAGAGAACTAAAAATAATGATAATGAATTTCATGATCTAGAGTTCGTTGTGTAGCTGCAGAATTTTGATTGAAAATTTTTAATTTTTTTTGTGGGTGTGTTATCTTTCATCCGTTTACAAAAAACTTTAGTAATTGGGTGGATAGTGTGCTCAGCCTAACGGTTTATAAGAAAATAAAAAAAACATAGTAAATTATCTGCAACTGCCCACAATGGGCTCACTTACTACTTTCACTGATTCCACGCCAGGTTCTAGTTGGAATGATATCAATGAAATATTTGTTACGCTAATTCCACGCCACATCGCTGTGTTTACATCATGCGCAGAGTCTTTATATAAAAGGTAAGGATTTGCAAAGCTCTGTGAGTTCACATAACCTTATATATTCAGCAATCATGCACAGGGGGAAAAATTGAGGATTAACCTCTCCATCATTGACAAATTCTTCTTTTCTTCTTTAATTGTCTCTCATGCCCCTGCAACATCGACACACAGCAGCATAATCTGCTCTTTGTCTGTGGTTTTCCCGAACAGCGATTCTGTTCTCAATCGGAAGCACTAGCTTAACTTCTTAAGCCAGGATAATCCTTTACTCACTGGAACACGAATGCCATTAGCCCTTCCTCGATGTTTTTGTTATAACAAGTGATGTTTGTTCTTGCACGTTATGTGCTCTACATTTGCATCTACCCTGAAAATCAGACGTAAGTGCCTGGCAGACGGTTCACCTTCACGATAGTTCTCTATTATTCCACTCTCGAGCAGCAAGTGGGAAAAAACTAACACCTGTATATTTTCGTGCGAGATATGATTTCCCTAATTTTATTATGATGATCGTTTCCTCCTATGTAGGTCGGCGTCAACAAAATGTTTTCGCATTCGAAGGAGAAAGTTGGTGGCTTGAAATTTTGTGACGAGATTCCGCCGCAACGTAAAACGCATTTGTTTTTATGGGGTCCATCCCATATCCTATATTATATCCGTGACACTCTCTCCCCTATTTCGCGATAACACAAAACGTGCCGCCTTTCTTTGAAGTTTTTCGATGAACTCCGTTAATCCTATCTGGTAAGGATCCCATACCGCGCAGCAGTATTCCAAAAGATGATGGACAAGCGTAGTGTGGCCAGTCTCTTTAATATATCTGTTGCATTACCTAAGTGTCCTGCAAATAAAACGCAGTATTTCGTCTGGCTTCCCCACAACAGTTTCTACGCGTTCTTTCCAATTTAAATTTTTCGTGACTGTAATTCCTAGATATATTGGCGAATTTACGATCTTTAGATTAAACTAATTTATAGTGTAACCGAAGTTTAAAGAATTCCTTTCAGCACTCATGTGGATGACCTCTCACTTTACATTAATTAGGGTCAATTACCAACTTTTCCGCCATTCAGATATCTTCTCTAATCTATTTTGCAATTGGTTTAGTTCCTTCGATGAACTTACTAGACGATAAACGAAAGCATTATCTGCAAACAGCCTAAGACGGCTGCTCAGATATTCTCCCAAATTGTTTGTATAGATAATGGAGAGCAGAGATCTTGTAACGCTACCTTGAGGAACTTCAGAAATCACTTCTGCATAACCCGATGACTTTCCGTCAGTTACCACGAACGGTGACCTCTCTGGCAGGAAATCACGAATCCAGTCACATAACTGAGCAGGTATTCCATACGCAAGCAATTTCACTACGAGCCGCTTGTGTCGTACAGCGTCAAAAGCCTTTTGAAAATCTAGAAATACGGAATCAATTTGAAATCCCTTGTCAATAGCACTCAACACCTCGTGTGTGTAAAGAGATAGTTGTGTTTCACAAGAACGATGTTTTCTAAATCCGTGTTGACTGTATATCAGTAGACAGTTCTCTTCCAGATAATTCAAACAATCGAACGCAGTATACGTTCTGCTACATATCGAAGTTAAAGATAAGGGCCTGTAATTTAGTGGATTACTCCTACTACCTTTCTTGAATATTGGTGTGATCTGTGCAGCTTTACAGTCTTTCGGTGCGGATCATACTCTGAAAGGAACCTAACTGGTATAGAGTCAGTATCAGAAGACTTGCTTTTATTAAGTTAGTTAAGTTACTTCACTACACCGAGGATATCTAGTTGTAATCTACTCACGTTGGCAGCTGTGATTGATTCGAATTCTGGAATAATTACTTCATCTTCTTTGGTTAAGGAATTTCGAAATGCTGTGTTTAGTAACTATACAGAATTCTAGTCTTCGTCTCTTGCTGGCATTGATAATACCTCAAAATCTTAGTTCATACGCTACAGCACTGCTACATTTTTGACTTTATCTGTTCATTATACCCTTCATATGCTCTGATACGCCCACAGTTCAGTCTGTGCAGATTAAAGTAGCTGCTTATAGCGGTGACGTCTGGTTAAAATGTCGAAATTGCTCTGTCGCTGCACTATCGTTACTTTGTAAGTTTTAGTCTGAGTCCGTGCTCTTTGGCCATTTGCTACTGAAGTGTTAAACAGTGCTCGCAATGTTCTACGACATATTCCGAAGGCCGCTCTTGGCCTATCTCTTTCGGCTAGAGCTGACTCTCCACGTTAAAGAGTCTGTGGAACGGGCGGTTCCATTGCGATGGCCGCTGCCTGTATTGTTGGTACCGCTCAACGCCGGGAGACAGCACTTGCGCAGTTCGTAAAGCTGCGATTTTTAATTTTTTTTTGTGGGATCTAAAAATTTCAAAACCTCTCTCACACCGGCCTGATTTAGCTACACTGATCAGGATAGTAAAAACATGCGTATATTAAGGGAATTTTCATTCACAAAGCAGGCTTATCACATTCACACAGTTCAATACTGTTCTATCCTGATTACATTGAGCTTAACTATAACTCCATAAGGCAGTGAAGCAATTTCGAAGTCTCGGTGCGACGAAAATTGTCAGTCCTGGAAACATTTGTTATAATTATTAACTTTCGGTGATCACATGGGGAAGACCGGAGATCTGCTGGTAAGACCGTGTTAGCCTATTTATTTGAAATAACTGAATATCTTGAGCATACAAAACGGCACGTTCGTCCAGTGTAAATCAGACGTTCCCCACTGATCCCGCGCAACACAGCGTAGTAAGCAGACACTGTCAATAATAATCAGTTAAATAGTACGCGAACACACTTACTATAGTTTAGTTCATGTATTAAATTCCTTCTCATACAGAATGGCGACTAGTCCAATAATACATACATATACGTCCTCCTTCTTTCACGACTAATCGGCCAGTAGTCCCTCATTCTTTTCATAAGAGAAAACATAGATAGCAGAGAAGCTATTCCATGGAGTAAATGGACGCTCCAAGGAATAATTGGGCTTGAAACTACTTTGCATTGATAATCGGTAAGATAAGAAGAGATATTTCGAGATATGTACTGAGTTATATAATTTATAAAATTTCTGAAAATATCGCGGAGAGACCGCTGCAAGAGACATTACAGTTGGCAGATTTCGAGAGGTGATATGTAGGGCCAAGGATATGCAGGACGAATGGTACATCTTGGCACTCTAAAACAATTCCCCTAACCGAAATTACTCATTTCAACTTCTGAAAATCGTTTGCTACTTGGGGTGTCGACGACACTGAAAGTGCAATCCGTAATTACGGACGTCACTCCTCAGATATAGTGCATCTATGACACTAAACGACTAAATCGGTGAACATTTCCGTTTGCAGCTTGCATTTCTGGCTGCTTCCAAGGGCAAACAGTATTTCGTATAATTATTGAACGAAGTTACAAATTTAAAATTCTGTAAGGTACTACTCATTAAGAGATATAATATTGTGTTAAACGTTCGACGCAATAAGTCAACTACACTCCTGGAAATTGAAATAAGAACACCGTGAATTCATTGTCCCAGGAAGGGGAAACTTTATTGACACATTCCCGGGGTCAGACACATCACATGATCACACTGACAGAACCACAGGCACATAGACACAGGCAACAGAGCATGCACAATGTCGGCACTAGTACAGTGTATATCCACCTTTCGCAGCAATGCAGGCTGCTATTCTCCCATGGAGACGATCGTAGAGATGCTGGATGTAGTCCTGTGGAACGGCTTGCCATGCCATTTCCACCTGGCGCCTCAGCTGGACCAGCGTTCGTGATGGACGTGCAGACCGCATGAGACGACGCTTCATCCAGTCCCAAACATGCTCAATGGGGGACAGATCCGGAGATCTTGCTGGCCAGGGTAGTTGACTTACACCTTCTAGAGCACGTTGGGTGGCACGGGATACATGCGGACGTGCATTGTCCTGTTGGAACAGCAAGTTCCCTTGCCGGTCTAGGAATGGTAGAACGATGGGTTCGATGACGGTTTGGATGTACCGTGCACTATTCAGTGTCCCCTCGACGATCACCAGTGGTGTACGGCCAGTGTAGGAGATCGCTCCCCACACCATGATGCCGGGTGTTGGCACTGTGTGCCTCGGTCGTATGCAGTCCTGATTGTGGCGCTCACCTGCACGGCGCCAAACACGCATACGACCATCATTGGCACCAAGGCAGAAGCGACTCTCATCGCTGAAGACGACAGGTCTCCATTCGTCCCTCCATTCACGCCTGTCGCGACACCACTGGAGGCGGGCTGCACGATGTTGGGGCGTGAGCGGAAGACGGCCTAACGGTGTGCGGGACCGTAGCCCAGCTTCATGGAGACGGTTGCGAATAGTCCTCGCCGATACCCCAGGAGCAACAGTGTCCCTAATTTGCTGGGAAGTGGCGGTGCGGTCCCCTACGGCACTGCGTAGTATCCTACGGTCTTGGCGTGCATCCGTGCGTCGCTGCGGTCCGGTCCCAGGTCGACGGGCACGTGCACCTTCCGCCGACCACTGGCGACAACATCGATGTACTGTGGAGACCTCACGCCCCACGTGTTGAGCAATTCGGCGGTACGTCCACCCGGCCTCCCGCATGCCCACTATACGCCCTCGTTCAAAGTCCGTCAACTGCACATACGGTTCACGTCCACGCTGTCGCGGCATGCTACCAGTGTTAAAGACTGCGATGGAGCTCCGTATGCCACGGAAAACTGACTGACACTGACGGCGGCGGTGCACAAATGCTGCGCAGCTAGCGCCATTCGACGGCCAACACCGCGGTTCCTGGTGTGTCCGCTGTGCCGTGCGTGTGATCATTGCTTGTACAGCCCTCTCGCAGTGTCCGGAGCAAGTATGGTGGGTCTGACACACCGGTGTCAATGTGTTTTCTTTCCATTTTCGGGAGTGTATTAAAGTTACAAACTGTGTATATGTCTCGAAGCAGCATAACACACTGCATACAATTACCCATACTATATACACGTATATTTATCCAGTGGTTGAGAATGAGGGTACCTACGACTGCCAACAAACTTTACACTTAATATGAAATTTTTCGAAACTTTTTCTCACTGATACACAATATAATTCCTTCTTTATTACTAGCTCTATTCGTAACACGGTCTGCAGACAATATCCACATGCACGATTGAATGTAACTGCAAAATTTTATCACTGTATTACACATAATTCATGAGATATTGTGTCATAACCATTCAGAAGCGTGGGATACTAGCTTTTGCTTCAAATGGAGCACAAATTACCGGACTATACTAATCAAGTGTTTGAAATGAAAGCAATTAGCTATTTTTAAGAAACTTGTAACGCAATATAACTCGTTTTCTCTACTTTTCCATACTTACACCCCCACAAAATAGTTAAAGGAAATAGTTTATAACTTAACAAAATGTTCGTTCTACTTGAGGTACAACTTCTGCATCAACCGTGAGGTTTCATTTCACTATTTATTTACTAATTCTATTCGCTATCGATCTTCTCGACAGTATTCACATATACTACTGAGGATACCTGGAACATTATATCAGTGTATGTGTTGTTCATTAGCCATTGGGTGAATAACACGAAAGTAATAAAATCAAGATACGGACTGACAATTATTGAACTATATGAAGCGGGGTTAGCGGGTTTAGTCGAGCGGTCTAGGCGCTGCAGTCATGGACAGGGCGGCTGGTCCCGGCGGAGGTTCGAGTCCTCCCTCGGGCATGGGTGTGTGTGTTTGTCATTAGGATAATTTAAGTTAAGTAGTGTGTAAGCTTAATAGACTGATGATCTTAGCAGATAAGTCCCATAAGATTTGACACACATTTGAACTACATGAAATGAAATCGTCATAATTTCTGAACGGTAGCGTTAGCAGGTTCAAACTACGCAGTTGGTCGCGGACCATGATGGGAATTAGTATGCGCATGTGTGGTTTGGTTTAGCGACGAAGCCCACTTTAACTTGGATGGGTTCGTCAATAAGCAAAATTGGTGCATTTGGGGAACTGAGAACCAGCATTTCGCGATCGAGAAGTCGCTTCATCCTCAACGAGTGAATCTGTGGTGTGCAATGTCCTGTAATGCTGTAACGGAATATTCTGTCCAATATTCCTTGATGGCACGGTGACTACCGAACGGTACGTGAAGGTTTTAGATCATGATTTCATCCCCATTATCCAAAGTGACCCTAATCTCGATACATGTGGTTCATGCAAAACGGAGCTCGACCCCATGGAAGCAGGGAAGTGTCCTACTCTGGGGACCGCATTCTGGCTCTGGTATACCAAGAGGCCACTGGCATGGGTCTCGATTGGCCGCCATTTTCTCCGGGTCTGAACACGTGCGACTCTTTTTTGTGGGGTATATTAAAGACGAGGTGTACAGCAATAACCCCAAAACCATTGCTGAGCTGAAAACAACCATTCAGCAGGCCATCGACAACATCGAATTTCTGTACACTGATGCATGTTCTGAACGGGTCATGCAGAATTTCGCTATTCGTCTGCGCCACATCATCTCCATTGATGGCACGCATATAGAACATCCTGTAACCTATATCCGAAGACCTGTAGTGACTGTTAAATGTTGAATAAGGTGTGCCCACGCTGTAGTTTGTAACTAATTTGCGTTTTTTTTTCATGTACTTCAATAATTTTCACCCTGTAGTTAGTTTTTAAATTTCTTCAAGCTTAAACGTTTTACCTGTTAATGTGAAATATTTAAATATTAACTCATTTGTAAAGTAATGAGATGTTTGGAGCTCTTTTATACGCGGTATTTCGTTCAAAAATGGTTCAAATGGCACTGAGCACTGCAGGACTTAACATCTATGGTCATCAGTCCCCTAGAACTTAGAACTACTTAAACCTAACTAACCTAAGGACATCACACAACACCCAGTCATCACGAGGCAGAGAAAATCCTTGACCCCGCCGGGAATCGAATCCGGGCGCAGGAAGTGGGAACGCTACCGCACGACCACGAGCTGCGGACCAGTATTTCGTTTCTTAAAAGATTTGGGTATAGGGGTATTGGTTACTGGAAGTGTGTCCTAACACGTATCTCGTCTGCAGCTTAGTGAAATCTATTGATTCATTCTGCAATCTGTTTTATACCAGATCCATACGCATCTACACTAATAGAGTACTTGTTGTAAGCAGCAATGATTACAGTCCTCTCCACATGGGATGCAGTCTTTAAAGGTTGTACTATAACAAACGTACTTTTACGACAACTCCCTAGTTCATATGAAATTTGAAACTGGATATAATTGCCAATAGCTGCCATTTCAAAGTGTTTTTAACTTGTTGCTGGTTTTTGATAATACTTCTTCTTTATTTGTTTTCATTTGCTCATTGTTAGGATGTAGTAGGATTAAACAAAATATTGACTAGATTTTCAAGATTTCAACACTTTTAAGTTGGAATAGAATATTTGTTCATAGGTACATGACCATGTCGTAGCTTGGGACAGTTTCTCACATTTGGAAATAATTTCCAGTTATAGCTTTTGTAATTTCATAAAATGACTGCAGCACACATAAACTGAATGCTACCATTTCAAAATGGAATTATAAAATGTATTAAACCTTTATTTCAGGGCTAGCTAAAGACGTAGGTCTGGAAAACGTGTTCCTACGTACAACACTCTACTCTATTATTTTCAATGCATCCCTTTGCATCTTGCACCAAAGTGAGAAAGTCCGATCGCTGGTCAGAAGAAGATCATCTCCATGCACGTCTACACTCCAGAAACCTGCAAGTGCGTGGTGTAAGTTACATCGTAACAGATTTGTAGATTTTCTTTTCTATTACATGCATGTATTGAACGGGGAAGAAAATGACTATTTGTATGCTTCCTTATGTGTTCTAATGACACTTATCATAGTCTCATGACCACTAAATACACGATGGCGGCAACATAGTATTCCCACAGTCCCAGGTTTTGTAAATTTGCCCAAAATGTCTTCTCGATAATTGTGTCGTGTGTCTCCGTAGGTTTCACATTTAACGTCCCTAAGTGTTTCTGTTATACTTTCTTACTGCCTATAGAGGCATGTCGAAATCTAGCAGCGCGTTTCTGAATTCGTCTGTTACTATGTCCTCATGACAAGGACTCCAGATACTGGAACAATGTCCCAGAGTTGGTCACACAACCATCTTATACGTGATATCCTTTATAGATACTTTGCATTTTTCCAGTACCATTCTAACAAATCTGAGTCTTTCGTCCGCTTTCTATATCCCTGATTTTACATAATACACCAACTTCTTGCCGCATGTTAGTGCCGCTAGCAAATACTTACATGATGTGACTTGCTGGAAACATTCACCACTAACCTCATGATCACATACTATCGGGTCGTTTCTGTTTTATACAGACATTACGTTGAGTTTAAAGAGTAGAGCCATTATTTACAGCAAGTGAAAGTTCTGACCAGGTTTTATCATTCCCCAAGGACGATACTTTCGTAAGCATTGTGCAGTGATGTGGTGATTGATTTACCGATTGGTACGACATTGACATCATTTTGAATTTGCATTTCACCTCTGGTATAACGAGTTCTTACATCTGCCATGGTTTAATCTTAATTTGTTAGGGAAGGTCTTTAGTTTCCGGATGAAGTAGAAGATCAGATTCTATGTCTGTGATGAACGGGCGGTCGTAGGCATATGTTGGCGAGGACTCCTCACACTGTTTTTCCCATGTTGCGGTGACATTAAAAGCCAATAGCTTGACCAGCAGTCACATACAGAGCGAAATTATTGACGCTGAAAACAAAAGACGAAAAAAATATTATAAAGGTGAAAATTATTCTCTCGTGAATACTAAAATGATAAATTCTTCTCTTCTTAAAATGATAACTGAGCTTCATCGTTCTTCATTCCTCATCCATCCCCAAGTTCCTATTGCAGAGTGCTAAGAGTCATTAAAATAAAACTAAGGAAAGGAAAATTGATGTAGTGTAGTGAGTAAAGCACCCCATTAACCAAAAGTGATTTTGTCTCATGTTGAGAAAACTGCCGGTCTGGTGTTAGACAATGCATAGTTATTATCTCGTCAGGCACTGTACTGGTTATTGGTGCTGATTTTCTTCTCGTGCAGTGTAGATACGGAAGAGACCTTCCGATTACGACCAATATACAGTGATGGTCTCAGTAAAGCATACACTGCCGAGCAAACTGTGTTCGACGTAGAGTCTATATTTGTTGTCATGAGACGGGAGCGTCTCCTCGACTACTTATATCTGTCTACCTTTAGTTGTTGGAATTAAATCAAACACCAGTTAAATAATCTCTCGAATCCACAACTCTTTTTTGTCACCTTTTGTTCATAGTTACGGGTACATAGTTTCAAAATAAGGTGATTTGAATAGTTTCGATTGCAAACTGGACTATAGTGTAATAATTGTTAATTATCATTAACCTTCACAACAAAATAACTAACTAACGGGCAACAAGACTGTGGCCACCATACCACTTATAGGAAGCGAAAATGCACAATGTCAATCCAAGTTGGCGCTCCCCACTGTCGTACCACATCGTAAAAATTGGCCAGAACTACCTGCCTTCGGATTAGGAAACTTCCTTTATTACGGTGGATCGTGACGGGAGCTACAAACCAGCGGTATCACCTTCTACGTATTCGATTCATCTTGCGCCAGTGTAAATAAATCCAATCGCTGGTCAGAGTAAGGCAATCAAGGTGGTCATCGTCTTCGTTATCGGCTGATACTCATGTCGAAATTTTCATTTTTCTCCTGAATTTCCATTACTGTATCGCATTTCAGGTATGGAGACAACTTCGGTGGTTTGGCAGTGATCTACTTGTTCCAAAGGTGTGCTGGGAATGGAGTTACTGAAATTCGTAAAGACAGTTCCAGGACCTGCCTGTGTTAGTATCTTTGAATTTTGAGGCTCAGGCCAAACCGTTTATATGTAGTACTGAAACACTTTACAGACAAAATCTTAAACATGGCTGCGAATCAGCAAGTGTATAGATTTGAACAAGTTGAAAAAATCAGCCGACGAGTTGCAAACCAAAGGTTTATTTAGCCCTTGAGGTAGGTTTCGATATTACTAACAATGTAGGCCTTTGTCTCTGCAGTGGTGAATACTAAGGTTAGGCAGATATTTTATCCTTTGAATCCCTGTTATAATTTTATGTTGACAATAGCTTAACCAGTGGTCGAATACATTCGTGCATTTGTTCTGTCGTATGATGAATGTAATCTGGCTGCTGTCTTAAGCCATGGCATGTGGCGTTTCTGGTTTTTATACCAATTTTATGTATGCAGGAGCCGCTCGGCTTCAGCAAATGTAATTTAACATCAAATGTGATGTAACAAGGCCCACTCTGAAGATTATATTTTTAGAAATATCGAAACCTAGGTCACTGGCTAAACAAACCTTTGGCTTTCTACTGGTTGGCTGATTTTATCTACTCTTCAGATTTACAGACAGCTACAGTTCATTTACCTGAGTAAGACTTGTGAACCTCATAGAATGCAATCTGGACTGATCAAATGCCCGTCCGTCAAATCTGTATTTCAGTTCAACGCCTGCAGTCTTTACAGACGATGTTTCATAAGCCGTGGCTGCAAGGTACACGGCAAGCATCATTGTCTGAGACCATTAATAATGGGGAATTTGTCAGATGTTTCATTCTGGTATAGCACTTCCCCACATATGTCATCGTGGAGAGCCCCAGTCGGTCGAACAAAGCGTTCAGGGCATCAAAACCGTTCTAAGACTTTCCACATAGCTTCTATGGGCAGCGTATCAAAGGCCTTTTCTGAATGATACAACTTAATTAATGTTGGTAGTAGGAAACATGAGGCGAAAACCTGAAGTATACTATGAAACCTGATAAACAAGAAATAAGTAAAAAGATTTACATGGAAAGAAACGGATAATTTGAAGAAATGTCTTTGTTGTAACTGGTAACTGTATTATTTTCCACTTTTAATACCACTTGTAGTTGCCTCATCAAGATACTATTTTTATTTTACTTGGTTCATTTATTTAATAAAACTGTAACATAGTGGGCACAGTTTTGAGTATAGTGTTAATATTTCTCCTGTTTGCTCCTTTTGGATTTGTATATTGTTCAACTTGTTACGCAGCACCACTCTTTCGAAGACGGCATTTACTGTATGTTTCCTCACGCTCTTCCATTTCCTGCATTTATTCATTCCTGTTTATGTTACTGCTATTGCTTAAGTTCCTTATTATTCTGTAGTTACATTGATAATTCTTTCTTTTTTTAACCGGTCCGTGTATCACTCTCCATGTTTTGTACTTCTTGAAGTAGCCTTGTCAAGTACTGATTTTATTTTATTTTATTGACTATGTTTATTAATATAAACTGTTATGCAGTTTTTAGGCTGCAGTTGCGGGGTCAGGGATTTTCTCTGCCTCGTGATGACTGGGTGTTGTGTGATGTTCTTAGGTTAGTTAGGTTTAAGTAGTTCTAAGTTCTAGGGGACTGATGACCATAGATGTTAAGTCCCATAGTGCTCAGAGCCATCTGAACCATCTGCTGCAGTTTTTTCCTGTTTACTGCATATATATTTATATACTGTTCAACTTTTTACTATTTACATTGCATTACCACCACACTGTCAAAGATGGATATTTACTGTACGTTTCTACTTCAGTCTGAATATGTAACTTCTTTTCCAGTGTCGTTTACAAGCATTGTAAACTCTTTTGCGATGGCAGTCAGTGAATGTTTGAAGGTGGCCTTGTGAGCCGAAAACCGGCTTACGCAGCAAAAGTAATGTTGTACAAAAAAAAAAAAAAAAAAAAAAAAAAACTCGCACTTTTCATTCATTTATTAATTTCAAAAATATTAATGCCGTAGCCAAAGTGCCATTTATGTTGCATGAGAACCAACTTTTATTGCACGATAATTCAGGTTACGATGAACAAACAGTTTACAGTCTGAAACAACAGATTCGGTCTTTATACACAGTGATTGCAATCAGTTTTTGATTTACGAAACCGGCGGAGAATTCTTTAAATTGCATCGCACTACGTCATACCGATTGGCTTACATTCCCATGAATATGGCCGAAGGTGTAGATTGTAAGCCGTGGAACACAATGTAGAAGGCGTGACGACCATTTCAGTACCACTGGCGAAGAACGTAAACAGAGTGACGTACATTTAGCAATTGGATTTTCCTATATTACTCATCTCTTTCTTAAGACGAAAAGGCTACGGCATTCACGCATTGTCAAGCGGTGTGACAATGTGATGCACCACCTCCCAGCACGGGAGCTGTGACGACGGAGGCGATACGCAGAAATACGCGATTCAGCGGGAAGCCGTCAGCGCGGCACCTGGTTTTTATGGCTTCTCTCTCAATTAGACCGCTGGAAACCCTTCACAGTCGCCTATAGAAGCGGAATCAACGGATTTTGTGGCAAGCCCTTCTGACACAGCTTGAATCGATTCTGAGAATTAAACACAGCTGCAGAAGGGCTTCTCAAAATCCTTAGGGCTATGCGTCTGTTTGCATTGCTCTACTTCCCTCGTCACTTTTGTTGAAGGGCCGACAGCGTCACCTGTCTCCGTCTCCCTCGACAGTCGCTTGAAGAGAGTAAATAGTAAGGGCAAAACCTTTTTATATATTCTCGGTACGGAGATGTAAATAGCATCGTTTCATCAGCTTGCAGACACCACAGAACGCTCCGACGGTGAAACTGCTTGAATGAAGTCAGATAATCATGATATCTTTCTCGAACACTTAATTCATATCATGGTTCGTGTATTCAGTTTTGTCCACATTTTCAAAATGTGATACACATATCGTTTTAACATTCTACTTTGAGAAAAAGTAGAAACGTGTAACTTACTAGGTCTATTCCAACACTTTTTATAACGGTATACATCTCTGGAACGCCACCAGTCCGGTAAGGTCCTTCAAAATATTAACTGAACACCTTGTCTTCTTTTTTATGGCAATATCCAGAGTCGAATATCATTAGGTTCACTTTTGTCGGATTAAATCGGGCGATGCTGACGGAATTAGATTAGGAAACGTGACACTTGAAGTAGTGGGTGAGTTTTGATATTTCAGCAGCAAAATAATTAATGATGGCCGAATTAGAGAGTATATAAAAGGCCAATTGCAAGATGAGCATCTCTGAAGAAGAGGATTTTGTTAACATCGAATATAGATTTAAGTTTTTGGAAGGCGTAACTGACGAGGAGGTACTGAACGGAGGGAGGGGGAGGTTAGGAAGAAATTTGTGGCATAACCAGACTAAAAGAAGGGATCGGTTGATAGAATACGTTCTAAGACATCAAGGGATCATCAAATGGCTCTGAGCACTATGGGACTTAACTGCTGCGGTCATCAGTCCCCTAGAACTTAGAACTACTTAAACCTAACTAACCTAAGGACATTACACACATCCATGCCCGAGGCAGGATTCGAACCTGCGACCGTAGCGGTCGCGCGGTTGGAGACTGTAGCGCCTAGAACCGCTCGGCCACTCCGGCCGGCCAAGGGATGATCAATTTAATGTTTTAGGGAACTGTGGGGAGCAAAATTTTTAGAGGGAGACCAAGCGATGGCTAAGCAGTTTCAGAAGGACATTAAGTTGCAATAATCTTTCGGAGGTGAAGAAGCTTGCAGAGCATAGAGTAGTGTGGAGAGCTACATCAAACTTGTTTTCGGACTGAAGACCACAACAGCAACACTGTTCGCAGAATTTCTAGCTTGTTGGCTGTTGTGCTCCTATTGAAAGAACGTGCTATCAGTTTCTTTCAAACACGTTAATGTCGTGAACAATAAAAATCAAATGCCGACACAACTAACAAGGCTCGAAAAATTACCTACAGACGCTGATGGCAGACACGTGCATTGCTCATACTAGAACTAAGCAACTTCTGCCGCCACTTCCGGGTGAAGTGGTCCAATTTAAATATAGCTCTATATATTTGGTCAGTCACGAATCATAGGACATTTGGCCTGACATTGGTTTTTGTAGAAAAGAAAATTGAAGCATTGATTAATAGCTTACAGTTTTTAAAGGTATTCTACTGGTCTGTGATAATGATTTTAATTGCTCGATTGTGCTGAATTTGTAAGAAGAAAATAAATTAATTTTTTCTCTAAAATGTAAAATTGTAACAGTAAATTGCTGATCATTGCTGTCCTCGTTCATGTTTTGCTTAGAAATGGCTTCTACCAATAATATATTTCCGTAAAGTAAGTTTGTGACGTAATCAATGATTAAATTCGACTATATTCATTAACTTGTTATTAGTGAAAGTATAGGCTATGTTTCCATGCTAGGTAGTTTCACACCGTGATGTATCTGAATTAGAACGACCTAACTGATGAGTTGTGTAAACATACTGATGTAATGTGCCATGTGCAGTTCACTGCATAAATCTTGCGTGGGAGTTCAATGGAGTGAAGTCGACGCCACAAAGCCTATTACGTCACTACGAACTGATTGTCCTTGTGTCTTCCAGAAGTGTTACTATTCACTAGTGTGTACACAAAACAGAGCACCCGATATCTGTACTGGCTCTATGAGTAAATGTATGTAACCTGTAAGCTATCTTATTAATATGTAAATTATGAACAAAATTAAGATAGAGTATGGAATGGAACTTTAATGGAACAATTCCCATATTTAGGTTGCTGTCTACAGGAATTAAAACCTGCGGTGGTCATCCAGTTTTCGCCTTGTATTACGTTTTATTAAGTTCGAAAAAGAAGTGGCAATTGGAATTACAGTACAAATTTTGTCCTCATATTGAATTTAACATCGAATTGTGATGTATTAACTAACATTAAGCTTGCAAAATGACTCTTCCTTCATCAGATAAAGAAGCAATTCAAGAAATAACCACATTTGAACCACGTGTTTACCCGTTGCTTACAAGTAAGTTAAGCGAAATTACGTATTAATAAATCTCCGAGCTGTTGCGTTTAATCACGACATGAAATGACACTGTCCTCTGTTTACTAACACATACACATACATACCCCCTCCCCCCCCCCCCCCCCCCCCATGAACCATGGACCTTGCCGTTGGTGGGGAGGCTTGCGTGTCTCAGCGATACAGATAGCCGTACCGTAGGTACAACCACAACGGAGGGGTATCTGTTGAGAGGCCAGACAAACGTGTGGTTCCTGAAGAGGGGCAGCAGCCTTTTCAGTAGTTGCAAGGACAACAGTCTGGATGATTGACTGATCTGGCCTTGTAACAATAACCAAAACGGCCTTGCTGTGCTGGTACTGTGAACGGCTGAAAGCAAGGGGAAACTACGGCCGTAATTTTTCCCGAGGGCATGCAGCTTTACTGTATGATTAAATGATGATGGCGTCCTCTTGGGTAAAATATTCCGGAGGTAAAATAGTCCCCCATTCGGATCTCCGGGCGGGGACTACTCAAGAGGATGTCGTTATCAGCAGAAAGAAAACTGGTGTTCTATGGATCGGAGCGTGGAATGTCAGATCCCTTAATCGGGCAGGTAGGTTAGAAAATTTAAAAAGGGAAATGGATAGGTTAAAGTTAGATATAGTGGGAATTAGTGAAGTTCGGTGGCAGGAGGAACAAGACTTCTGGTCAGGTGACTACAGGGTTATAAACACAAAGTCAAATAGGGGTAATGCAGGAGTAGGTTTAATAATGAATAGGAAAATAGGAATGCGGGTAAGCTACTACAAACAGCATAGTGAACGCATTATTGTGGCCAAGATACTGTAGATATGAAGCCCACACCTACTACAGTAGTACAAGTTTATATGCCAACTAGCTCTGCAGATGACGAAGAAATTGAAGAAATGTATGATGAAATAAAAGAAATTATTCAGACAGTGAAGGGAGACGAAAATTTAATAGTCATGGGTGACTGGAATTCGAGTGTAGGAAAAGGGAGAGAAGGAGACGTAGTAGGTGAATATGGATTGGGGCTAAGAAATGAAATAGGAAGCCGCCTGGTAGAATTTTGCACAGAGCACAACTTAATCATAGCTAACACTTGGTTTAAGAATCATGATAGAAGGTTGTATACATGGAATAACCCTGGAGACACTAAAAGGTATCAGATAGATTATATAATGGTAAGACAGAGATTTAGAAACCAGGTTTTAAATTGTAAGACATTTCCAGGGGCAGATGTGGACTCTGACCACAATCTATTGGTTATGACCTGTAGATTAAAAATGAAGAAACTGCAAGAAGGTGGGAACTTAAGAAGATGGGACCTGGATAAACTGAAAGAACCAGAGGTTGTACAGAGTTTCAGGGAGAGCATAAGGCAACAATTGACAGGAATGGGGGAAAGAAATACAGTAGAAGAAGAATGGGTAGCTTTGAGGGATGAAGTAGTGAAGGCAGCAGAGGATCAAGTAGGTAAAAAGACGAGGGCTAGTAGAAATCCCTGGGTAACAGAAGAAATATTGAATTTAATTGATGAAAGGAGAAAATATAAAAATGCAGTAAATGAAGCAGGCAAAAAGGAATACAAACGTCTCAAAAATGAGATCGAAAGGAAGTGCAAAATGGCTAAGCAGGGGTGGCGAGAGGACAAATGTAAGGATGTAGAGGCGTATCTCACTAGGGGTAAGATAGATACCGCCTACAGGAAAATTAAAGAGACTTTTGGAGATAAGAGAACCACTTGTATGAACATCAAGAGTTCAGATGGAAACCCAGTTCTAAACAAAGAAGGCAAAGCAGAAAGGTGGAAGGAGTATATAGAGGGTCTATACAAGGGCGATGCACTTGAGGATAATGTTATGGAAATGGAAGAGGATGTAGATGAAGATGAAATGGGAGATATGTTACTGTGTGAAGAGCTCGACAGAGCACTGAAAGCCCTGGGTCGAAACAAGGTCCCCGGAGTAGACAACAGAATATTGGAACTACTGACGGCCTTGGGAGAGCCAGTTCTGACAAAACTCTACCATCTGGTGAGCAAGATGTATGAAACAGGCGAAATACCCTCAGACTTCAAGAAGAATATAATAATTCCAATCCCAAAGAAAGCAGGTATTGACAGATGTGAAAATTACCCAACTATCAGTTTAATAAGCCACAGCTGCAAAATACTAACACGAATTCTTTACAGACGAATGGAAGAACTAGTAGAAGCCGACCCCGGGGAAGATCAGTTGGGATTCTGTAGAAATACTGGAACACGTGAGGCAATACTGACCTTACGACTTATCTTAGAAGAAAGATTAAGGAAAGGCAAACCTACGTTTCTAGCATTTGTAGACTTAGAGAAAGCTTTTGACAATGTTGACTGGAATACTCTCTTTCAAATTCTAAAGGTGGCAGGGGTAAAATACAGGGAGCGAAAGGCTATTTACAATTTGTACAGAAACCAGATGGCAGTTATAAGAGTCGAGGGACATGAAAGGGAAGCAGTGGTTGGAAAGGGAGTAAGACAGGGTTGTAGCCTCTCCCCGATGTTATTCAATCTGTATATTGAGCAAGCAGTAAAGGAAACAAAAGAAAAATTCGGAGTAGGTATTAAAATCCATGGAGAAGAAATAAAAACTTTGAGGTTCGCCGATGACATTATAATTCTGTCAGAGACAGCAAAGGACTTGGAAGAGCAGTTGAACGGAATGGATGGTGTCTTGAAGGGAGGATATAAGATGAACATCAACAAAAGCAAAACGAGGATAATGGAATGTAGTCGAATTAAGTCAGGTGATGTTGAGGGTATTAGATTAGGAAATGAGACACATAAAGTAGTAAAGGAGTTTTGCTATTTGGGGAGCAAAATAACTGATGACGGTCGAAGTAGAGAGGATATTAAATGTAGACTGGCAATGGCAAGGAAAGCATTTCTGAAGAAGAGAAATTTGTTAACATCGAGTATAGATTTAAGTGTCAGGAAGTCATTTCTGAAAGCAATTGTATGGAGTGTAGCCATGTATGGAAGTGAAACGTGGACGGTAAATAGTTTGGACAAGAAGAGAATAGAAGCTTTCGAAATGTGGTGCTACAGAAGAATGCTGAAGATTAGATGGGTAGATCACATAACTAATGAGGAAGTATTGAATAGGATTGGGGAGAAGAGAAGTTTGTGGCACAACTTGACCAGAAGAAGGGATCGGTTGGTAGGACATGTTCTGAGGCATCAAGGGATCACCAATTTAGTATTGGAGGGCAGCGTGGAGGGTAAAAATCGTAGGGGGAGACCTAGAGATGAATACACTAAGCAGATTCAGAAGGATGTAGGTTACAGTTGGTACTGGGAGATGAAGAAGCTTGCACAGGATAGAGTAGCATGGATAGCTGCATCAAACCAGTCTCAGGACTGAAGACCACAACAACAACAACACATACATACAACATTTACACACCTCACACGCACACAACATTTTGTGTTTTGGCTGGGACAACATCTTTAAAGAAGGATTATGTCCTAGGAATAAGTTAATGTGGTTAAAATCCCCGGGTTCAACGCTTGCGAGAGGTTTGCCTTGGTTGTAAAGCGTATGCTGGAACTGGTAAGTCCCTCCCATTTTTTCCCAACTGGGATCCCCCATTTTCCCCACTATCAGCTTGTCTGATAATTGACTGAAAACAATCGCCACTCTTAACGTGTCGGATTTCGAACAGCCCACTCCACTCCTAGGAGTGCAAAATGAAAAGAGTAAAAATAAGAAAATGAGTTCACTCAGTGTCTTGCTGCATTTCATTTAGATAGGGAATGTACATTGGTCTTACTGATGTATTTGTGGGCAAATATCGATGTCTTAAACATCTCAGTTTGATAGTACCCCTACGGCCTGCACCACAGAAGCAGGCAATATAAGGTCAATGAATTCCATAGAAATGTCAGCAAAATGTAAACTCATCATTAAGCAGTCGTTAAGACAGTAGTTAGTCTGAAGGGCACTGACTAAACTTTACGATCAGTTTAATTCTTCTCTCTATCTTTCAGATATCTGACATGTGTTTCCCACTCATCTTAATATCAACCTTTTACTTCATTCAAACCATCGTCTCTGGCGCTGTTCTCTGATGAATATGATAAAACAGTTCGATTCCTTCCGCCATAAGAAGATTGTATTCATTGTTCTTCTTTGTCCGCTTGAGCTGTTTTGTGCCAGAGCATATAAACAGGCGAACTTGCCACATCACTGTCCATCTCTATACCGTTGGTTCGTCGAATCCTCAAAAATGGTTCAAATGGCTGTGAGCACTATGGGACTCAACATCTGAGGTCATCAGTCCCCTAGAACTTAGAACTACTGAAACCTAACTAACCTAAGGAGATCACACACATCCATGCCCGAGGCAGGATTCGAACCTGCGACCGTAGCAGTCGCGTGGTACCGGACTGATGCGCCTAGAACCGCTCGGCCACCGCGGCCGGTGTTGAATTCTCTCACTGCCATAGTTACTGTAAGGCATTAGATATACAGGGCCGTGTTGAAGTAATGATTCCCAATTATTACGTGAAAATTCTTAGATTCCAAATGAAAAAATTCTTTGTTAACATTCTACGCCTTTATTCTTGATGTCTACATATCTTCAGCCCTCTGCTGTTAGAGCGCTTCAGATTGAAGTGTGTAACCTGGCGGTGTGTCACAAAACTATGTCGTTACATGAGAAACAGTGAGCTGTAATCGAGTTTCGAATTCGAAGAGTTCGTCCACATATGGATCATCCTCTTGTTTCTCTCCGTCAAACATTGTACAGTGACGGTATCAACGAACTGGTGTCTCACTGTGTGAAATGTGCTCGCCTCCAGGCTGACTATATTGAGAAATAAATATGTAGACATGATGAATAAATATGTGAATTGCTAATAACGTTTGTTTTATTTAAAAATCTTTAAGAGTTTTCAGTGAAAAATTCGGAGACATTACTATTGAGCACGCCCTCGTGCAAGTTTGCGTAACCGACTTCGTCAGACAACCACGGCAGTGAGGTGTGCTGAAACGGTGATCATCTACCTTATTGTGTCAGATACATTAAATGAAAAAACACACACACTGACAGAAAAGTCCTTGTGTTTGTTTGTGTCGTAACACCCACTCTCGGATTGAAGTAGCACTCAACTGCGTCCTAGAATCATCTCCTCTCCACTACTTCCAGCTGCAGTACCTTGGCCCCTCTCCTAGCTAACACATAATTTCAGTACTGCTTCGGGTATTCGTATACAGTACTTAAGTGTAACCGTGCTTGATCATCACTGAGGTCTGCTCACGGCAGGTTTTGCATACTGCTGCAAATATTGTAATCAGTTCAACTACTTTGCAACTACACGTGACAGCATCTGACCTTTTTACAACTGGACTAAATGCATTTTTCTTGTAAATCGGTGGGTATTTCGCCTGAGTCATCTCTATTGTACGCCAAGTAGAACAGTTTCGTCATTAGGGATGGCGATTATAACTGAAGTATCGGTTTTTTCCAGCTGTCATTCCATTGGGTTGATTAATGATTTTGTATCACCGTATTTGTTGTGAATATTGTATTTTGCACTTTCATTTGCATGTTTTTATATATCTCAGCACCAGCTGATACTGTTTCGGTTCGTGATAATGATTTTGCATCATTGTATTTGTTTATATATTTATATATATTATGTACCTGTTTATCTATGTTAACTTTTGATAATTGGTTAAAGCAATTTTAAAATAATATCTCATGGTTGTGGTCGTAGTAGGTCAGATGACATGATGTTAGCGTAGAATATCACACTTAATTTAATTTGTTCTGTTTGCTTTGCGGACCGCATGAGGTCACAATTATTGACTAAGGTCAGATAAAACTCACTTGGACATAAGAGATTAATCAATTCTTTTGTGCTGCTGTTTGCTGTTGCAATTGTTACTCGTTAGGGTACGTTTGTTTCGAAGACTGTTGGCGAATTTCCTAGCATGGCGAGAAAATTCGCGGCACAGTCTTCTCCGGGACGTTTGGGGTGATGAAAGGGTCCTGTAGCCACCTTTCATTAGTCCGGTAGCCCATTTTCACTAGCATTTCTCTTTGCTTCCTTGTTCTTCTTTTCTCATAATTATCATAGTGGTGTGGTTGAATGAATGTGGTTGTGTGTCACGTTGCTAGACGGTGGCGTATTCTGCTGCAGAAAGTCTGCGATAGTCGAACAGATTCAGCAGGAGTTGTACAGAACAGCCAACTCTCGTAGTGGTCAAGTAGGCGAAGAGGTTTTCGCTACTTGTGAGAAATCCACCTGCGTTAGGTTGGTGGCGGAAATGGCATCTTTGGGTTTTCCGGGCCACACGGAGCGTGGAAGAGGCTGGAGAAGAAGCGGGAGGCAGTCTGCCGCCAGTACGGGAAGCGTCCACAGCTGTGCTCCAGTCGAAGAAGGTTGAGTTAGATTGACCGCGTGGCGCGTTGTTACTTGGCGAGGGGAGAGCTGTTAGCTTTTGGTCTCGCTTTTCAACTCTGAAGGATTGCTTTGCCTTGTCGCAGCAAGGAATGCAAATCTTTGGCAGATGTTTCACTTAGTAAATTTCTATAGCAGACTTGGATCCACCGGAAGAGCGCCACACAAAGGTGTCGATAAGAAGTGAGCACTCGCTTCTGTACGAATGTCTGTTTGCCTTCAGCTGTGCCTGTATAAGCTTTCAATTCTCTAAATATTAATAGCTTTGCTTTCTCGTAAATTTTCCTTTCTTAATGTATCTTTCGTCCGTGGGGAGCCGACCACGTGGTTGAACATTAAAGTTTTGTTGGGCTACCGTCATCACTAACTGTCCGGTCTCATGCTTGTTTTAAAGAACTTTAACCGCTCATGATTGTGTGATGTGATATTGTTGCAACTTGGACACGATACCTACGAAGTGCGTCTTCACAAACCACGTGAGCACGCGGTTGTATTGCGAAACGTGTACGCTTTACGAGTTATTGCGATCAGGCAACAGCAGTGGTATGAATGATTCACACCAATGACTTTAGGAGTAGATTATAACGGTGAATGTATCGATGCTTTCCTTAAATGTTTTAGGAATAAATGATTTTATCCACAATTTTCTCTTGTGTTCCGAGGTTACGTTTTTGCACCTAAGCCACTCACTTCATAGCTTTCCCGTTAGCACATCCAACACGTTTCCTTACGCACAGGTCCAGTGATTAGTTTCCTTTTATATTTTAAAACAAGTACTTTAGATTAAGTCTTATTTTAAGGTGTGTTCTGGGAGCTGATCTTATGCAGTGTTCATGCATTTTCTATTTTATTTTAAATGTTTGATTGTCGTGAACAGTGCGCGGGCAATACTATTAATTACATTGTATCCGCTATGAGCGACATCACGACGTATGCATTTTTGTGAGTTTTTCGTCTGTGATCAAATTAATTTATTTTCCGACACGACCAAACCGTCGATTAGTTGTATGGTTAGAGTCGGTGGCGACCCTAATCTTCTCACGTTAACTTCCCAAGCAATAAGTATTTACATTCCCAATATTAACGTAATAACCCGTAGAAACAGGTTAGTTACAGCTTAACCTATTAAAACGTTTCAGAATAACCTGTTTCTGAAATAATCGAATTTCGGTTTTTTTTCATGTTATTTCCTTAATAAAGGTAGGATTCGAACAAAGATTGAAAAATTTTGACTCTCTCAGTTTCAAGATACATAGAATCAAAATATTAAATTAAATAGGCAAGAAATTATTCTGCCCACTATTCCCTGCTATCGTTGAAAAGTGATGAGTGGTTGAATACTACCAGTCCTCTACTATTGGTTCAAAATTTTTCAAACACTGTTAAAAATCATGTTGCAGTTGGCAGTAATACCTATACTTAGGCATCACGAATAGTCAGTGTTAAAAGGTGAATGTTATGTTGTCTTACTTTATCTTTCGTGTTAATTTGTCCCTTTTCAAGGGCTGCTGGCAGGTAATGGTATATTATACAGACACGGGCAGCGTATAAGTTATCTTCTGTTTTTGTACTATGAATGAACTGTTGTTAAGTTTTTAATTTTTTAGGTCACAATGATTTTTTCCTCTTTTTATTACTTCATAGAACTGGCAGGCAAATCTTTGATCTTTTAAAGCAAATGAAACACTTTACTTCACAGCTATATCACTACGTAAAAAAAAATTCTCCAGACTAGGGTTAATGCCATTCTACAATACGAGGGGCGTTTGAAAAGTCCGTGCAAAAATAAAAACTACTTACGTGTTTAGGGTAAACCTTTTTTATTTTTCGATATAGTCCCCTTCTAGACTTTACACTTCTTCCAACGCTGTTCTAATTTGTTGATCCCTTCTGAATAATAGGAATTGTCCAAGTCTGCAAAATAGCTATTATTTGCTGCAATCACCTTCTCGTTTGAATAAAATCTTTGTCCCGCCAGCCATTTCGTCAAATTTGGGGGGCAAATAATAGTCCTTTGGAGCCAAGTCTGGAAAATACGGAGCCTGTGAAACGAGCTGGAATCCAACTTCCATTATTTTACGACCACAAATGCTGAGGTGTGTGCTGGTTCATTGTCATGATGGAAAAGGACTATTTTGCTGTCCAGTTTTCTTGCAGCTCGGTTTTCAAATGGTCCAATAACGATGAATAATATGCACCTGTAATAGTTTCACACTTTTACAGATAGTCGATGAGGATTATCCCTTGCGAGTCCCAAAAGACATTCGCCATAACCTTTGCGGCCGAAGGAATGGTCTTCGCCTTTTTTGGTGCAGATTCTCGATTGGTAACCCATTGTTTAGACTGTTGTTTGGTCTCAGGACTATAGTAATGTATCCATGTTTCATCCACAGTGACTAAACGACGCTTAAAGTCCTGCGTATTCTTCCTGAACAGCTGCAAACCATCATTGCAACACTTCACACGATTCCGGTTTTGGTCAAGCGTGAGCAATCGCGGAACCCATCTTGCGAATAGCTTTCTCATGTCCAAATGTTTATGCAAAACGTTATGTACCCATTCATTCGAGATGCCCACAGCACTAGAAATCTCACGCATCTTAACTCTTCTGTCATCCATCACCATGTCATGGATTTTATCAATGATTTCTGGAGTCGTAACTTCCACAGGGCGTCCAGAACGTTCAGCACCACTTGTGCCCATATGGCCACACCGAAATTTTTGAAACCACTTATAAGCTGTTCTAATCGATGGTGCAGAGTTACCGTAATGTTTATCAATCTTCTCTTTAGCCTCCTGATGCGTTTTGACTTTCATAAAGTCGTGTTTGTTCATCACACGAAATTGTTTTTCGTCCATTTTTTGACAATCACTCGACTTCCTTGATTGACAGGAATGCCAAACACAAATACATAGACCAATATGGCTGAAACTTAGTGTGCGTTCTTTCCAAAAATACGAGGTGCATTCAAGTTCTAAGGCCTCCGTTTTTCTTTCTCCGGACTGGAAAGAGATTGAAACATGCGCATTGTTTTAAAATGAGACCGCGTTCATTGTCAATACGTCCCAGAGATGGCAGCACCGTACAGCAGATGGAATTTTACCGCCAGCGGCGAGAATGAGAACTGTTTTAAATACTTAAAATGGCGACGTTTTCCTTACTTGAACAGCGTGCAATCATTTGTTTTCTGAATTTGCGTGGTGTCAAACCAATTGAAATTCATTGGCAGTTGAAGGAGGCATGTGGTGTCGAAAGTGATGGAGTTATGGATGTGTCGAAAGTGCGTTCGTGGGTGCAACAGTTTAATGAAGGCAGAACATCGTGTCACAACAAACCGAAACAACCTCGGGCTCACACAAGCCGGTCTGACGACATGATCGAGAAAGTGGAGAGAATTGTTTTGGGGGATCACCGAATGACTGTTGAACAGATCGCCTCCAGAGTTGGCGTTTCTGTGGATTCTCTGCACACAATACTGCATGACGACCTGAAAATGCGAAAAGTGTCATCCAGGTGGGTGCCACGAATGCTGACAGACGACCACATGGCTGCCCGTGTGGCATGTTGCCAAGAAATGTTGACGCGCAACGACAGCATGAATGGGACTTTCTTTTCGTCGGTTGTGACAATGGATGAGACGTGGATGCAATTTTTCAATCCAGAAACAAAGCGCCAGTCAGCTCAATGGAAGCACATAGATTCATTGCCACCAAAAAAATTTCGGGTAACTGCCAGTGCTGAAAAAATGATGGTGTCCATGTTCTGGGACAGCGAGGGCGTAATCCTTACCCATTGCGTTCCAAAGGGCACTACGGTAACAGGTGCATCCTACGAAAATGTTTTGAAGAACAAATTCCTTCCTGCACTGCAACAAAAACGTCCGGGAAGGGCTGCGCGTGTGCTGTTTCACCAAGACAACGCACCCGCATATCGAGCTAACGTTACGCAACAGTTTCTTCGTGATAACAACTTTGAAGTGATTCCTCATGCTCGCTACTCACCTGACCTGGCTCCTAGTGTCTTTTGGCTTTTTCGAACAATGAAAGACACTCGCCGTGGTCGCACATTCACCAGCCGTGCTGCTATTGCCTCAGCGATTTTCCAGTGGTCAAAACAGACTCCTAAAGAAGCCTTCGCCACTGCCATGGAATCATGGCGTCAGCGTTGTGAAAAAAGTTTACGTCTGCAGGGTGATTACGTCGAGAAGTAACGCCAGTTTCATCGATTTCGGGTGAGTAGTTAATTAGAAAAAAAATCGGAGGCCTTAGAACTTGAATGCACCTCGTACTACTAACTAAACATGACATCGATACGCTCCTGTGCTGCCATCTCTCGGACTTTGCACGGACTTTTCAAACGCCCCTCGTACAGCGGGTTCGGCCTTGAGAGCGAGAAATTACCGTATAGAGTAGGTGGGGGAAGTCTTGCACACTGCACGTAGGCACGTGCTTTAAGACACGACACATGGTAAGAGGGACATACACTGATAAGCCAGAACAATATGACAACCTCTCCAACAGCCGTTATGTGCACCTTTGGCACAGATAACAGCTACGACACATCGTGACGCGGAAGCGATGAGATCTTGGTACGTCGTTGAAGGGAGCTGGGGCCCCGTCTGCACACACAAGTCACCCGATTCTCGTAAAAATTTCCTGTAAATTCTGAGGAGGGGAGCAATGAGCTCCAACGGTAAGTTCACTCACATCCAAAATGTGTCCGATCGCGCTCAAAACTGGCGAGTTGAGGGGCGAGCACATCAATGGGAACTCGCCGCTGTGTTATTCTAACCACTGCATCACACCCTTGGGGTTGTGACATGGCTCATTATCTTGCTGAAAAATGCTACTGCCGTCGGGAAACATAATCGTTATGGAGGGATGTGTATGATACTTCTTGGCCGAGCTCCACAAGACCCATCGATACCCACATGAATGATCCCCAGGGCCGTCGAGAGCTTGTCTCCATCCCGCAGTAAAGATGTCTCCTGGAAGACGACCGATTGGCGATCTTCCATCGGCACGATCAGCAAGGGATTGATCAGACCACGCAACGCCCTGACACTGCGCCAAAGTCCAGTGCCGGTGGTCACATGCCCAGGTCAGTATTAGTTGCCGATATTTTGGTGTTACCATTGGCACGTGCATGCGTCGTCGCCTGCAGAACCCCATAGTTAGGGATGTTCGGTGCACTGTGTGTTCAGACACACTTGAACTCTTCACAGCATTAAAGTCTGATGTCAGTTCCCCCACAGTTCGCCGCCAGTCCTGTTGTACGAGTCTGCTCAGCCTACGACGTCCGACATCTGTAATGAGGGGTCGCCGTCCAACCTCACGACGTCTGGACGTGATTTCACTACGGTTTGCCACTTGTTAAAGACACTCTCCACAGCACTCCTCGAACACCCTAAAAGTCGAGCAGTTTCCGTACCGAGCCTCCGGGCCCTTCTTCAAACTCGGATAAATCGCACGCCTTCCCCATTCTAGACACGGACGGCTCGCTCACTGATATTATTAGCACCGTGGTGTGTCTGGCAGTCATTCCTCGCTTGTGACGCTGCTATCTCCCGGACTAGTTTATACCTATAGTTGGTCGGTGTCGTGTCTGCCTGATCACTGTATTGTCTCAGCAGTGTTGTACCAAGTCTTACGCCATGTGTTTGTTGCCCTGTCGGCATTGTTATGAAAATAGCAATGATTGCTTTCCTCATTTTCTAGAATAATGGCCGGCCGTGGTGGCCAAGCGGTTAAAGGCGCTACAGTCTGGAACCGCGCGGCCGCTACGGTCGCAGGTTCGAATCCTGCCTCGAGCATGGATGTGTGTGATGTCCTTAGGTTAGTTAGGTTTAAGTAGTTCTAAGTTCTAGCGGACTGATGACCTTAGAAGTTAAGTCCCATAGTGCTCAGAGCCATTTGAACCATTTTTTTCTAGAATAATGCAATATTTCAAATCACAAATATCATGAATTTCATTTTCTGTAACGTTGAGACGTGTTGAGTGTGCTGTTCGCTTATGTTTTGTACTTTTTTGTAACAGATGTCTGAAGATGGGTGTAATCCCGAAACGCGTAGCATGTTCTAATAAAAGACTCAATTGAACATCTCGTGACCTTCTTGCGATTGTACAGCATTGGTTGCCATTATTAAAATAGCTCCTTTTTTAAAACAGGTTTATTTTTTAAAAAAAATTACACTGCTAGCTGATTGATATTTCTATTTTTTTACGGTTATTAGTAAAAAAATAGAAACAAAACACACCTAATAAAACCAAGACCGAACAAATGCCTGGAAGTACCGGTAATTCAGGGCTAAAATACCGGAATCGGTGCTGGCCGATCGGCTTTTTCCCCATCCCTACTTGTCACTGCTGCCTCCCTCCTCGGCTGCCAGCCGGTCTTGTGTAACTTGACTGCCCCACCTGTCTGTATTGGCAGCGCCCTCCTCGGAGTTGATTAATGGCGGCGCCGCTGTCTGTGCACTGAAGGGGCAGGCGCGCCGCTCATCGACGTGTTTGTTGTGATTAACGCGCTGGCGGCGGCACCTGCAATCTGGCGAAGTGGGGCGCTAATTGCAGAATGCTGTCTGGACTCGCGAGATAAATGATTGCAGCACGTGGCACTTCTGTTCCAGGGACACCTGGACAGCCGTCAGCCGGTATCTCTTGATACTGGTATGAAACTTCCACCTTAGACCAACAACTAAATTGTTTAGTAACTGGAAGCGCTTGTTTCGTTGGTTTATTGCCCCAAACTTTTTAATTGTAAATTTACAAGATAAAAAATTAAATAAAAATATATGTGAACCGTGATTTATTTTCTAAGAATATTCTTAAGAATTTATTTTATTTACTAGCGATTCATCAAGAACTTTAACAAATTTAATCACACTATGTAAGCATGGAAGTAGGTGCCAGGGAGTAACTGATGAAATCATGACAAAATTCCTTTTAGCCGGCCGGAGTGGCCATGCGGTTCTAGGCGCTACAGTCTGGAGCCGAGCGGCCGCTACGGTCGCAGGTTCGAATCCTGCCTCGGGCATGGATGTGTGTGATGTCCTTAGGTTAGTTAAGTTTAATTAGTTCTAAGTTCTAGGCGACTGATGACCTCAGAAGTTAAGTCGCATAGTGCTCAGAGCCATTTTAACCATATGCACCCCCTCTAGGAGGGATGGAAATGGTACAGCACTAACAATTAAAATATTAACCTTGCCACCGAAGGTGCAACTTGATTTTAACTTCCAAAAAAAGTCTTACGGTGAAAGGGTGTCAACTTTACATACTAAAATGATCATTTAAATAAAAGCCCATGAAGTGCAATCTTATATAAAAATCTACAAGGTTGGCCAAACAATAGTTAAGATGCTCTTCAGTACACAGATACCGCCTCTCAAGATCATAGGCCATAATATCAAACTTTCCGAAGATCAACACATATTTCAGGTATTAGGCCGTTGCACTCCAAGCAATAAATTCGTTAACACACCAAATCCGACAAGCATGACAGAGGCAACTACTAATGTACGGTAGATTGATAGGGAGATTACCGAACAACCCGAACCGCAGATTGCTCTAACCCGCCCCTACTCCACAAAAGAAAAGCGGACCAAGCAATTTATAAACAACCACCTTCCTGCGGGTGGGCAAACTGAGAAGAATGGTGGGACAACCCAAAAGCAAAACGGCTGGTGACCTCACCAAGAAAACAAGTAGAATTCAACAAGAGTAATTCAAACAACATATCACCAATCACTTAACCTCTAATGAACTGCGATTTCTCGAGAAGAGCTGGCGCAGCACACCCAAATCGCTCTCCCGAACCGTCCGCTGCTAGCCGCTTCAAGGAACGCAGGAAGGCGCGCCGATCTCCCGTCTCACGGCGTCGCAGCTCGCACCGGCCATACTGATGTCGTGGGTTGACTCCTGTTGCTCTCGTCTCGACCGCGAAGTCACTACACCTCGCTACACGCCGCGGCCCACTGGACTCACGTGGCGACCTCATATGCGTCGACGTTCAAGACGGACGAGTCATCTTGTGTCTCAGTGCGCGACCGACCAACCGATCGATCCAACCGCCAATGACCATTGCCTGAGCAAACTCGAGCTGACTGGTGGCCTAACGCGCAGACTCAGATGCAGGAACTAATCCCCGACCAGCCGACCACTCGCTGAGACAGACATACTAGCACTCCGAACGAAGGACAGACACTAACTGCCTAGCAAATGCGGACGAGAGACAGACTAGCAAGCTGGCGACGAGAGACTGACCCAGATTGACCAACTGGCGAGCTGATAGCGCCCCTTAAATGCACGTAAACAGGCAACCTTCCCCTTTCCCACCAGAGGGAGACACCAAAGCTGCGATTGCCACAGCGGCGCCACCGCCAGAAACGGAGGGCGACTGCTTCACACTACGCTCTTCAAAAGGGCAATTTTTACTACGGCTCAATATGTATTGCTTTCATTTGTTATTAGAGAAAGCTGCAACGTGTAGAAAACCAAACGACCGTGTTATTTTATCCATGTCGGATGTTCTTATGTTCCTGTTATTCAGTTACACACTGAAGAGCGTAAAAACTGATACACCTGACTAATATCGTGAAGGGCCTCCGCGAACACGCAGAAGTGCCGCAACACGACGTGGCATCGACTCGACAAATGTGTGAGGTAGTGCTGGAGGGAACTAACACCATGAATCCTGCACGGCTGTCCATAAACACGTAAGAGGAATGGGGGAGTGAAGATCTCTTCTGAACAGCACGTTGCAAAGCATCCCAAACATGCTCAATAATGTTCAGGTCTGGGGAGTCTGGTGGCCAACGGAACTGTTTAAACTCATAAGAGTGTTCCTGGAGAATCTGCAGCAATTCCGAACGTGTGGGGTGTCACACTGCTCTGCTGCAATTGCCTAGTTAGGTCGGAATGCACAATGGACATAAATGGATGCAGGTGATCAGACAGGATGCTTCCGTTCGTGTCACCTGTCAGAGTCGTATCTAGACATATCAGGGGTCCCGTATCACTCCAACTGCACACACCCCTCACAATTACAGAGCCTCCACCAGCTTGAACAGTCTCCTGCTGACATGCAGGTTCCATGGATTCATGAGGTAGTTTGCATACCAGTAGACGTTCATTGGCTCAATACAATTTGAAACGAGACTCGTCCGACAAGGCAACATTTTTCCAGTCATCAACAGCCCAATGTCGGTGTTGACAGGCCAAGGTGAGGCATAAAGCATTGTGTCGTGCAATCGTCAAGGGTACACGAAAAGGCCTTCGACTTTGAAAGCCCACATCGCTGATCTTTCGTTCAGTGGTTCGCACGCTGACACTTGTTGATGGCCAAGCTCTGAAATCTGCAGCAGTTTGCGGAAGTGTTGCACTTCTGTCACGTTGAATGATGCTCTTCAGTCGTCGTTGGTACCGTTCTTGCAGGATCTTTTTCCGGCCGCTGAGATGTCGGAGATTTGATGTTTTACGTTCTTCCTGATATTCACGATACACTTCTGAAATGGTCGTACGGGAATATCCCCACTTCGACGCTACCTCGGAGGTACTGTGTCCCATCACTCGCGCGCCTACTGTAAGACAACGTTCAAACTCACTTAAATCGTGATAATCTGCCATTGCAGCAGGAGTAACAGATCTAACAACCGTGCCAGACTCTTGTTGACTTACAGAGGCGTTGCCGACCGCAGCGCCGTATTCTGCCTGTTTACATATCTCTGCATTTGAAGACTCATGCCTATAGCAGTTTCTCTGGCGCTTCATTGTATAAGAGCGCACAACTAATTCATTTTATATGTTTTTAATTCCATCGACGTTAGAATATTTGTATGTATTTCTTAAGTATCCCACACAACACATAAAATAGTCTTTACTCTTTGATATTGTTTCGAAGTACAGTAGCAAACGACATGTTGCTAACAACTATGACGCTGTACTAAAACAAGCGAAGCTACTGGCCCGAAACAAGTTATGGCATTTAATTACAGCTTCCCGAATTAAAATATTTTGACTGATTGCACCCAAACTCAACTATTAAAGAAAACGTACTTACTGATGTGTTAGGAAATGGCGAAATATTTAAACAACTCACTGAGCTCACTGACAAATAATGCAGAGAAAATACAATCTCATTAGAATAGTTTGATGATAAAGATGACTGAACACAGCGTTGAAGTCCGAAGAAAATACAATGTGACAAGTCTAAATAACTTAGTATCTGTTTAAAATCTTCCGCAAACTGTGCTAGCTGTCAGCGGCGGAAGATGTGAGGCGGTAGACTGGTAACACACGATCGTTCTCCAAATATCTGTCCCTAATGTAAGTTACCACCACTTTGCTTTTTTATCAGTATCAGCACGATCCAAGAAACGTAACGATAATCCGCGCAGATTTGTTTGAAGATGAAGAAGTCTTTGATTAGAAACTCATACGCCTCTCATGTTATCTCACTACATTTAAGCTTTGCAACATTGTGGTTCTCTGTTTCTCTGTCATAATCGTATGGCGGTTATTTGTTAAGTAAAGTGTTTATTGCTTTAAGTGAACTCAAAATGCCAAAGACGAAGTGTTAACTCCAAGGAAAGTATTTAGAAAAATGGTTCTCCGTAAAACGGGGGATAGGTGGGTATGAAGTAGAATCTGCATTTTGTGTTATGTTTTCATTGCACATGGGGGAAGAGCAAATACCAGACGCTTATAAATAAAGTGCAGCTACTCACAGAGCTCAAATGTTGGCTGTCAGCTATCGATTGGCAGCGAAACTTGATAGATATGGTAATGCATTAAAACGAAACTGATTTACACTGGAAAAAATTTGTTCCAATTTTGGCCACGAGGTGCAAATCCGGCGCTGTATAGCATCTCGTCAACGTCTCGGGTGCCCATATTGAACGAATAGTGTAAGCGGTGGTTAATAACATAATCAACATTACCCCTTCTTCACTGTTTCGACAGTTTCTACTCATGTCCGGTACCCAATCCATTACACGTGGAAACATATCTACACGTCTTTCTTGCATTCACACCGCCATGTTTGCACCCGGTGGTCAAAATTGGAACTATTTTTTTTCCCAGTTTAAATCGGTTTTGCATTAACACATTAGCATACCTAGCAAGTGTCGCTGCCATACAATAAATAGATCCCACACTGGGGCTCTGTGAGTAGCTAATGTTTAATTATAAACACCAGATATTAAGGATCATATCGTAGTACATAAATCAAATGTGTACTCTGCAAGCACTTCAAAATGGACTGTTATTTTGTTTCAGATTCGTTCAAAAGGGGAAAAATTTGTAATAGGAGTGAATTTATGAATGTGCTATCATACCGTTAAATATCATATGTCTTTAAAACTCAAACACTCTATTTTAGACTAAGTTCCTAACTTTCTAATGAGTCCGAAGCGGCAGAAAATGTGACATTGGGTAGAACGAAATCATCAGCAATTGTGAAACGCGGGCTGGTCCCGGCAGAGGTTCGAGTCCTCCCTCGGGCATAGGTGTGTGTGTTTGTCCTTAGGACAATTTAGGTTAAGTAGTGTGTAAGCTTAGGGACTGATGAACTTAGCAGTTAAGTCCCATAAGATTTCACACACAATTTTTTTTTTTTTTGTGGAATGCGTGTTATCGCACAATACTGTCATACAAAATATACTAAGCTCTTTCAAAGAACCGTTGTTTTGGGAGAACAACAAACGCTAGTAATCACAAAAATGACTCTGAGCACTATGGAACATACCTTCTGAGGTCATCAGTCCCCTAGAACTTAGAACTCCTTAAACCTAACTAACCTAAGGACACCACACACATCCATGCCCGAGGCAGGGTTCGAACCTGCGACCGTTTCGGTCGAGCGGTTCCAGACTGCAGCGCCTAGTCATCACAAAGCTGATAAAATATTTCGATTAATTAATTTACTCTTGTAAGGTTATGGGGAGTGTCCTGGTTTCTACTTCGCAAATTACGTCAGTTTTTAGCGAGTTTAAGAGAAATGTCGTGGTTCGTTAGACAGAAATTATGGGAAGATGGGAAAGCAGAAAGGTGGAAGGAGTATATAGAGGGTCTATACAAGGGCGATGTACTTGAGGACAATATTATGGAAATGGACGAGGAGGTAGATGAAGATGAAATGGGAGATAGGATACTGTGTGAAGAGTTCGACAGAGCACTGAAAGACCTAAGTCGAAACAAGGCCCCGGAAGTAGACAACATTCCATTAGACCTACTGACAGTCTTGGGAGAGCCAGTCCTGACAAAACTCTACCATCTGGTGAGCAAGATGTATGAGACAGGCGAAATTCCCTGAAACTTCAAGAAGAATATAATAATTCCAATCCCAAAGAAAGCAGGTGTCGACAGATGTGATAATTACAGAACCATCAGTTCAATGAGTCACAGCTGCAAAATAGTAACGCGGATTCTTAGGAAAGACAAACCTACGTTTCTAGCCTTTGTAGACTTAGAGAAAGCTTTTGACACTGTTGACTGGAATACTGTCTTTCAAATTATGAAGGTGGCACGGGTAAAATACAGGGAGCGAAAGGCTATTTACAATTTGTACAGAAACCAGATGGCAGTTATAAGAGTCGAGGGACATGAAAGGGAAGCAGTGGTTGGGAATGGAGTGAGACAGGGTCGTAGCCTCTCCCCGATGCTATTCAATCTGCATATTGAGCAAGCAGTGAAGGAAACAAAAGACAAGTTTGGAGTAGGTATTAAAATCCATGGAGAAGAAATAAAAACTTTAAGGTTCGCCGATGACATTTTAATTCTGTCAGAGACAGCTAAGGACTTAGAAGAGCAGTTGAACGGAATGGACAGTGTCTTGAAAGGAGGGTATAAGATGAATATCAACAAAAGCAGAACGATGGTAATGGAATGTAGTCGAATTAAATCGGGTGATGCTGAGGGAATTAGATTAGGAGTAGTAAAGGAGTTTTGCTATTTGGGGAGCAAAATAAGTGATGATGGTCGAAGTAGATGGTGGTGGTGGTTAGTGTTTAACGTCCCGTTGACAACGAGGTCATTAGAGACGGAGCGCAAGCTCGGGTTAGGGAAGGATTGGGAAGGAAATCGGCCGTGCCCTTTCAAAGGAACCATCCCGGCATTTGCCTGAAACGATTTAGGGAAATCACGGAAAACCTAAATCAGGATGGCCGGAGACGGGATTGAACCGTCATCCTCCCGAATGCGGTCGAAGTAGAGAGGATATAAAATGTAGACTGGCAATGGCAAGGAAAGCGTTTCTGAAGAAGAGAAATTTGTTAACATCGAGTATAGATTGAGTTTAGACAGGAAGAGAATAGAAGCTTTCGGAATATGGCGCTGCAGAAGAATGCTGAAGATTATATGGGTTGATCACATAACTAATGAGGAGGTATTGAGTAGAATTGGGGAGAAGAGGAGTTTGTGGCACAACTTGACTAGAAGAAGGGATCGGTTGGTAGGACATGTTCTGAGGCATCAAGGTATCATCACTTTAGTATTGGAGCGCAGCGTGTAGGGTAAAAATCGTAGAGGGAGACCGAGAGATGAATACACTAAGCAGATTCAGAAGGATGTAGGTTGCATTAGGTACTGGGAGATGAAGAAGCTTGCACAGGATAGAGTAGCATGGAGAGCTGCATCAAACCAGTCTCAGGACTGAAGACCACAACAACGACAACAGTTGAGCTGGTATAGGCGCCAGTAGTAGAAGAGCTGTAAGGAGTATTACCGTTCATTGTGTGTGAAGCAAGACGCACAGTGTGAGTAACTGGTGGCTTGCGCAGTGGTACTGCTGCGGTCAGTTTGCCTCGCATTTTGTCTGAGATGTGCGGGCGCAGTATTCGTGAGTGGCTGCCGCATCGACAATGTTGGCGCTGCCGTAGACGGTTTCCGCCGCGCGGAGCAACGGATCTGGCGTCTGCTGCAAGCGGAAATCGGGAAAGCCCCCCATTGTGTTCGCGTCAGGGGAGCAGATTACAGTGCCGCCAACTGCTGACGAAGAGTAGTTCGGGGCACAGCATAATGGCGCTGAGACAGAGAGGCGCCTCACCGAGCGCTCCCTGCCGCCGAGTTTCTGCTTGAGCACACCATACCGTCGACATATAGTTTACCAGGGCGGCATCCAACGCCTTCCTCCGGAAGAAAACTCGTTATAGTACAGTCAACGGCTATTGACCAATTTCTATTAGCAGTTACATTCTCTTTGCGGCGACAGAAAATCATTTTCATGTGTCTGTCTCTCACAGAAATGACGAATAAATCTGGAATTCACGTACAGCGTAGATCTCGACAGTGTCTCTATTTCTAAAATAAGTACTTTTTTCTAATTAGGAAGAGAAATACTTTAATTGTTTTGAAACTGATAGTTTTCCCCGCCTTGGAAACAGTTCCAAACTTTTCACTTCGAGTTAGAAAACTGCTGCGGAAGCAAAGGGAACTTCACAGCAAACATAAACATAGCCAAAGCCTTGCAGACAAACAAAAATTACGCGAAGCGAAATGTAGTGTGAAGAGAGCTATGCGAGAGGCGTTCAATGAATTCGAAAGTAAAGTTCTATGTACTGACTTGGCAGAAAATCCTAAGAAAGTTTGGTCTTATGTCAAAGCGGTAGGTGGATCAAAACAAAATGTCCAGACACTCTGTGACCAAAATGGTACTGAAACAGAGGATGACAGACTAAGGGCCGAAATACTAAATGTCTTTTTCCAAAGTTGTATCACAGAGGAAGATTGCACTGTAGTTCCTTCTCTAGATTGTCGCACAGATGACAAAATGGTAGATATCGAAATAGACGACAGAGGGATAGAGAAACAATTAAAATCGCTCAAAAGAGGAAAGGCCTCTGGACCTGATGGGATACCAGTTCAATTTTACACAGAGTACGCGAAGGAACTTGCCCCCCTTCTTGCAGCGGTGTACCGTAGGTCTCTAGAAGAGCGTAGCGTTCCAAAGGATTGGAAAAGGGCACAGGTCATCCCCGTTTTCAAGAAGGGACGTCGAACAGATGTGCAGAACTATAGACCTATATCTCTAACGTCGATCAGTTGTAGAATTTTGGAACACGTATTGTGTTCGAGTATAATGACTTTTCTGGAGACTAGAAATGTACTCTGTAGGAATCAGCATGGGTTTCGAAAATGACGGTCATGTGAAACCCAGCTCGCGCTATTCGTCCACGAGACTCAGAGGGCCATAGACACGGGTTCACAGGTAGATGCCGTGTTTCTTGACTTCCGCAAGGCGTTCGATACAGTTCCCCACAGTCGTTTATTGAACAAAGTAAGAGCATATGGACTATCAGACCAATTGTGTGATAGGATTGAGGAGTTCCTAGATAACAGGACGCAGCATGTCATTCTCAATGGAGAGGAGTCCTCCGAAGTGATTTCAGGTGTGCCGCAGGGGAGTGTCGTAGGACCGTTGCTATTCACAATATACATAAATGACCTGGTGGATGACATCGGAAGTTCACTGAGGCTTTTTGCAGATGATGCTGTGGTGTATCGAGAGGTTGTAACAATGGAAAATTGTACTGAAATGCAGGAGGATCTGCAGCGAATTGACGCATGGTGCAGGGAATGGCAACTGAATCTCAATGTAGACAAGTGTAATGTGCTGCGAATACACAGAAAGATAGATCCTTTATCATTTAGCTACAAAATAGCAGGTCAGCAACTGGAAGCAGTTAATACCATAAATTATCTGGGAGTACGCATTAGGAGTGATTTAAAATGGAATGATCATATAATGTTGATTGTCGGTAAAGCAGATGCCAGACTGAGATTCATTGGAAGAATCCTAAGGAAATGCAATCCGAAAACAAAGGAAGTAGGTTACAGTACGCTTGTTCGCCCACTGCTTGAATACTGCTCAGCAGTGTGGGATCCGTACCAGATAGGGTTGATACAAGACATAGAGAAGATCCAACGGAGAGCAGCGCGCTTCGTTACAGGATCATTTAGTAATCGCGAAAGCGTTACGGAGATGATATATAAACTCCAGTGGAAGACTCTGCAGGAGAGACGCTCAGTAGCTCGGTACGGGCTTTTGTCAAAGTTTCGAGAACATACCTTCACCGAAGAGTCAAGCAGTATATTGCCCCCTCCTACGTATATCTCGCGAAGAGACCATGAGGATAAAATCAGAGAGATTAGAGCCCACACAGAGGCATACCGACAATCCTTCTTTCCACGAACAATACGAGACTGGAATAGAAGGGAGAACCGATAGAGGTACTGAAGGTACCCTCCGCCACACACCGTCAGGTGGCTTGCGGAGTATGGATGTAGATGTAGATATCTAGAAACCTAGTCGTCATTGAAATACTTTTTTTCATTTGTTTATCGAAGTAGTTCGTTCAGCAACAGAACTTTCCAGTGTTACGTATAGTACTGAGTTTGCTATGTATAAGCTTCAGAAAATGGCATCTTTTGCAATTTTAGTGATTTTATCCTCTTAAGAGCTATGAAGTTAGATGAATTATCTGATACAAAAATCACAAAAGAATTCGAAATCTGACATATGGAATAGAATTTCATAGAACCTATAACCATATAAAAAACCCGTTCTTAATTTTAGTTATGCCTGAAGTTAAGTTTCTGGTTGAAATAAGATAAATTTTGTGTAAATAAAAGTTGGTTGTTTGAGAACCGATACGCGTAGTGCTTCGAGAAGAGGATGTGGCAACACAGTGGCAAGCGACCGACGCTGATAGGTACCCATTGGTTGTTTGCGTCGGAAGCAGTCCACCCTTCTAGATCATCAAATACCAACCACTTAAAACAGAAATGAAAACAAGGTGTAACATAGAGAACAGTCATTGATACCATAGCTTTATAAACTTTGAAAAGTTCAACGTTATAGTGAATCCAGTTGAATGCTTTTTATCTTTTTTTTTTTTTTACAAAAGTAACCCTTCTGCATTGTCAGTAATTTTTCAGGGTACCCGATAAAACCTGATAGTGACTCGCAGTTTTCACATAGTTAAATAGTCTTAGATTACACCCTAACTAGACTGTCAAAGAAATATTGTAACGTTTGAAATGATTTCTTCCTGATTGTTTATAACCAAGGTAGTAAGCACGACCACAGGACATGAGATGTTTTTGCCAGAAAACCATCCATAAAAAGTTCTTTTTTGAATGAGAAAACGAGAGGTTATTTTATTTAATAACTTTCTTTGTGTACGACTGGATTCTCTCGCGGCGATATCCATTAACACAATATTCTTGCGTTTCAAGTCGCGTCAAGTGGTAAACTCCATCGATCGAATTTAATGTATACGACTGGTATGGTTAGTTCTGAAGTGGCTTCCGTATTCACGTGTGTGCCAATCACAGACTCTATAAGACTTGCAGTGCAGGCTCTTTGAGGCCACCATCGTGGATTTACTTAAACACTACGTTTAAATAAATTTTTTACGTGGTGGAGAGTACTTCAACCAGACATCAGCGTCAAATGGTGAGCTTTTTAGCCCCCGTTGTAGCTAACCTCTTTATCGAATATTTCGAGGACGTCGCCTTGAACACGGCTCCTGCGAGGCCTACTTGTTTCTATCGCTGTGTCAGCGATACCTTCGTCAGATGGCCTCATGGACACAAAAAGCTTGAAGAGTTCCTGGAACACATAATCGGCATCCACGACCACATAAAGTTCACGATGGAAGTAGAGAAGGACGATTTCTTCCCGTTCTTCTCCGCTGTAAACCCAATGGGTGTCTCGGTCACAGCGTTTGCCGCAAAACCGCCCACACAGATAGGGATCTCCACGCCACCAGCTACCGCCATCCGGCACAGAAACGGTAAGTTCTGAGGACCTCCGTACATCGAACCGAAACCGTCACAGACGCCGAAAACCTGCCGAGGCAACTGAGCCACTTACGTAAAGTTTCCAAGGAACTCGGTTACAACAACAGACAAATTTCGCAAGTAGTTTCACCCAAGCCACGAAAGCAGAAGGCCTCCGAGGAAGACACGAAGAAGTGTGTTTTTTACCGTTTTGTGACTTAATAACAGGGAAAATTATCTGGCTCGTGAAGAGACATATAATCAGCACAGGCTTCAGGTCCCTAGGAAAGTTCTGGCAACCAACAAAGCGTATGAGAGACGATGCAGGCTGGAATATACAAAATGCAGTGTGGGTGTGGGCAGTTTCACGTCGGTCAGACTGTTCGTAGTACTGGACAGCGTCGCATAGAACATGAAAAGTGTTTCCGCCTACGCTATCCCGAAAAATTAAGTATAGCGAAACATGCGCCGACAAACGGACACCGAGGTGGGTACGACGAGACTTCTGTTATTAAACGGACCAACGGCTTCTGGGATAACGTAATAAACGAGACAACAAAAATCAAAATATGAGACAATACCCTCAATAAAGACGGTGGATTGTAGCTGAGTGCATTCTGGGATCTTGTGACTTAGGAGTTGAAACGTTCGCGGCGGTCGTGGCGCCAAAGTATCACCATGTATGGTAAGGCAATGGGCACCAGTGACGTCACTGGATCCGGCGCGGCTATATAAGCACGGGAGCGGCAATCACACGATTGTCAACCGCTTGACAATGGCAGGGGATATATTTTCGAAAGCTTTCTTTTTGTTAATTTTTAAGTTTCGACGTAAGTGAACACTATAAAACAACGGTATTTTCTTCCTGTACTTTTAGCAGTTTTTAGTCCATGCATCTTCACCACTTCTATTATCTGACTCATCAGTATAAGCATTGTCCACGTTACTTCGTTTAAAAGAGATAAGAAAATTTCGTCCCTTCTCCGCAAGTATGCGATTCTGACTTTCCCTTCCATTCGTTTTTGCACCACTGTTAGGAACAGTTGGGAGAAACGAAGTATTGAGGCATTTGTTCTTTCTTTCGTATGATGCATGTCCTCCATGGTCCGGTACAATTATCTAACTGTCACTGCCGGCCGGAGTGGCCGTGTGGTTCTAGGCGCTACAGTCTGCAACCGGGCTACCGCTACGGTCGCAGGTTCGAATCCTGCCTCGGGCATGGATGTGTGTGATGTCCTTAGGTTAGTTAGGTTTAATTAGTTCTAAGTTCTAGGCGACTGATGACCTCAGAAGTTAAGTCGCATAGTGCTCAGAGCCATTTTACTAACTGTCACAAATGGATGTTGCCTTTCCGCCCTGTTCGTTCAAAGCTTTTTCTGGCGAAAAGGTGGCTTTGAGGTTTCAGAAAGTAAGGACCTACACTTACCTTTATAGTCTAAATAATTTCTTGTACAATGTTCACAAGGTTAAACTGACTCGGGTTTCTTCGACGCGATGCTGTTATGTGATTCCACTGCAACACAGACAGCTGCAACACAAACAGGTAACGGAGCTTACACACATACAGACAGACACACACACACACACACACACACACACACACACACACACACACACACACACACACAAGCGCGCGCGCGCGCGCGCGCGCATGCACGCGAGCGCACACACGTAGGAAAAGAGAGATAAAAGTAAACAATGTCCAGAGTCAGCACCAAACTTTCTCCGGAGCGAATGAACGCCGAGGAGGTTAGGACACACAACAACAGCGATTACACCACGTTTTCCGAATTGGAAAGGAGTTTGTTAAACCAAAATTATACAATGCACGCTTAATTTGAGTGTGCAGTACTCTCGGGACCTGAAAGTAGAAGGATCTGACACAACAAAACCTGTGTAATAACAAATATATAAGCAAAACATTTTGCCACACAAAAATCACATTTACAAAAATCAAGGGAGGTGTTAACTCGCTGATAAAATTCACATTTACATCGTTTGGTTTACAGATAATAAGTTACCACTGCAGGTCACCATACAGCTGGTGCTGCATAGCTCTATAGTGTAAAATCAAGGTAAGAACAAAAACGAACAAAACCAGTCTTTCTTTAGGCCTCTCTTTCTTAGACCAGGTGCAACCTATAATATGTTCACTTTCTGAAGTTTTTTAATAAACAAAAGCCACTGCTGATGGCAAGGTGTGTCGAAACATCTTTGGGAAACAAGAAAGAACAGTGTTGTGCATATATGGTGGAACATATATCCAATAATATATCATTACGTTGTGAAGAGGATGTGTAGTCAGTCCTCTCTTGAGAACAGAAAATGGTGATTATCTGCCACTACTGATTCTGAACGTAATGACGTTGTTCTTCACGAAGTGCTGCAGTACCTGCCACATAAAATATTAGTTTTTATGGCAACCTTAATTCGTACAGCTGTTTCACTTTCTCGAGCAGCAGTATATTATAGTAGTTCGTCCCGCACTTCTCTAAAATTCCACCATATTTTCTTTCTCTGCCAACGAATATTTCAACATATTATGAATGTATTCAAAGCACGAACTGAAATCATATACCGAAATATATGACTTTTATGTGGAGCTGATTGTAAGCTGGAATTTTTTTTTTCGTATTTCACATCAGTGCATTTTGGATACATTTTTCACTGTAGGCTATTGAAGGAATGTTACATACTTTAAGGGCACATTTGGAGGATGGGCGTTGATATATTGCAAAAACGTAGACATAACTTGAGAATATAAATAAAGAATTACTTAAGATATTAATCAGTATAGGCCGTTGTATCGATTGTGGCGTGCAACCGCTGAAGCATTAGAATAATTACCCAGTTCAGTTGTCTTGCCGAGAAGACGGCACCTTTTCTGTTGCTATAGCGGTCCAGATCGGACACATATCTGTCATCGCGGCAGATAATCATTTGGCACACCGCCATTACTACTATTTTATTGAGACGCAATCTCACTAGGCGTACTCATATTTACACACAGCAACAGAATTAATGTAAGTCTCTATTTAAATTAATTTTGTATAATATTTTGTGAATACAGTGATATTATTTAATCTTGTGTTTCATATACGTTGCAAGCTATTGTCCCAATTAAACGGCGTCTTGTCATGGCTAAAGGTTCCGCGTTATAAATCCTATGAAAGGTCCAGCACCAGCCAAAACATTGGAATTACTCAATCTATGAAGTCCAACAAAGAACTATTTTCAGAAAAATCACTCACGGTCAATCATAATGAACGAACCTTGCGCAGAAACCCATTGTCAAGCGCCCAAAGTTCGTATTATGCACCGTTAAAAATTTATACCCTCATCACATACTACTATCATTGCCTATTACTATTTGTCTGTTCTTTGATATTCTAAAACCAGACCTGAAAAGCCGATAAATCAAACTACAAAAGATAATTTGAGTGGTTGTTCCATCTAACTCATCATATCTTCGTTTTGATTATTCGCTATTTTCTAACTGGAAGTAGCATTCTGCTAGCAATTGCTTTGCGTGCTATTGCTTTCACGTCGCCTTAGATTGCCGCCAGCATCCTTTTAATTCGCCAAATTTGCTTTTTACTGATGATATCATGAATAACAATGAGGCTGCTACGTTACTATGAGTTCCGAAATCTACCTCAGTAATGTATGTTGTAGCTTCCCCAACCGAATCCTAAAATATCACTTCAACAAGTCGTGCTGTTGTTACAATTCATTTCAACCCACGATGATGAGTTCACAAATGCGAATGGGCTTTGTACCCTTTACTAAACGACAACTCGTACCTGTGTAGATAAAGAAATTTAATGTTGTGGTCTGGGTATTAATGCTGTTAATATTATTGCAGTTTTACTGAATAGTATCCTTTCATTATTTGTCGGATTTAGATTTAGTTTAAGTTACCCACATTAACTGAGAAATAGTATTTCTCGAAGGAATCCCATACTAGCTTCGAAACATTAGTCTTAGCGACAATTTAGAAAAAAAAATTATATTGTTTTCGAGGCTTTCTTTCGTTAAACCGGACGCTGTTGACAAACATCTTAGTATGTATGAGATTTGTTGATGACGTTGCTACCATCTCTGAAAATGAGGAAGAACTATAGGATCTGTTGAACGGAATGGACAATCTATTGGGTTCAGAATATCGACTGGAACTAAAAAAAAACTTAAGAATTGTGGAGCAACGAAAATTAGATTAACACTACACTTAAAATAAGAACAGTGTAACAAACAACGACAATAAGTTCTACAGCAATGAAAGCAAGATACTTATGGCCGAACAAGAGAAAAGGATAGGGCAAGCAGACCAGAAGAGGATACGAGAGCTCCCTCACCACCTTTAATTTAATTTGAAAAAGAAATTTCTGACTATTTACGTCTGTAGTACATTACTGTGAGGACGTGAAACATGGACTGTGAGAAAACTCGAAAAAAAAAAAAAGGATAGAATCGTTTGAGATGCGATTTTACAGACCTGTGGCGAAATTTAAGCGCATTGATGACATACTAAAGGGTATTGTCTGTAGAATCTACAAAGAAATATGTGAAGAACAGTAACATGAAGAAGACACAGGAAATAGCTTACAATTTGCTAGAGGCTGACATAGAGTGCGAATACTGGAGGGGAAGACAGATATTGGAATAGATCGAATAATTGAGGACATTAGTATGAACTCTACTCAGAGATGAATAGACGGGCATATAATTTGAAAGTCTGGTGGGCCGAATCAAACCTTAAAACAAGTCCGAAGGCTAGCCAATTAAAATAGAAATTTAAAAGCCATAAACAGTACATGAGTGTTACTGTGAATTACATTCAACACATTTCCCACCAGAAAGAGCGTCTAAAACCTTTTGACATGAAGCCATCCAATGTGACGAACTCCGACACGTACTTTGAGTGAAGTCACGGGGAGGAACGAAAGCTTAAGAAGTTTATAATTTAAATATAAAATAGGTGCTAAAATTATGACCCTCATAACTGTACGACAGCCACGGTTCTAATAATGTTAACTTTCTACAATATAGTGAATTAGGAAAGGTGTGATTCGACTGCCATACATTTGCAACCTCTTACAGTGACCATTATATCACACCTTAGGTTGATAACCGCTTATTTCAAAGCCTCTTAATGGGTTAGGACTTGGATGGAATTCGATAAATGTAAACTCTCAATAAAGGGTAAAAAAGCTTGTCGATGATGTAACGGGCGCCTGTAGCATAATAGTAAGAGTTAAAATCTAAACTTCGATAGCTATCGCCGTCTACGACACATTAAAATGAAGTGACGGAGCAAAATGTGTCCCCTCTGATAAAAGTATTGTTGGCAGTTGGATGATTGATTGAGCGGATCCATTAAGATAATTACACCAGACAACGTCGCAGCTGAAGGTAAAAAGAAAAATAAAGTAAGAAAGCTAACACTGTAACTTCTTGGCTGATCTTTGCTCTGACATGTCACTGACATTTATGTGTACTGTCTTCAGTCAACATCACCAATTCACGCGCATTTCATCCTCATTTGGTAAAACGTAAGGTCTTCCGCTGAATGTAGGTCAGTTCATCTGAGCTCGATGTGAAGGTAAAATGGACTCCACAGAAGTGCGTAGGAAGAATGTTCTCTGTGGGAGTGTTTTCTTTGAACGTTTCTAGCTAGCGCCTGTCTCCGTCTTTCTTTTCCACCTCAAGAAAACAGCCGACGCAACATCATGTTCTCCGAAGCCATTGGTTTGTTTCCAGTCTCATTCGCAAGCAGATAACAGAAAAAACGATTATCTGTATGAAATCTCTAATCAATTTCATGCTATTCTTGTAGGTTCTAAGTCTGATGTGCGGCATATCGATAAATAAACGTCGCATCTTATATACCGACGACTTATTCCTGTTAGCGGGAAAAGTGCTTGTACAGAATTGCAACTTAAATGCCAGAATTTATTTAGACATAAAAGGGTGCTCAATAAAAATGCAACGCAGTTTTTCTGTACCAGGTCGGTTTTATTCAAGATTCCAGTACAATAAACTATTCCCCACTCATTTGGCTACAAAACCTTCTTTTCCACTGTAACCACCGTTCAATGTGACGGCCTTCGCCACGTTATGGGGAGGACCTGTTTGCCCGCACAGTACTACTGTACTGGTCTATGTCGGAGCCAATGTCTTTCTGAGTCTGTAACTTCCTATTCATCCATGTACCGCTTCCCGCGAAGTGCTTCCTTCATTTGACCAAACAGATGGAACTCACAAGATGTCCGGGTTGTAGGTAGGATGATGAAAAACAGTCCAGTGAAGTTTTGGCAGCTCTACTTAGATGCGTAGACTTGGTTGGTTGTTTGGTTGGTTGATTTGGGGGAGGGACCAAACAGAGAGGTCATCGCTCTCATCGGATTAGGGAATTATGGGGAAGGAAGCCAGCGTGCCCTTTTGAAGAAATCATCCCGGAATTTGCCTGAAGCGATTTATGGGAACTACGAAAAACCTAAATCACGACGATCGGAAGGCGGCGTTGAACTACACAGGGTGGTCCATTGATCGAGACCGGGCCAAATATCTCACGACGTAAGCGTCAAACGAAAAAACTACAAAGAACCAAACTCGTCTAGCTTGAAGGGGGAAACCAGATGCCACTATGGTTGACCCGCTAGATGGCGATGCCGTAAGTCAAACGGTTATCAACTGCATTTTTTTTAAAAATAGGAACCCTCATTTTTATTACATATTGTTGTAGCACGTAAAGAAATATGAAAGTTTTAGTTGGACCACTTTTTTCGCTTTGTGATGGATGGCGCTGTAATAGTCACAAACATATGGCTCACAATTTTCGACGAACAGTTGGTAACAGGTAGGATTTTTAAATCAAAATACAGAACGTAGGTACGTTTGAAATTTTATTTCGGTTGTTCCAATGTGATACATGTACCTTTGTGAACTTATCATTTCTGAGAACGCATGCTATTGCAACGTGATTACCTGTGAATACCACATTAATGCAATAGATGCTCAAAATGATGTCAGTCAACCTCAATGCATTTGGCAATACGTGTAACGACATTCCTCTCAACAGCGAGTAGTTCGCCTTCCGTAATGTTCGCACATGCATTGACAATGCGCTGACGCATGTTGTCAGGCGTTGTCGGTGGATCATGATAGCAAATATCCTTCAACTTCCCCACAGAAAGAAATCCGGGGACGTCAGATCCGGTGAACGTGCGGGCGATAGTGCTTCGACGACCAATCCACCTGTCATGAAATATGCTATTCAATATAGTTTCAACCGCACACGAGCTACGTGCCGGACATCCATCATGTTGGATGTACATCGCCATTCTGTCATGCAGTGAAACATCTTGTAGTAACATCGGTAAAACATTACGTATGAAATTATCATATACTGCACCATTTAGATTGCCATCGTATAAAATGGGGGCCAATTATCCTTCCTCCCATAATGCCGCACCATACATTAACCCGCCAAGGTCGCTGATGTTCCACTTGTCGCAGCCATTATGGATTTTCCGTTGCCCAATAGTGCATATTATGCCGGTTTACGTTACCGCTATTGGTGAATGACGCTTCGTCGCTTTAGCGTGCAAAAAATCTGTTATCGCCTCTTGTGCCCAGTGGCAGAACTATACATGACGTTCAAAGTCGTGGCCATGCAATTCCTGTTACATGGAGATATGGTACGGGTGTAATCGATGTTGATGTAGCATTCTCAACACCGACGTTTTTGAGATTCCCGATTCTCGCGCAATTTGTCTGCTACTGATGTGCGGATTAGCCGCGACAGCAGCTAAAACACCTACTTGAATATCATCATTTGTTGCAGGTCGTGGTTGACGTTTCACATGTGGAAGAACACTTCCTGTTTCCGTAAATAACGTAACTATCCGGCGAACGGTCCGGACACTTGGATGATGTCGTCCAGGATACCGATCAGCATACATAGCATACGCCCGTTGGGCATTTTGATCACAATAGCCATAAACCAACACGATATCAACCTTTTCCGCAACTGGTATACGGTCAATTTTAACACGGGTAACGTATCACGAACAAATACCGTCCGCACTGGCGGAAAGTTACGTGATACCACGTACTTATACGTTTGTGACTATTACAGCGACATCTACCACAAAGCGAAAAAAGTGGTCCAACTAAAACATTCATATTTCCTTACGTACTACACGAATATGTAATAAAAATGGGTGTTCCTATTTTTAAAAAATGCAGTTGATATCCGTTTGACCTATGGCAGCGCCATCTAGCGGGCCAACCACAGCGCCATCTGGTTTCCCCCTTCAAGGTAGACAAGTTTCGTTCTTTGTAATTTTTTCGTATGATGCTTATTTCGTGAGATATTTGGCCCGGTCACGATCAATGGACCACCCTGCATAGTCCTCCCGAATGCGAGTCCAGTGTGCTAACCACTGCACCATCTTGCTCGGTATGCGCTGGCTAGAATGAGGCCTTCTTTGAGAAGGAAAAGTTCGTTCGCATTTTTTTCGCGACGATCACGCTGAAGTCGTTTCTTAAATTTCTTTAGGGTAGCACAACACACTTCAGAGTTGACCGTTGCACCACGAGAGAGGACATCAGACAGACCAGAGTCACAGAACACCGTCGTCATTACCTTACCCGCCGTTTTGTTCTCGGTTCGAAGTGATGAACCGGAGTAGCATCGCCTGTGACGATGTTCGACAAAACAAAGTCACTATTAGCCTCGCTTCTCTCTATGGTCTTCTTTTAGGCGGCTTGAAAACCAGCGGGCACACACCTTTCAGTACCCGAACTAGTGGGCGGACTGTGTCAGCACTCTCAACAGAGACGTCCAGTTGAGCAGCGAGGTATTTGAATGTGATCTGATGATCATCTCGAATGAGAGTGTCCGCACGTTCCAACATAGCAGGAGCCACAGCTATGTGCTGTCGGCCGGCACGCGGGTGATCGGACAGGTTCGCGGGACCTCGTTGCGATGATAACAGACGCCGCGTCCAACGACTCACCGTGCTTATGTTCACTGACAGGTCCCCGTAGACGTTCTGCGAGCGCCTATGAATATCTGCGATGCTCTGGTTTTCCGACAAAAGAAACTCAATTACAGCTCTCTGTCTGGAACGCACCGCCGTTACGGACGCCATTTGGAAGACTACGTATATCACCGCGAGCTATCGGGATTTCATGAAAATGTAAGTGCTGAAGCGGGAAAATTCCACGATGTCCCACAACAAATTCTCCATCTTTCCAACCGCAATTGGCTGAGAAAAGGAATGTCTAGCATTACTTATTGAACGTCACACGTATTAACTGCTGCAGTGGTGTGTGTAATCCAGACGTTCCTCAAGCGTAGAATGTTTTATCAAAACTAAAATGTATGAAACACGTATACTCGCGTAATAAGTAATACCGTATAGCCAAGTTAGGTCTCCTTCTAGAGTATGGCACCGGGCAGTAAGGTACAGGGTGACAGTTATTGAACTATATGAAATAAAATCGTCAAAAACGTCGGAACGGTTTGCATTAGGACGTTGGCCGCGGAGCATGATGGGAATTAGTTTGTGAATTCAAGGTTTGGTTTAGCAACGAATCCCACTTTCATTTCGATGGGTTCGTCAACAAGGAAAATTGCCGCCTTTGGGGGACTGACAATCCGCATTTCCCGCTAGAGAAGTCACTTCACCCTCAACGGGCGACTGTGTGGTGTGCAACGTCCAGTCACGGAATTATCGGTGCGATATTCCTTGATGGCACGGTGACTACCGAACGGCACGTGAAGGTTTTGGGAAATGATTTCATCCCCATTACCCAGAGTGATTCTGATTTCGACAAGATGTGGTTCATGCAAGACGGAGCTCGACCCCATCGAAGCCGGAGAGCGTTCGATGTTCCGGAGGAGCGCTTTGGTGTTCGAATTCTGCCTCTGGGGTACCCGGAGCCAACTGGCATGGGCCTCGATTGGCCGCCATATTCTCCGGATCTGAACACATGTGACTCCATTTTGTGCGGCTGTGTTAAAGACAAACTGCACAGAAATACCCGAAAACCATTGCTGATATGAAAATAGCCATTCAGGAGATCACCGAGAGCATCGATGTTCCGACACTTCAGCGGGTCATGCAGAATTTCGCTACTCGTCTGGCCCACATCAACACCAATGATGGCAGGAATATCCGACCTGTCGTAACCTAAATCCGAATATCTGTAGTAATGTTTACATGTTGAATAAGGTGTGTTCACGCCGTAGTTTGTAGCTAATTTAGGTTTCTTTTCATAACGTTCAATAATTGTCACCATCTAAGAACAAATACATCAATCATACCTAAGCTAGTGATCTGAAATATCGGAGCAGGACTGTAACGAACTCTTAACTTTGTGGAGCGGCGTTCAGAGATCTCTGACGTCCTTCAGTCCACAAGTTCAGACGGCGAGGGCCGGAAAGACCGTAACAGTGCTCAAGAACTAAGCACAACAGTCTTTTAGGGTGTTCTCCTTGCACTTTTTCAGAATTTGGTCTTGTGGCCTAGTGGGGAAGCGCAAACACGTGAACCGACAGACACAGGATCGACTCCCAGTTGCACCAGGGAGAATTTTTTCAGTCTGCCCTTAATCTAGCCATCACTTCTCAATTATGTTGAGGCGCACCAGAAATGACACTTGCCAGAATATCACGTTATACTGTAGGACTCCTTTCCCCGGTTGGATAACTGGAACAGATTAGAACACACAAGTCGCCGGAGTGGTGTTAAATCGTAAGACTTGCATCCAGCTCTTAACTCACACGAAACAAAATAGAATTGAAGGCCTCGGCTGTAAACAGTGGTAAGGGAGGGTCGATGAGAAAAAGAGAAAATTGCGTTTAAAACATGGCACTTGGTGTGCTTTGTGTATATAGCATGCTGCACTTAAAAGTATCCCACCTCCCCTCTGAATGCAAACGCAATATTCCGACTTCTGAAATAGAGCAACAGCTACAACAGCGGAAAGTTTTATGCAATAATCGATTGTTAGCATTCTTTTGTTAGCAATTCTGTTAATATCATAAGTAAGACGTTTCTCTTTGCGGTCTGCAAAGTGACTTTCTGGACAGAAGAAAGAACTGAAACTGAGGAAGCATATGAGAAAACCAGTTCGATTAAGGAAACTCGCGAAATTTTATAAGTCAAGAATCCGGATTGAGTTCTACCAGAAAAAATGGCAACACAGTTCCTGTATAAAAATTGACGCACAGTATACGATAGTAGATGCAAAAATGTGTCAGTAAAAAATTCCGAATACGATATATTTGCTAGATAATTACGTTTTTGTGGGTACCGTCCATCACGGACTTGATTCTGTGCAAAAGTCTTACCAGTTAGGAAACACTAATAGTGCTATACAGCATTAGGAAAAGCTATTGCAGACACTTTGGCGTAAGCACACTACTAGGTTACATGGGTGTTCCCGTAGTCAAAGGAAGTGTTGAGTGTGTCGTACCCTAACGCGGGACTGTATCCGCCGTCCTAAGTGCCTGTGCAAAATGTAAAACGACAAGCCAGCTGATATTCAAAAGTCTTAATTTGAACCCATATCGATCACGATTTTACACCACCTAATGGAGGATGACAGTCAAATACGTGTAGATTATTTTACATGGCTTTTGAATAACATCAGTGATGGGTTGTTAGACCCTTTCCATTACATTATGTGTGATGAAGCGTGTTTCATCTCTCTGGTCATGTGAATGCACAGAATACGAAGTACTGAGCAACAGAGAACCCCTAAGATTGCCTATCAGCAACCGCTGCATGTTAAAAAAATCTGCGTTTGGTGAGATGTAACAGGAACGAATGGAGGAACTGGTAGAATCTGACCTCGAGGAAGATCAGTTAGGACTCCGTAGAAATGTTGGAACAAGCGAGGCGATACTGACCCTACGACTTATCGTAGAAAATAGATTAAGGAAAGGCAAACCTACGTTTCTAGCATTTGTAGAATTAGTGAAAGCTTTTGACAATGTTGACTGGAACACTCTTTCAAATTCTGAAGGTGGTAGGGGTAAAGTACAGGGAGCGAAAGGCTATTTACAATTTGTGCAGAAACCAGATGGCAGTTATAAGAGTCAAGGAGCAGGAAAGGGAAACAGTGGTTGGGAAGCTAGTGAGACAGGGTTTGTAAGGTGTCAGGCAACTCCAACACCTTCCATGAAATCCCTGACATGATAGCCAATCCGGCAGTATGTCACATAGCTCCGAATAAATCCTGACATTAAATTAACCAAAGTAATACGATCAACGAGTGAGCAAATGGAATACCACAGACTAACACAAGAACGCCTAAATGCATGTCATACTTTCCCACCGTGAAACAGACGCAGTTCCGAGGGAAGAAACGAGAACAGAAGCCGAGAGCAGAGTCGTGTAGGCTAGAAGTCCCTACGATTAGGGATGGACACCCACGTCGTCAGCCGACCGCCAGGACCAGCCCACAGCCCATGTTAAAAGATACAGCCCTCCAGAAGAACAGTATAGATGTTACGATAACACTAAAAGGATCACACCAGCTGAAAGTTTTAGTGTGAGACTATACGCGTCTCTGTTACGTTGCAAACGTTAAAAACATTGCCCCACCACGAAAAGTATAACGTTTCTCATTGGATAGACAGAATTTTTGTAGGCGGAGCTTAAGGTTAACATTGAGAACCTGATTTGTCAGTTGAAAACACAGCCAGATACCTTCTTCTTAAACCAACTTCGGTAAATTGTAGTAAGGAGAAGTTAGGAGACAGTGGCTTCCGAGACGGCAAGGTGCGTGGAGCTGTGCCATCCGCCGCCCCCTGACGCTGCCTAAACACCGACAAGGTAATGAATGCACGCGGTGCCGCCATAAGGCTTCACTCAGAACTGCAGAAGTCTCATATGTTACATCCCCTTTTTACGTAAAACTAGTGTCGATCGTCAATTAAACTTCGTGGCATTCACATTTGCTACTAGAAGCTAAATTCTGAAACGTGATGACTTTTCTGTTATATAATTATTGAGAAGCCACATCAGCCACTGTAATTTATGACAGGTTAAATAAGTTATTATAGATAATTGAGGGTCACTGTAGACCATTTTGATAGTTTTCTCTTTTATGAAACTTAACTTAAATCTAGATTATAGATGTGATATGGCATAGGTCATCCTTCGATCCATTATAGAACTTGAAAACCCATTCAGGGAATAATAGTTCACATTTTTGTTGAATGCAGTTGGTTTTTATCATCCTGTATTAAAATATTTCGTTTTATCAATTGTGCAATTTATAAATAATGTTTTGTGAGTAGAATAAAATTTCCAATGGTAAACTTAAACGCTTTTTCGACGTTATTTTACCAGCTAACTAAAAATAGGAAAGCCTTGAACCCCTTTCACTAAATTTAGTTGGTATTAAGATTAGTTCGCACGGAGTGCAGTGGAGCTGATGCTGATATCATTAAGTATTTGATTATATCATAGCTAGTCTTCTGAACTCTACATGTCACGTGTGGTCTGGCGTCTCCTTACCAGCAACAGGTCCCAGGTTCAAACTAGTCAACTCCCTAAAAAACACGCTCAGAATGTCGTTGCGCGAAAGTGGTAGGGAGACACGACTTAGAACAAACAGACACCACGCAGAATGGTAGAGGTTGTAGCCTATCCCCAATGTTATTCAATCTGTATACTGAACAAGCAGTAAAGTAAACAAAAGATAACTTTAGAGCCGGAATTAAAACCCATGGTGAAGAAATAAAAACTTTGTGGTTTGCTGATGACGTTGCAATTCGGTCAGAAACAGCAAAGGACCTGGAAGAGCAGTTGAATGGAATGGACAGTGTCTTGAAAGGAGGATATAAGATGAACATCAACAAAAGCAAAACGAGGACAGTGGAATGTATTCGAATTAAAGCACATGATGCTGAGGGAATTGGATTAGGAAATGAGACACTTAAAGTAATAGATGAGTTTTGCTATTTGGAGAGCAAAATAACTGATGATGGTCGAAGTAGAGAGGATATAAAATGTAGACTGGCTATGGCAAGGAATGTGTTTCTGAAGAAGAGAAATTTGTTAACCTCGACTATAGGTGTAGGTGTTAGGAAGTCTTTTCTGAAAGTATTTGTACGGAGTTTAACAATGTATGGATGTGAAACATGACGATAAATAGTTTAGACAAAAAGAGTATAGAAGCTTTCGAAATGTGGTGCTACAGAACAATGCTGAATATTATATGGGTCGATCTCGTAGCTAATGGGGAGGTACAGAATAGAATTGGGGAGAAGGGGAATTTGTGGCACAACTTGACTAGAAGGAGGGATCGTTTGGCAGGGCACGTTCTGAGGCATCAAGGGATTACAAATTTAGTATTGGAGGGAAGCGTGGAGGGTAAAAATCGTAGAGGAAGACCACGGGAAGAATACACGAAGCAGATTCAGAGGGATGTAGGTTGCAGTAGTTACTTGGAGATGAAGAACCTTGCACAGGATAGAGTAACATGAAGAGCTACGTCAAAGAGGTCTATGGACTGAGGACCACAACAACAACACAACAGGAACGTATATCATTAGACCCATATTTTTTGACACTACCCTCAACACAGTTGCATATGTGCAGATTTTTGATACATTTTGTGCTCAGTTCACTGAATATGAAAGACAATACTGCTTCTTGCAGCAATATGCGGCAACATGTCACGTCTAAGATATAGGGTTGCAATGAGTCCATGTTGTTTTCACTGAGAAACAAACTGTCAGCAAATGTTTACGTTCGCCACGTTCGCTGGAACTAACAATATGTGATTTTTTTCCTATGGGGATCTTGAAGAGCAATATCTATAAAACAAATACACACACAATACAGGAACTGAAAGACAACATCAGCCATGAAGTCGCCGCCATCGATATTCGTAGAAGTATTCCGTAGAATATTCTTAGATGTCAAGAGCTGTGTACTGATGTTGCAGGAGGCTACTTTCAGCATCTTCTATTAATGTATTTTTAACATTATTTTTCATTGTAAATAAATGGTAAGTCCATTTCAAATCTTCGTTTTTGTAATTTCACTGCATTTCCATTTACTTACAAAGGGTACTTTTACCTGCGCCACCCTTTAGTAGATGATAGTCCGACGATAAACGGCGAAATAGGACCTGTATCCTTAATTTGAGATTCTCACTAATGACAACTTTGTCAGGACGTGTTCGTGTAAACAGTGGTATGTGCAAAAAAACATGGCTCTGAGAAGTAGAAAAGTGTGCAGTGCTCGTACGGGAAAAATGTTTTTAAGGGACGATATGTACAGTTCTGAGTATGTGAAGATGTTGTGCATAGCTATGATTGTGATAAAGATACCGAATTTGTTTTTGAACGTAAATATGATTCTGGAGTTTTGCAGATCAGGTAAATTTGAATAATTCTCTAAACAAGGAAACATTGTTGTGCACCTGAATAAACTGTATGTGAATTTACATGGCAGCAATCTTAAGTGCAGTCCTCAACATTTCGCTGTATCACTGATTAATTTTTGAGGTTATACTTCATCATTTCAAATTAACTGAAACATGTGGAACTCTTTTATTTTTGTGAGGTTGAAAGGGGGCTCTAACTTGCGACAGGCTCCATTTCACTCCTCACACTTTTTTGCACTATTCTTTATTTAGTTATTAATCAACCAATAGGTACGCGAAAAACGGTAATTACAACGCGCCTTATTTAGATGTTGACTGTGGTTTGGGTACATTAAGCAGCATCTCTTCAGAGTTAATTTTCTCGCCAGAAATAGTTTCTGTCTGCACTTAGTCGAGACGGGCAGTAAGTTCGTTACCAAGCAGCGGCCCACTACAAAAGGCCGAGGGACAGGCGGGTGTTTGGAGAATAGGTCATGCCAGAGGTCAGGAAACAGAAATGGCTCACCTCCCGCATAGCATACTGGCACCACACCCCTTAAAGGGCGGCGAGCCTGTGAAAGTATGCGTTCCTCATAGCAGATTTGGTAGAGCTTATCTTTTTGCGAGCCAGTGCTGGGCGTTGCCCGAAAAGAAAGTGATTGTCAGTGCACGGTCATAGTCAACTTCCGAATCCTATTAAGAGTCCGACTACGTTATCCAAAATTTCTATCCGCTGGAAGCTAGGGATTTACACTCCTGGAAATTGAAATAAGAACACCGTGAATTCATTGTCCCAGGAAGGGGAAACTTTATTGACACATTCCTGGGGTCAGATACATCACATGATCACACTGACAGAACCACAGGCACATAGGCACAGGCAACAGAGCATGCACAATGTCGGCACTAGTACAGTGTATATCCACCTTTCGCAGCAATGCAGGCTACTATTCTCCCATGGAGACAATCGTAGAGATGCTGGATGTAGTCCTGTGGAACGGCTTGCCATGCCATTTCCACCTGGCGCCTCAGTTGGACCAGCGTTCGTGCTGGACGTGCAGACCGCGTGAGACGACGCTTCATCCAGTCCCAAACATGCTCAATGGGGGACAGATCCGGAGATCTTGCTGGCCAGTGTAGTTGACTTACACCTTCTAGAGCACGTTGGGTGGCACGGGATACATGCGGACGTGCATTGTCCTGTTGGAACAGCAAGTTCCCTTGCCGGTCTAGGAATGGTAGAACGATGGGTTCGATGACGGTTTGGATGTACCGTGCACTATTCAGTGTCCCCTCGACGATCACCAGTGGTGTACGGCCAGTGTAGGAGATCGCTCCCCACACCATGATGCCGGGTGTTGGCCCTGTGTGCCTCGGTCGTATGCAGTCCTGATTGTGGCGCTCACCTGCACGGCGCCAAACACGCATACGACCATCATTGGCACCAAGGCAGAAGCGACTCTCATCGCTGAAGACGACACGTCTCCATTCGTCCCTCCATTCATGCCTGTCGCGACACCACTGGAGGCGGGCTGCACGATGTTGGGGCGTGAGCTGAAGACGGCCTAACGGTGTGCGGGACCGTAGCCCAGCTTCATGGAGATGGTTGCGAATGGTCCTCGCCGATACCCCAGGAGCAACAGTGTCCCTAATTTGCTGGGAAGTGGCGGTGCGGTCCCCTACGGCACTGCGTAGGATCCTACGGTCTTGGAGTGCATCCGTGCGTCGCTGCGGTCCGGTCCCAGGTCGACGGGCACGTGCACCTTCCGCCGACCACTGGCGACAACAACGATGTACTGTGGAGACCTCACGCCCCACGTGTTGAGCAATTCGGCGGTACGTCCACCCGGCCTCCCGCATGCCCACTATACGCCCTTGCTCAAAGTCCGTCAACTGCACATAAGGTTCACGTCCACGCTGTCGCGGCATGCTACCAGTGTTAAAGACTGCGATGGAGCTCCGTATGCCACGGCAAACTGGCTGACACTGATGGCGGCGGTGCACAAATGCTGCGCAGCTAGCGCCATTCGACGGCCAACACCGCGGTTCCTGGTGTGTCCGCTGTGCCGTGCGAGTGATCATTGCTAGTACAGCACTCTCGCAGTGTCCGGAGCAAGTATGATGGGTCTGACACACCGATGTCAATGTGTTCTTTTTTCCATTTCCAGGAGTGTATTTCCATTCCTGTCACAGCTTTTGCCAATGATTGTTTGTGATGTACGTTACGTGCAGAGTTCATTCTCAACCATTGTATTTTTGATTACTTGTTTGTGTTGTGCATTATGATGTGTGGTGTAATTAATATGTTCGTTAGCCGGTAGTTAATGTTTGATTTCAATAGTGTGAAATCTCTGAGTCATTGTTTTGGATGGGTTTATCGTTTTCCGCACTGATTATCATTAGTGATGCTAGAGCACACAATCACTTACCGGGAGGGTCCGTCTATAGTTAGTATTATTCGTACGTATAGATCTCTGTAAGGTTCTGAAAGGTGTTTTTCTGTGCCAAAGGTAAATTCTGGGGCAGAAAATCGTAACAGGTATGCACAGCTACTATTACAACACCGCACACTGCACAATGTGGAGTCGTTGGCAAGATAATGCCTTATATTGTATACAAAAAGGAGAAGAGGGCTCGATCTTGAGCTGGTTAGTCTTCTTACATTTTCTCTTCCTTCCAGGGATTTGAATAGCTGGTAATGGACATCATCCAAGGTTTTACAGTAATGTTTCGTCAGCTCGCTCAGCAAGTAAGCCGTAATAAATCTCTGCTAACTAATACTAAGTGTACTCTGTTTTTAAGTAATCTCTGTTAACTAACTATTGACGTATTCTTGGTAGTATAGCTTTGGATAGGATTTACGACTTTAAAAATATGCTGTTGCTCTATAAATATTAGAAGCATTGACTTACCCGTATAAAAAAATCACAGTTGGTGTACTTGCAGTACCTCGTTTACGAAAGTAATAAGTTTGCTGAGCAAGTCAAAACAACCAACTTGACAACCAACTTGTCACTTTATTGCTTACAGACAGAGTTTTCAGTTCTCTCAGTAAGTCGACGCTGCCCTTCGTCATTGCCACATGTTGTTATTTTACATGTTCCTTGTACTGAGAATCTGCTCGTTAGGTCACAACCCGTTTACTTGACATCGGAAATACTTGGTCGTGACCGCTGACGGTCAAGTTAAAAGGCACGAGTTATGTTTTCCCTCACCAGTGTACACTGCCTTACGTGTATTGAAAGCACTTCGGCGCTCACTACATCAGATGTATATTCACATACGTATCGTAATTTCTTCTCCACAAAACACCTGTCGAGAAAATGTCTCAGTGCTTTTATGATAGCATAGAGCACTTACTTTACTTACGCAGTACTAGAATCAATATCTTTACAAACTTGATATATATGTACAAACTCGACATCCCACCACACCCCCTGCGTGGCTGGCGGGGGTACTACTTCGAAATCTTCAACGGGAACCAGCGTTATTTGTTGCAGATTACGGCCCTACGGCAAAATCTACACACGTTCCGTCTGATGCACTTTCTTTATTTCGCCAAAAATGGCACTGTATCGGAGGAATAGAAATGGGTACACAGTCGTAGTTTACTACATCCTACTCAATGTCCCTTGAATATCAAATGGTACGCAGGATGTCACGTCCATGCTGTCTGCATCCGGGTTCGATTCCCGGCAAGGTCGGAGATTATCTCCTGTCAGGGACTGAGTGTTGTGTTGTCCTAATCATCATCATTTCATCCCCATCGACGCACAAGTCGCCGAAGTGACGTCAAATCGAAAGACTTGCACCCGACGAACGGTCTCACCGACGGGAGGCCCTAGTCACACGACATTTACATCGTATCTCCATGCTGTGAGGTTAGAACAGGCCAGTATTTCGTACCTTCTAATTGGAAACACCATTCGGAACCTTACAATCCTCCGATGTACCAAACAGGAGACTACTCGACGCGCCAGTGTGACCGTGGCTCAAGGCTAACGCTACTCTACTTTCCAACTAGAGTAGGTGTTAAAACGTACTATCGCCAACTTCAGTATAGTTAGTGATCCGCTTTTCAAATGGCCGTACACAGGACAGCAGGGTATCTGCGGGAATGTCAGCAAAGGCGTAGCTGATGCAGTCGACCATGTCTTCACGGCCTGTTGGCACTTGCTGATACAACTTATCTCATACGTACCCCCACAGAAAGAAATCCGGTGACGTCAAATCCGGTGACATAAAGTGCAAATTAATTGCGCCACCTCTGCCTATCCACCGACCAGTGTAAACACATTCCAATACCTCCCGTGCTTCAATTGCGTAATGCGGTACGCAACCATCATGCTGAAATCACATTCGTTGTCGAACGTCTAGGGCAACATATTGCACTAGTACCGATAGTTTCTGTCCCCGAAACGTACGATATTAGCGTCAATTCAGTGTGCCTTCGATAAAATACGGACCAATGAGTTTGTTCCGCATCATGCCACACCGTACCTTAACCGACCAAGGACGTTGATGGTCAACTTGGTGTAACCGGTGGAATTTGTCTACACTGCAGTAATGCATGTTATGGCGGTTAACGCTACCGCGGTTTGTAAATGTAGAGTGTTAGGTAGGTGAGCAGGCAATAAACAGTGCGCAAGTCTTGTGATGTTTAGAGGCGCTACCGGTTCTACGTCAACTGTGGTCACAGTGTACTGACCGTTAAGATACGTCATAGTTCGCTAAACGACCACGGTAGCGCTACGAGTAGTATCCTGTTCGACTTGTCGGAGGAATAGAACGTGGCGAACGGGGTTTTTAATTGGAAGTTACGAAATACTGGCCTGACCTACGCTCACAGAATAGAGGTGGGATCCCACGTGGCACTGGATAGTCGAGAACCGTTGAGTATCATGTCGTAAATGAGGATTGTGTACCCATTTCTGTTCCTCCGATTACAGCACCATCGGTGACAAAACGAAGAAGAAAATGCTTCAGACGAAACGTATGTGGATTTTGTGGTGGAATCGTAATCTGCGATAAACAACTTGGGTTACTATTGAAGATTTCAAAGTTACCTCCCTGCACCCACGCAGGGAGTGTGGTGGGGGGTTGAGTGTGGTATCGTTTTATGTCCCCCTCCGAGAGAAACAAATTGGAACTATAACCTTTTTATCTGATTTTTAGTTTTCGAGATATTTCAATGACTTCAGTTAAAATGAACACCCTTTTGCATGTTTGTATGTATGTACGCTACTGGCCATTAAAACTGCTACACCACGAAGATGACGTGCTACAGACACGAAATTTAACCGACAGGAAGAAGATGCTGTGATATGCAAATGATTAGCTCTTCAAAGCATTCATACAAGGTCGGCGCCGGTGGCGACACCTACAACGTGTAGACATGAGGAACGTTTCCAACCGATTTCTCATACACAAACAGGAGTTGACCGGCGTTGCCTGGTGAAACATTGTTGTTATGCCTCGTGTAAGAAGGAGAAATGCGTAACATAACGTTTCCGACTTTGATAAAGGTCGGATTGTAGTCTACCGCCATTGCGGTTTATCGGATCGCGACATTGCTGCTCGCGTTGGTCGATATCCAATGATTGTTAGCAGATTCTGGAACCGAAGGGGTTCAAGAGGGTATTACGGAACGCCGTACTGGATCCCAACGGCCTCGTATCGCTAGCAGTTGAGATGACAGGCATCTTATCCGCATGGCTGTAACGGATCGTGCAGCTACGTCTTGATCCCTGAGTCAACAGATGGGGACGTTTGCAAGACAACAACGATCTGCAGGAACAGTTCGACGACGTTTTCAGCAGCATGGACTATCAGCTCCGACACTATGGCTGCGGTTACCCTTGACGCTGCATCAGAGACAGGAGCGCCTACGATGGTGTACTCAACGACGAACCTGGGTGCACGAATGGCAAGACGTCATATTTTCGGATGAATCCAGGTTCTGTTTACAGCATCATGATGGTCGCATCTGCGTTTGGCGACATCGCGGTGAACGCACAATTGAAGCGCGTATTCGTCATCGCCATACTGGCGTATCACCCGGCGTGATGGTATGGGGTGCCATTAATTACACGTCTCGGTCACCTCTTGTTCGCATTGATTGCACTTTGAACAGTGTGCGTTACATTTCAGATGTGGTACGACCCGTGGCTCTACCCTTCATTCTATCCCTGCGAAAACCCTACATTTAAGGAGGATAATGCACGAACCCATGTTGCAGGTCCTGTACGGGCCTTTCTGGATACAGAAAATGTTCGACTGCTACCCTGGCCAGCTCATTCTCCAAATCTCTCACCAATTGAAAACGTCTGGTCAGTGATTGCCGAGCAACTGGCTCGTGACAATATGCCAGTCACTACTCTTGATGAACTGTGGTATCGTGTTGAAGCTGCATGGCCAGCTGTACCTGTACACGCCTTCCAAGCTCTGTGTGACTCAATGCCCAGGCGTATCAAGGCCGTTATTACGGCCAGATGTGGTTGTTCTGGGTACTGGTTTCTCAGGATCTATGCACTGAAATTGCGTGAAAATGTAATCACATGTCAGTTCTAGTATAATATATTTGTTCAATGAATACCCGTTTATCATCTGCGTTTCTTCTTTGGTGAAGCAAATTTAATAGGGGGTAGTAGTAGAAGGGTTTTGTGGGCGCACGACAGCAAGGTCTTCAGCGCCCGTTCAGTATCATAGTGAGACGGGTGTCAAGAAGAAACTCAGAACATTTACATCTAGCAAATTTAATGGCTAGTAGTGGATATAAAGAGTGATTCTGTGATGATGTTACAGACTTTCCGAGAAAATGGAGAAGGATAAATACATCAATCTGAGGTAAGGGACCTTGGTCCGGCAACGAACGAGTCGAAAGCTAGAAGCGAAAATCTTTCTGATTCCTCTGACAGTGAAACAGGACATATGTGCGGAAATATATCGCGGCCACGGAGGACGACACTGGCGAATGAAAGTTCCTCTGACCACGTGCCGTGTGTTTCTTGTGTGTTGCAGTCTGTCTACACCGTGTACCGTAAGCAGCAGAATGGTCTGGTATTCATGTCGGGAACAAACCGAGACGGTGTTGGTGTACGGGCAAGCAGATGGAAACGGTCGAGAGGCAGAACCCGGTCCTCCAGATCTGATGTACGCAAATTCGTCTGTCTGAATGCGCCCATTATCACAAAAACGCCCCAAAGGACTTCGAAATGTTGTGCCATGTGGTTGGTGTCTGTGAGGGTACTTGTTTTGATGTAGTCGTGCTGCCTCTTGACCGTTTCCGTCTGCTTGGCCGTATAAAAACATCACCTCGGCTTGTTACCGACGTGAACACCGGACCATTCCGCTGCCTGCCGTACGCTGCAGCAACCTCACAGCCTGCAACACACAAGGGACACAACGCGTGGCACTTGGTCAGAGGAAATTTCATTGGCCGGCCGGTGTGGCCGTGTTGCTATAGGCGCTTCAGTCTGGAGCCGCGTGACCGCTACAGTCGCAGGTTCAAATCCTGCTTCGGGCATGGATCTGTGTGATGTCCTTAAGTTAGTTAGGTTTAAGTAGTTCTAAGTTCTAGAGGACTGATGACAACAGATGTTAAGTCCCATAGTGCTCTGAGCCACTTGAACCATTTGAACTTTCATTCGTCAACGCCATCTACCGTGGCAGCGATACATTTCCGGACTCATGTTCACAGGCGCTCTTTTCCTTAATTTCTAGTAATGAATCAGACCGTGCAGTTTGGAGGTTTTATTAATGTTCATAATATATGTATACGTTTCAAGTGATTCGAAAGAATGTTTTTGTATGTGGCAAAATGATGAGGTAATTATTTCAAAGTCTATGTGTCTTAATGTTGCGTTCATACGAAATATGTGTTCACTTTAGTGCCCGCCATTAGCTCGGCTGCATACGACCAATAAGAGTACAGTAAAGACTTACTCGTTGGTGGAACGTTCGCACAGTAACGGAATGCCTGAAATTTCCAGCTTTTTGGTGACGTTAGTGTTCGTTTACGTTTTGGATTTGTCGTGTACCAGGTTTTCTGAGCCGGTGGATGAATTTACAAGAATTTTCGGTCTGTATGGATAGTCACTACAGCACAAGTGAGTACTTAAATTCTGAAATGTTTCCTTTTTGTTTTCTTATACTTAACGTACCGTTACAATGGACGAATTTTCCTATATTATTCCATTAGGTTTCTCCTTTCTAGAAGTGATTGGCTTAATTATAGAGTTTTTTTTTTTGTAAATACTTCACACGCGGTCAGAGTTTAATGACAATTGTAAGTAAGGGCGCCTTGATTCCATTACAATCTCCTCCACTCTCCGCCCAGATCCACCCGATTCTAACGGAGAAACAAGGTCTTCCTTTCTACAACACATTAACAAATTTCATTAGCCATCTGAATAGCGGGAAATTTTAATTACACCAATTTATATAGAAACTGGATAATTTTTACCTTTCGTAGACAGCCGACAATGTTCACTTACCGAGAGATTCAAGACACCTGTATATCGCTAAGGGGAATATTTCTCTAATGTAACCAGTGAGCAAACTCACGTAGATTGATTCAGCGCTATAGGTTAGGTCGAGTACTTGTTTTCTTTTAAGATATTCAGTGGCTTTATAGCACAGTGGATGTTCATTGCTAAGTAACCCATTTGAGAATTCATAAGCAGCTCAGACGGCAATAGCGGACTGCAAAGCGGATGTCCCAGGAAACATACACGCTTCTGAAGTTGCACAAACAATTCAGCCCATGGAAAAAAATTACGAATTTTTACGGGCTGCAATATGCTGCGGGGCTAGTAATTTTGGGCATGATAAGTAGAGACACTTTTTATCCACAAGTAGATTTGAAAGAATGTTGTTCTTTTGAATATGAAACGATGTACTTCATCAACAGCAAATCAGGCTGTCGCGAAGTGGCTAATAGTGACATAATGTTCAAGTAGTAATAAAATGTTCTACCTTATCCAGTAAACGTATTTATTATTCTCACAATAGTTTTTTAAAAATTATCTTCCACATAACTTCATTCATAGTAAACGATATTTACAGAAAATCCGCAACTGCGTCATTGAAGAATTAATTGACGAAAGCGCTGCACCAGTTACGATTTTACATGCATAACACTACGAGTTTCGAGAATTTATTATCATTATTAAGCGAAAATATTTACTTTGGTATTTTATGTTACATTTGCGTGTGTGTTGTTCTCCCTATCTCACTCTGCAGTCATCTTTTTGAGAATTTAAAGTACTCTGACTTACAACCACAAAAAGACGAATATACGGCAAGAGAGGCACAACAACACATTAAATGCCCAAAACGCATTCTGTTGCTTATAAATAAAAGTAATTAATGCAGTTTTTCATTGTAAAATTCGTTTAAGACAAATGGGAGGGCATCGTCTTTGTAAGATTACATTAGCAGAACACAGTATTGCCGGTCGGAGTGACCGAGCGGTTCTAGGCGCTTCAGTCCGGAACCGTGCTGCTGCTGCAGTCGCAGGTTCAAATCCTGCCTCGGGCATGGATGTGTGTGATTTCCTTAGGTTAGTTAGCTTTAAGTAGTTCTAAGTTCTAGGGGACTGATGACCTCAGATGTTAAGTCCCATAGTGCTCAAAGCCATTTGAACCATAGAACACAGTACGATTTCGTGCTGTTTTCTACGTTTTGGCTTGCTGCGCGCTTAAGATTACGACGTATGAACCTTTGTTTGCCAATTGATCGTTGCATCACTGCATGACGTAACGCAAGAGTATATAATATCTCTCATCCCAATGCAGTTTTCATCTACGCTCCGTTAAGGTGTGAAATGACTGGTCAACCAAATACTACTATGAAGTCTTGTGACGCGTTTCTGCTGCCTTTGCTTCATTTTACTGTTCTCAGTCTATTTTTCGTAGTATTTGAAAGAAGTGTGGTTGCAATTATTAATGCAGCTTTTCAGGTTTGTGATTACATTTTAAAATGGTGGCTCAGTGCATCGAAACTAGTTATGTAACCTTTTAAAAATTTCATTGTTTTAGTGACGGTGGCTTTACGACCGTTTGTGGTGTCAAATAAACATTATAAAACTAGGTGAGTTTACAGTTCTGATCTTTCATCAGTCATGTTTGTACATGTAATATGCCTACTTCGTAAAATATAGAGCCTTGAAAACGAATTAATCATTTATAGTAGCCATATGTTTTATGCCCTGTGCTGTGTGGAACATTCTGAATGTCTCTAGCAAACAGCCTGAAGCTGTATGGAACACCCGAAGTGTTTTCAGTAAACTATTATATTTGCGTTGTTGTATGGTGGCTATCTTCTTTTCCCTTCGAGAAGAGATTCCAGTAACTGGTTTCGTAAGGCTCTTAGATGACCAAGGTTTCTTCAGTGAGATACTGTAGTGCCTCAGATGGTACATGAGCCCACGTTTCCGCTGCTGAAGTCTGATCGAAGAAAACTCTAATGGATGCAATGATAAAAAAATAAAACGAGCAACTCTTAGCTCACTGTCCCAGCAACCTACATTATGATCGTGTGGATGTAGAAGTAGCAAAACCTTAGCTCGTTTTATTTTCCGCCGTTACACGGTCTCTAAAGCTAAACGGATTTCATTGGACCTCTGATAGCTATCTACGATGAAGAGCCTCTGCATTACTCCATGATAAGCGTCCGCCGTGGCGCTCCTCTGCAGCGACGGGAAGGTGCTCCCGCCCCCCCCACCTCCTTCCCCCGTAAACACAATGCAGTTAGGTCCATCTGCATCAGCTCGTTACTCAGACAAGCGCCTACCGCCACCCACCATTATCGCCGCCATAACAGGCAGCCCACTCCCAGCAGCGACACGCCTCGCCACAGACGCACGAGAAGAAAGTTGGATTCCGCCTGCTGGATCGAAACAAATCAGTGTTATCATTTCGAGAGTCGCACTAAATAAAGAGATTAAAAATTAGAACCTCGCTTATGTGCAGAATTACGATTATTATCTGAAATTACTAAAGTTCGTAAAACATGTCCCGTGATTCTCTCTCTCTCTCTAGACGGAGAGTAAGTTGTTGTTTTTTTACTACCCTACACCCCCGCCCCTCCCCTCATTCCCGTCCTCCAACTCCATTCTGTGGGCCCCTCCACAGTCGCCCAGCTGGAAATTAAAGTCGTATATCTGTTGCTTAGTTCCTTGTTTGTAACTAACGTACGAAAGGCTTAATTTTAATCTGATACCGGGGGAACTGGACGGATTTTAATGCCCCGCTCCGCGAGCCACCAGAATGAACTTTTGCTGTGAAGCTAAAAGTGGGTGGGGGGCAGGGGGGATGGGGGAGGGGAGAGGAGCTCATTTCTGGAACGGAGTCGCACAGCAGATGTAGCGTACGATCGTCTGCGGTGACATGCAGCTGCTGTTTCAGCTACCAATTCATGTTGTTGTTGTTGTTGTTGTTGTCTTCAGTCCTGAGAGTGGTTTGGTGCAACTCTCCATGCTACTCTTTCCTGTGCAAGCTTCTTCATCTCCCAGTACTTACTGAAACCTACATCCCGAATCTGCTTAGTGTATTCATCTCTTGGTCTCTATCTACGATTTTTATCCTCCACGCTGCCCTCCAATGCTAAATCTCTGATGCCTTGATGCCTCAGAACGTGTCCTACCAACCGGTCCCTTCTTCTTGTCAAGTTGTGCCACAAACTCCTCCTCTCCCCAATTCTATTCAATACCTCCTCATTAGTTATGTGATCTAATTTTCAGCATTCTTCTGTAGCACTACATTTCGAAAGCTTCTATTCTCTTCTTGTCTAAACTATTTATCGTCCGTGTTTCACTTCCATACATGGCTACACTCCATACAAATACTTTCAGAAACGACTTCCTGGCACTTAAATCTATAGTCGATGTTAATAAATTCCTCTTCTTCAGAAACGCTTTCCTTGCCATTGACAGTCTGCATTTTATATCCTCTCTACTTGGACCATCATCACTTATTTTGCTCCCCAAATAGCAAAACTCCTTCACTACTTTAAGTGTCTCCTTTCCTAATCTAATTCCCTCTGCATCACCCGACTTAATTCGACTACATTCCATTATCCTCGTTTTGCTTTTGTTGATGTTCATCTTATATCCTCCTTTCAAGACACTGTCCATTCCGTTCATCTGCTCTTCCAAGTCCTTTGTTGTATCTGACAGAATTACAATGTCATCAGCGAACCTCAACGTTTTTATTTCTTCTCCATGGACTTTAATACCTACTCGGAACTTTTCTTTTGTTTCCTCTACTGCCTGCTCAATATACAGATTGAATAACATCTGGGACAGGCTCAACCCTGTCTCACTCCCTCCCCAACCACTGCTTCTCAACCAATTCATAAAATTCTAAATGTCTTTTACAGATAAACGGGGTTCTTGAGAAAAGTGGACAAAGTCAACAGGACAGTGGTCAAGGCGCTGTGATATAAGTTCACTGTCGACTGTAGACTGTTAAACCAAGGTCAATAACTACTACCAGGAACACACTCTTTGACCCTAACCGAAATTGATATTACGTGAATTACATTTCTCTATACGTAACACAAATTTATAACAAGAGCAGCACATTGGCGATTCCACAGATACAGCGCAAACTTTCTGAATTTTATGTTACTGTGAACTGACGATGTAAATTATAAACACTATAGATTGTAATAGGATAACATATTTCAATGAGAACCTATTTGTTTAATTAATTCCAAAATTGTATCAGACATCAACGAGGAAATATATGATACAATATAGAGATCGAAACGACTGTTAACAAAAGTAATAAACCTCAATTGATGCTAAAAAACAAAAGAGCATGTTTTACACATACAACTGTAAGCTAGAGGCATTAAGTGAATTAATGTTAATAAAAAAATGAATATAAAATTTTCCATAACTTCTGAATTATTATAGACTCGTAAAATCTAAGACCAGTTTAGGAATCAGCTCAAATTCTCCTTTAAGATGAGACATTTTACACATCATTTCACTGTTGTTTTAAATTTTGTTGTGACTGATAACCTGAGCTGCTTGGTCCCTTAGGAATTCACACACATCTCATAATTTAAATTTTGTAAACATTTAAATTGGTAAGAAGGCAGAAGGAAGTGTGGAAGAAATACTAGATTCAAAAACCGTTACCACCATACGTTTTATGTATGTGGCACAGAGTTTGTGTCTGTATGAGTTAGTGTCTGTATGTGTGTGTGTCAGGATCTCCCAGACGCATGGATCGATGTGTCCTAATCTGGCACAGAAGCAGCAGGCCTCATGAGTATCAGAACTGTCGGGTTTATAACCTCCTAGCTCTAGCATGACTAGAGATACAGACAAGAATGTGATTTTTCCAGCCCCTGGCGTATGGCTTCCCTGCAGGGCAGGATCATTTTGTGGGAACAGTATCAGTCTGCCAAATTAGTGTGATCGGCAGGGCACCCTATACCTCAGAGCCAGGGAACAGTTTTGTAGGCTCAGTTATGTAGGCTGCCCTGCATGACAGGTGTGTTGCACTGGAGTAGTATCGGCACGTATTATCAAACTGCTTTCCATGGTGGCCTGTAAGTCAGGGGCAAATAAATGATTTTCAAGCTACTGATGAGTAGCCTGTCATACATGAGACGCATGTTATCGGAGTAGAATCAGGTTGCTTTGTTTAATTGTATTGGATGGGCTGCATGTCCCAATGAGAATGGTGGGGAACAGGTTGAGATGGAGAGAGAAGGGGACAGACTGAGTGGGGGAGAGGAGGAAATGTACAGAGAGGAGGGAGGAGGGGAGATGCATGAGACAGTTGAAGGTGTAGGGCGTAATGGGAAGGTGGAAAAACAAGAGACAGAGATGGAGACGGAAAGAAGGGGGTGAACGACGATATCGTCAGATGGTGAGGGAGCAGGAAGATATAGTGAGAGGTGATGGAGGATCGTACAAAGAGAGGGTGAGGAGGAGATGAGGAGATAGAGAAAATGATGAGGATGATATGGATAAATGTGAGGGGATGAGATGGACAGGGAGAGTGAGTAAGGGGTGCCCACAGAGAAGTATATGTGTCAAACGGGTAAGCAAGTGAGGCCACAAAGAAAAGGCTAGTTACTATATGTTGCTAGGTAATATATGTTACACCTAAGTTACAGGTGACAGTTATTGAACTATATGAAATAAAATCGACATAACTTCTGAACAGTTTGCATTAAGACGTTCAAACTGCACGGTTGATCTCGGGGCCTGATGCGAATTAGTATGCGCAATGTGGTTTGGTTTAGCAATGAAGGCCATTTTCATTTGGGTGAGTTCGTCAATAAGCAAGATTGGCGCATTTGGGGGACTGAGAATCCGCATTTCGCGATCGAGAAGTCTCTTCACCCTCAACGGGTTACTAAGTAGTGTGCAATGAAGTCACGGAATAACCGGTGCGATATTCCTTGATGTCACAGTGACCAACGAATGGTACGTGAGGGTTTTGGTTGACGATTTGATCCTCACTTTCCAAAGTGAAGCTGAATTCAACAAGCTGTGGTTCATGCAAGACTAAGAGCTGTACACCATCATAAAGGAGAGTGATGGCAGGCATATCGAACATGTCATAACGTAAATCCGAATAACTGAAGTGACGTTCACATGATGAATAAAGTGTGTGCACGCCGTGGTTTGTAGCTAATTTGCGTTTCTTTTCACATAGTTCAACAGTTGTCACCCTGTAATATTCAACAGACAAACAATTTGATCTAAAACCTAATACAAAATAAAATAGCGCTAGACATTAGGCAGCTTAATTCTACTACGAAGTACATATTTTAAATGTGTTTTAGTGACCTCACATTATTTAAACTGATAGGGAGGAACAGGCTTATATTGTAAGTAGGCTGTTTATGTTTTCTTATTGGCAACGTTACGTAGCGCTCTTTATGAAAATCACTGGCTGTGCTGTGTGCAGTCTGTGGCTAGTTTGCATTGTTGTCTGCCATTGTAGTGTTGGGCAGCTGGACGTGAAAAGCGCGTAGCGTTGCGCAGTTGTAGGTGAGCCGCCAGCAGTGGTGGATGTGGGGAGTGAACTGGCGGAATTTTGAAATTTGTAAAAGTGGATGTCATGAACTGCTGTATATATTATGACTTTTGATGACTATTAAGGTAAATACATTATTTGTTCTCTATTAAAATCTTTCATTTGCTAACTATCCCTACTAGTAGTTAGTGCCTTCCGTAGTTTGAATCTGTTATTTAGCTGGCAGTAGTGGCGCTCGCTGTATTTGCAGTAGTTCGAGTAACGGAGATTTTTGGTGAGGTAAGTGATTTGTGATAGGTATAGATTAATGTTAGTCAGGGCCATTCTTTTGTAGGGATTTTTGAAAGTCAGATTGCGTTGCGCTAAAAAAAATATTGTGTGTCAATTTAAGCACAGTCTTATACATAATTGTTTTAAGGGGCGTTTCAATATACAGATTCTTAAGTGTCGCCATAGGCCATTCGGTGTGAGTTAATGTTCAGGTAGGTCATTGTAAAGGACAGTATTTATGTATTTGTGAGTGTTATAGTAAGTTACATTTGTAACACTGGAAAAATAAGGCCGATGCCTGTTGATACTGTGATTGTGTATGTTATTCATATTTGCGTAACAAATCGAATTGTATGGAGACACATTTCTAACCATTACTGTGTATGTGGAACACGGTGCCAGCAGAAGTGAACCAATGGAAACCAATGGAACCAATCTCGTAGAACAGTTTACAACCCTCATAATTCATCATTGTTTGTTCATCTAATCCAGAGATGGGTTTGTACTGTAATTGTTTGCTGACCTTGAGTTTAGAATGTTGCACAATGCTACAGACGTGCTCTCAGCATTCCGTGCTGAGGCTGTTTTTGTTACGGCTGTACTGCTCGCTAAATGCTGGTTCTTGTGTTGAGAATCGGCGTTCTGTCCGATGTGAAATACTTATCATCTGATTTTTGGAAAACTATTATGTGGAAAAAATTGATTTTTGCACATATTGCAGCCTGATAACTTCACTCGATAGACAAACGAATTTCTTTTTGTTATCAAGTGGTTCAAATGGCTCTAAGCACTATAGGACTTAACATCTGTGGTCATCAGTCCCCTAGACTTAGAAGTACTTAAACTTAACTAACCTAAGGGCATCACACACATCCATGCCCGAGGCAGGATTCGAACCTGCGCAGCGCGGTTCCGGACTGAAGTGCTTAGAATCGCTCGGCCACAACGGCCATCTTTTGTTATCCATCATGCTTAACTGCGCTGCTTCAAATTAAGTGAAACGTAATACGAAATTTCAACGAGTTCACTGGTATAAAAACGTACTGCGAAAAATTTGCGCCTGACAGATTTTATCTCATATATTGCAGTGAACGAAACGTAGAGAAGAGATCGAAATTTTATTTGAAACTTAGATCAGAGAAATATCACATTTCCTTCTCGAGTTATTGGGCTATATATCCGAAGGACAGTAGCGCGCGATGCGCCCATTCACGTCCTTGTGCGTCACGAATCACGTGGTCACAACAGTCGTCATATCTTATAAACGATTGAAGATATCGAAACGAGGTATACTGCAAATGACGGCACTCGGTGAGGCAAATACGTGGTACGATAAGTACTCGAAACTTTTTAGTTCACCGAGTCATGTAAGTATCTCGTCCGCAGTTGCGAGAGGTCGGCGGCTCAGGACGCGTATGACTGTGGGAAAATCCCGTCGACTGGCCTACGCACGTCCACAGCACATAGGGAACAGCAGAGCAGGACATGTATACACGTCCACAGGAGCTATTAGTAACTTCCTTGTAAGTTAAGTGTTTGCTTCTTTAAAGAGCAAACACTTCACTTTGTAATGTTGTAGATGTTTTGGAAGTAGTACCAGGGGCGCATGTTGATACTAATAGCAGTGAAATGAGTTTAGGTGTCACACGGTTATATAGAATCAACTCAGAAAGATGTGTGCGTCAGCGTGGGGAAGTGACACGAGGTAAAAAGGACCTGCAGGGTTGGGAGCTACACATGTCCACACAGTGAAAGGATTTGTTCGAGTTATAGGTGTGACACCGCGCCCAACGCGTCTACAAGAAATGATGTACCACTCGCAGAAATGTAACACTGCGTGCCAAATGTGGTCTTAAAAAGGCGTCGACAGACAGGGATCAGCAAGTACTGTCGAGCCTGGTCAGTGAAAGCCGGTTTAAAACCCGACTGCAATTACTATTGCCTGTGCGCGAATGCAGATCCGTTTTAGTTAGTTTCCGAGCGAACGTTGATAGGAAGTGAGTTAGGTGACCCGCTAAAAGGCAATTGTTCACATCCGCACATAAAGCTGCACGTCTACAGTGCATTATACAATACCGGAACTGCACACTATCTGACTGGAGGTCTGTAGAGCACTCGACTAGTTCCGATTTAACCTTTTTTTAAACGCTGCAAGGTGTGGACTTGTAATGTCGCAAGTCAATCCACAATAGTGTTTTAATGCAGTACAGGCTAGTGGCTTAGGAGTCGGTGGCGGTGACAGCCGCTTGTATCTCGGCGTGATTCACTCGCACCTGTCGGTAGCACGGCAGTGGGAAGTGCTACTTGTGTCAGTTCCAGCGACAGAATATTCAAGCCCCTAAGAATCTAAATAAATGATACTACACTACTGGCCATTAAAATTGCTACACCATGAAGAAATGCAAACGATAAACGAGTATTCATTGGACAAATATATTATATTAGATCTGACATGTAAATACATTTTCAAGCAATTTGGGGGCATAGATCCTGAGAAAGCAGTACCTAGAACAACCACGTCTGGCCGTAATAACGGCCTTCATACCCCTGCCCTTGGGCATTGAGTCAAACAGAGCTTGGATGGCGTGCCCATGCAGTTTCAACACGATACCACCGTTCATCAAGAGTAGTGACTGGCGTACTGTGACGAGCCAGTTGCTAGGCCACCATTGACCAAACGTTTTCAGTTGGTGACAGATCTGGAGAATGTGCTGGCCAGGATAGCAGTCGAACATTTTCTGTATCCAGAAAGGCCCGTACAGGACTTCCAACATGCTGTCGTGCATTATCTTGCAGAAATGTAGGGTTTCGCAGGGATCGAATTAAGGGTAGAGCCACGGGTCGTAACTCATCTCAAATGTAATGTCAACTGTTCAAAGTGCCGTCAATGCGAACAAGAGGTGACCGAGACGTGTAACCAATGGCACCCCATACCGTCACGCCGGGTGAGATGCCAGTATGGCGATGACAAATACAGCTTCCAATGTGGGTTCACCGCGATGTCGCCAAACACGGATATGACCATCATGATGGTGGAAACAGAACCTGGATTCACTCGAAAATATGACGTTTTGCCATTCGTGCACCCAGGTTCGTCGTTGAGGACACCATCGCAGACGCTCCTGTCTCTGATGCAGCGTCAAGGGTAACCGCAGCCATGGTCTCCGAGCTGATAGTCGGTGCTGCTGCAAGCGTCGTCGAACTTTTCGTGCAGATGGTTGTTGTCTTGCAAACATCCCCATCTGTTGACTCAGGGATCGAGACGTGGCTGCACGATCCGTTGCAGCCATACGGATAAGATGCCTGTCATCTCGACCCGCTATTGATACGAGTCCATTGGGATCCAGCACGGCGTTCCGTATTACCCTCCTGAACTCACCTATTCCATATCTGCTAGCAGTCATGGGGTGTCGACCAACGCTAGGAGCACTGTCGCGATACGATAAACCGCAATCGCGATAGGCTACAATCCGACCTTTATCAAAGTCGAAAACGGGATGGTACGCATGTATCCTCCTTACACAGGGCATCACAACAACGTTTCATCAGGCAGCGCCGGTCAACTGCTGTTTGTGTATGAGAAATCGGTTGGAAACTTTCCTCATGTCAGCACGTTGTAGGTGTCGCCACCGGCGCCAACCTTGTGTGAATGCTCTGAAAAGATAATCATTTGCATATCACAGCATCTTCTTCCTGTCGGTTAAATTTCGCGTCTGTAGCACGTCATCTTCTTGGTGTAGTAATTTTAATAGCCAGTAGTGTAAATATTATTCAATTTTGATAAAACTTAATATGTAGCCTTTTGTTATTAAAAAGGAGCTGGTTACAAAATCTCAGCTTTCTGGCTGGTTTATTTTCTCCAGTAGAGTAAATTACCTAAAATACCAGAAACCGACACTAGAAAGATTGCTGTAAGTTCGGATGCATAACAGTATGTCTTCTACTATCATTTGGAATTAATACAGAAGCTTACAACATGTTAGGTCAATGTGTTAGATTTTTTATACTTAAATAACGTCCAACAGTTTTCGTTTTCATAATACAAACTTCAGTAAGATTCAATATTCATTTGAGAACTATTTCTTTTATTGTGTGAGTAAATGAGAGTAAATGAGAGTGTGTATGATGGACAAACGAAAAGGTTCAATATTATATTTTATGTGTAGCGTAATGTAACCTACTCATGGGAAAACGGGCAACAAGCTGCTGCGACGAAACCTGTAATTCTCCTTACTTGCTGATGATGTATGTCGAAGTGTGCTTGTGTTTGTAAGAAGGAAGCCAGAATAGTTATTTGTGGAGTAATGTTTTTCTAAAGTGATCTCAATATTAGTTTTTGTTTCGTTTGGTTTGGTTGAACATTTTATTAATATTTGCAGCATGAAATGATGTAAATGCATCTGAGAATGCTGACTGGAGTAAAACAGTTTAGGAGGATATATGATCTTGAAAGATTGATCTAATTGGCTGTTCATTTGATAAACCAATCAGAGTGAAGTCGTTTCCGCGCTCTATCAAGTAGTATATGCGCTGTGTGCAACGGCATTGAGGAGTCGTAGTCTCGCTGTCAGACGCGCAGGTCATGTTGGGTGTGTCCGAAAAATTATATGTAAAATGAAGAAGTGACTGTTATTTCGCGTACAGGTTACATCGCCGTGAATGTAGATGCATTTACGGACAGATCGTGAAAATTCGAGGGTTGTGAAGTAATCTGCTGGAGATACAAACGCGTGTGAACTCTTGGCCTTTGTGTAGTGAAATACCGTGTGGTGTGTCCAGTATTCAATTACGGAACATTTTTGGCGAGCAGTTTCTGTTAAAGAAATCCACTGAAAAGTTCCGAATGTAAACCCACATATTGTAGCAGATTATAGACTGAAATCGCGTGACAAAATGGTTCAAATGGCCCTGAGGACTACAGAACTTAACATCTGAGGTCATCAGTCCCCTAGAACTTAGAAGTACTTAAACCTAACTAACCTAAGGACATCACACACATCCATGCCCGAGGCAGGATTCGAACCTGCGACCGTAGCGGTCGCGCGGTTCCAGACTAAATCGCGTAACAATTCGGGTAGAACTGGAGTACTTTTCTGGCTGTCTTGCGTGTATACGAAACTGTGTTAACTGTAAGCTGAGGATCAGTGATATTAGCCAGTAGTGTAAATGTCGGCAGATGGCACCTGTTTAGTTTTGCCTCTCAAGGCAATAAAGAAATTTTGCCGCATTTTGACATTTTTCTAAAAAGATTAAACAATCGCCCTCCACCCGAAACTTTGTTATAAGATATTACAGGATATGTAGCCATCGAGTTTTTGCGGACTCTACAAACGTAAGTACGGACTATGGTTTTTTTCAACGCTGCTTTCAACATTGTCTGGACAGTACCTACGTTGCAGAGAAGCGGGTTGGTGACTAGACACTGTGCTGAGGTGGGTGGAGCAATTGTCACTGACAGTAAGCCGGTTGACAGTACGCAGTAAGCAGTTACGCAACCGCTCCACCGCAGACTGCAGCGACGGTCCAGTGAGGCGTTTAACCGGCAAAGTATGGAGGTTGTAGTTCAGGCTGCGGATGCTTCTCTTCTGTGTGCGTGTGTTTATTTTCTTTTTTTTCTGTAGCGCAAGTTGGACACACTCATTCGCGTTACGATGCACGAGAATCGCGGTGTTTATTTCAACATACCCGGCGACCAAGTGTAGCACTTCGATGAGGAATAGTTGATGAAAGAATGGAAGCGCAGCAACTTCTATTTTGGAAAACAGGATCCTGTAAGAGATCCAGAACTGCGTCATTGCAAAACCCTGACATGAATTATTTACTTAAGAATGGTATAACTGGTGGAAGCCAACCTCGTGGGAAATCACTTTGTGTTGAGGGGAATGTAGAGACACGCGAAGCAGTACTGACTCTACGATGTGTCTTAGAAGATACGTTAAACAGGACAAAATCTATGTTTACACAATTTGTAGAATCAGGGAGACCTTTTGACAATGTTTACTGCTGTAAATCGTTTGAGATTCTGAAGCAGCAGGATTAGAAAATACGGAGCGAAAGCTTATTTGCAACTTGTACACTGACCTGATGGCTGTTATAAAAGTTGAAGGGCATGAAATGGAAGATGTGGTTGGCAAGGGAGTGAGACATAATTCTAGTTCATAGTCGGTGTTATTCAAACTGCAGATTCAGCAAGAAGTAAAGAAAATCAAAGAAAAAATTTGAGAACGGAATAAAGTTCGGGGAGAACTTGCCGATGACATAGTAATTCTGTCAGAGACAGGAAAGAACCTGGAAGAGCCGTGGAGCGGAATGGACAGCGTCTTCATAGGCGGGTACAGGGTGAATATCAACAAACGCAAAGAAGGCTAACGGAATGTATTCGAATTGAATCCGCCGTGGCTGAGGAAATTAGGTTAGAAAAGGAGACAATAAACGTAGTGATGCTACTTTGTCAGTACAATAACTAATGATGGCCGAAGTAGAGAGAATATAAAAGGGAGACTTTCAATGAAAGGAAGAACGTTTCTGAAGAAGAGAAATCCGATGTAAACAAATATAGATTTAAGTGTGAGAAGGTATTCCTGAAGAAATTTTTGTAGATTGTAGTCTTGTACAGAAGTGAAACGTGCACGATAAGAGCAGGTCAAACAAGAAGAGAACAAAAGCCTTTGAAATGTGGTGATAGACAAGAACACTAAAGATTAGATGTGTATATCGTCTAGATAGTGGTGCAGTACCGAATAGAACAGGGAAAAAAAATGGCGTAACATGATTGACAGAAGGGATCAGTTGATACGACACATTCTGATACATCAAGCAGTCATAATTTTAGTATTGTAGGGAAGTGTGGAAGATATAAATAGTAGAGGGAGACGATGAGACGCATACAGTAAGCAGACTCTAACGTTAGTGTGTTGCCGTACTTAACCACAGTTAAAGAGACTTGCACTGAATAGAGTAGCGTGGAGAACTGCATCAAACCAGTCGTCGGACCAAAGAGCACAATAGCGCAATAGCTGTATGCATTAACATGTATTGTTTCGAGTTAAGGTCTACGTTTTTCCCTAAATAATACCTCATATATGACTCGTGCGAATGTAGTGTTAACTGTTAGACAAAACGGTTTCTTCAGTGGCATGTGCGTTTGTAGTCATTAGATACATTACCCTCCTTACAATGGTTCGGCATACAACACTTCCATTCCCGTAGCTGTTACTTTTTCTTCTGGACAAAATGGCGGTTAGCATCACTGTTGCTATATTTTTCCGTGTCCGTATTAGTTTATGTTCATACAGACTTAAGGTTGGATAACTAATGAAGATTACTACTTGAATGACAGACACAAAGTTCTCTTAACCAAGTCGATTTAACAGACGACGAACTTCAATAAATATCGGTTTTCACTATACAATGTAAAAGACAATAATGCGTGCCTTACTTATATTCATTAATATGCTATAAAAATTACAAGAAAGTCCATGATGCTAATCGGCCACCGTGTCATCATTTGCCATACGGCGTCTCTCAGATACGGTGTGGTTGTACAAGGAGTCAGCACACCGCATTTCTAAACGTTGTCGACGTTTAGATCTTGCAGCCATTACCTCTCAGTCAGGCAGCTGCTCAGTTGACGTTGCGTGGCTGAGTGCACTCCGGTCTAGTGTGAAACGTCCCCTTAGAACAATTATACATGACTGTGCTGAAACTGACACACAATATTTTTAGCGCAACGCAATCTGACTTTCAAAAATCCCTACAAAAGAATGGCCCTGACTATCATTAACCTATACGTTTCACAAATCACTTACTTCACAAAAATCTTCATTACTCGAACTACTGCAGTACAGCGAGCGCCACTACTGCCAGCTAAATAAAAGATTTAAACTACGAAAGCCACTAACTACTGATAGGGAAAGTTAGCAAATGAAAGATTTTAATAGAGAACAAACAATGTATTTACCTTAATAGTCATAATATATATATCAGTTCATGACATCCAGTCTAACAAATTTCAAAACTCCGCCATCTCTCTCCCCACATCCACCACTGCTGGCGGCTCACCTCCAACTGTGCAACGCTACGCGCTGTTCACATCCAGCTGCCGCTGCCCAACATTACAATGGCAGACAACGATGCAAACTAGCCACAGACTGCACACAGCACAGCCAGTGATTTTCATATAGAGCGCTACGTAACGTTGCCAATAAGAAAACATAAACAGCCTACTTACATAGCCCCCATGCTCCCCACAAAGAAAATTTACAAATTGTTTTGGGCAGTGGCCAATAATGATTTGAAAAAAATTTTCATAATTACAATAACAAAGATATCAAATGCACACACTTATTTATACAATGTTGGTCAAAGGCTAAAATTTTTTCACAGTCCATAAAGACAGTCCAGATTGTTCATCACAGTAAAATTTCAGTGTTTTTTTTTTTTCAAAGTCTGAGCAGTAAAAGACAATGCACACGGAAGTAGTGGATTTCCATGCAGTCTTGAAGAAGTAGTGTTGTCCTTCCAACTGAAAGACAGTGCTGACTCTTGACATCCTGACAGGTAATGGGCCACAACAGAGCAAACCCACAGCAGAGTCATTCGACGTTTTGAAGAAGATTGGTAGGTAGGTCATCAAAGAGCAGACCCACTGTAGTCCTGGTAGAGAGTATGGTATTGGTGAGCCACCAGAGGTGCAGACCCACTGCAGTCCTTGTAGAGACGGCCAGCAGCCATCTGCTGTGACTGTGCAGGTGCACAATCACCATCGAAGAGTCTTGCAGAGAAGATAGCAAGTCTATAAACCACCACTTGTGCACGCACAAAGTTTTTGGAATTGTCCTTAGAACCAGCAATGCTGTTATCCAGTCCCTTGCTGAATTATTAACACACGTGCAAACACTAACAGTCCCTACTTCTCACATATTGTCCATATACTATGACCAACAGAAACGTGTGCAGTGAAATGTAACTTACAAGTTACTTAATTGGATGAACAGGTGTCAATTACAATATTATAATATGAGAATACAATTACAAAGGTACAAAATACATCATTAAAGAACATAACAATACAGATAACATTTGTAGTACAAGCTTTACAAAAGAATCGAAATAACATATACATCAGTGTTACAGGAATTATAACATAAGTTCATACATAAAAGATCAGAATAACTGTTGAAACATCAACTTTACACATGAGCATTAAAATAAAACAGAATAAATAATGTCTAAGCATCTTTACAAAGTAAATAACATATTATTAATGCAAATTACACTCCTGGAAATTGAAATAAGAACACCGTGAATTCATTGTCCCAGGAAGGGGAAACTTTATTGACACATTCCTGGGATCAGATACATCACATGATCACACTGACAGAACCACAGGCACATAGACACAGGCAACAGAGCATGCACAATGTCGGCACTAGTACAGTGTATATCCACCTTTCGCAGCAATGCAGGCTGCTATTCTCCCATGGAGACGATCGTAGAGATGCTGGGTGTAGTCCTGTGGAACGGCTTGCCATGCCATTTCCACCTGGCGCCTCAGTTGGACCAGCGTTCGTGCTGGACGTGCAGACCGCGTGAGACGACGCTTCATCCAGTCCCAAACATGCTCAATGGGGGACAGATCCGGAGATCTTGCTGGCCAGGGTAGTTGACTTACACCTTCTAGAGCACGTTGGGTGGCACGGGATACATGCGGACGTGCATTGTCCTGTTGGAACAGCAAGTTCCCTTGCCGGGCTAGGAATGGTAGAACTATGGGTTCGATGACGGTTTGGATGTACCGTGCACTATTCAGTGTCCCCTCGACGATCACCAGTGGTGTACGGCCAGTGTAGGAGATCGCTCCCCACACCATGATGCCGGGTGTTGGCCCTGTGTGCCTCGGTCGTATGCAGTCCTGATTGTGGCGCTCACCTGCACGGCGCCACACACACATACGACCATCATTGGCACCAAGGCAGAAGCGACTCTCATCGCTGAAGACGACACGTCTCCATTCGTCCCTCCATTCACGCCTGTCGCGACACCACTGGAGGCGGGCTGCACGATGTTGGGGCGTGAGCGGAAGACGGTCTAACGGTGTGCGGGACCGTAGCCCAGCTTCATGGAGACGGTTGCGAATGGTCCTCGCCGGTACCCCAGGAGCAACAGTGTCCCTAATTTGCTGGGAAGTGCCGGTGCGGTCCCCTACGGCACTGCGTAGGATCCTACGGTCTTGGCGTGCATCCGTGCGTCGCTGCGGTCCGGTCCCAGATCGACGGGCACGTGCACCTTCCGCCGACCACTGGCGACAACATCGATGTACTGTGGAGACCTCACGCCCCACGTGTTGAGCAATTCGGCGGTACGTCCACCCGGCCTCCCGCATGCCCACTATACGCCCTCGCTCAAAGTCCGTCATCTGCACATACGGTTCACGTCCACGCTGTCGCGGCATGCTACCAGTGTTAAAGACTGCGATGGAGCTCCGTATGCCACGGCAAACTGGCTGACACTGACGGCGGCGGTGCACAAATGCTGCGCAGCTAGCGCCATTCGACGGCCAACACCGCGGTTCCTGGTGTGTCCGCTGTGCCGTGCGTGTGATCATTGCTTGTACAGCCCTCTCGCAGTGTCCGGAGCAAGTATGGTGGGTCTGACACACCGGTGTCAATGTGTTCTTTTTTCCATTTCCAGGAGTGTAAATCAGTAGTAAAACTAGCTTAACAGAGTAACACAATGTCAAATTCAGTAACACTATGCCTCGCAAACAGCAGTAACTTATACCTAAACATGACATAGCTCAAGCAGAAAAAAATAGCCAGTGATTTTCATATAGAGCGCTACGTATCGTTGCCAATAAGAAAACATAAACAGCCTACTTACAAGTGTAGATCTCACATTGAGGATAACGTCTTTGACAGTACCGAGAATCGAATCCGGGTCTTCCACTTAATTATGTTCGTAAACTCGAGAGGATTCGTAACTCTCTGATAGCTAGGTGGAAATCACACTCACCCCCTGTCGGTTGGTTTGCACCACAGCGTACCCTCCACAGCCTACAGGACAGCACTCTAAAAATAGGAACTGTTGTTGCTGGCGGCGACATGTATCTCTGGTGCGTTACCATTGTCTAATGTTATCCCTACACAACAGCAGACGTTCAGTTGTAAACAAATTAACAAAACAATAAATAAACCCTGTATGCTCACGGACACAAATGGAGAGTTTGAACAGACAAAGAAACTTAACGGGTCATAGAACAGATCGACATCTATTTTTTTAAAAATTGTTGTCAATCCACTTTTCGCCGGCGGGAGTGGGCGAGCGGTTCTAGGCGCTACAGTATGGAACCGCGTGACCGCTACGGTCCCAGGTTCGAATCATGCCTCTGGCATGGATGTGTGTGATGTCCTTTGTGTGGTGCTTGTGCCGTCCAGGTCACTGTGCGCCACGTTTTATAGGATTGCGTTTTATTTTCTGACCAGCGGGCCGCGGCTGACTTGCCAGCGGACCTGCCAACTCTTTTAGTCAACACTCGGACGAATGTCGTTCAAGTTTTAAAGTTCTGTGCCATGTCAAACGTTTTTACAAATCTTTTAGGGAGAGGATTTTAATTTGCTCACTGTGTGACAAGCTCGCCCAAATTTGAAGTAAGTAGCCAGCCAGTGACAATTTCAGTGGCATTCTTGTTGCTATGTTTTCCCTTTCCTTCGGTTTTACTTTCTTATGTAGCATTTTCTTTCTTTTCCTGGTTTCTTTGCGTGTGTGCTTCAGTTTTCTTAGGTCTGTCCACATTCGTTCCTTTTAATGTGTGTCAGGGCGCTGATGACCTCGACGTTGAGCGCCCATAAACCCCAACACACACACACTGTGATGTCCTTAGGTTACTTAGGTTTAAGTAGTTCTAATTTCTAGGGGACAGACGACCTCAGAAGTTAAGTCCCATAGTGCTCAGAACCATTTGAACCATTTTTGAATCCACTTTTGCCGTTAGAGCTGAGCTAAATTATATCTATGTGAAAACTTTCCAAACTGAATTCGATTACAGTTTCATGCATTACAAATACATAGACTTTTACTGCCTGTGCCAACTGGAATAAAATCATTTTTGGTGCTGGGCCACATCATTATAAAACACTACAAGCTACGTTTCGACTGCCTTCGCAGCGGTTGTCTTCAGGACGAGTAAACTGCTGGATTGTAGGATAGTTTGCATATGTACCCTGCCTTATTTCCGTTGTCAGGTGACTATCAGTGTCATATTCTGGTATTCCACTGGACATGCCTCTTGAGGGGTGGTTGCACAGTAGGCTGTAGGCTACAGTACTGTAGCAGGTGACTGGTTTCGCGTCGTTGTTCGTTCACTCTTTTCTTTTATTATTATTACTATTGCTTGCGTAACAACACATATATGAAAAGAGCCGCGAAATATCTTTTAGTAATGCTGTGCTATGAATTTCTTTATCATCATTACTTTTTAACAAAACAGAATATATTGAGTTCTTATTGTTCTGTATCTGGCCTTCTATTAAAGGAATATTTTTCGTGACTGTAACTCATTCTAAAAATCAACATATCTTTCCTACCTTATAGTTGTTGAAAATGACAATTACTTTGTTATGAATACTGATGTTACAGTTCGTATGATTGTTCAACAACAAGATTTTGCAGTGGATTTTGTTTCTCGGTAAAACACCATTCAATACCACGACTAGCACAAGAACATGAGACTCTTATTGAAAAAATCCGTTTTCACTATAAAGTTTGCCAGATCAGAACCGAGCACAGCAAGATTCCTATTAGATTTTGAAGGTACATTATCTTTTTTTTGTACTGTTAGCTATATATTATCGGCAGCCCGCGTCAACCTGCAAGACATCATAAAATCTGCTGCTCTGCACTGCAAGTCCGGAAGCTAAAAGAAATAATATTATTTCACTGTTACCTTCCCGCTTCCTTGCGGTATGATAGATTCTATTTGAGGTAGTTTGAATACGCCGCGGCAGCGGCTCTTTCGTTCGCCGCGCAGCTCGGAACCACAGATAATATTTTAAATAACTGAAAAATGTCTCAACGGGATGGGATAATATGCAAGCAAGCTATAACAATTAATAATGCAAGTTTTCATTTAAATAACTCTATTCAAACATTTAAATACACACCTTTAAAATGCGAACGTAATGGCGTACATCTTTCAGTCTTGACAAAAGAATGCTACGCTAGCGTCCAATACAACGTCACAGGATATCCTACTCGCTTAACTCCAAGAAGAAGAAGACAGAGAAATTAATGTTCATCAAGTATTATATACTAGTTACCTATTCTAATCTTTGTTTGATATTTATCGTCTGCGGCGGTTTCATTACTCGCCGACGCAGATATTCTCTAAAATAAATAATAAAAAAAATACATAATTTTATACAATAACACAATATGATACATATAATTTTCTCGTTACTACATAATATATTTTTTTTTCTACTAGACGTTACAATGCCCCCTGGCAGCAATTGACTAACGTTAAGAATGTTCGGCAATATGCTGCCACTAACGTCCGTTTTGTCATTGGCCACCACCTTGTTTGAAATATTCACGGTTCACTTCTTTCCTCTTTTACATTATAGTTTTAATTACACTTTTTATAGTTTTTTCACACTTTGCGAGGTGACCGTAAACCTAGTCCCAGGGTCATTACAGTTTTCTGGCTCCCCCATTTGGGCTACGTGCGATCAGAAAACCTGGGAAAACTGCGCCGGAGCCATGGTCATCTCGCCTGGTTTGTCTTAACACACGGTTTTGTTCATCAAACAAGGGTGGACTTTATCCAATGTTCACAGATAACAATGATTATTTATGTCAAAATGTTAAACCTTTTAGTCTCTCTATTAAAAATGTACCTTCTACATTTTTTCACATTTGTGTTCTGTGTCACAATTAAGGTCAATCATTAAACAGTTCGATAGCAATGTAATGGATTGTCTTTACACTTACTCACGACAAATGTTCTACCATTGTATGGCATTCGTGTCAGTTTGTGTCACTAATATGACGAAAACATATGACATATATCATCGAACAAGTGAATGTTTTGAGTTATACTCAGCAAAAAAAAATGTTTGTCACGTAATTTCGTGTTCAATAAATCATTTTCATATTAGTACATGAACAACGTAGTTGGTAATGTTCGGTTGAACGTCAACAATGTCGTACGGAGCGGGCGGCGCGAAGCAATTGTTGCGTAGCGTCGTCTGGAGCGCGGCGTGCCAACAACCGCTGAGGTCGACGACCTGCTAGCGGCAACATCGACGGCGTGCTGCGGTGGCGCCCGAGCAGTCGCGAACCGCGCCGAACCATTCACCAATGTCGGCGTGTTGCAGTGGTTTCCTGCGACCGGCTGGCTGGCGGCACGGCACCCGTCTCTGCTTCTCCACATGGCTCCCCGTCGTAACGCATGAAACAAATATTCCACAACGGTGTACTGTCTTTAAGGACACAGATTACTAGCTGTGGAAGAAAATGCAACTTGTTTAAAATCGTTTATTGTTCAGTAAGCCGTCGCTTCACTGGTATGCACAGGATGTTTTGGCGTGATAACAGGTTTCTTGTGGCATTGTGACACTGGTATTCAGGGCTCGTCACACGCACATTGTACTACACACTTTCACCTGCTCTCACGGTTGATACACTGCCAGAGCGTCTCTCAACACGCGAGAATGTTTCGGTTCACACATCCTAAATGTCTCCGTCGAGCGATGTTTGTTTGAATCGACTCCGAACGGATCAATAACTATTGTTTTTATACACTGTCTCTTGTTCGTTGAGCACTGCACTATGACAGTCTGGCACTCAACACTTGACTTATATCGACGTATATATTGGTGCAGATACAACAGTCATTTTCTGTCCCTACTACACACAGTATTCCGTCCTTTCCTCAATTGTTTATGCACACAGTTTCTTTTTAATGCATCTTAACTGTTCTTAGCTTAATCACTCTCATCTACATTGCGTCCATTGTTTTTACTTTGTCACTACACACTTTTAATGCTATTACTAGGCGTATATAGCCTTTTTGTAATTTTTTTTAAAGGTGTGTGATTTTTGGTACACTGGTAGGAAATATTGATTCGGCTTCTTATGCTTATTCATTACGTACGTGACTGTTAATTGAAGTAAATACATAAAACTGAAACGAGTCACTTTTCTAAATAGTTATTTGTTATTCCATGAACCGGTTTTCGAACCTTGTCAGGTTGATCTTCAGATGGTTTTCTGGAAGTTACATAACTATTTTTAGCATAGTGCTGGGTGCTGGCTCTTTGACAAAGATGGAACACGCTTTAACGTATCGCAATGAGTATTGTTTATCTGTCGATATTCATGTAAAATTTTATTTGTATACTTATTGAACCAGTATGGGTGGCTTTTTTTTATTAGTGTCCATCTGTGTTCCTTCATTTTGAATTCCAGTAGGTATATCAGTTCACACACTGTTACACAATCTGTGACTGTGACGGACCTACTGGCCTTCAAAATCACCACAGATCCTGCTTTATGTATTTAAATAGATTCGGCTGTTTGTACCCAGGGTTACCGGAACTGAGTCTAATGCGCATGTCATTTCTCTTCTAGCTGCTTGTTTCTTTCAGCGCATACTAGAGCTGGTCGGGAACGATTCTCTATAAACGTTCTCGTCACCACCCATATCCCTCACACCCTGACTCAGAAATTAGTTGCTTCCTTTTGGCTTTTACTCATCATGCTCATGACATAAAAACTGATAATCGCCCTCCGTAGCACACTGGTAGCTTTCACACTTTATAACGCGGCAGACCTTGGTTCGATTATTCGTCACGGCAGCCATTTAGCCCAACCCGTCCGCCCATCACTGAAATGGCGTCAGATGAAAATAATTGCACCACACTAGATATATTTTTACTTTTTTTTAAATTTTTCTTGCGTAGTTACACCCATCTGATGTGCTTGCTTCCTTCTTCTTCCGAAATCTCTTCATCTTCTCACTGTGGGTTTGTTACTTTCCTCTGTCCATGTTCTGTTGGATATAGCATTTGTTTCAGCTCGTTTAGCTTTACACTGATGCTTGTCAGTTAAAAGTTTTGACTGGAACTGTGTACTGTAGAATTTAGTTTGTAACGCCTACTTTCTTAAGAACTTTTTTTTTTCAACTTCATTTATGTTATTGTTTCTAAATGACGAAAATTTTTCTTTGCACATATGCGAGAACTTTATGACTTCTTTCCGTGAGGCTTTTACCATCTATGTTCCATATTTTTTCTATTATCACATCTTCCCACAGAACTTTATTGGTTTTCAGTTCACGTAATGCTATGTCAGTTTCGTCCATTGTCTATAAACGTTATAACTCTAGTTTCGTTAATGTATGTGCAGTGTTGATCACAACAGCGAAAACCCATACAATGAAAGCCTACGATAACAGAGGCAAAGCAATAACAGTGCGATACTAGGCAATACGATAAGAGTTGTTTTATTAAAGTACCAGCACTCTGTAACAGCTAGTCGATATTGCAGCTTTGTAATCGTCTTCCGCTGAAACATACGTGGGTCATCCGAAAAGTAAGGTCTCCTATATTTTTTAAAGTACAGAACTCTGTTGGTCTGACAGTTGGTCACACTGTTATGAAGAGTGCTTCGCGCGCTGTATGTAAACATGCGCACGCTGCACTGAGGCGCTCAGTCTTAGGTTGGCAGCCGTTGAGAATGGAGCTGCCGTTGTATGCTACCGCCAAGTGCGAATTGTGCTCACTTATAAGATGAATATCAACAAAAGCAAAACGAGGATAATGGAATGTACTCGAATTAAGTCGGGTGATGTTGAGGGTATTAGATTAGGAAATGAGACACTCAAAGTAGTAAAGGAGTTTTGCTATTTGGGGAGCAAAATAACTGATGATGGTCGAAGTAGAGAGGATATAAAATGTAGACTGGCAATGGCAAGGAAAGTGTTTCTCAAGAAGAGGAATTTGTTAACATCGAGTATAGATTTAAGTGTCAGGAAGTCGTTTCTGAAAGTATTTGTATGGAGTGTAGCCATGTATGGAAGTGAAACATGGACGATAACTAGTTTGGACAAGAAGAGAATAGAAGCTTTCGAAATGTGGTGCTACAGAAGAATGCTGAAGATTAGATGGGTAGATCACATAACTAATGAGGAAGTATTGAATAGGATTGGGGAGAGGAGGAGTTTGTGGCACGACTTGACCAGAAGAAGGGATCGGTTGGTAGGACATGTTCTGAGGCATCAAGGGATCACCAAGGGCAGCGTGGAGGGTAAAAATCGTAGGGGGAGACCAAGAGATGAATACACTAAGCAGATTCAGAAAGATGTAGGTTGCAGTAGGTACTGGGAGATGAAGAGGCTTGCACAGGATAGAATAGCATGGAGAGCTGCATCAAACCAGTCTCAGGACTGAAGACCACAACAACAACAACAACAACAACATTCTGTTTTTGATCGCAAAGGGCACTGAGCCGATGAAAATCCATCGCCAATTGACGAAAGTGCATGGTGAGTCATGCATGGATGTCAAAAATGTTCGTAAGTAGTTTAGAGAGTTTGCAGCTGGTCGGACCGAAATTCACGACGAACAAAGGAGCGGGATACCATCAATTTCTGAGGAGACAGTGTTGAAGGTTAGGCAAAGCATGCGTGAAGATCAGCTGATCACCCCGGATGATCTCTGCACGTTGGTTCCTGTGGTTTCCCGAAGCGCGGTCACAGAATTTTAAAGGAAACATTGAACTACAGGAAGGTGTGCGCAAGATGGGTGCTGCGCATGCTGACTGAGGACCACATGCGGTAAAGAGTTGACGCTTCCCGCGCATTTCTTCACAGCCTTGCAGCCGAACAGGACTACTTTCTTGACTCAACTGTCACGGGTCACGAAACCTTGCCATACCATTCTACTCCTGAGACCAAGTAACAATCACGCCATTGGCGACATCCTTCTTCGTCCGAAGCCGCGGAAATTCAAACAAACACAGTCTGCCGGTAAAATGATGACAACCGTTTTTCGGGATCGGAAAGGGGTATTGTTGGTCTACTTTATGTCCACAGGGACAACAATTAACGCTGACAGGTACTGTGAGACTCTGCAAAAACTCGAACGGGCATTTCAGAACCGGAGAAGAAGAATGTTTAGCAAGAGCGTACACATTCTTCATGACAATGCTCGCCCACACATCGCTCGGCAAAGTGTTCTTCTCTTGCAACAGTTTCAGTAGAACATAATCACCCACCCACCCTATAGTCCTGACTTGGCGCCCAGTGACTATCACCTGATCCCTAGGTTAAAAGACAATTTGGCCGGAAAGTGATTCAGCTCCGACTACGAGGTGAAAGAAGAGGTTCACAACTTCCTTAACAGCATGGCGGCGAGCTGGTATGACATGGGCACACAAAAAAAACTGCCACAGCGTCTTCAAAAAGCCTTCGACAGAAATGGTGATTATGTCGAAAAATAGTTAAATGTTCAAGCTGTAAACTGATGTAAACCATTGTAGAAATAAACAGGTCTATGTACTTATAAAAAAATAGGAGACCTTACTTTTGGGATTACCCTCGTACATATAGAAATTTCGACGCCGCCTCCATGGTAAAAAACGGCTCAGTCAAGCAGTATTTTCACTGGAACTACGATCTAGTAGCGGTCTACAATGCCTGACATGCATTTCTACACACTTGCCTGCATGCTAGTACGATTCTAACATCCAGTATCTGTCGCACCACTGAAATCGCCTTCCGCTGTGCGTCGCACGTACTTCTACAGTTACGCGGAGGCATTCCTCTTAATGTTTCAGACCGTCTACTTCGTCGATGTTCGTAGCTGCTTTACTTTTCCTGACGTATAGCGGTCATGAGCGCGCCACATTCGGACAAACCGCCCGCTAGACGGCGAAAGTTACCATCGAAGCGCCGCCATGAGTCTCCCAGGCAGGCTTCTAATGAAACGAATAAATCCGGCGGAAGGAACGTACGGACAAAAACCTAAGCTCTCTCGCTGCAACACATTTCCGCCCGCTGTCGCCCTTTAAAGCGCGCGATTTATCTAAGGAGCGGCGCTTAATTTAGATACGGCTTTCGCCGGCGGAGAGCTGTGCCGCATATGCGTGCATTTATTATCGGCTCGCGCGGTCGACGGAGACATTTTTCTCGCTGCCGATTGCCCCCCCCCCACCCCCCCTCACAACCCCTGCCCCTCTCCCCGGGGTTATTTCACTTCGCACGATTCTATTTCCGTTCGGCGACCTAAGCCCACCAGTCAGAGATCGAGCATATTTTCCCCTTCTTCTTTTTTCTCCCACTGCTTTTAAAATACGGTCCTGAGTAGGTATCGATTCATCTCACGTCCTCTCTTTGTATATATATAATACTCACTGCCCGTCAAAAAAAAAAAAAAAAACGGGGAAGCGCGCAGAAGACACTGTTGGTTGTCAATGTAGCTTTGTACAAGCACGCACCATCTGCTGGTATGTAGAATGAGGGGACAAAAATAATGGGTTAGCAATATGCTTGTATAGAGACGGCCGTAGCATCGCGTTCACAAGGTATAAAAGAGCGGTGAATTAGCGGAGCCCTCATTTGTAATTACCTGATTTATTTTAAAAGGTACCGGGCGTGATTATGGTTGTAAGACTGGAATAAACAGACTTTGAACACGGAATGGTAGTAGGAGATAGACGCATGGAACATTCCATTTCGGAAATGGTTAGGCAATTCAGTAGTCTGAGACCCAGAGTGTCAAGAGTGCGCCGAAAATACCAAAATTCAAACTCGCCACGGACAACGTAGTGGCCGATGACCTTCGCTTGACGAAAGAGAACAGTTGCAGTTGCGTAGTGATGTCAGTGCTAACAGACAAGCAAAACTGCGTGAAATAACTACAGGAGTCAATGAGAGACGTGCGACAAACGTATCTCATAGGGCAGTGTGGCAAAATTTGGCATTAATGGGATATGGAAGCAGATGACCGACGAGAGTGCGTTAGATAACAGCACGACATCACTTTTAGCGCGTCTCCTTGTCTCGTGACCGTGACGATTGTACCGTAGACGACTGTAAAACCGTGCCCTGATCAGGTCAGTCCCGATTTGAGCTGGTAAGAGTTGACAGTAGGGTTCGAGTGTGGCACAGACTCCATGAAGCCATGAAACCAAGATGTCAACAAGGTACTGTGCATACGGTACTGCAGTACTTGCGTTATCCGGAATTACGGTACGAAGCTCCTTCGGACGTGCATGCATGTCCGAAGGAACAGGCACTGCGGCGACTCTAGCCGTTTATAAAGACATGAAATGTATTCGCAGTTGCGAATATGGACTACCATCACCTGTATAGTGGAATGACGAGAATGAAACGTTGTGCACGACCGGCACTAGAACCCGGATATCTCGCTTATCGAGAGCGGCAGCTTTATCATTTGGTATCCGTGCACGACCCACGGCCAGACCCAAACTTCGAAATGTCATCAAACATCTGTCCGAAGTAACTTTGCATCGTAATTCGTAATAACACAAGCATTGCAATACCGTATTTATCAGCCGACACGGTGCAAGCGACTTTCGAGTAAAGTGTGTTCCCTGTACAGGAATATACATAATGGATGTACCTGTACAGCTTATGGACACATGTCTGATGACATACGGAAGTTTGGTATGCCCGTGAGTAGTGCTCACATAGCGAAATAGTAAGGCGACCGCCCGCGATAAGCAGGAAACCCGGCTTGGAGTCCCGATTCGGCAAACATTTTCATTGTCATTCCACTATACAGCTGATTGTAGCCCATTTTTGCAAATGCAAATACATTTCAGGTACTAATCAAGCTGGTGGATCCTCTAGTTCAACTGATCCGATCATTGACTAGAAACGTTTGTGTTCGACTACGTGGAGACCATGTGCACCAAGAAGTGTGCAATATTTATGTATGGCACCGAAATGACTTGAAAGATTCCCGTCAGTTATAGTTAGTCAGTGATTCCGATTTTGTACTTTATTAGTGCCTAATATGGCCATCGAAGAGGTTGCGCCAGATGAATTAGGTGACAAGGTATGTAAGTTGCTACAGCATGCTTCCCATACCTTTTTACATTAGTATGAAATTCTTGCAACGTTATAAGTAAAGGAAAACAACAAAAAAGTCGCTAACTATCATTTCATTATTCCAGCAGTAGAGTTCTATGAATGGAGAGTAGTAAAAAGAAGCTTGAACCAGGTCAGAATGCGCAATAATATGTCAATAGAAAAATTAGTATTCGAAAACCATTATGGACAGCTAGTTGAACCTATACGTCACAGAAACAACGAATTAAATAAAAATAATAATTGAAAGGGGGAATAAAACTCAGGGTGGAAACAAGTAAATAATAAGATTCGCTGATGATATTCGTAGCATGCCGGTTCAATAAAGAATAGCTATCTTATGACGTATCTATTTCCTGGATGTTCATTTTTCACTGGTGTTAAAACAGATTCTCACTTTAATGAATTTAATGTTTTGTTTCTTAGCTGATGCTGTTGCTGGCCTCGTTGTTTTCTACCAGAGGTACGATGATCTCGATAATTTCTGTATAAAGAAAACAAAAATTTTCAAGGCTGTAAATACTCTGAGTCACTGATAACGAAATGAAAGTTGTTCAAGGTTTTAACTCATATATTCTGAATAATTTCACTCGACTGACTAGCCGGCCGCGGTGGTCTAGCGGTTCTGGCGCTGCAGTCTGGAACCGCGGGACTGCTACGGTCGCAGGTTCGAATCCTGCCTCGGGCATGGGTGTGCGTGATGTCCTTAGGTTAGTTAGGTTTAAGTAGTTCTAAGTTCTAGGGGACTTATGACCTAAGATGTTGAGTCCCATAGTGCTCAGAGCCATTTGCACCACTCGACTGACTAACAATATTTACACCCATGAACTTCCAGGCTACCATGCGTGCTAAATTTGACACCTACAGCAGAACTGATCTTACTACTATTCTTGTACAACACTTCCCGCCAAGTGCGAGCAAGAGCAAAGATTGAAAATCAATACTTAAAACTTAATTACAGGGTGACAATTATTGAATTATACGCAATAACTGGTAGAAGCCGACCTCGGGGAAGATCAGTTAGCATTCCGTAGAAATATTGGAACACGTGAGGCAATACTGACCGTACGACTTACCTTAGAAGCTAGACTAAGGAAAGGCAAACCTACGTTTCTAACATTTGTAGACTTAGAGAAATCTTTTGACAATGTTGACTGGAATACTCTCTTTCAAATTCTGATAGTGGCAGGGGTAAAATACAGGGAGCGAAAAGCTATTTACAATTTGTACAGATACCAGATGGCAGTTATAAGAGTCGACGGACATGTAAGGGAAGCAGTGGTTGGGAAGTTATCGAGACAGGGTTGTAGCCTCTCCTCGATGTTATTCAATCTGTATATAGAGCAAGCAGTAAAGAAAACAAAAGAAAAATTCGGAGTAGGTATTAAAATCCATGGAGAAGAAATAAAAACTTTGAGGTTCGCCGATGACATTGTAATTCTGTCAGAGACAGCAAAGCACTTAGAAGACCAGTTGAATGGAATGGATATTGTCTTGAAAGGAGATGAACATCAACATAAGCAAAACGAGGATAATGGAATGTAGTCGAATGAAGTCGGGTGATGCTGAGGGAATTAGGTTAGGAAATGAGACACTTAAAGTAGTAAAGGAGTTTTGCTATTTGGGGAGCAAAATAGCTGATGATGGTCGAAGTAGAGAGGATATAAAATGTAGACTGACAATGGCAAGGAAAGCGTTTCTGAAGAAGAGAAATTTGTAAACATCGATTATAGATTTCTCAGGAAGTCGTTTTTGAAAGTATTTGTATGGAGTGTAGCCTTGTATGGAAGTGAAACATGGACGATAACTAGTTTGGATAAGAAGAAAATAGAAGCTTTCGAAATGTGGTGCTACAGAAGAATGCTGAAGATTAGATGGGTAGATCATATAACTAATGAGGAGGTATTGAATAGAATTGGGGAGAAGAGAAGTTTGTGGCACAACTTGCCTAGAAGAAGGGATCGGTTGGTAGGACATGTTCTGAGGCATCAAGGGATCACCTATTTAGTACTGGAGGGCAGCGTGGAGGGTAAAAATCGTAGAGTGAGACCAAGAGATGGATACTCTAAACAGAAACAGAAGGATGTAGGTTGCAGTAGGTACTGGGAGATGAAGAAGCATGGAGAGCTGCATCAAACCAGTCTCAGTACTGAAGACCACAATAACGACAACAAGCAATAAACCTAAATTGTTTATGAACTACGTTGTGCACAGACTTCATTCAACATGTGAACATGACTAGAGATATTCGGATTTAGTTTATGACATGTTCGATATGCCTGCCACCATTGGCGATGATGTTTCGGAACATCGATGCTGTCGATGGCCTCCTGAATGGCTGTTTTCAGCTCATCAATGGACATGCCGTGTTGCTAGGGCCTCCCGTCGGCTAGACCGTTCGCCTGGTGCAAGTCTTTCGCGTTGACGCCACGTCGGCGACTTGCGTGTCGATGGGGATGAAATGATGATGATAAGGACAACACAACACCCAGTCCCTGAGCAGAGAAAATCTCCGACCCAGCCGTGAATCGAACTTAGACCGTTAGGCATGACATTCCGTCGCGCTGACCACTCAGCTACCAGGAGCGGACAGCTCATCAATGGTTTTTGGGTTACTGTTGTACACCTTGTCTTTGATACAGTCGCACAAAAAGAAGTCGCATGTTATCAGATCCGGAAAATATTGTGACCATACTAGTGGCCTCTGTGTACCCCAGAGACAAAATGTGGTCCCCAAAGTGCTCCTCAGGACATCAATCACTCTCCTGCTTCGACGGGGTCGAGCTCCGTCTTGCATGAATCACATCTTGTGGAAGTCAGGGTCACTCTGGATAATGAGGATGAAATTATCTTCCAAAACCTTCACGTACAGTTCGGTAGTACCAACAAGGAATATCCCACCGATTAATCTGTGACCGGACATTGCACACCACGCAGTCATCTGTTGAAGGTGAAGAGACCTCTCGATGGCGAAATGCTGGTTCTCCGTCCCCCAAAATGAGCCAATTTTGCTTATTGTTGAACCCATCCAAAAGAAAGTCGGCTTCGTTGCAAGACCAAACCATTCATTCGCATACTAATTCCCATCATGCCCCACGGCCAACCGTGAAATTTGAACGTCCTGACGCTAACCGTTCAGAAGTTATGACGGTTATATTTCATATAGTTCAATAATTATCACTCTGTCTGTTCATCGCTGGTAAAGTTCTTTTTTAAATCAAGTAATATATTTAGTGATACTGAGTTAAAATATATTTATGTATTTTCAAGTTCTGTCTTAAAAAATATACTGATCACATGAAACATATACAGTCATTTATAGAATGATGCATTTTAGAAAATACAGATATACCCATCGGTATCGGCATCTCAGATTGAGTATCAGGCGTCATTCTATCCCATATTAATGTTCTCATACAAGTGATGAAGATTTATAAGATCTGTTCAGTGATACAAATATTCTACTGAGAGCAGATTATGGGCAAAGTACACCAAAGAAAGACCGAATACTGAGTAGCAGCTGAAATGGGGTTATTGACTTACTTAACGTTAAAATTAGGGCGCACGTCTTACATGAAGAGAGGTAATTCTGTACCATAATAACACATCACCGACGAAATGAGAAGAGCATAAGATACAAATTAGCGGAGGCAAGGAGAGCATTTCTCGGCAAAAGAAATACAGCATAACCAATCTTAGACTTTAATTCGACGAAGAATTTTATGGTCTATGGAGAAACTTGTAAAGAAACACGAAACGAATACAGAGATTTAACTTACGATACAAATGGTTGATTTACTGTTAGGTCGATCGATTTATTGATCTCTAGTGACCTAAATGCATAGGCCGATTGTCAAACGCCAAGGGGTCGACTGTGGCATCCGTCACATCCGACTTCTTTGGGGCTTTTGTACGCGGACTGGCATTTCGTTAGGAGGCGAAGTATTTGAGTACGTTGGTTATATAACCTCACATCTACTGCCACTCAATGGTTGTCCGTTCTACCCATTATCTCTTCTCTGGACCTTAGCAGAAAAGATTCCAAAGTGGTAATTCTTAAAAAGACGGTCGCATAAGATCTCATTTCTAGGTAGCATTTTCTAGAATCCACCACGTACACGGCTGAAGTCTCTCAAACACCTTGGAGCGATCGTCGAGTAACAGACCTTTTCGATGTCTCCGAAATGTGGAAGGATCCCTGGAATAAATACCCTGCCCAGAACGCTCACATACTTCAGAGCCTAAAGACAGGGGCTGCAGTGTTTGATCTTACCCCATCACTAATGGTCGAGGCTGAACTACATTCGAACGGTACAATTGAGACGTGTACACATCTTGAAGAAATGCGGTTACTGTGTAAGTGCTGTGTGCGACTATGCTGTGGAAGATTACACAAGAGGATGTATAATTTTCGATAATTACCCACTCATGCTTTTAAAAGACTTGCACAAGGTGGCAACATCTGCTGCAATCTGCTCGTCATATTTCAACATTAACCAGTAAATTCATTTTCTATGGACAGGATGTAACAAACGGCTGTGGCCAGACTTTCAGGTAACATTTTTCACACGTAGATAAACACACAGGCTAGATACGCATCGGCACTGTATGGAACACTTCCTAAATTAAATCTTCAAAATGCCCTTCATTAGCGAGGATATACGTATCGACCCGCCGACGCATTGAATCCATGTTGCGCTGAAGTATACCTGGAGAAATGCGTATTGTCTTGCACCCTTACACACTATGGACACGAAGACTGTGCGTCTTCTACCGGGGTTCCACAGACGAGAGCATACCTCTTCAAAACAAGGAATACTAGGTTTAGAGCGTGGAGGTCATGGAATCGGGAAGACGATTGTTCAAGTCCTTCATCTGGCAATCCCGATTTAACTTTTCCGCAATTGCCCTAAAACGCTCCAGGCAAATGTCGGGATGGTTCCCCTGTAAAGGGCATAGCCTATTCCATTCCTCGTTCTTTCGTAAGTCGAGCTGGTGCTCGGTCTCTAATGACCTCGCTATCGCCGAGACGTTGAATTCTCATCTTCCATCCTTCCTTTCTTCATTTCTTTGGGCCTCGATCGTTGATTGTCGAACATATCATGTAAGAAAACGTTTGATGCAGTGCTAGTGCGTTCCGTTTCTGTGTGCGTACAATGTTTAATGAGAAGCAGAAGGTGACCTCTAACAATGAAATGGTTTCCCGACTCATGTCAATATAACACATTTTCTTTCGCTATGTGTCAGGAATGCTTGCTGAAAATTAGGCCATACATTTTAGTAGCACCCCGTATATGTGTGTGTGTTCTGTAATGCCATACGGTAAGAATGATAATGGAAATAAAATAATAATAATGATAATAATTTGCATATATATGTAGATGATCCTTTATTATTGCTAGACGGATGTGACACCGACATCCAACAAATACACAGAATAATAAATCAACTACATCCAAAAATAAAATTTACAACGCAACCTCAAACCAACAAATCAATAAATATTTTACAATGAACAATTAACAACATCAACAACACATAAAAATATCAAATCTACAGGAAACCCACAGTGACAATATGAGCAACGTAAAATCCTGTCACCCTAAAGCTCATATATGCACATACACTCCTGGAAATGGAAAAAGAACACATTGACACCGGTGTGTCAGACCCACCATACTTGCTCCGGACACTGCGAGAGGGCTGTACAAGCAATGATCACACGCACGGCACAGCGGACACACCAGGAACCGCGGTGTTGGCCGTCGAATGGCGCTAGCTGCGCAGCATTTGTGCACCGCCGCCGTCAGTGTCAGCCAGTTTGCCGTGGCATACGGAGCTCCATCGCAGTCTTTAACACTGGTAGCATGCCGCGACAGCGTGGACGTGAACCGTATGTGCAGTTGACGGACTTTGAGCGAGGGCGTATAGTGGGCATGCGGGAGGCCGGGTGGACGTACCGCCGAATTGCTCAACACGTGGGGCGTGAGGTCTCCACAGTACATCGATGTTGTCGCCAGTGGTCGGCGGAAGGTGCACGTGCCCGTCGACCTGGGACCGGACCGCAGCGACGCACGGATGCACGCCAAGACCGTAGGATCCTACGCAGTGCCGTAGGGGACCGCACCGCCACTTCCCAGCAAATTAGGGACACTGTTGCTCCTGGGGTATCGGCGAGGACCATTCGCAACCGTCTCCATGAAGCTGGGCTACGGTCCCGCACACCGTCAGGCCGTCTTCCGCTCACACCCCAACATCGTGCAGCCCGCCTCCAGTGGTGTCGTGACAGGCGTGAATGGAGGGACGAATGGAGACGTGTCGTCTTCAGCGATGAGAGTCGCTTCTGCCTTGGTGCCAATGATGGTCGTATGCGTGTTTGGCGCCGTGCAGGTGAGCGCCACAATCAGGACTGCATACGACCGAGGCACACAGGGCCAACACCCGGCATTATGGTGTGGGGAGCGATCTCCTACACTGGCCGTACACCACTGGTGATCGTCGAGGGGACACTGAATAGTGCACGGTACATCCAAACCGTCATCGAACCCATCGTTCTACCATTCCTAGACCGGCAAGGGAACTTGCTGTTCCAACAGGACAATGCACGTCCGCATGTATCCCGTGCCACCCAACGTGCTCTAGAAGGTGTAAGTCAACTACCCTGGCCAGCAAGATCTCCGGATCTGTCCCCCATTGAGCATGTTTGGGACTGGATGAAGCGTCGTCTCACGCGGTCTGCACGTCCAGCACGAACGCTGGTCCAACTGAGGCGCCAGGTGGAAATGGCATGGCAAGCCGTTCCACAGGCCTACATCCAGCATCTCTACGATCGTCTCCATGGGAGAATAGCAGCCTGCATTGCTGCGAAAGGTGGATATACACTGTACTAGTGCCGACATTGTGCATGCTTTGTTGCCTGTGTCTATGTGCCTGTGGTTCTGTCAGTGTGATCATGTGATGTATCTGACCCCAGGAATGTGTCAATAAAGTTTCCCCTTCCTGGGACAATGAATTCACGGTGTTCTTATTTCAATTTCCAGGAGTGTATTTCCTGAGAATGATTAACAGGATTATCAGTTTTCAGCTAGAACATTTAGCCACGCCTAAATAAACTGTTCTACGTCAAAATGCAGCCCAAAAGAGACATTTCAGCCCAGAGATAGTAGTTCATCTCTAACAACTAAAACCACAAGTAACGAAAACCAGAAGGACATAAACTTAATAATAGAATCACCAACGAAGCACAAACTTCGTAAATGCCGATGATGTATCTAGGAAAAATATCTAATAAACTGAATGTATTACCAAAAATAAAACAATGACATTCACTTAGAGTACGAGCAATAACTGAAAATCAGGAATCTACTCAGAGAAAACGAAATTACGATTCCACGTCAACCCAGGAATATATGATATCGAACGTAAAAATTCACAAAAATCTTAAATAATTCAAACAGGATGAAATTTCGACATTAGAAAGCATACTAGACATTACGGGACTAAGATTTATACGTTTTACAAACACTTAAAATCCGAGAACCACACAGCAGAACATACACAGATCAGTCAGACCATTACGACCACCGACCTACTATCCATATAAACACGTCCAGGCATTAGCAGCGTCACCTGGCGAGGAATGACTGCTAGTCAGACAAAAGCACGGCGCGTGTAGTACCAGTGAGCGTGTTGTCCGTGTGTAGAATGGGGAAAGCACGCGATCTACTTGAGTTTGACCGAGGGCAGCTTGCGATGGCCCGGAGGCTCGACACGAGCATTTCGGAAACTGGGCGACTTGTCGTGTGTTCGAAGAGTGCTGTGGTGAATGTCTTCAGCACATGACGAGACCAAGATGAAATCAGTCCAGAAGTCGTGGGGTAGGGGCGGCCAACCCTCACTGCAGAGGGCTGACGTTGTAAGCTGGGCAGACTGGCAACACGGGACAGGCGGCGAACTGTAGCGGAACTAACATGAGACTTTAATGCTGGGCACAGTACAAGTGTGTCTGAATACACAGTGGACCGAAAACTCATAACGATGGGCCTCCCCAGCTGACGACCCATGCAAGTGCCAATATTAACACCACGGCATCGGCGACTATAACTGGAAAGGACACGTGACCATCGGCAATGGACGTTGGCGCAGTGGCAGAGCGTTGCAAGGTGTGATGAATCCCGATACCGTCTTCATCATGCCGATGGGAGGGCTCGAATCCGTCGTCTTCTAAGGGGACAGCTCGTTGACAGCTGTACTGCGTGTCGGAGACGAGCTGGCGGCGGCTCCGTTATGGTCTGGGGAACATTCATATGGGCACACATAGGTCCAGTAGAAGTCGTGCAGGGCACCGTGACGGCCAAAGAGTATCGTGAGCTGGTTGCAGACCACGGGTACCCCTACATAACGATCATGATTCCCGACGGCAGTGACATTTTTCAGCAAGATAATGCGCCGTATCATAAGGCCAGAAGTGTCATGGAGTGGCTCGAGGAACGCAGTGGAGAGTTCCAAATGATGTGCTGGCCTCCCTATTCGGCAGATCTGAACCCGATCCAACATGTCTGGGAAGTAACTGAACTAGGCATCGGAGCTCATCACCCCCTCCCCCGTTTTATAGTAATTAGATAATTTGTGCGAGCAGATATGGTACCGACTCCCTCCAGTGACCTACCAGGGCCTCATTGCTTCCATAGCGCGACGCGTCGCCGCCGGTATCCGTGCCAAAGATGGACATACCGGCTATTAGGTAGGTGGTCATAATGTTCTGGCTGACCGGTGTATGAAACAGGAATTTGCCTGTAGATGATGCTAGCCGTCAGTGAAGGGTCCGTGAGAGCGCATCCACAGCGTCATTTGCTTCCTGTAGCGGCTGACGACGAATGTCAACACACAGTAACCCAAGTTCCGTACATCGGTATCTGTTTCAATCCTGTAAATATGTCAAGTTTTGTGACTACCAACTACGATTTGCGGACAGCATTTTCTGTTAACATTTGAGCCGGCCGGAGTGGCCGTGCGGTTCTAGGCGCTACAGTCTGGAGCCGCGTGACCGCTCCGGTCGCAGGTTCGAGTCCTGCCTCGGGCATGGATGTGTGTGGTGTCCTTAGGTTAGTTAGGTTTAAGTAGTTCTAAGTTCTAGGGGACTGATGACCACAGCAGTTAAGTCCCATAGTGCTCAGAGCCATTTGAACCATTTTTTTTACCATTTGTAGAAACCTGCTGCAGAATCGCATAGAACTTTTATCGAAGATTTCCGTGAACATGCTCTTGGGAAAACACAGTGTTTCGAGTGGTTCAAGAATGTCGAAAGTGGTGATTTGGACGTGGGAAAAGACGAGCGCGGGAAAGCACCGGAAAAAGTGGAAGACAACGAGTTGCGGGCCTTATTGGATGAAGATGGTGCTCAGACTCCACAGGAACTCGCGTAACAATTGCGCGTGACGCAGAAAGCCGTTTCTCTTTGGTTGAACGCTATGGGAAAGGTGCAGAAAATGAGAAAATGGTTTTCGCATGAACTGAATGAAAGACAGCAAGCAAATCGAAAGACCACTTGTGAAATGCTAATCGCCAGATAAAAAGAAAGTCGTTTCTCCCGCGAGTAGTAACAGGTGATGTAAAATGGACATATTTTGAGTATCCAAAGGGTCGTAAATCGTGGATGAATACCGGCAAACTATCGATATCCACTGCAAGACCAAATCGCTTTGGAAGGAAGACAATGCTCTGTGTTTGGTGGGAACAGAAGGGTGCCATATATTATGAACTGCTAAAATCTGGTGAAACCGTAAACACTGATCGCTACCAACAGCAAACGATAGATTTAAATTGAGCATTACTTGAAAAACGACCGGAATATGGAAAAACTCAACACAGTGTTATATTGCTCCATGATAACGCCCCATCACACACAGTAGCCTCGTGATGACTGGGTGTTGTGTGCTGTCCTTAGGTTAGTTAGGTTTATGTAGTTCTAAGTTCTAGGGGACTGATGACCATAGATGTAAGTCCCATAGTGCTCAGAGCCATTTGAACCATTTGAACCACACAGTAAAATGGGTCAGGGAAACGATCGAGGCATTCAGTTGGGATATACTGGGGCATGCGGCTTATTCTCCAGACTTCGCTCCGTCCGATTATCATTTACTTGCATCAATCGGCCACGCTCTCACTGAACAACGCTTCAGTTCGTATGAAAATGTACGAAAATGACTCGCTCACTGGTCGGCATCGAAAGTACTGGTTTTTTTGTTTTCGCCGTGGTATTAATAGCTTCATAGCCTGCAGGAGAAGTAAGAGAAATGTGTAAATAGGAATAGAGATTATTTTGAATAAAATATTGTTCATCAGTTTCAAACAACAGACGTGTAACTTCCCGGCAGATTAAAAATGTGTGGCGGACCAAGACTCGAACTCGGTACCTTTGCCTTCCGCGGGCAAGTGCTCTACCAATTGAGCTACCCAAGCACTACTCAGGCCCCGTCCTCACAGCTTTACTTCTGGCAGTACCTCGTCTCCTACCTTCCAAACTTTGCAGAAGCTCTCCTGCGAACTTTGGAGAGCTAGCACTCCTGAAAGAAAGGATATTGCGGAGACATGGCTTAGCAACAGCCTGGGGGATGTTTCTAGAAACAGACGTCTAATTATTGCAACCAAATTCCGATTTCATACTTCTAGACCTGGTAGAACAAGCAATGAAAATCCTGAACAAAATACCAAAGGTACAAGCAGTGAATGTTTTTCAAGAAGTCGAAGAACAAGTGCACATACTAAACGTATGAACAGACTTCATAAAAAATATATAGAAAATTGTACTGAAATCATAGATTACCTTATCAGATAAACATAGACATGACGAAATTTATCAGGTTGAATGTAATAAACTTTCTTGAGACTGAGAAGCTTGCGTCCACGGATCAGCATGGATTCAGAAAGCATCGCTCGTGAGACACTCAGCTTGCCCTTTTCTCACATGGTATGCTGAGAACTATGGATGAAGGGCAACAGACAGATTCTATATTTTTAGATTTCCGGAAAGCATTTGATTTGGTGCCTCATTGAAGGCTGTTAATGAAGGTTTGAGCATATGGAATCGGTTCACACATATGTGACTGTCTCGAAGACTTCTTAAATAACTGAGTCCCGCATGTTGTCCTCTACGGCTAGTGTTCATCAATCATAAGGCTATCGTCAGGAGTGCCCCAGCGAAATGTTGTAATACCACTGTTGTTCTCTATATACGTGAAGGAGTTGGAAAATAAGTTTCCCCTGTCGACTGTGGTCAAAGTTGTGTGTGAAAGGAATGAAAGGGAATGAGTTTTTAAAGATAAGACATATCTTTATTTTTCTACATAATTTCGAAGTACATTCTGGTCGTATGTAAAGTACACAAGCGGCAAGACGCAGGCAATACCTTCGCTGCGCAGTGCCGATGGTACTGTTACCGACGACTGTGCCGCTAAAGCGGAGTTATTGAACGCAGTTTTCCGAAATTCTATCACCAGGGAAGGTGAATGGAATATTCCAGAATTTGAAACACGAACAGCTGCTAGCATGAGTTTCTTAGAAGTAGATACCTTAAGGGTTGCGAAGAAACTCAAATCGCTTGATATGGGCAAGTCTTCAGGTCCAGATTGTATACAGATTAGGTTCCTTTCAGATTACGCTGATACAATGGCTCCATACTTAGCAGTCATATTCAACCGCTCGCTCACCGATAGATCTGTACCTACAGATTGGAAAATTGCGCAGGTCGCACCAGTGTTTAAGAAGGGTAGTAGGAGTAATCCATCGAACTACAGACCTATATCATTGACGTCAATTTGCAGTAGGGTTTGGAGCATATACTGTATTCAGACATTATGAATCACCTCGAAGGGAACGATCTATTGATACGTAATCAGCATGGTTTCAGAAAACATCGTTCTTGTGCAACGCAGCTAGCTCTTTATTCACATGAAGTAATGGCCGCTATCGACAGGGGATCTCAAGTTGATTCCGTATTTCTAGATTTCCGGAAAGCTTTTGACACCGTTCCTCAGAAGCGACTTCTAATCAAGCTGCGGGCCTATGGGGTATCGTCTCCGTTGTGCGACTGGATTCGTGATTTCCTGTCAGGGAGATCGCAGTTCGTAGTAATAGACGGCAAATCATCGAGTAAAACTGAAGTGATATCAGGTGTTCCCCAGGGAAGCGTCCTGTGACCTTTGCTGTTCCTCATCTATATAAATGACCTGGATGACAATCTGAGCAGTTCTATTAGGTTGTTCGCAGATGATGCTGTAATTTACCGTCTAGTAAGGTCATACGAAGACCAGTATTAGTTGCAAAGCGATTTAGAAAAGATTGCTGTATGGTGTGGTAGGTGGCAGTTGACGCTAAATAACGAAAAGTGTGAGGTGATGCACATGAGTTCCAAAAGAAATCCGTTGGAATTCGATTACTTGATAAATAGTACAATTCTCAAAGCTGTCAATTTAACTAAGTACCTGGGTGTTAAAATTACGAACAACTTCAGTTGTAAAGGCCACATAGATAATATTGTGGGGAAGGCGAGCCAAAGTTTGCATTTCATTGGCAGGACACTTAGAAGATGCAACACGTCCACTAAAGAGACAGCTTGCACTACACTCGTTCGTCCTCTGTTAGGATATTGCTGCGCGGTGTGGGATCCTTACCAGGTGGGATTGACGGAGGACATCGAAAGGGTACAAAAAAGGGCAGCTCGTTTTGTATTATCACGTAATAGGGGAGAGAGTGTGGCACATATGATACGCGAGTTGGGATGAAAGTCATTAAAGCAAAGACGTTTTTCGTCGCGGCGAGATCTATTTACGAAATTTCAGTCACCAACTTTCCCTTCCGAATGCGAAAATATTTTGTTGAGCCCAACCTACATAGGTAGGAACGATCATCAAAATAAAATACGAGAAATTAGAGCTCGAACAGAAAGGTTTAGGTGTTCGTTTTTCCCGCTCGCTGTTCGGGAGTGGAATGGTAGAGAGATAGTATGATTGTGGTTCGATGAACCCTCTGCCAAGCACTTAAACGTGAATTGCAGAGTAATCATGTAGATGTAGATGTAGATACATTGATACATTTGTCATACCGCTTAATAAGCTTCAAAAAGCCTTCCAGGAAAAAATCAGGGATTTGCGTAAGGAAGAAGCGTTGAGCGGCTTGTTTGACGTCAGCATTGCTGCCAAAGCGCCTTCCGCCGAGAGCCGTCTTCAAAGCAGGAAACAGATGTAAGTCACTTGGTGCGAGATCCGGACTGTGAGGAGGAAAGCCAGATAGTCAGATCTGAGAAGGCCAGTCCGCTTTTTCCGAATCACCTCTTTTAATTTCGACAGACTGGCACAGTACTGCGCAGCACTGATGGTTGCATCCTCCAGAAAGTCCAGCAGCAAAACTCCTTTGGCGTGCCAGAGAACGGTGAGTAGCACTTTACCTGCAGACGTAGTGCTTTTGAACCTCTTTCGGACAGGTGATGACGGATGTTTCCACTCCATGGATGCGGCCTTCGATTCGGACGTGTAATGGTGGACCCACGTTTCGTCCCCCGTCACAATTCGGAACAGAAGGTCATTGTCAGATTCATGGTAACGCACGGGCTGTTCCAGGCTGAACTCCATGCGTTGTTCCATGTGTGTCGGGGTCAGTTGGCAGGGCACCCATCGTGCTGACACCTTCCTGTATCGAAGATTGTCGTGGATGATCTTGTGAGCTCGCCCATGTCCGATTCCAAGTTCTGCCGCTACTCCATCGATGGTGATACGCCGGTTCCCTTTAATCATGTCATCCACCTTCCTGACATTTGCATCTGTAGTGACCGTGCGCATCCGTCCAGGTCTCAGTATGTCCTGCATTTGCTGACGTCCATCAATGAATTGCTGGCACCATCTCCGCATCATTTGCCTCGACATCACATCTGACCCATACACATCAACAAGCCGGTTATGAATTTCTGTGCCTGATACTCCACGTGCCCATTCATAGCGGATAACAGCTCTCACTTCCGCCTTTGACCACGACTCCATAACGCACCTTCTCTCCACAGCTCCGGGAAAAGACCGAGCGGCCGGCGTCCGCTTTGCGCAGTGCCATCTGCTTGATCGCGGTCGACCTCTACCCAGTGGTGTATCCGTGTCTTGCACGTGCGCGTTCACCTGCCGTGTCGTCTTTCGCCAAAATCACCCAACTCTGCCGACAGTCGACAGAGGAAACTTATTTTACAACTCCCTCGTACAAATGATTTGGCGGACAGAGTGAATAGCAATCTGCGGTTGTTTGCTGATGATGCCGTGGCGTACGGTTAGGCGTCGAAGTTGAGTGACTGTAGGAAGCAACAAGTCTACAAAATTTCGAGGTGGTGCGATGAATGATAGCTAGATCTAAATGTGGAAAAATGTAAGTTAATGCTGATGATTAGGAAGATCAAGCTGTAGTGTTTGGATTCAGTGCTACTAGTGTCCTGCTTGACACAGTCAAGTCGTTAAATATCTGGGCGTAACGCTGCAAAGCGAGAACTGTGATAGGGAAGGCAAGTGGTCGTCTTCGGTTTATTGGGAGAATTTTAGGAAAGAGTGGTTCATTTGTAAAGGGTACCGCATATACGACGCTGGTGTGACCTATTCTTGACTACTGCTCGAGTGTTTGGGATCCGTACCAGGTCGGACTGAAGGAATATATCGAAGCAATTCAGAGGCAGGCTGCTAGATTTGTTACCGGTAGGTTCGAACAACACATAAGTGTTACGGAGATGCTTCGGGAACTCAAATGGAGACGTTCTTTTCGAGAAACACTGTTGAGAAAATTTAGAGAATCGGCATTTGAAGCTGATCGTCAAACGATTCTACTGCCGCCAATATACAATGCGCGCAAGGACCACGAAAATAAGATACGAGAAATTAGGGCTTATATGGAGGGATACAGACAGTCGTTTTTCCCTCGCTGTATTTGCGAGTGAAACAGGAGTAAAAATGTAGTGGTAAAGGGTATCCGCAGCCACATATCGTACGAAGGCTTGCGAACTATCTGTGTAGATGTAGAGGGAAAATATTTCATTGTCAAAGGTAATATAAGCAGTACAGATTAAACGATTAATCAACTAACTTCGTAGGATATATAATACAAGTTCCTAACAGTACAGCATCGTTGGTGGAACTGCCAAAACGCTGTCAGTAATACGTTAACATATAAATATAAACTAAAACGCAGTGTGCAGCACCCATTTCATGAAACAGGACGAACAAGGTGCCAAAAATTCAGTAACGTAAAGACACAGACCATAAAATGATAGACAGCAATTTAATATGTGACAGTACTCACCGATGTGATATGGAAATCAAGAATAACTAGACGTATCAACGTACACACATGTCACAGAGCCATAGCATTATGAAACGTCCCCTTTGAAAATTTATACAAGACTGTGCTTAAACTGACACACAATATTTTTTTTTAGCGCAACGCAATCTGACTTTCAAAAATCCCTACAAAAGAATGGCCCTGACTAACAATAACCTGTACCTTTCACAAATCACTTACCTCACCAAAAATCTTCGTTACTCGAACTACTGCAATACAGTGAGCGCCACTACTGCCAGCTAAATAAAAGATTCAAACTACGGAAGGCACTAACTACTAGTAGGCATAGTTAGCAAATGAAAGATTTTAATAGAGAACAAACAATGTATTTACCTTAATAGTCATCAAAAGTCATAATATATACAGCAGTTCATGACATCCATTTTTATAAATTTCAAAACTCCGCCAACTCTCTCCCCACATCCACCACTGCTGGCGGCTCACCTCCAATTGCGCAACGCTACGCGCTGTTCACATCAAGCTGCCCAACACTACAATGGCAGACAACAATGCAAACTAGCCACAGACTGCACACAGCACAGCCAGTGATTTTCATACAGAGAGCGCTACGTGGCGGCGGCGTTACCAATATAAGAATCTAAACAGCCTACTTACATAGCCCCCATGCTCCCCACAAAAAATTTTACAAATTGTTTTGGACACTGGGAAATACATATTTGTTAAAATTTTTCATAATCGTAATTACAATAACAAAGAAATCAAATGCACACACTTATTGATAAAATGTTGGTCAAAAGCTAAAATTTTCTCACAGTCCATAAAGACAGCCCTGATCATCCATCACAGTAAAAGTGTTTTTCTCAAAGTCTGAGCAGTAAAAGCAAATGCACACGGAAGTAGTGGATTTCCATGCAGTCTTGAAAAAGTAGTGTTGTCCTTCCAACGGAAAGACAGTGCTGACTCTCGACATGCAGACATGTAATGGGCCACAACAGAGCAAACTCACAACAGAGTCAGTTGAAGTTTTGAAGAATATTGGTAGGTAGGTCATCACAGAGTAGATCCACTGTAGTTCTGGTAGAGATTACGGTATTGGTGGGCCACCAGAGGTGCAGACCCACTGCAGTCCTTGTAGAAATAATGGGATTGGTGGGTCACCAAAGATGCAGACCCACTATAGTCCTTGTAGAGATGGCCAGCAGCCATCTGCCGCGACTGTGCAGGTGCACATTCAACATCGGAAAGTCTTGCAGAGAAGATAGCAAGTCCATAAACCGCCACTTGTGCACGCACAATGTTTTTGGAATTGTCCTTAGAAGTCTTGCAGACAATATAGCAAGTCCATAAACCACCACTTGTACACTCACGAAGTTTTTGGAATTGTCCATAGAACCAGCAATGCTGTTATCCAGTCCCTTGCTGAATTAGTAACACACATGCAAACACTAACAGTCCCAACTTCTCACAAATTGTGCATTACTATGACCAACAGAAATGTGTGCAGTGAAATTTAACGTACAAGTTACTTAATTTGATGAACTGGTGTCAATTACAATTTTATAACAAAAGAAAACAATAACAAAGGTACAAAATACATCATTAAAGAACTTAACAATACAGAAACATTTGTAGTAATACAGACTTTACAAAAGAACAGAAATATACATATACATCAGTGTTACAGGAATTATGACATAAGTACATACATAAAGATCAGAAGAACGTTTGAAACATCGCCTTCACATGTGGGCAACAAAACAGAATAAATAATGTCTAAACATCTTTACAAAGTAAATAACAGAGTATTAGAAAAATTCTACAACATAGCTCTCATCAGCTAAACATATAAAGACAGGAAAAACACAAATACACAAGGGTACACAAACATATAGAGGGATGACACAAAAGGAAAGGACAGGGTTTGTTTTACTGCAGTATTTTGCATAGAGATCTCCCTTCGTTCATCATTATTCCCAAAAAGTCCTATCTAAGCCTGCTTTCTGTATTCTGTTCACATTCTCTGTCAAAAATAGTTTTTCTCCACTGTACAGTATCTTTTTTTTTTGCCAAACCATTTTCTGATAGTTTCTCAATGCATTTCTTATAAATTCATCATAGTTTGTTTCTTATATAGTCTACCCCCTCTTAAACTAACTTAAATCTACTGAGCTTAGATATATATGCCAAGGGACAAGGCAATGCAGCAGCACATAACAAATTAACACAAACAGCAATGCAAGCAGCAGTAAATCTAAATTACCAAGCAATGCAACATTACAACTAATATGAGCCAATGTGCAGCAACAAGAAAAATAAATCAGTAGTAAAACTAGCTTAACAGAGTAACACAAAGTTATATTCAGTAACACTATGCCTGGCAAACAGTAGCAGCAAATGAAAGAACTTATATCTAAACATGACATAGCTCAAGCAGAAAAAATAGTACACTAAAGACAACAATGGAGATAAGGGAAATGTCTATTCACATCTTAATGTCTATGTAATTAAAGTGGTGCACCACAAAAACTAATTCTACACAAAATTACCAAGTACTTGAAAAGAAAATTATATATGCAGTTATTGTTATCAGTCCCTTCTTATTGTTCATTCCATTCCAAGAGCTCCTCTTTCGAAGAATGTGGATCTTAAAATAATTAGTTAATAGATCTGTTGACAGAAAGTGTTCACATTAGCAAATGCATCTAAGTTTATTTTATAAAACTAATGCTGCAACACAGCTGGAAACCAGATATTAAACAAAATGAGCAATCTCTCAACTACAAAGACAATAGATGTAAAATGTTTCTCATCATTTCATTAGGCATTTTAGTAAATATCATAAATTACGAGCTCCACAGTATGCTTTCAACAAGGAAATGTCAATAGCGAGGATAATGGCCTCCCCTTTCCTTATTTCTACCTGTGCCTCTGAAAAGGACACACTAATGGCTTTTTCTCCAGCCATCTGACACAGCTGGGTGCCCAAGATGCAGGTGGTCACTTACCTTTCTTACGGAAATATTTACGACAGCAGTTTCCGCTACAGTGACAGTCTCATATAAAAAAAAAATCCACAGGTCAAGAATTTGCGTTACAAAGCTGTAGAAACAAAATCCTATTGATATAACAGTGTCCAAAAAATTTTCGTCGGCATTGTAATACATTCACGCATTTACATACATTTCATAACTCTTAAAGTACGATTCTTGGTTTCCAACAACCTTTTTCACAAACCAGAGTCCCTAACCACTACTCATTATTCCTTACCTTATTCGTCGACACTTCAATATTTCATCATAACAGATACGTAGCATAATCAAATAACTCATGTAGCATCAGCTTATTGATCATAAACATACTGCAACAGCATAATACACATAGTCATCGTAATAATAACATCATAACATCTCAGTCAACTCTCAAAATCGTCGTAGCTTCCTCCAATAATTAAAAAAAATTCTCTGCTCATGTCAAAAGTGTCATCTGCCTCAAATGTACTTTAAAAATCGTGATCCCATACCAAATATATCATTCAAAGCTCTCATAATATCACAATGGGTCCGAAAAAATATGAACAGTTCATAAAGTACAGAAAAAATATAATTTTGTAAGTGTGAAGTTATGCAATGGTGTAATTACGTAAACATCTGTCACTGCCGTAGTAAAAAAGTTTGTCTCTCTCAGTTAAATGATCAGATAGCTGTGTAATTATGTGTTAAAGAAATATGGTACCGATGTGTAAAGTTGTATAAGCAAATACCGTATTAGCTAGGGCTCCTTGTGCTTGCCAAACACATGGTACACAAAGTAAGCGTGTACCCCCCTGAGGATTAATGTAATTATACCCTCAGGTGTTACAGATTACAGCAATGGAATGAAATGTATCACAGAAAACCTTTGTATCATAGTAATTCAAAAATCTTTAAAAATAAATGTTTCAAGTACAAAATTAATCACTCAAATACGTGTACTGTAGCGTCAAACTGTGTGTCTTGTTGTAAGATAATCTCTGTGGAAGTGTCGTAGTTATCGTCCTCCGAAAGCTAAGTTCTGCAGAAGCCAATGTACTTACCTCATGATAAACAAAAGTGAAATGCTTTGCATATAGATATCTTAGTTATTACGCTTATTGCCGTGATGAGGAAAGTACTGTGCTGTAATGTATTATTGTCCTATGGAAAAGGCTGTCTCATTGTAGCTATACCACAAAAGTTACTACTAAAACATGTTTTACTTTCCAGAATAATACAGAAAAACTATGCAGATATGAAACAGGAACACCGCAAAAGCAACATTGGAAATTGTCACTCATTAGCAGCGTCGTGATGAAATCATGCAGCTGTCACACAAACCAACCACTCTGTCATCTGGCATTTCACAGAAAGCACCTCAAATCCAGAATCCACTCTCAAGCAAGCCAAAATGTTGCATTAAAATCTCATTTGTAGTACCAGTATATGTTCTAAGTATATGAGCCTTATAGTCATTACATAATCGTGCAACTAACAAGCAAGAATGTACACGCACATTAACACTGTGTCGTCTGTTCACAATAACAATGCATTCGTAATTTCTGTTTAAATAAGTTTCCTTGGCTCTTGACTGGATATTTAACTTCAGACATTGTTGCATGTTAACAGATTCTAAGTCTGACAAAGAGTACTAGTAACGTGAAGTGAAAAATTTTATAGCAAAGACTAAATTAAAAAAACAGTTAATCTCTCAATAAACGGTTTTACATGTGAGATGTGGTGTAACCCTTTGCTCTTCTCAGTACGCAGAGTTTCAACTTGAATGCAATTATCATACGGTATTCATCTGTAAAGAATACTGGAATTTTGCTCAAGGTTAGCGTCAATGTTATTTTTCCCTGAGCCATCGGGAGCAAGTGGCTGCCTGCGGTGCGAGTCATTGTCTGTTTCTTTGTTGGCGCGCGTCGTTATTGGGATTAGGAAACCTAACTTCTACAAATTCGCCTTGCCGAGAGGGCCCAGCCCTGTTTAAATCCCGCCAGTTCTGATGAAATTCACGTCTGTCATTACGATCACATCGTCTGTCGTCATGTCAGTAGTTCCTGTAGTTTCTTTCTTGTCAGTTAAGTGGTGGGAAATTTCTCCCTGAATTATCACTGCACGGTGGACCGTTGCATCTGAAGTTATTCTGTTCTGATTGCCAAATTGTCTGTTTCTATGAGTGTCTCTGTCATATTCATTACTACGGAAATGCGATCTCTCTCCGTAACTATTACTCTGCCAGTGGTTGTCATACGTGTGGTGTCTCTTTTGGTCACGATTTACGTTGTAAGAATAGAATTGTCTTGTCCAGTTATTGTTTCTGTCGTCACGGAATTGTGACGGATGTGACCTGTAGTGATTGTTTTCCTGTTTTCGCATCCCGCGACCGTCTGTGTCAATTTCTAATTCTTGTAAGAGTCCCTGAAAAGCTTCAATGTCGTCTTTGTATCGTCCTGCCAAAATAATACTTCTTAAATGTTCAGGCAATTACATTAAGCAAATGCGGATGAGTTCTGAAGGGCTGTATGGGTTTGACAGGTACTGATTCTTGTGCAACATGTCTTCAAAATATTTCACAAGACTGGAAAATTGAGATTGTTCGAAATGTTTCATCATTATGATGCTACGTTTTACTTGGTCTTGTGTAGCTTGAGACCAATATGCTGAGAGGAAGGCATGGTAAAATTCTCCTTCACTGTGGCAATCGTGAGTAACCGATCGCATTCTTACAGCTGGTTCATTCTCCAAGTAGCCACACATAAATTCTAACCTGTGCTCTAATGACCAGTTGGGAGGAAAACAATGAGAGTATTGATGGAGCCACGCTTGTGGATGAATGTCGTTGGCAGAATTCTTAAACGTTTTGAATTTACGTGTAGTAATGAACAGCTTATAGTCAAAATCATCATGTCGGCGAGTCGCATGTCGGTCATCGTTACGTCGTTTCGGCGGTTCCATCTCAAAATTCGGTGTAACTTGCCAATTTATTTCATAATTTCCGAAATGCCCTGTGTTATTATTTTGTGGTTGTTCCGTATTTCTATGTCCCTCTTCCCGTATTGGAAGGGCTGGTGTCCTCTGAAATACGTAATTCTTGTATTACCTGTGTCAGCTGATCTTGTACATCGCGGATTTCTCTTTGGTGTTGCGTATTAATTTGATTCAGATTTTGTTTCAGTTTCCTAATTTGTTCACACTCTTCTATGTCATTAAAGACTACCGGTTTTGTGTCATTCAGATTATCCTCTTCCTTCGTAGATAAATTATTTAGCTGATCCGAAAGTTCAACTACTTTCTTTGATAGTGAACTAATTTCCTCCATGTGTCTTTCTACTATGTCCTTTAAGTTTTCCTGAGATTTTTCAAGTTGCGTAGCCGAATCGGTAGATGCAACTGAGTCCATTTTAGCTTGCAAGGTCTCATGATTTTGATGAACAATAGTTTGCAGTTCTTTTATGTCTGCTTCGTGATTCTGTAATGCATTTTCATGATGCGTAAAAAAAAGAATTGGAAATGCTCACAAATTTGTGTTTTTACGTCATTACAGACTTTTTGACATTTGGATTCAATGTTATGTAACTCAGCAGTTAAATCTTAACGTGTTTGTTCGAGAGTTTGTTCCAATGAGTCTAACTTTTGAAGCTTATGCTGTGTTTGTCTCTGATTTTGTTCTATTGTGTGTAACTGTTGCTGTGTTTGTCTCTGGTGTTGTTCCATTGTGTCTAACTTTTGAAGATTTTGTTCCATTGTGTCTAACTTTTGAAGCTTTTGCTGTGTTTGCCTCTGATTTTGTTCCATTTTGTCTAACTTTTGAAGCTTTTGTCCCATTTGTTGCATTAATTGTTATAACAATGCACTGGTGTCTGAAACATGTTCGTCAGTGCTATTCGTCAATGCATTTGAACCGGCAATATTCGCAGTTTGAAAAGCAGAAAATGTGTCTTGACTTATCTGAGAAAAGGGTGAGGACGCAAAACCTGAATCTACAGTATTTGCAAGATTGTTTCCTGTCATTTCGGATTCCTGAGGCAAGCTGATGCCGACCGATCGATCGATAATGCTTCTTTGTCCACTAATTGTTTCACTGTCTACACCATTGTTTGCAGTCCGCTCCATTTCCGTATGTACAATTACCAAATTACTAATTTGAACATTAGGTAATTCATTACTCGGTGGCGCTAACACACTGCTTTCGTCTTCACTGTCATTTCTCACTTTACTTTGGAGCCTAGTATTACGTTTTTCACACGCCATTATTGTCACAATATTTCACACGATAACACAGAAAAACACAATTTGAAGAGCAACAATAAGAGAACACATTAACATAGCACTGAAAATAATATCTCGTTAATTGCAAGCGCAACTGCGAAATACTTGGTGCAAATCTACATGCATGCCACAACTGTTTTACTGTACAACAATGAAAGACTGCAACTACAAAGGAGAAGTGAGGAAGTAATGTCAAAATTCCATGAATTATTCTCAGACAACTTGAAAATGGCAGCTGTATGCGAAATAGGCCGATGGCAATAAATAAATTCTTGGATTCAATCCGCTTTTTAAAACAACTCCTGATCGTGTAATTGCGTGAAATAAGTTGTGTTCGTGACTCTAAAAGATGTGAAATGAACAACTGTCAAGTAAAATCATGCTGTGAATTTAATTCCAATTTTATTTCAAGCATAATACTTCAGATGCCATTGAACTCGTACCTGTGATCTTGTATAATACCCCTTTTTCTAAATTAATTAGACAATCTGCTGCTCTACAGAAGGAACAACGCAAAGTAGTAAAAATTGTGTGAAAGTAATCTGTGACTCTTCAAATCTGAACTAATGTTTGTTGAAACAAATGATTCCAGTTTCTTTAATAGGGAATGTTGTGTCTCTCAGTTTCTTCTGCCTTTTTTCCGGTGTAAGTGCACGCTTTGATAGCAGGTGCGGTGTGTTAATGTACAGATTCAGTGCCAGTAAGTAAAGTAATAATAATTGATAATGATTAAATAAGTAAATAATTAAAAGTAAATCTACTAAATAAAAACTAAAATGAAGCTAAATACTTCACACTCACACTCTCCACTTTATTAGCCTCTATAATAAAAATTGTTTTTTATCCGAAAATGCACACGATATTATCGACTACGTAAAAAAGAATCACTTCACTCTTTAGCTAATTCTACTTTTTTTACCTTTTTTATTGTTTGAAGTGAAGGTCGGTAGACTCGTGGCGTGCTGAAAAACGTTTAATTTGGGTTTCTATAATATAAGGGAAATTACTAACTCTCTTCTCGCCTCGCGAGAAAATTCAGAATAGTTTAATTTCGTGGGTATCGCGTTGGCAACGTAAGAAAAAATGTAGCAAAGCAAAATTTGTAACATTTATAAACTGGGGATTGATGATCGTTACTATGAAATGAAAGGAGAAATTCCAAATTAAACAATTATTAATTAACGAACGATGCTTTTTTATACAGACGTCTGACATCTCGTGCATTAATCTCACAGTTTTGGACATAACAAAGAATTTCTGCGTTATTCCGGGGAAGTACCTAAAAATTACAATAATCTTAGCCAGACTCTGGAGCGAAAGAAGAAAGTATTCATAGTAAAGTAATATCAGTAATCGCAATTGGCGATAATAATGTCACAATTAACACTAGAACCGTGGCTGGGTCACTTGTGACCCACTTGATAATTCTTTTGTTTGTCACTCTTTTGTATTATTGCCTAGGGTGTTACATTTCTGTGACTTTTTATGAAATAAGGTGATTAGTGATTATATTTCATTTCACATTTTATGGCGAAAACATAAAAGATAAATATGAAGATTCATCTAGAACTGCGGAGGGGTCAGTTCTGACCCGCGCGGCGCAGTCGCTATAACAATCACATTTTTCATGTAGCTTCATGCCTATTGTTAGTGTGTATTTGATCAACAATCGCAAAACTCGTTTTTACTTCACTTCTGGCTGACGTTCCAGTTTTCAGCAAGGGACGAGAGGGAGAGAGGTTCAAACAGGTCTGACCTTGTATGCAGATATTGCGCACCCAGAGTTTTGTACCACGAAAACGGGTTTAGTAGTGCATTCTGTCTGTGTAGATAGTGCTTGTAACTTACTAATATATTATGGCCAAATTTCTGTGCACAGAAGAGGACATTATAAATGCTCTAAAAGAGATTTTAGATAACGAATCTGAGGGCGAACCGCTGGAGTCTTTATCTGAGGAAGAATTTTCATCGCCAGTAGTTCCGGATTCTTCATCAGAAGACGATGTTACCCCTGAGAAGGTTTTACTGAATGCTGATGAGAAAGGTATGCGTGTTTATGTGTTTGTTTTATAATAATTTTTGTTTATGTATATGTTGCGTAGACACTAATTTAAATTGCAACACTTATGGTTATACTTTCATTCGTGTTGAATTTTTACAAGTTATATATTACATTTATAAAGTTTTTTTGTTCTAATATTACACAATTTATTCAATATTAAATCGCGTTCTAATACGAATAACTACTATTACAGGAACAGATGCCACAAAGACTAAGTCAAGTCGAGGAAGTGAACGTCCTCGAGGTCGGCGTGGAGAACAAAATGCACAGGGTTCTGGACTACTTCAGTTTCCTTCAGGTAGCGATATTGTAGCACCCGATGGAAGCACCTGGAAATTTTGAGGAATAGGTGACTGTTCAGCTGGAAGATATGGACAACAGAAAGTTTTCAAAGATAGGACAGGACCATCGCCGCATGCAAAAATAAACGTGAATGAGACCTGTTACAGTGCATGGCATCTAATGATAACGCACAAAATTTTGAAACATATTGTAAAATGTACAGAAACTTAAGTACGTCGGGTACTGAGCTCAGATTGGTGGACTAAAAAAATGGAAGAACTGGAAGCTTTTATAGCTATATTGTACGTTCGTGGTGCTATTGGAGCTAAGAGCTTAGAACTAGACACATTGTAGTCAGTGAAGTGGGGAAATAATTTTGTGAAATCAACAATGGCTTGTGACAGATTCAGAGAGATAATGCGTTATCTCAGATTTGAAATCAGATCCACAAAATCAGAACGACTAATAAAAGACAAGTTTGCTTTGGTATCAGAAATCTGGAATGAGTTCATTGCGAATGCACACTCTAGCTACATACCGGGTCCATATATAACTATCGACGAACAGCTTTCTCCTTCAAAGTACCGTTGCAGATTCACGCAGTTCGTGGCCTCAAAACCGGACAAATAAGGGCAAAAGTATTGGATCGCAGTAGACAAAGACTCAAAATATATTGTGAATGCTATCCCTTATCTAGGAAAGGATGACACTAGGCGGAGTGATGAGCATCTTGGTGACTTTCTTGTAAAAAAAATTAATGCAACCTTTCCTCAACAAAGGAATAAATGTCACATGTGACAATTTTTTCACCTCCTTAGCGCTCTCTGAGATACTGAAAGCTAATTCTACGAGTCTTGTGGGCACAATAAATCGATCTCGCAGGGAAATACTAGTCTGTATCAAGAAGGCAAGAGAACAGTTATACAGCACAGTATTGTTGAAAAAAGATGATACCACACTGACTGTTTATCAGGGTAAGAGCAACAAGAATGTCCTGATTCTGAGCACTATGCATCCTTATGTGACGATTGAGGATGGTATAAAAAAGAAGCCAGCTACAGTTACGTTTCATAACTGATCTAAATATGGAGTGGACGTGGTCGAGCAAATGGCTCGCAAATACTTTGTCAAAGCACCATCGAGACGTTGGCCTGTTCACACATTTTACAACTTGCTGGATTTGACTGGGATAAATGCGTGGGTATTGTTCAGTTCTCTAAATGATAAAAAAATTTAAACGCAGGGATTTCATCCTGCAGCTGGGGGAGGAGCTTGCTGAGAAGTACGCAGCGAGTAGAGAGATAGCGTTCCTGTCAGACCTGAAGGTATTCCTGACAGACAAAAAAAGCGAACACGTTGGCTTGTAAAGTCTAACTGTGAAGGAAACAAATCATTTGTAAAATGTCACACCTGCAAGAAAACTGCATGCAACAAATGTACATCAAAAGACTATTATTTGTGTTCATTATGTAACGGTAGCAAGTAAAAACACTCAGCAAATACATGTAAGTTTTAAAATATAAAATTATAATTTGTGTAAGCCTTATTTTTTTTTTTTAATTTCATTCTAAATTTGCTAGTGCTTCTAACAATCGATTCATTGGCAATAACAATAACCCATTGACATGGGTGAAATAAACGAAAAGATCGCGGGTCATTAGTGATCCAGCCGCGGTTCTAGGTATGTCCAAATATCAGCGGTTCTAGTGTTAAAAAAATTCCTAACAGGAATGCAATTTCAGTTCATTTGCACAAAATGGAAGGAAATAATAGTCTGATAGAGAAAGATGCTGTCGCAAAGGCGCGCGACTAAAGAAGAGAAAGAAGAGACGAGCGCGCATTCTTATATAGAACAAAATACACATCATAATGCTATTCCGCTCTCATTATCCTAGGCGTACATATTCACTGACTTGCAGCGCAGTTCATTGACTCACTGGTTAAATTATATTTTTAACTTTTGATATTTCGATTGGAATAGAAAATAGTATGTTATTACGTCACGTGCAGGGTTCAATATTACATACGTCAGTTAAACTCTGAAATGTTATTTAAAGTAAATTACTGCATCTACCTTGTCCTAACCCGTATTTATCCGGAACCGCGCGACTGCTACGGTCGCAGGTTCGAATCCTGCTTCGGGCATGGATGTGTGTGATGTCCTTAGGTTAGTTAGGTTTAAGTAGTTCTAAGTTCTAGGGGACTGATCACCTCAGATGTTAAGTCCCACAGTGCTCAGAGCCATTTGAACCATTTTTTGAACCCGTATTTATCTGTTTCACCATCAACTTGAGTCGAGACGACGTGGACGTCTTGATCAGGTGACGCAATTGATCGTCCGTCATTCTAGCAGCCTAGCTGCAAATTCGTATGATGAATAATAGAAGCTGTCTTCATTATCTCTTCAAGATTTACGAAGTCCGATTACAATATATTGTACGCACTTTTATGCACCCCAGTATTGGATATTCAAACTTTTTACACTGATACACTGTCAGCATCACCCTATTAATGACTGACCATCAAAACCAGCTAGGTCGATTTTGAAATATGATTATCTTTCTTTCTTTCACTGGTGCCACGTACCGCGCTAAAGCAGGGTCGTCATTGTTAGGAAAAGATCTGGCAAGGTTAGTGGAAAGGGGTGGCCTGATGCCCTTCCTGCCGCCACCCCATACCCCCCTGGTCGGAGTTAGTGCACCCCTGCTGTCTGCGTCGATTGGAATAGTGCGAGCTTGTTCAGATGTCGGCGAGTCGTGTAACTGAGGTGGAACGTGGGGGACAGCCCGGTATTCACCTACCGGGATGTGAAAAACAGCCGAAAAACCACAGCCAGGCTGGCCGGCACACCGACCGACGACGGTAATCCGCCGGGCGGATTCGATCCGAGGCAGTTGCGCGTACCCGAGTACAGGAAGCAGCGCATTAGCGCTCTCAGATAACCTGGCGAGTATTTTGAAATATGATTTTAATGCATTTAATTTCCTTTATGAGAACGGCTAATCTGTCTTTATAATATTTCTGTTCTCATCAACTCCATCGGTAGACATTTTTAATGAATAATCTGAACCGGAGCGGAAATATTATACTTGCACGACGTAAACTGGAGCCAACAACTTTAAGTATTCGTTTTTTAAGACCGACTGAGATTTAAATATAGTCTACAGTGCAGAGGTATAAATAGAGTATCATGTTTCACATCACGTCTGCTGGTGCCGGTCATTAAAGCATGTTCAATATTGTTGCCGTGTAACGTGCAAATGCGGTTGAGCAGTTCATAACATACTTCATGAAATGAATATACGCCAACTTCGATGAACTCCCTTCGTCGACGATTCCGGATGGTGGATAAGAATACTTGAGGTTGGATAATGAAAGTGAGCCACCAGCCTGTCGTCATACGCAGTTTCAATGGATCTCGTCATATGTGATGAAATGGAACACGTACAGCCGTCCTTACGATGTTATTTATTACATAGCTATCGGTTTCCCTGCTATATTTGACCATCTTCAGGCATTAACTTACGCTGAGTGAGTTAACTCCAATCGTACACTACTGGCCATTAAAATTGCTACACCACAAAGATGGCGTGCTACAGACGCGAAATGTAACCGAGAGGAAGAAGATGCTGTGGTATGCAAATGATTAGCTTTTCAGAGCATTCACACGAGGTTGGCGTCGGTGGCGACACCTACAACGTGCTGACATGATGAAAGTTTCCAACCGATTTCTCATACACAAACAGCAGCTGACCGGCGTTTCCTGGTGAAACGTTGTTGTGATGCCTCGTGTAAGAAGAAGAAATGCGTACCATCACGTTACCGACTTTGCTAAAGGTCGGATTGTTGCCTATCGGGACATTGCTGCTCGCGTTGGTCGAGATCCAATGACTGTTAACAGAATATGGAATCGGTGGGTTCCGGAGGGTAATACGGAACGCCGTGCTGGATCCCAGCGCCCTCGAATCACTAGCAGTCTAGATGACAGGCATTTTATCCCCATGGCTGTAACGGATCGTGCAGCCACGTCTCCTTCCCTGAGTCAACAGATGGGGACGTTTTCAAGACAACAACCAACCGCACGAACAGTTCGACGACGTTTGCAGCATGGACTATCATCTCGGAGACCATGGCTGCGGTTACTCCTGACGCTGCATCACAGGCAGGAGCGCCTGCAGTGGTGTACTCAACGACGAACCTGGATGCACGAATGGCAAAACGTCATTTTGTTCGGATCAATCCAGGTTCTGTTTACAGCATCTTGATGGTCATATCCGTGTTTGGCGACATCGCAGTGAACGCACGTTGGAAGCGTGTATTCGTCATCGCCATACTGGCGCATCACCCGGCGTGATGACATGGGGTGCCATTGGTTACACGTCTCGGTCACGTCTAGTTCGCATTGACGGCACTTTGAACAGTGGACGTTACATTTCAGATGTGTTACGACCCGTGGCTCTACCCTTCATTCGATCCCTGCGAAGCCCTACACTTCAGCAGGATAATGTACGACCGCATGATGCAGGTCCTGTACGGGCCTTTCTGGATACAGAAAATGTTTGACTGCTACCCTGGCTAGCACATTCTCCAGATCTCTCACCAATAGAAAACGTCTGGTCGATAGTGGCCGGGCAACTAATTCGTCACAATGCGCCAGTCACTACTCTTGATGAACTGTGGTATCGTGTTGAAGCTGCATGGGCAGCTGTACCTGTAGACGCCATCCAAGCTCTGTTTGACTCAATGCCCAGGCGTATCAAGGCCGTTATTACGGCCACAGGTGGTTGTTCTGGGTACTGATTTCTCAGGATCTATGCACACAAATTGCGTGAAAATGTAATGACATGTCTGTTCTAGTACAATATATTTGTTCGTTTGTCATCTTCATTTCTTCTTGGTGTAGCAATTTCAATGGCCAGTAGTGTATATACGATTGATCAATGGCTAATATCTATGAACATGTTTCCGCGTTTTAGCTGTGACAATCATGTTGTCTCTCCAACCACCAATAGTTAATGGGTGGTGACGGAACATCGTTACAGGTAGTCTGCGGAAAATAGTTCATAGGTGTTAGCCACTGATGAATCGTACTGATTGGAATTAACCCTCTCAGTGTCAGTTAAGTCCAAAAGATGGTGCAATAAAGCACCGAAACTAACAGCCATGTAAGAAAAAACATCGTAAGGACGGCTGTAAGTGTTCCATTTTATAACATAAGTGCACAGCCTCAAACCTCCAATGAGATGGATGGTCATACAAAATCTGTTCTAAAGCCTCTGTTACATAATATCGGTGTACATCCTAAAGCCGAAAAGTATTCATCTCAATTTCGGCGCGTCGGCACTGCTCCACCGCTGCTATAACGCTAGCGAGTTTCGCAGAGGCGGAGAAGCGGCTGCTTTTACGCAAAGGTCGGACCATTCTTCAGCTCATTTTATTTGCATGTTCTCGCGGCTTGGCAATTAGACCCGCGGGCTTTGGCGAATAATCCGCCGCCTTGATAGCTTAATCACACTGCCGCTGCGAGGAGACGGCGCGCCGGCAGCGTCCCTCCCTGAGAACGGCCGGCCAGACGAGCACGTGACGTCAGCAGTGTCCGCTACCCCTCCACCTACCACCTGAAACGAGGCCACTTTCAGGACTGTCCAGACGTTAGAATTAATGGCGCAGTCTTCTTCATTCACCAAAAACCAGCAGCGTCAGCATATCTGTCTGACAACTGCAGTGTTCATAATAGGAGTAGACTGGGCCGATTAAACTAAGTTCTGAAAGAAAGAACTGAAAAAGCAAACGAATTTCTCACAATGCGATTTAAAACATTTTCAATGTTGAGTCAACGACACTACATTATATCCGCTAATTCACTGTACAGCACAACGGGATGGTAGACTTAAATTTAAATAGTGTTAAGTAACCGTGTAGTGAAATAGTCACCAAAATCGTTCTATTACACTGAATGACGTTAAGTGTATCAGTTAAAAGTTATTAATTGCACGTGTGGGATTCCGATATGTAAAGAATTAAATTAAATTTACTGTGCGACTCAAAACCAATGAACCAGTAGGCCATATACCTTCACTCAAACAAGCAAAAAGCGCGACCGAGGGCACTCAATAAACATCTACCTCTGACATTAAATATAGTTGCCAAAAGCATATAGGACCAATGTTTTTGAATAAGAAGAAGCATGGACCGAGAAATGCACTCAAAATAATTTGATGAGTCCAACCCTTGCAACTTACGTAATGCCGTACGGAAATCAGTCCCTTGCATGTGTACACTAGCAGTCATATTTGAATGCAGCGTCTGCTTCGGTTCTGGACCGATCGGACGGAACAGAGGACATTTACGATAGGTTCACGTGCAAGTCACATAACGGCAGTTTGAAAATGCACAGACTTCACATTATGTATTACGTGAGAATTCAGAATTTGTGTGAATTGGGCGAATGAACTTAATGAATGGGAATATGTGTAACAACTATTTTACGAATTAATAGAAAAAATGGTAAGCGGGGGTGTGAAGCGAACGCTACAAATATTAGCCCGTTTTTATTAAGACGCTTTCTTGTTTGTCAGTTCGGTATAAATTATGCAATAGCAACAACATGGGGTTGTGGGTCCGCCACGATGAAAAACACTTTGGTTATTTATTGCCCAAACAGGTTTCAGTGACAAACGTCGCCATCATCAGCGGGTTCTTTGATTCTAAGGCATGAAGGAAGAGTATATTTGTAAAATATTGTAAAACATTGTTACATGTGTCTTGTTTTGTTCCAATTATGGTTTCCAATGAATAATATCGTAATACCTTAATCAATGTATGTCAAAACGTGGTTTTACGATTCTTGCCACAGTTTCCGGTACGATTTCTGCGTTTCGTTTTTGCCGTTTTTCTCGCCATACATCATGTCCCCATGTTTTGGTGTGTTCTACGTTCTTACCTAGTTTCTCACATACTCACGTTCGTTGGACGGCTTGCAGCATCTTTCAGACGTAGAGAAACGTAACATTCGTACCTCTTCCGTAAACCAAAACGTAATGCCATCTTGCTGCTCGCGTGTGTCGCGAGAAATGTATCGGATAATGCGAGAAGATTATCAAACTTGTAGCGGGAGGAGTCGTTCTGAATGTGTGTGTTAGTTCCCACAGAGCGGTAAAGAGTGTGTTGGTTGCCAATTGTTGTGTTTTCGTTTATTACTTTTTCCTTTCCACTATTGCATTTCGTCCGTAATAATTTTCTTTTATTGTTACTTTTCGACATAAAATGTTGCTGTGTTTCAGGATGTGTAGATCACTTTCGATATAAGTAGGACTGTGGCTTTTGTATTACGTGTTCTGCGAAAGTAAAGACATGCTGTGACGTATAGTAAATAAGGTTTTATGAAGTTATTCACTGAAAACACTATTTGGAACAAAACAGTACGCATGTAATAATGTTTTACAATGATTTGTAAGTATACTAATTTTGCATGTTTTACAATCAAAGAATCCACTCATGATGGCGATATTTGTCCCTGAAACTAGATTCGTGAATAAAGAAATAAATAGCAAACATGTTTTGCATTAAGGCAGAACCACAGTCCCTTGCTTTTATTTCTGTGTGCAAACACAGACCAATAGAAGACACTGAAAATGAAACTATTGTTATACAATAGATTTCCAACTAACTTCCCGATGGAATTGAGACTTCAAATTTGAAACTCATAACTGCATGACAGCGCAATAATGTGGCGCTAAAAACCACCTACCTCCAACAGGGGTGGCAAAGAATCATAGCGCAGAGCTCCGCCTGCCCAGTTGGAATTCCTGGACGATGGCTGTGCTTAGCAGTTTGCGTCACAGTCCCTACAGGCGCAGTCTGCGAAAAGTACCTGCTGCATAAATAGTCGTCCACAGCACCTTCGATTTATAAGTTTTCCTCTACAGCGCCTGAAGCAATTTATTCCTGACTGGGCATACGTATCACTTCTAACCAGGAGAAAAAATAGTGTGACAGTAAGACCCCCCCATCGCCTCTACCACAGAAAGTTGGGGCTGAAAAGGGTGACATAAATGGATAACTCAGCGACACCTCGTGCACTTTGAACCAGATGCATGACTCATTTTATTACGTTTTTAACAGGTCGCTCCCATGTCTGTCTGTTTTTTCGGTACAAACTTTGTAGTTGATTTCAAACTAACTTTCTAACGAGCTAGATACTTTTAACTTTAAACATAGCTCGGGATAGGATGACACTGCAATATTATCTCTCTTTCTATTTTCGTGTGTGGCGGAGGGTACCGTGAGTACCAATGCCATATCCACCAAACTGTTCCAGTCGCGAATGGTTCACGGGATGAATGTTTTCTGGTGGCCTGTGTGTGAACTACAATCTCTAATTTTTACCTTCACGGTCCTTTCGCGAGATATGTGTAGGAGGAAACAATATGTTGATTGATTCAGGTGAAGATAAACTAGAATAAACATGAAATTTACCATATTTCTCTCTTGTAATCTCACCAAGAAGTCTAGAGTCGACTGAAAATTTTCACACACAAGACAAAAAAAGCAGAAAATAGAAATTTAAATAAAAATAAATTTTAACATAACACCTTTTTATATCATTGTGAAAGGTATAAAAAAAATTTTTCTATCGATGTAAGGATTCCTAATACCATACAGGAAGTTCTTAAAATTTGCGATTATGAATTTTTAATAGCTGCCACGTGCACTACATACTTGAATTATGTGTAGTTCACCCCTAACAAGATTCTGTTGAAAATGCACCACGTTTTTCCATATTAAGCTTACAAGTATTTTCGTACCCATTAAAACTTCAAAATCACAACTTTTCAGAACTATGTGTAGGAGTTGGGAATCTGTATGGCGCTAAGAGAAATTATTTTACACTTATCATTTGGTTAAAAAAGTTTAACAATGAAAGTTTGTTTTTATTTAAATAATTATGGTCTGAAAGGTTGCAGTAACTTGTGACAATATAATGTGTTAAGTCGCATAGTGCTCAGAGCCATTTGAACCATTTTTGGAAACAATGCCTCCAGATCAGCTATATATCTCTTTCAGCTAACGATTCGACTATCGCAATGTAACAGCTTTCGTCGGCAGCTTGGTGTAGTGTTACTGAAGTTCAGGGTGCGCTCAATTTGAAATGTCTGTTTGTTGGATTTGTGTCTTCCAACATACCCACCCCGCCTCTCCCACCCCCTGCTGAGGTGCCACAGCCACAAGCGTTAGATGCCACTCAGCTAATACAGATATTTCAGTTCCAGACGCGACAGATCTTCGCACTACCCGACGCAGTGCAACAGCTCCTGGCCAACGCTGCACGCTCGATGGAACAAGTACCGCTCACTACAGCAGCTATACCTCAAAACGTACCAGTTTGCTGTAAAAGTTCCAAGTCTATTATCCACAGTAGGAAGTGCAGTGTTCCGCTTCATTACCAGACTTTTCCCAAACGCAACTCTATGACCAGTAGGTGAATGTGGTAGCAGCTCTGTATCAATTCGTTAACTGCAAAAAAAAAAAAAAAAAAAAAAGGAATGGTTCAAATGGCTCTGAGCACTATGGGACTATGGGACTTAACTTCTAACGTCATCAGTCCCCTAGAACTTAGAACTACTTAAACCTTTAAACCTTACTAACCTATGGACATCACACACATCCATGCCCGAGGCAGGATTCGAACCTGCGACCGTTGCGGTCGCGCGGTTCCAGACTGACGCGCCTAGAACCGGTCGGCCACACCGGCCGGCCGATAATTGCAGAAAACGGTCAGAACAAACTTACCGCGAGTGCGTAACAGATTTGCGGGGTTTGACAAGGAAATGCAGATTCAAATGTACTTGCAGTGCTTTATTTTCAGATGTTATGTTATGTGATACGATCATGTACAATGTACCTGATGTCAAACTCAGAGAACAGATTTTGAAACAGTCCAACACATCATTTCAGCAGGTAGTGGAAATATTAGATCAGTCCGATTCCCGTGCCCTGTCGACTGTTACATTTGAGCAGCCAGCTATTTGTCGTGTTGAGTCTCTTGCTAGCGATCGCCCCATTCCGCACCGGCGGCTTGCGCTAGCCAAGCCGAGTAAACAACCCTCTACGCCACGTAAGCAGTTCACTAAACAGGTGGATACACAGTCGAACAGAATAAAGTCTTGCCCTCGGTGTTACACATGGCACAAACGCCAAGACTGCCCCTCCCGACAAGCTCAGTGTTGCCCTTGTGGTAAGAGAGAACATGTACATTCCATATGTTTGCAAAGGAACAACATAAGAATTCGGTCCACTCACAAAACTCTAGTCACAAGGCCCATGTCATTAATGCAGTATATTTAAAGTCTGCAACAGCTAAGGGAGCATTTTCTTCAGTAATGCACCATTCGAACAAACTTTTTGTTCAGTTACTTCTTTGTGGGAAACGTGGGAAACTTCAGTTGGAGACAGGTGCCTCTGCCACGTTGCTCAACCATCACACACATGAACTGTTAGGATCCCCACACCTGTGTCAAACTAGCGCGTAACTGACAGCTTGTAATGGACAAGACATTCCCGTTCTCGGAACATGTTCTTTGCCTGACATGTGTCACTCGCATACGCGAACAGTGACATTTACAGTGCTCCATTCACGAGAGTGTGAGAACATGTTTGGTCTTGATTCTTTTGATTTGTTTGGCTTCAACATTCAGGAGAATGTGTTGTCAGTGTATGCATTCAATGCACAAGACAGTGTAGCTAGCTTGCTAAAAGAATTCCCCGAACTCTCTTATGGAGGTTTGGCAGAGCTAACAGTTTTGTTGTACATGTTACTCTGCAAGACAATGGTCAGCCGAAATTTTGCTGGTCCAGGACTACTCCCATTCCATTACGCAACAAAGTCGCTGCTGAACTTAAAGGACTGCAAGATAGCGAAGTTATTGAACCCATATCAGCTAGTCAAGGAGCCAGTCCACTGGTTTTGCTCCCTAAATCTTCAGGTCGCATTCGCCTCTTAGTTGTCTTTAAGTCTACTGTCAACCCACAAACTTTAATTGAAACTTATCCATTGCCACGACCAGACTCGGCTCTGGACCTACTTTTCTAAAATTGATTTACGCGACGCATATCTTCCAATACCGCTCGATGAAGAATCTCAAAAAGTGTGTGTAGTAAATGGTAATTGGGGCTTGTTTTAATATTTGCGTTTGCATTTTGGCAGTGCTTCCGCACCCGCCATTTTCCAACGGTATATGGAACAGCTGACTGCACAAGTGCCAAACTGTTCAAACTATTTGGATGGCATTGTCGCAGAAGGTTGTACACCTGAAAAACATATTGTAAATTCATGTGCTTTGTTTCGTGTGTTATCTAATGCAGGGCTAAAGTGTAGACTGGGCTAGTGTGATTTATTTAAATCTGAGTTGCAGTATCTTGGTCATGTTATAAACAGTCGAGGTGTACAGCCTCTTCAGTCGCATTTGGTAGCCATAGGAGGTTTTGCCAGTTCCTCGCAATATCACAGAATTGCAGTCAGTATTAGGGAAAATTAAGTATTATATTGGGTTCAAACCAAATGCTACACAAATCGCAGTTACATTTCATCGCTTGCGTCGCAAGAATGTCCCATTTGTTTGGACAGATGAGTACCAAGTAGCTTTTCAAAAACTTAAGCCGGCCAGAGTGGCCGAGCGGTTCTAGGCGCTAAAGTCTGGGACCGCGAAACTGCTACGGTCGTAAGTTCGAATCCTGCCTCGGGCATGGATGTGTGTGACGTCCTTAGGTTAGTTAGGTTTAAGTAGTTCTACGTTGTAGGGGACTAATGACCTCAGACGTTAAGTCCCATAGTGCTCAGAGCCATTTGAACCATTTTTTGAAAAACTTAAAGATGTATTGCTCAGTGATCGATGCTTAGTTCACTTTGATCGTGACAAACCAGTGGTACTGCAACTTGGCGCTTCCTCTTCCGGAATCGGTGCAGTGCTTTCGCACAGGATTGGGGATAGAGACAGGCCAATTACTTTCGCGTCTTCTCGACACGGTCACCAGGCGAAACGGGCTGTTGATGTGTGCCAGCTAATGCTTCCTGTCCGCGACGCCGTGTCAGAAACTATCATAGCAAGTCGAGCGCAATTACATGCTGCCAAACCCCGAAAGCGCGGCAACTCGCGGGAACGTCACACAACACACCTGCTCCACTGCCCTCCTCCAGACTCTGCTCTGCCCGCGCTCCATGTGACAGAGTTAACACTCTCCAAGATCGTAAACACTTTGGTTCTCCACACGACCTATCGATGTAATCGCTCAACACAATGTAGTCCATCATTATCTGCCACGGTAACACTCCAAATGTAGTTGTTAGTGTTGTGTTAATAGCAGCCTATGCATGGGATTATGATCCTCTACTCTGTTTGCGCCACTCCACAAACAAAGGTTCAAGATGACCAAAAATGTTGCACAGACTCTCAGTATTGGTTCTCGAAAGGCAGGCGTAGATATAAAGGCTTATTATGTGCCCTCAGGAGACACCGCCTTAACGAAACACTGTCCGTGTGGGCGAGGGGGTTTGTGTGATCCAATGAAGTGGAGGGCTATGCCGGTGGTGGTGTAACTACCAGCAGGGCCTCCCAAGCCGGACAGGTCTCTATAGAGGATCCAGACAAAGTGTGTCTCACAATGTCCCGTCTAGTGTCCTGTCCTGTCCTGTCCTATCCTATTCTGTTCTATCCCATCCTATACACTCCCTTCCTTTCCTTTTCCTCCTTATGACTGTGTGGCAGCAGACACAGTCCCCTAATGTGGACAGCAGAAGATCCTTGGAAACCAGGACAACGTTGATGCACATAGGCCTTACTGCGAAGGGATGGATAGTGTTCTGTAGTTGAGGTGAAGACAAGCTATCTAAGGGGTAAGTCCCTGAAATAAAACCTTGGCGGGTGTCCAGGCCATGAGGTGGCAGTCCCACCAGAACACTCGGGGGCTGTGGGCTGATAACCTGCACCACCAAAAAATACATATCACAGAAATTAAAAGGAGAAGCAGCTGGATGGATCTTAAGGATATGACCTTTGGCCTGAAAAGGAAAACCCGTATTAGTTTTTGGAATGTAAGGACGTTGAGAGAGGCAGGGAGACTAAGACAGGTTGCAAAAGAGATGGAGAACTATCGACTAGATATATTGAGACTAAGTAAAGTAAGGTGGCCAGAATCTGGGGAATTCCAAATATAAAATGGTGGAGTGTTGCTGTATGCGGGTCAGACAGGTGAGGACGCAATGCATAGGAATGGTGTAGGACTCTTACTATCTAAAAGCAGCAAGAAGAGATTACTGGAGTGGAATCCAGTCTCAGAACGGATAATAACCGCACGCTTTAAAACAAATGTGCGATATGTTACTGTAATTCAATGCTATGCACCTACAGAAATAGCTAAAGGAGAATTAAAAGATGCATTTTATACAGAGCTTAACGGAGTCCTTAGACAAGCAAATTCTAGAGACATAAAAATTTTAATGGGTGACTTGAACGCAAACGTTGGTTCAGAAAATGAAGGGCTTGAACATATCATGGGCGTGCATGGAATGGGGATCAGGAATGTAAATGGTGAAATGTTGATACATACATCCGCTGAACATGACCTAGTCATTGGAGGCACATTGTTTCCACATCGTAACTGCCATAAGATAACGTGGGTTTCTCCAGACCCCGTTACCGAAAATCAAATAGACCAAATAGTCATAAGCCGCAAGTTCCGACACTCTCTTTTACATGTCAGAAATAGAAGAGAGGCAGCCGTTGGAAGTGACCACCACCTAGTTTTGGCGGAATTCAGACTGAAGATAGTGACAAATAGAACCAAGCTCAATCACAGATGCAAGAAAATAGATGTGGCAAGATTAAAAGACCAACAGATCAAAGAAACATATGCCCTTGAACTACAAAACAAATTCCAGGTCCTCTCTGAAGAAAACTTTGTGGAAGAGGGAATTGAAACATGCTGGCAAAAAATCAAAGACAGTTATTTAGATGTGGGAGAAAAAATCTTAGGATTTAAGGCACATCAAAAGAAGGAATGGATCTCCGATGCTACATGGAATGAAATCAGCCACAGGAAAGAACTGAAACTTAAGTTAAATGTTTGTAAGACAAGAGCGCAGAAGAGCGAAGCGCATAAAGAATAGATGGAGGCGAACAAAAAAGTGAAAACATTGCTACGTCGAGATAAAAGGATATGGACAGATGAGCAAGCAAAATTAGCAGAAGAGACAGCAAGAAAAGGAAATGTGAAAGAGATCTACAATATAACCAAACGGTTGTCAATGAAGAACTTCAGACATGAAGGACCAGTTAATAACAAGGATGGGGTGATGCTTACAACTCAACAGGCACAGCTACAGAGATGGGAGGAGCACTTCAAGGAACTGTTAAATTGTGAAGACAAGCAAGAGGAACAAGTAAGAGATGTTCCAGAGGAAGTCTAAGAAGATCAGGATATAAATTTGCAGTGCCCCACAATGGACGAAATTAGGATTGCCTTGAAAATACTAAAAAATACGAAGGCTCCAGGCTTAGACAACATAGCGCCGGAGCTCTTAAAAGCTGATATTGAAAGTACTGTTAAAATGCTCCATCCTTTGCTGAAGCATATTTGGCTTGAAGAGAAATCTCCAAAGGAGTGGAAAAATGGTTTGGTGGTAAAGCTTCCAAAAAAGGGAAATTTGTCAGACTGTGCACACTGTTGTCAGTGCCCAGTAAGGTCCTCACCAGAATTATTTTAAACAGAATTAAAGAATCCCTTGAAAAGAGACTGCGTAAAGAACAGGCCGGTTATAGGGCACAGCGCAGTTGTGTTGATCTTATTAACACTCTTACGATCATTTTAGAGCAAAGCAAAGAATTCCAAGCAACCATGTACCTGGCATTCATTGATTTTCAAAAGGCCTTCGATTCCGTGAAACATAAAGTGCTCTGGCAGGTGTTGCAGAAGTATGGCATACCACAGAAGATCTTAAACATCATAAAAGATCTATATGATGGCTACAAATGCTGCGTACTCCACAAGGGAAATATGACAGAGCCTATAAAAGTAACAACTGGAGTCCGTCAGGGTTGCCTTTTGTCACCAACACATTTTTTTCTACTCGTTCTAGACTCTGTTATGAGAAGAGTCACAGTAGGCAGGAGACGAGGAATCCAGTGGGGGATCCACTAACGTTTGGAGGATTTGGATTTTGCAGACGACATAGTTTTACTAGCTCCAAGGCTGACTGATATGCAAGCTAAATTAAACTTGCTGAAAGAAGAAGCAGAGACTGCTGACCTCAAGATAAATATAGGCAAAACAAAGGAAATGAGAGTAAATTCAGGGAACATGGAGGTGCCATTGTTAATAGGGGAGCAGTGGGTGGAGACTGTCAACTCATTCCAGTATCTGGATAGTATAGTGGCGGAAGATGGTGGAGCTGGAGATGACGTGAAAAACGGTATTAATAAGGCAAATGCTGTCTTCATACAATTGTATCCAATATGGAAAAATAGAAATATCACGTAAAAAACAAAAATCCGTATTTTTAATACAAATGTGAAGGCTGTCCTTCTGTACGCCAGTGAAAGCTGGAAAATGGATAAAAAGATAACATCGCAGTTACAAAGCTTCATAAATAGATGTCTTCGACGCATCATGAATATCTGGTGGCCAGAAAAAATATGTAATGAGGAGCTCTGGCGAATAACAAACCAGATACCTATAGAAGACCAGATACGAGAGAGAAAGTGGGGATGGCTGGGGCACACCTTAAGAAAACCAGATGGGGCCATCGAGAAAAAAGCGTTGGAATGGAATCCCCAGGGAACAAGGAAGAGAGGAAGACCAAAGGGCACATGGAAGAGGACAGTGGAAGGGGAAGCAAAAAGAGTTGACAAGACCTGGGCAGAATTGAGGCAAATGGCCAAAGGCAGAGACGGATGGCGAGTTCTTCTTGATTCCCCTTGCCCCCATAGGGGCCAAAGGAATTAAGTAAGTAAATGTGCTTGGGACACAATACAGCGATCCCTCCTTATACAGGGTCGACCAGAATCCTTGACAGTGGGAATGCCCGCCCTCATGTTCCGAGGCAGTTCAACATCATGCCCTGTCGCATGCGAATGATTCGAAAATCAGGACGTAGCACTATTCGACCGGCCAGCCAATGGAAACTCACAATTAAATCCCTTCCGAATCTGTCAGGTGCTAATAATTCTGTCTCACATGGGATGCGTATCATAACCGTGTCCTTCAAAGTGATACTCAACATCTGAGGTTGTGTACACCCCTTAAACAGGGTGCCCTGGGACAACAGGTAAGTATTCAGGGAAAAGAGAGGAACGACTATTCGAAGCAAAAATATCACGCAATGACTGGCTCTAAAATGCATGCCTTAAGAGCTATGACCACTTCTTCATCTTTGGTACTGTGAAACAAATCTCTTCAAGTGCAAGCTCTTTCCTTTCCACATTTTGGGATGTCACAGTATGAACCCAAACAAGAATATTTTGTCTGGTATACATAGACTCTAATACGCACACCTTAAGACCTATGAGCACTTTATCACTATGACAGATGTGTTTCACAGTAGCGAATATGAACAAGTGTAGATCACTTGCAAAAACACTGGCAAGAACGTTCACATGGGGTATGAATATTATCTTTCGACTCGGAAAACGAGTCAAAACACTACGTAAACGAGAATTCACATTTCAGAGTACTTAGGATGAATAACAGTGTAAACGTGAATGTAATACCTACAGTCTCTAGACTTATCTGTAGTTAATAAATCGTCTTGTAATGCGACTCTTGAGTGCTGACCATTCCTTAGCCTAGTGGTCGGCACTACTTTCAATGTGTACGATAATTCTGTTCCCGTGGCTGTTTAACAGGTGATATGTCTCTAATTACAGTCAGTTTGTTGAATGAAGAACTGTTATCTCTAACTGTAAAGGAATGAGGGCACATCACCTTGTGATAGGCGCTGTAATTTCTGATACATAAATAATACTTTATGGGACAGCATGGGTAGAAAAGGTAGAGGCAAACAAGTGGGGAATCAGGAACAAACCTTATAACATTCATGAAGAGTATACATCCCTATGTACAACATAAGAATATGTCAAGCGCCGGAAGATAGGCGAAGGAACGATAAAAGAGTCTCTCGATGGTCGCACTAACTCCTTGCTAAATGTCTGTGCTTGTATACCAGCATAGGTATCGCGCTTGGGTTACATATTACGCCGCAGAAACCCCCTCAAACGGAGACTCTTTGATCGCACTTTATATACAGATTTCACACACGGTAATTCCAAGTTCAAGGGACTTAAGAAATAGTTTGAATAACTGAGAGCTCAATTTAACGAAAATTTGGCTGATCAATACGAAATGAAGAAACAGTCGAAATATGTGTGCAAAGTACTGAAAGAAGTTACAAAAGATGTCTGTGATATTTTCTGCTTCCGTGATCCTTAGCTTACTCGTGAAAATGGATTTTCTTTTGTCTCCAAAGCCGAAAATACATCTTCCTCTGCTTCCACTCCATGGATGTATATGCGCAACGTCTTCGTGGACGACAGTGCCTCTCCTTGACCCACAATTGGAATTGAATTTTCTTCTACTCCGACTTCTTGTCATACTTTCCAATTACCATTAAACTACGTGAACTCAAGTAAAATCACATTTTCTTTTATAGTATGTAGACGATTCTCCGAATATTAAACACTTTTTCTTCTTTGAAGTTATTTATACAACTGATTTATGTACTGTATTCCATTATTCATTACTGAGTAAACGAAGGAGTGTCATGAAGAGCCGAATATCGCAACAATTACCGAAAAGACTGAATAAACATTCGAATTACCAAGAGTTAGTTAGACGTTGGATTCGTTTTGCAGAGTTTGTGTGGTTTGTGGAACCGTATAGGCTCAGAAAGAAGGCTGGTGCTATATTTTGGGTGCAGTTAGCAGTCAGCTGATACAGCATTTTGCCATACTGCAGGGCTTCCTCAAAGTCGATCGAGATCTGAAGGCAATGACCAGTTTAAAGAAGTTTCAGTGATGCTAAAGTATTTTCCAGTACTTCTCATGGTGATGAACAACACTCTTTGGTCATTGATATATCCCCAGGCCAACTGAGCAGATGGCCAGTATGACTGCACTACACATGACGCCCACTGTGTGTCGGTCCCTGCCATGGGGTCAGTGACACACTTCTAATGCAGTTACCACCTACGCAGCCTGGATGCAAAGCCACAAACCCTGCTCGATGGCCTCACCGCCAGGTCTCGTTCGCTTTACCCCCGCCTTAACAAGACCACCTGCCACCCATCCCGCCACTGATTCATGCTCCGAGATAATGAAGTGCTCCCAGCTCTGCACCACTGGGATCTGATGCCACCGAACGCGGGGTCCCGACCACTGGTCCTTGGCTCGTCACCCGTGCCATCTCCCACTAAGCTAACCACCAGACTGCCGGCCGGAGTGGGCGAGCGGTTCTAGGCGCTACAGTTTGGAAACACGCGACCACTACAGTCGCAGGTTCGAATCCTGCCTCGTTCATGGATGTGTGTGATGTCCTTATGTTAATTAGGTTTAAGTAATTCTAAGTTCTAGGGGACTGATGACCTCAGCATTTAAGTCCCATAGCGCTCAAAGCCATTTGAATCATTTTTTTAACCACCAGACTACTTCTCTCCAGCCCCCTGAGACGGGATGCAACCTCCCCATACTGACTCAGCAATAGCTAGTCTCTTGGAAGCACTAGTAACCAAGGCTGCTCACTTGTGGTCTGCGTCTCCAAGAAGCACGTACAGTAGCGCATCCACTCCATTGCACCTGAGCGCAGGGTCATCTACTTACTGCAAGCATACTCCCCTGCTGTGTTTATTTTTAACAACAGACAGCTTTGATAACATTTAGCTATCTTCATAGTTTACATCTCCATGCAACTCCACCAGAGAACTGCTCGCCCCCTCCATGCCCTCTGACATCATTACATGTCAGAAGAACAGCTGTTGGAGATTGAAATGGTTGACCAACGGTGGGCTGCAACGGCAGTAGTTCATTAGCAGTGGTGTTACGTGCAGGAATATAAGTGCCGACTTCAACTTTTATCAGCCTGTGTGGCTGTTTTTTTCTTCTTTTCCTGTCTTTATTGCTTAGGTGGTAGTAGAAAAGTAAAATATATTTCAGTGAAAAAAATTTCTGCAGGAAACGATATAGCATTTGTTGGATCAGGCAAGTCAGGTGCAAGCTGGTAATATGGAATATCATGGGAAATTACAACAGTTGAGTCAGGAAAGAAAGGAATGATCAGATCCTAGAGTGTCCATATTTGCGAGCACAGCGTCATGTAGTCCCATTTTCTGATAGGTCTGAGAGATATGTTCTTCTTTTCTTTGGTAATACGCATACAGCGGCCAAGAAAGGAATATAGAATAACGAGCAGTTGTTAAGTATGTCTTAGTTAGAGCTGGGGAAGTGAGATGATGAGCAATTGTTAAGGATGCTTTGGTTAAAAATATCAGGCGATGCTAGAGTATAGGGGATGTTCCATGAGAAATTTTGGAACGCTCAGAGGACTTTCAGGTAGGAAATGTAGAGCGCTGTAGAAGGTAAAATACATCAAGATATCATATGGAGCAGCTTAATGTCATAGACCAAAACAAGGGGAATCAGTAGAGAACTTTGTAGATCGTACCGCGAGGATAACTATTAATACATATGAATGAACTAGTTACTACAGCACCACTTTGCCATGACAGAATAGAGGCCGCTTGATGTATTTTCATGAGGTCTACCAACTGAAATGTCGTGTAAAGTGTGCATTGAGTTCTTGAAAGTCTTGAATAAATCGACAGTAATTGTGGAAGTTTTGTCTGAGGTAAACAAGCCAAGAGAAAGGAAAGTAGTCTTTAACGTGGAGGGTAAATACTATAGATGTGGCCATCTGGGTCACATTCAGCACTGTTCTAAGAAGCTACCATGTAAGAGATGTAAGCAGTCGGAGCACTCCAATTGGTATTGTCTGCACAGGTTTCCACAGATGCAATAAAGATACAGCTGGGATAAAACTTCCAATGCTACATTAAATGTGGCATGGGTGATGTGAACTCTGTGTAGTGATCCCACTAAATATGACACCACATCAAGTGTATACAGTGCTCTGTGTACACTTGGTGTCTCATATAATGATATTAATGATATGCTCTGCACATTTTTTGAATAATGATAAATGTAATGTTGCAGCTGAAACCATTTTAACTCTTATCTGTGAAGTGGTCCATGACTGAAGCCAGTCAAAATTTGGATTTAAAATAAGAGTGGCTGATGGTTGAATACGCATTTTATAAAATAAAGATGAAGCTGAATGTTTGTATCTGATGGCTATAAGAATGCTTTTCTTCAAATATTTGCAGGCTGTAGCAATTTACTTACACTAAGTGATATACTGTATCAAGCAAAATGTTTTGTATGATGTAATTATGATGTAATGACTGAAGCCAGTCAAAATTTGGATTTAAAATAAGAGTGGCTGATGGTTGAATACGCATTTTATAAAATAAAGATGAAGCTGAATGTTTGTATCTGATGGCTATAAGAATGCTTTTCTTCAAATATTTGCAGGCTGTAGCAATTTACTTACACAAAGTGATATACTGTATCAAGCAAAATGTTTTGTATGATGTAATTTTTCTGGTATACAGGAAATAGATGAAAGCCACCTGGCACATGTTAGGATAGGCAATTTTAGTTTGGAAGAATTAAAGCAATCACATGCTTCAGTATCAGATAAGTAAGAAGTGTGAGAGGTACATGAGTTGGTTGAAATGCCTCTGAGCACTGTGGGACTCACCATCTGATGTCATCAGTCACCTAGAACTTAGAACTACTTAAACCTAACTAACCTAAGGACATCACACACATCCATGCCCGAGGCAGGATTCGAACCTACGACCATGGTGGTCGTGCGGTTCCAGACTGTCATGCCTAGAAACGCTCGGCCACAGCGGGTGGCGGTAGATGAGTTGAACAGAGATTTTAGTACAGAATATTCTTAGCCAGCACAGTCTGCACAAGTAGCCACACATTAAGGTGGAAGGTGTCACATTTGAAAGGCTATGGTAGGGATCACTGGGAAAGCTTACTAGAGGCATACATGGAATTATTTTATCCTCCTGGACAACTGTCAGCTATACTCCAAATGCAGCATAGTATTCTCAATTTGACTCAACGACCTGTACATAAAAATTGTGTGTTGAAACCTGCATCATCTGCAACCATTAATAGAAGAATTTATTAATCAGAAGGTCTATGATAGAATCATAGAAGAGAGTATATATTCTGGGAAGCACCAGTACTCATCATTCCGAAAAAGTGTTCAGATGGTATTAAAGCTTTGAGGCTTTTTTGTGGCTCTAGGTGTTTAAATTAACAGACAGTCATAGATGCCTTCTGTGCCTAACATCACAGAGACCTCAGACGAACTTTGGTTATGGAATGAGGTACTAAGGTGGCTCACAATTCCATTTTGGCAGGACACAGTGCCCAATAGGCCAGAGACCACTGAATTGCCAAATCATTGGAGGAAGATGTATAAGAGTAACATTCAGCAACATATAAAGAACTATATATGTAAAAAACTGAGTGCACAGCTGCATCATCTACAAAATCAATTACAAAGTTTGTCTGAGAAAGGCAGGCCAAGTCAAATGATTGGTATGGATATTATTGGTCCCTTTGCACAAATACCAGCAGGGAATCACTATGTACTAACTACAACTAATCATTTCTCACAGTATTTGTCCATGATCACTGTACTGAACCAACAGTGAGGAAAGGTGTGCCAGGCAATATTCAATCAGTGGATATTCAGGTTTGGAAATGCCAGAGTCTGTAATAAGTTACCAAGGCACTAACTTTCTCTCTGATTTTATGAAGCAGTTAGGTTGACTGCTATGCATTCACATGTTATGGACCAACGCAGGCAAAGAGACGATTGAGAGAGTACATAGATCAATAGGGAAAATGCTGAGTTATCAGGACAATAATAGGGATAGAAACTGAGATGATCTACTACAACATGTAGTAGCACCCTATAAATCAAGGTCCATGAGAATACAGGTTTATCTACACATGGAACTGTTTTTAATCAAATGATACCCTACTCTTTCAGACTACCCAAACCACCCCCAGGAGAATATGTGCCAATCAAGCTAAAATTTTGCTAAAAGATTAAAAAGTATGTGAGCCATTACGACGTCGGTTAGTGGGTAATGTTAACTGATCCATAAATGTCAAGAGGGAAAACAAACAATTTTTTTTCTGATTTCCAACAATATTATTGGTTAGCTGAGGTAACATCTCGAGTTAACATCAAATTGCAACTCCCAACCCATATCATAGTTGTGCATATAGGACAGGTTCATCGATTTAAGAGTGCCCCAGAAGTACTGCACGAGTTGGCCACTGCTCATTGAGATAGGGAAGAGGAGATTAGAGGTTGTCAGGCAAGTGAAGTGTGATACACCCGCAGCTATCCTGACCCATCCCTACTCCTGTAGGCTGTAGAGGAGACAGGCGAGCTAACAAAGATTTCCTCTTACTGTAGGGCACAGTCCAGAACGAACCCAGGACCAATTCATGGAGGACAAGGGGTAGCCACTCCAGATCCAGTTTTTGAGGGCAAGACTAAGTAGCAAGTGAAAGGAAGAAGCATCAGTGTAGTGCTGATCCTGTGCATGTTGTGCAGTTATGAAGCGGCAGAAGCTCTCAATGTACATCATTTGAGTGATGGGGTATGGTTTACACAACAGATGAACAGAATGGGATCAGGACACCAATGTACATTGAGGATGGACTTTAACACGTGGGCAATAGAAAAGGAAATTCAATGGCTGGAAGATACCTTTGGAAAACTACAACTCATGATGCAAGGCAAAACAGAATTAGACGACACATGAGAGGAATATTAACTATTGTGAGCAACCTTCATATGCTTCAATTAGTCCAATTGGTCCTACAGGAGAGGGGTTAGTTACTTCCAGCTTGTTGAGTCCTGAAAATAGTATTCAATTCTGCTCGTGCAGAAAAATTAGACAAGATAAATTTGGTGTTGTAACAAGTACTGTCAGACACAGGAGGTAACCAGGGGGCCTCTGAATAGCACATGGCACCTTCACACTTTCACGAACAGTATTACCGGCATGTGTATTTAAACAGCAGAACTGTGGAAAATGATCCTCCATGCATTTTATGGTCATCTGACTCGTAACACCCTTTCCCCTGGATTAGTTGTTAGAAGAACTGTGTAAAGTTCGAGCAGAGTTAGTGGCAAGATTGGAATTACTGGCAGAGTAGATAAGGACTCCCTACCACTACTCCTGCTATATCACCTATGTCACCAGCACATAAGAGGGATCAAGTTTCAGGGTTCAAGTACAGTTACCATTAACATGTAAGAACTGGTGGTATGAGCGTTTCACTACCCATACCCACTAGATAGCACTGGGAATACCTGTGGAAACATTTTCGTATAAGGATGTACGCACTCAGTAGAAAGCCCAATGCTGTGCTCTCCATCACAGAATTACTACTGTGCCGAAATGGGAGAGTCACAACATGATTCACAAACTCGAAATACACAATTCCTGGGTCGTGTGAGTTTATCCTGTTCCATTCAGAGAAACGTTGACCCAGTGCTGTAGGGAGGCAATTACAAATACAACTGAATTCTTTCAATAGAATGGGCCACATTAGATGTTTTCAGTGACAGGTGCGGCAGTCGGTATTCTAGCCTGATATGAACAAGGTCGTTTCAGAGGTGCATATGAACTGTAATTGCAGGGGCAAGTGTTGTTGGTTAATGGCAGATGATGCGACCTTCCTCCGATTACCTGACGCTATTATTGGAACACTAAGCATCACCTGTTCTTCGACCTACCTGCTGGACTAATCTTTCGAGGTCCTGCTCATAAGAAACCTAACCTAGTGACAGTCTAGACCTGACCTGTCCTGAGTCCCTAAATCAGATGGCATACAAACAGGTTACATTACGATGGAACATCAGCTAGACCATGTGAGAAAGTATCAAACCAAACATCATCACTGACTCATCATTGTACGAACTACCACATCAGCAGCCTGCGTGCTTTTGCTAATAACAGGTATTGTCTGCTGCCACTTCAATTGTATACTTCCCCAGATCCCGCCCTTTCCTACCTTCAGCATGAGGTTCCATAGGGTAGTGTCAGCACTAGTTAACAAACTAATCAGTATCAGAGGATTAAAGCAAGCTAGTACAAAACAGGACCTACAGACTCCATGTCTGTGCCTCATAGGTGTGAGACAGTGAACACAGTGTGAATACAGAAATGGAAAAAATGTGCATCCAGAAGTGTATGTTACTCATGCTTGGTTACTCTGGACTTGAAGAGGAGACTGAGAAGTGTAAACCATTGTAAATATACAAGAGTCACATGAGGAATGTTAAATATTCAAGACAATGACAGGAACAATCACTGGAAGGAAAAGAGACTGGAAAATATGGACTCTAAAATGCACAGCTTAAGAACTATGATCACTTCATCTTTGCTGCTGTGAAACGCACCTCTTCTTCAACAATCTCTTTGTTTTCTATATTTTGAGAGAAAGAAGACAAGAAAAAATATCCGATATAAATGGGCCCTATAGTGCAAACCTTAAGAGCTATGAGCACTGGTTCATCTTTGCTGCTGTGAAAACATTTTAGAGCACATATTTATTGCACAATGTTTTCTTGTTTTCGTCCATACTACCTCCTCCCAAAAAGAGGAAAGCAAAAATCATTCAGGAGCAGAGATTAGTTTCACGGTATCTAAGGTGAAGAACTGCTCACAGCTCTTGAGGTATGCATTTTTGAGCTCACGTTTCCTATAACTTTTTTCTACAAATGGTCGTTCTTGTCCCATCCCTGAATATTGATCATCCATCCTGGGCCACCCTCTATTAGTGCTCCTATTGTGACGAGTCGTTTGAGCTGTTTAGTGTAGGTACCCCAAAGATGCTACACGTCCAGTCGCCATTGACCTAAAGGGAAGTGGAGCTCCCCAACAGATCATGCAAATTCGAGAAATACAATTCTTCGCAACAGAACAGTCTCATTGGTGGGAAACTATTAAGTGTGGCCGAATTAAGCATGAAAGTATGGGCACAACACCACGTATATAAACGAATGGGTTGACCTAACTAGACAAGAAACTACTTGTCACTATAAAAGTCCAGTTATTATGACGAAACATCAAACAAACGAATTACCCACTGAATGCAGTTTGTAAATATGAATAAGTAGGGGCCAAAGGAATGCTTATTGTGATGTATAACCTTGACCCATGTGGATGGATACCAGAAAGCAGTTTGGAACTACATCATGGATACTGTCAATAACTGCAGAAACGGTTAGTGATTTAAAGACAAACCCCAGAAAAATAAGAAAAAACACCAGTAGACTCGCCAAAGTGTGTGATGAAAGTAACTGGCTGTGATTGTTGAATCAATGCAATTACGTCCTGATATAAGTTAACTAGACTTGCGTCCCCTCTCCATTCTGTGATTGCATCACCAGCTCATTCTTACCACTCCTGTATAGCGTGAGAGTGGAAGAGAGCGGCAGTAATGGTGGGAGATTTTGAATCCAATTCGCCCTCTGGACTCAGTTCTAGTATGGAGACGTCGTTCTGTGCGATGCCGCAGTAGCAAGCGTGTTCTCATCTTCAGGTAGCAAGTGTCCTCTCACTTAATTCCTCGAAACTTGGCTGGATCTGACTGTGTACAAATCTCGGCGGCCAACTCCAGCAAACCTTGCAAGTTCCGACCAACAATAAATTTGTAAATGAGTTTAGCAAACTTCTACTCTCATTGATTTTGTCATGGTTAACCAATGATGATCTGGAGTATGGAGGAAGACAGAAAGTCACTCACACTCCGTGACAGGTTTCTAATCCCTGACTGTCAGAGGGTGTAGATGTAGACACGCAAGGGACATTGCGGCTTCTGCAGAAGTAATTATTGTCGGTCAGTCAGTCCCTGTTACTAGCATTTTAAACAAACATTGTTTTGTGAAATACCTACACAGGTAACGACAATCAATCACCCTCCTATTCCGAGGGCTAGATTCGGCTTTTAGATTTTATCTTTCATGAAAGAACATGTCCTAGTGTCTTGGATAAAGCAGCTCTCCCACAGAAAGGTTGCCCGTGAGTTGCCTCCTGCGCTGAGATCGGAAGAAGTGAATTCACCGTCTCATACCTGCTTGGGAGGGCTGCTTTTCGATCTGAACGATTTTATGACTGTCTGGTCCTATTAAGTTAAATTAGATATATAGAGCCAGCTATAGCTGAGTCGGCTAGGTAGATTTCTGGCACTTGCAGTGGGCTGCATGTGAGAACTTTGCAGGTCTGACTTTAGCAGTAAAGTAGTGCCATTGTTTAAACGTCTCTATGGCAACGTCTCATTGTTGCTACTGTGCTGTAGATGGCTACTACACTACTGACCATTAAAATTGCTACACCACGAAGATGACGTGATACAAACGCAAAATTTAACCGGCAGGAAGAAGATGCTGTGATATGCAAATGATTAGCTTTTCAGAGCATTCACACGAGGTTAGCGCCTGTGGCGACACCTACAACGTGTTGACATGAGGAAAGTTTCTAACCGATTTCTCATACACAATCAACAGCTGACCGCCTGGTGAAACGTTGTTGCGATGCCTCGTGTAAGGAGGAGAAATGCGTACCATCACGTTTACGACTTGATAAAGGTCGGATTGTAGCCTATCGCAATTGCGGCTTATCGTATCGCGACATTGCTGCTCGCGATGGTCGAGATCGTATGACTGTTATCAGAATATGGAATCGGTGGGTTCAAGAGAGTAATGAGGAACGCCGTGCTGGATCCCAACGGCCTCGTATCACTAGCAGTCGAGATGACAGGCATCTTATCCGCATCGCTGTAACGGATCGTGCAGCCACGTCTCGATCCCTGACTCAACATATGGGTACGTTTGCAAGACAACAACAATCTGCACCGCCAGCCGGTGTGGCCGAGCGGTTATAGGCGCTTAAGTCTGGACGGTCGCAGGTTCGAATTTGCCCTGGGCATGGATGTGTGTGATGTCCTAAGGTTAGTTAGGTTTAAGTAGTTCTACGTTCTAGCGGACTACTGACCGCAGATGTTAAGTTCCATAGTGCTCACAGCCATTTGAACCATTTTCGAACAATCCGCACAAACAGTTCGACGAGATTTGCAGCACCAGGGACTATCAGCTCGGAGAACATGGCTGCGGTATCCGTTGACGCTGCATCACAGACAGGAGCGCTTACGATGGTGTACTCAACGACGAACATGGGTACACGAATGGCAAAACGTCATTTTTTCGAAAGAATCCAGGTGTTGTTTACGCACCATGATGGTCGCATCCGTGTTTGGAGACATCGAGGTGAACGCACATTGGAAGCGTGTATTCGTCATCGCCATACTGGCGTATCACCCTGCATGATGGTATGGGGTACCATTGGTTACACGTCTCGGTCACCTCTTGTTCGCATTGACGGCACTTTGAACAGTGGACGTTAAATTTCAGATGTGTTACGACCCGTTGCTCTACCCTTCAATCGATCCCTGCGAAACCTTAATTTTCAGCAGGATAAAGCACGACCGCATGTTGCAGGTTCTGTACGGGCCTTTCTGGATACAGAAAATGTTCGACTGCTACCGTGGCCAGCACATTCTCCAGATCTCTCACCAATTCAAAACGTCTGTTCAATGGTGGCCGAGCAACTGCTTCGTCACAATACGCCAGTCACTACTCTTCATGAAGTGTGGTATCGTGTTGAAGCTGCATGGGCAGCTGTACCTGTACACTCCATCCAAGGTCTGTTTGACTCAATGCCCAGGCGTATCAAGCCCGTTATTACGGCCAGAGGTGGTTGTTCTGGGTACTGATTTCTCAGGATCTATGCACCAAAATTGTGTGAAAATGTAATCACATGTCAGTTCTAGTATAATATATTTGTCCAATGAATACCCATTTATCATCTGCATCTCTTCTTGGTGTATCAATTTTAATGACCAGTAGTGTATATTTTCCTGCAACATTAGCGCTTGGCAGTTGAAGGCTGCAAGGTGTCAGGGATCATCTTACGCCATCTTGACTATAGTAAGAGCTCCCAAGGCTGCAGAGAGTAACAGGTCATCCTCACCACCATAATGGAAAAGCAGAAGAACTAGAATTTAGCTGTGCAGTGATTAGCAATAGTGAATATTGTGTGGAGATCTAATGCAGCATTAAAATATCGACCATACCGACTGCTGAGATGTGCATTTACAATAGAAAATACGTTGCATGACATTTTGGATACAAAATGCCACGTAAAATTTTTACAACCAGTTTCTCAAAAAGGAATGTGGTGGGCTGAATTATTCCTAGGAAGGACGAAATGTAACAGTACGGCCCAGGGCAGGAGACCAGTGCTATATTCAGTACACGGGATCCAGCCAGCTGATGAAGCATTTCGCCATACTGTCGGTTTCTTCAATAGCGACCCAGTTCTCTGGTCAACGACAAGCCTTCAGTTAGGTCCGACACCGCTGAAGTATGTGGGAGTACTTGCTTCTGCATCAACAAGTACTTTTGACCATGTGTATACTCCCCGGCCAACCTAGCAGCTCGTCAGTACAGCTAGGCTGTACACGGACAGCCGCCGCGTGTCCGTACCTGTCACAGGGTCGCCGACACTCTTCTGGTGCAGCTGCCATCCACACAGCAGAACTGCAAACCATCAACCACTGCCTGATGGCCTAAACATTCGGTCGCTCTCAACCTGCCGGTATCTCTACCAGACTGCCTGCCGGAAATACTACCACTGCCTCACGGTCAAAGGTGTGAACTGAGCTGCTGGGTCGGATGCTGCCTGACACAGTGTTACAAGTACTGACCCACAATGCGTCAACCAGACGTCACTACTGTCTTCGTCTAGGTTGGCCACTGTTTTGATTCGCTCCAGCAACCAGATCCGGAATCCTGCCACGCCATCCTGATTCAGAACATCCAGCCACCGGCACTGTACTAGTAAACAAGTCTGCCTCTTCGAGAAGCGCTTGCAGCAGCCACCTGCGTGTCTGGGTGCGGAGTTCAACGCTCGTCGCTTGTCGCCTGCTTAATGCACATACGTTGCTCTAAGTCTGTTTATGGCTATCAGTAAAGAACTTTGCCAGCATCTCGCTGCCTTCATCTACCTCCAGCAGAACCACTTGCCCTACACCATTACAGTAGTATGTCATGACAACAGCTTCGATTTATTGAGTGTACCAACACACTAAGAATTTCTTAGACTTACCGAAGTCTTTTAAAAACACAGCAAACTAGTTCGACTATGAAGGTTAGAATTAACCAGAGTTGAGTGTCTATGATTCTTCTATTATCTTACAACTTGCACACTGTTGGATCAGGGAAACTCATAATGGAACCGAAAATACATGGTAACAACTATAGAACTACACTACTGGCCATTAAAATTGCTACACCAAGAAGAAACGCAGATGATAAACAGGTATTCATTGGACAAATATATTATACTAGAACTGACATGTGGTTATATTTTCTCGCAATTTTGGTGCATAGATCGTGAGAAATCATTACTCAGAACAACCACTGAATCGTCCCCTTTCAACAATTATACATGACTGTGCTTAAACTGACACACAATATTTTTAGCGCAACGCAATCTGACTTTCAAAAATCGCTAGAAAAGAATGGCCCTGACTAACATTAACCTATACCTATCACAAATCACTTGCCTCACAAAAATCTTCATTACTCGAACTACTGCAATACAGCGAGCACCACTACTGCCAGCTAAATAACAGATTCAAACTACTGAAGGCACTAACTACTGATAGGGATAGTTAGCAAATGAAAGATTTTAATAGAGAAAAAACAATGTACTTACCTTAATAATCATAAAATATATAGCAGTTCATGACATCCATTTTTACAAATTTGAAAACTCCGCCATTTCTCTCCCCACATCCACCACTGCTGGCGGCTCACCTCCAACTGCGCAACGCTACGCGCTGTTCAATCCAGCTGCCGCTGCCCAACACTACAATGGCAGACAACAATGCAAACTAGCCACAGACTGCACACAGCACAGCCAGTGATTTTCAAACAGAGCGCTACGTGGCGTTACCAATAAGAAAACATAAACAGCCTACTTACATAGCCCCCATGCTCCCCACAAAAAATTTTACAAATTGTTTTGGGCAGTGGCCAATAATGATTTGATAAAATTGTTCATAATTACAATAACAAAGATATGAAAAGCACACACTTATTGATACAATGTTGGTCAAAAGCAAAAATGTTCTCACAGTCCATAAAGACAGACCAGATTGTTCATTACAATAATATTGCAGTGTTTTTCTCAACGTCTGAGCAGTAAAAGAAAATGCACACGGAAGTAGTGGATTTCCATGCAGTCTTGAAGAAGTAGTATTGTCCTTCCAACGGAAAGACAGTGCTGACTCTTGAGATGCTGAGAGGTAATGGGCCACAACAGAGCGAACCCACAGCAGAGTCATTCGATGTTTTGAAGAATATTGGTAGGTAGGTCATCGCAGAGCAGACCCACTGTAGTCCTGGTAGAGAGTATGGTATTTGTGGGCCACCAGAGGTGCAGAGACCCACTGCAGTCCTTGTAGAGATAATGGTATTGGTGAGTCAGCAAAGGTGTAGACCCACTGTAGTCCTTGTAGAAATAATTGTATTGGTGGGTCATCAAAGGTGTAGACCCACTGTAGTCCTTGTAGAGATGGCCAGCAGCCATCTGCTGCGACTGTGCAGGTGCACACAGGTGCACAATCACCATCGAAGTGTCTTGCAGAGAAGATAGCAAGTCCATAAACCACCACTTGTACACTCACGAAGTTTTGGAATTGTCCTTTGAACCAGCAATACTGTTATCCAGTCCCTTGCTGAATTATTAACACATGTGCAAACACTAACATTCCCTACTTCTCACATATTGTCCATATACTATGACCAACAGAAATGTGTGCAATGAAATGTAACTTACAAGTTACTTAATTTGATGAACTGATGTCAATTACAATTTTATAACATAAGAATACAATAACAAAGGTACAAAATACATCATTAAAAACAAAATAATACAGGTAACATTGTAGTACAGTCTTTACAATAGAATAGAAATAAACATATACATCAGTGTGACAGGAATTATGAGATGAGTACATACATAAAAGATCAGAATAAATTTTGAAACACACATGAGCATTAAAACAAAACAGAATAAATAATGTCTAAGCATATTTACAAGGTAAATAACATATTATTAATGCCAATTATATTTGAGGATGACAGTATTCCTCATCATAGTGAATATAGCTTAGTATTAGAAGAAGAAAAAATTCTATGAAACTGCACAGAAACAGGAAGAAAACAAATACACAAGGGTACACAAACACGTAGTGGGATAACACAAAAGGAAAGGACAGGGTTCGTATCAGTGTAACATTTGGTACTGCAGTCCAACCCAAAACTTCATTCCATAGATCTTTCGACTTATTTCAACGTTTGCTTCCACCAAAAAAATCCTATCCAAGCATGCTTTCTGTATTTTTCATGTATAACCTCTCAGTGCATTTCTTCAAATTCATCGCAACTCATTCTCTTATGGGCTACCCCCTCTTAAGCAAACTTAAATCTACTGAGCTCAGACGCTAAACTAAGGGATGAGGCAATGCAGCAGCACAAAACAAGTAACACGAACAGCAATGACAAAAAAATTCAAATTGGCAAAGTAAGCAACAATATTACAACTAATATAAGGCAATGAGTAGCAAACCAGAAAAATAAATCAGTAGTAAACTGGCTTAGCAGAGTAACACAAAGTCAAATTCAGTAACACTATGCCATAGCAGTAACACTATGACATAGCTCAAGCAGAAAAAATATTACACTAAAGACAACAATGCAGACAAGGGAAATGTATATTCACATCTTAATGTCTATGTTATTAAAGTGGTGCACCACAACTTATTCTACAAAAAAAATTACCAAGTACTTGAAAAGAAAATTCCGTATGCAATTCCTGTGAAGGGAAATGTCTTTGTGCTCCTTCGTTTTTTGAATAGATCATAAAATTATTTACTGGATCTGTAGGCATAAAATATTAATATTAGTACATCTATTAAATTTTATTTTAACCAATGCTGCTGCAGCTAGAACTATATATTAAACAAAATAGGCAAAGCAAGGCGTGAAACGTCATTCACTAGCCATATGGCATTTCATAATGCAGTAAACAATCTTTCAACTAGCAAGACAATAGACACGAAATGTTTCTCATCATTTCATTTCAGTAAATATCATAAACTAAGAACTCTACAGTGAAATCATGTTTTCAAGTTTGAGGGTGTCGTATTTACGACGCTTTCTACAAAGGAATGTCAATAGCGAGGATAATTGCCTCTCCCTTTTTTTTCTGCCTGTGCCGCTGAAAAGGCACACACTATTGGCTTTTCCTTTTTTCAGGCGTCTGCCGCCCAGCTGGGTGCCCACGAGGCATTACGTGCAGGTGGTCACTTAACTTTCTTACGGAAATATTTACGACAGCAGTTTCTGCTACAGTGACAGTCTTATATACAAAATTTCACGAGTCGAGAATTTGCATTGCAAATGTGTAGAAACAAAATCTTATGAATGCCAGTGTGCAAAAAATTTTCGCCGGCATTGTGATACATTCACGCATTTACACACATTTCATAACTCTTAAAATACGATTCTCGGTTTCCAACATTTTTTTTCATAAACCAGAGTCCCTAACCACTACTCATTATTCCTTACCTTATTCGTCGACACTTCTTCAATATTTCACCATAATAAATATGTAGCATAATCAGATTCTTCATACAGCATCAGCTTATTGATCATAAACATATCTCAACAGCATAATACACATCGTCGTCGTAAAAATAACGTCATAACACCTCAGTCACATCTCAAAATGGTCGTAGCTTCCTCCAATAATATCAAAACCTAAAAAAATTCTCTGCTCATGTCAAAAGTGTCATCTGCCTCAAACGTACTTTAAAAATCGTGATCCCATACCAAATATATCATTCAGAGCTCTCATAATATCACAATGGGTCCAAAAAAATATGAACAGTTCACAAAGTACAGACTAAATACAATTTTTTAAAGGTGAAGTTACCCAATGGTGTAATTACATAAACATCTGGCACTGATGTAGTAAAATAAATGTTTGTCTCTCTCAGTTAAATGATCAGATAGCTATGTAATTTATGTGTTAGAGGAATATGGTACCGATGTGTAAAGTTGTATAAGCAAATACCATATTAGCTAGGGCTCCTTGTGCTTGCCAAACACATGGTACACAAAGTAAGTGTGTACCCCCCTGAGGATTAATGTAATTATACCCTCAGGTGTTACAGATTACAGCAATGGAATGAAATGTATAACGGAAAACCTTTGTAGCATTGTACTTCAAATATCTTTAAAAATAAATGTTTTAAGTACAAAATTAATCACTCACATACGTGTACTGTAGCGCTTAACTGTGCGTCTTGTTGTAAGATAATCTCTGTGGAAGTGTCGTAGTTATCGTCCTCCGAAAGCTAAGTTCTGCAGAAGTCAATGTACTTACCTCATGATAAACAAAAGTGAAATGCATTGCATATAGATATCTTACTTATTACGCTAATTGCCGTGATGAAGAAAGTACTGTGCTGTTGTGCTACAGAAAAGGCTGTGTCATTGTAGCTATACCACAAAAGTTACTACTAAAACATGTTTTACTTTCCAGAATAATACAGAAAAACTGTGCAGATATGAAACAGAAACACCGCAAAAGCAACATTGTAAATCGTCACTCATTAGTAGCGTCGTGATAAAATCGTGTAGCTGTCACATAAACTAACCACTGTCTCATCTGGTATCTCACAGAAAGTACCTTAAATCCAGAATGTATTTTCAAGTAAACCAAAATGTTGCATTAAAATCTCATTAGCAGTACCAGTATATGTTCTAAGGATGTGAGCCTTATAGTCGTTACGTAATCTTGCAACTAACAAGCAAGAATGTACACACACAATAACACTGTGTCGTCTGTTCGCAATAACAATGCATTCGTAATTTCTGTTTAAATAAGTTCTCTTGGTTCTTGACTGGATATTTAACTTCAAACATTGTTGCATGGTAACAGTTTCTAAAGCATACTAGTAATGTGAACTGAAACGTTTTATGGCAAAGACAAAGTTAAAAAGCAGATTATCTTTCAATAAACGGTTTTACATGTGAAATGTGGTGTAAACCTTTACTCTTCCTAGTACGCAGAGTTTCAACTTCAACGCAATTATCATGTGGTATACGACGGATTCTGTAAGGCCCATTGTAAACTAGAAAGAATTTGTGACTCAAGTGTTCCTTCTTATGTGACAATGAATGAGCTTTAATGAGAACTTTCTGACCAGTATATAATTTCTTTGCATTTGCTTTACCGTGTAGTTTTCTCCTTTTGTCTGCTGCAGATTTTATATTTTTAAGAGCCAAATCAATTATGTCTTTGTGTCGAAGTTTACGTGTATTTGGGAAAGGTACAAGTTCTCTCATTCTGTTCGGTGGTTCTTCATTCTTCAGTACAAGAGTAGCTGGTAAAGCAGTGGAATCATGAGGCATTTCATTCAGCACGTTTTGAAATAAGTGTAAATATCTGTCCCAATGCTGATGCTTTCTGTGACAATAAAGTCTACAAAGCTTATTGATTTCTTTCATAATCCGTTCGGAGGAATTACAATGTGGTGAATACAATGAAATAAAAACAGGTTTGATTTTATGATTCTGAAGCATGCGTGACCAAACAGCAGATCTGAATTGCGGTCCGTTATCTGAAATGACTTTAGCAACGTGGCCAACTCCATTTAAGAAATTTTTAACAAAGGCGTTGGATACAGACCGTCCAGTGGCTTTACGTAACGGAGTGAAAAAAACAAATTTTGAAGTAAGTTCAACTGCGACTAGAACGTACGAAAATCCATTCGATGTTCTGACAAGGGGTCCCAAGAGATCAACAGCAGCAAATTCTTTTAATTTAGAAGGAATGATAGGAAACAGCGGAGCACGATGGGAGATAGTAGATGGTTTCGCCTTTTGACAAAGTTTACAAATAGACAAGACTCTTCGAATTCTCTTTTCCATATTGTTAAAATAACAAGTCTTTCGAAGAATATGATAACATTTTCGTGGGCCAAAATGTGCGTAGCTGAAATTAATGTACCAAATGAGCTTATTAACAAAATCGTCTGGAATGCAAAGTACCCATAGCTTGTCATCAACAGTGCAGCGTTTGAAGAGTATGTTGTTTCTAACCAGGTAATAATGCCGAATCTGAGTTTGTGTCTTTTCATGCCATTTACTTTTGATGTCTTTCCAAATCGGATCTTTATCTTGTTCATGAGCAATGTCCTTTAAAGATGTGATGAAGTTTTCAAAGGCGACTTTCTGAATGTAAAGAATACTGAAATTTTTCTCAATGTTACCTTCTGTGTTACTTTTCTCAAGCCCAGCCGGTGCGCGACACAGCGCGTCCGCAACAATGTTCTCCTTGCCGGGAATGTAGACTATTGTGAAGCGGAATTCATGCAGAAACAATGCCCAACGTTTTAACCTGTCATGATTTAATTTTGAAGACATAAGAAAATTGTAATGCACGATGATCACTTTATACTTTTACGTGCTTACCAGAAAGAAAGAAACAGAATTTGTTAAATGCCCAAACGATAGCTAAAGCTTCTAATTCAGTAACGGAATAATTTTTTTTCAGATTTTGTTAGCACTCGGCTAGCAAAAGCAATGGTTTTGTGAACAGTAATGTCATTTTCTATGGCTTCTTGAAATAAATGGGCACCAAGACCGACTTTAGAAGAATCCGTGCTAAGGCAGAAATCTTGTGACAGATCTGGATGAGCTAGTATTGGCGCGTGAAGTAACGCTTCTTTCAAAGAATTGAATTCCTACTGTGCTTGTTCGTCCCAGTTCCAAATAATATTTTTTCCAGTGAGAGAACAAAGTTTTGGGGAAACAAGAATTTGCATATTCAGAAAACGACGGTAGAAATTTACGAGACCTAGAAAACTGCGGACTTGTCTTTTTGTAGATGGAACTGGAATGGCTCTGATTGCTTCTAACTTTTCAGGATCCGGCTGAATGCCTTCAGAAGAAATAATATGTCCCAAAAACTTCACCTGTATCCTACCGAATTCAGACTTTTCCAAGTTAACTGTAATTCCAGATTCCCCAAAAGTATGTAACACACTGTTGAGGATGCGATTGTGTTGTTCCCATGAGGTTTCTGCTATCAGAATATCGTCTACATATAAGGTGATGTGACGTTTTAAGAACTCAGGTAATATGGAATTTAGCCCACGAATGAATGCTGCCGAAGAAATGTTCAAACCAAAAGGAAGTTTCCGAAACTGATAACAAACGCCGAAACAAAGAAAACTGTGTATTTTCTACATTCTGGATGAAGTTCGATCTGATAAAAGCTGGATCTGAGATCAATGGAAGACAACACTTTTACACCATTAAAATTTTGAAGAAGTTCTTCCATCGTCTGCGGCCTGTCTGTTTCAGGAATGATGATAGTATTGATTTGTCTCGAATCTAAGACAAGCCTGATCGATCCATTTTTCTTCTCAACAACATGTAATGGATTGTTGTATGAGCTTACTGCAGGCTCAATAATGCCCTCGTCAAGCATAGATTGTATTTCTGTTCTAACACAGTCCCTATAATGTGCTGGAATTATGTATGGTCTAACACAAAATTTAGTATGCTCACGAACACGAAATTGGTATTGAAATACCTTGATTGTTCCTGTTTTGTGAGTAAAAACTGTGGAATGTGCTTTTAAAATCTCAAAAAGTTCCTGCCTATCAGTGCCATTACAATTCTCAATTGTTTGAATTTTATTCTGAATTAACTCATTAGTATCAAATGTGTCGTCGATATCATCCCTGTCTGTACTTGCAGAGTGATTGTTAGTGTCTAGTTCCATAGAAAATTCCGAACTGTTGTCTAACAGAAGGTAAAGCCGATTAATTTCCTCGTCATGGTTTGAGAGCCAATCTTCAAATTTCAAAGCTATTGACTTACCTTCTTTCTCTAAACTTATTTCAGCATCGTGAAAGTTTAAGATTGCTTTGTATTCATTCAAAAAGTCTACTCTCAGTATAGTTTTCGTCGACAATAATGGAACAATAAGAAAGTTCATAGAGAAGCTGTGGCATTGACAAAAGAATTCTAAGTTGGTTTATTGGCGCACATCTACACTTTTTCCAAAGATTGTACCTTGTAATTTAATCTTATGTAACAGAAGTGTGGGACAATCGTTCAATTTGTTGCATTTTCTAAAGGCTGTTTCACTAATTACTGAAATGGGACTGCCAGAGTCAAGTACTGCCGTAAATTTTACGTCATTTACAGTAATGTGAATCACAGGATATGCAATGTTGTTATGTCTTACGTCGTGTTCCTGGAGTAAGATGACCCTAATGTCTTCCATTTTTACGTAATTACTAGCTATGGCAGCTGCGTCGTCAGTTTCATAAGTACGTTTTCTGGCTGCCAGCGGTGTGAGTCATCGCCTATTGTCTCTTTGTTGGCGCGCGTCGTTATTTGGATTTGGAGACCTAACTTCTACAAATTCACTGTGACGAGAGGGCCCTGCTCTGTTTGAATCCCGCCAGTTCTGATGCAATTCAGGTCTGTCGTTACGATCATATCGTCTGTCGTCATGTCAGTAGGTTGCATAGTTTCTTTCTTGTCGGTCACGTGGTGGAAAATTTCTCCCTGAGTCGTAACTGCGCGCTGGACCGTTGCTTCTAAAGTTATTCTGTCTCCCTAGATAATAATTATTTTGGTTCCCATATTGTCTGTTTCTCTGATTCTCTCTGTGATAGTCATTACTACGGAGAGGTGATCTTTCACTGTAATTATTACTACTCTGCCAACGGTTGTCATACGGGTGGTGTCTGTTTTGGTCACGATTTACGTTGTAAGAATAGCCTTGTCGTGTCCATTTATTATTTCTGTCATCGCGGAATTGTGACAGATGTGACCTGTAATTGTTGTACTCCTGTTTTCGCGTTCTGCGATTGTCAGTGTCAATTTCCAGTTCTTGTAACAGTCCCTGAAAAGCTTCAATGTCGTCTTTGCAACGTCCTGCTAAAATAATATGTCGTAAATGTTCGGGCAGTTTGATTAAGCAAATGCGGATGAGTTCTGAGGGGCTGTATGGGTTCGAAAGATACTGATTCTTATGCAACATGTCTTCAAAATATTTCATAAGACTGGAAAATTCAGATTGTTCAAAACGTTTCATCATTAAGATGCTATGTTTTACTTGGTTTTGTGTAGCTTGAGACCAATACGCTGAGAGGAAGGCATGATAAAATTCTCCTTCACTGTGACAATCGTGAATGACCGATCGCATTCTTACAGCTGGTTCATTCTCCAAGTAGCCACACATAAATTCTAACCAATGCTCCAATGACCAGTTGGGAGGAAAACAATGAGAAAATTGATGAAGCCATGCTTGTGGATGAATGTCGTTGTCAGAATTCTTAAATGTTTTGAATTTATGTGTAGTAATGAACAGCTTATAGTCAAAATCATCATGTCGGCGAGTCACATGTCGGTCATTGTTACGTCGTTTCGGCGGTTCCATCTCAAAATTCGGTGTACCTTGCCAATTTCTTTCATAATTTCCAAAGTGCCCTGAGTTATTATTTTGTGGCTGTTCCGTATTTATATGTCCCTCTTCCCGTATTGGAGCGCGAGTGGCCTCTGAAATACGTAATTCTTGTATTACCTGTGTCAGCTGATTTTGTACCTCCCGGATTTCTCTTTTGTACTGTGTATTAATTTGATTCTGATTTTGTTTGAATTTCTTAATTTGTTCATACTCTTCTGTGTCAGTGATGGCTACAGGTCTTGTGTCATTCAGATCATCTACCTTTGTAGATAAGTTAGTGAACTGATCTGAAAGTTCGGCTACTTTCTCCGATAGTGAACACATTTCCTCAGTGTGTTTTTCTGAACCAAGTTTCAGAGTGTCCATTTGTGTTGAAATCGAATCTACTGTGTCCTTTGAGTTTTCCTGAGTTTTTGCAAGTTGCGTAACCGAATCGGTAGATGCAACTGAGTCAATTTTAGCCCACAAAGTCTCATGATTTTCATGAACAATGGTTTGCAGTTCTTTTATGGCTGCATCATGATTCTGTAATGCATTTTCATGCCGCGAAAAAATAGGTTGAAAATGCTCACAAATTTGTGTTTTCACGTCATTACAGACTTTTTGACATTTCGATTCAATGTTATGTAACTCAGTAGTTAAATCTTCACGTGTTTGTTCAAGTGTGGTGTCTAACTTTTGAAGCTTTTGTTGTGTTTGTCTCTGATTTTGTTCCATAGCGTCTAACTGTTGCTATGTTTGTCACTGTTCTCGTTCCACTGTGTGTAACTTTTGAAGATCTTGTCCCATTTGTCTCTGATTTTGTTCCATTTGTTGCATTAATTGCAATAATAATGTATTTGTGTCTGGAATCTGTTTCTCTACGCTTTTTGGCAGTGCATTTTCACCATTAAGATTCTCATTTTGACAAGCAGAAAATGTGCCTTGACTCATTTGAGAAAACGGTGAGGACCCAAAACATAAGTCTACAGTATTTGCAATATTGTGTTCTGTCATTTCGGATTCCTGAGGCGAGCTGTTGCCGACCGATCGATCGATAATGCTTCCTTGTTCACTACCTGTTTCACTGTCTACACCATTATTTGCCGCCCTCTCCATTTCCCTACGCACAATTACCAAATTACTACTTCGAATGTCTGTTAATTCACTACACAGTGGTGCTGATAAGCTACGCTTGTCGTCACTATTATTTCTCAGTTTACTTTGAAGCCTAGTGTTACGTTTTTCACACGCCATTATTTACACAAACTACAAGAAAAAATCAGAAGATTCCAGTGAGGTATCCTCGGCTAAGGGTCGACATATGAATCGTCCCCTTTCGACAATTATACATGACTGTGCTTAAACTGACACACAATATTTTTAGCACAACGCAATCTGACTTTCAAAAATCGCTACAAAAGAATGGCCCTGACTAACATTAACCTATACCTTTCACAAATCACTTACCTCACAAAAATCTTCATTACTCGAACTACTGCAATACAGCGAGCGCCACTACTGCCAGCTAAATAACAGATTCAAACTACTGAAGGCACTAACTACTAATAGGGATAGTTAGCAAATGAAAGATTTTAATAGAGAAAAAACAATTTATTTACCTTAATAATCATAATATATATATAGCAGTTCATGACATCCATTTTTACAAATTTCAAAACTCCGCCATTTCTCTCCCCACATATACCACTGCTGGCGGCTCACCTCCAACTGCGCAACGCTACGCGCTGTTCACATCCAGCTGCCGCTGCCCAACACTACAATGGCAGACAACAATGCAAACTAGCCACAGACTGCACACAGCACAGCCAGTGATTTTCAAACAGAGCGCTACGTGGCGTTACCAATAAGAAAACATAAACAGCCTACTTACACCACCTCTGGCCGTAATAACGGCCTTGATAGGCCTGGGAATTGAGTCAAACAGAGCTTCTACAGGTACAGCTACCCATGCAGCTTCAACACGATACCACAGTTCATCAAGAGTAGTGACTGGCGTATTGAGACGAGCCAGTTGCTTAGCCACCATTGACCAAACGTTTTCAGTCGGTGAGATATCTGGAGAATGTGCTGCCCAGGGCAGCAGTCGAACATTTTCTGTATCCAGAAAGGTCTGTACAGGACCTGCAACATGCGGTCGTGCATTATCCGGCTGAAATGTAGGGTTTCGCAGGGATCGAATAAAGGATAGAGCCACGGGTCGTAAGACATCTGAAATGTAACGTCCACTGTTCAAAGGGCAGTCAATGCGACAAGAGGTGACCGAGACGTGTAACCAATGGTTCCCCATACCATCACGCCAGGTGATACGCCAGTATGGCGATGAGGAATACACGCTTCCGATGTGCGTTCACCGCAATGTCGACAAACAGGGATGCGACCATCAAGATGCTGTAAACAGAACCTGGATTCATCCGAAAAAAAGACGTTTTGCCCTTCGTGCACCCAGGTTCATCGTTGAGTACACCATCGCAGGCGCTCCTGTCTGTGATGCAGCGTCAAGGGTAACGGCAGGCATGATTTCCGAGCTGATAGTCAATGCTGTTGCAAACGTCGTCGAACTGTTCGTGCTGATGGTTGTAGTCTTGCAAACGTCCCCATCTTTTGACTCAGGGATCGAGACGTGGCTGCACGATCCGTTACAGCGATGCGGGTAAGATGCCTGTCATCTCGACTGCTAGTGATACGAGGCCGTTGGGATCCAGCACGGCGTTCCGTATTACCCTCCTGAACCCACCGATTCCATATTATGCTAACAGTCATTAGATCTCCACCAACGCGAGCAGCAATGTCGCGACACGATAAACTGCAATCGCGATAATCTACAATCCGATCTTTATCAAAATCGGATACGTGATGGTACGCATTGATCCTCCTTACACGAGGCATCAAACAACGTTTTACCAGGCAACGTCGGTCAACTGCTGTTTGTGTATGAGAAATCGGTTGGAAAATTTCCTCATGTCAGCAAGTTGTAGGTGTCGCCATCGGCGCCAACCTTGTGTGAATGAAAAGCTAATCATTGGCATATCACAGTATCGTCTTCCTGTCGGTCAAATTTCGCGTCTGTAGCACGTCATCTTCGTGGTGTATCAGTTTTAAAGGCCAGTAGTGTATATTACATAAAATTGTGATAACTTCTGAACTGTTTGCGTTAGGACGATCGAACTTAGTGGTTGGCGGCGGGGCACGATGGAAATTGGTGAGGGCTTGCATGGTTTGGTTTAGCAACGAAGCTCACGTTCATTATGAATGGGTTCGCCAATATGCAAAATTGGTGCATTTGGAGGACTGAGAATCCGTATTTCGCGATCGAGAAGTCTCATCTGCCTCAATGCTTTACTGTGTGGTGTACAGTGTCCTGTCACGGAATAATCGGTGCTATATTCTTCGATGGTACGGTGACTACCGAACGGCCCGTGAAAGATTTGGAAGATGATTTCATCCCTATCATCCAAAGTGACCCTGATGTCGACAAGATGTGATTCATGCTAGACAGAGCTCGACCCCTTCGAAGCAGGAGAGTGTTTGATGTCCTGGAGGAGCGTTTTGCGGACCGTATTCTGATACTAGGGTACCCAGAGGCTACCGGCATGGACCTCGATTTACCACCATGTTCTCTGGATCCGAACCATGCACTCCTTTTTTTGGGGCTATAATAAAGACAAGGTTTACAGAAATATCCGCAAAACCATTGAGAGCTAAAACAGTCATTCAGGAGGTCATCGACAGCATCGGTGTTCCGACACGTCAGCGAGTCATGCAAAATTTCGCTATTCGTTTGCGTCACATCATCGTCAGTAATGGCAGGCATCTCGAATATGGCATAACCTATATCTGAATATCTGCAGTGACGTTTACATGTTCAATGAAGTGTGTGTACGCCATAGTTTGTAACTAACTAACTTTTTTTTCATGTAGTTCAATAATTGTCACCCTGTAAATTTGTGTGCCTCATGTTGGTCAGAGCATGAATATGAACACGTTGGTAACGCAAGGATTAACAATACCGGAACGTAGTATGATTGTCGAAGTTCGAATTAACCAGAGTGGTTCAAATGACTCTGAACACTATGGGACTTAACATCGGAGGTCATCAGTCCCCTAGACTTAGAACTACTTAAACCTAACCAACGTAAGGACATCACACACATCCATGACCGAGGCAGGATTCGAACCTGCGACCGTAGCAGCAGCGCTGTTCCGGACTGAAGCGCCTAGAACCGCTCGTAACCAGAGTGGTCCGTATACGATCTCTGCCACTTCTTACCACTTCCAGACTGTAGTAGCAGAAACAATCATGAAAAACTTAAGCAAATCAGTCTGTTTCGTGTAAGAACATAAATAAGTCAGTCTGTTTCGTGTTGGTCAGATTATGAAAATGAAACCATTGATAAGGCGAGTAAAGTGGATACACTTAGGGACACCGGGATCTTATGAGAGAGCAAGTGATCAATGACTTGGTTGACTGGAGAGAAATGTGCGGCTCTGTTTGGTTACTTACTCTGTTGGTTACGTACACCACGTGAAGTGTTCGTCTTTAGCACTTCTGCCTCCATCTGACGGTGTTTCGAGCCGTACGCTCGTCTTCCTGCGAAGCACTTTCGTCTCTAATTAGCATCCAGTTCGATGTGGGACTGCGGCTCCAAGGTCTACCTCTTAACGAGACTGTTCACGTTGCGAAAAGCACACTATGTCTCGTGGCCAACCTGCAAATCGCAAGTCATTGGAGTAAAGCTAATGGCATTCTTTCTCTTAAGTATCAAATAATATACTGTTCCACGCGATAAAAATAGTCCTCAGTAAAGCGTTCATCCAGGAAAAACTGACAAGTAGGTCATTTTGAATGAAATGAGCACAGAACTATCGGCCTGATTCGATGGCGTCGACTTCTTGCGTAATTTAAGAAAATGCGTTTCGTCGACACTGAATAATCTTCCCTGAAAAATTCAATAGGGATTCCGCAAACGACGAGCGTTCGGAACGCACCTTGCTCTATTTGCCCACGAAGGTCAGGACACAGTTGGTATCGAAGACAGATTGATACCGTGTTCCTCGACATCTAGAAGGCATGTCGCTCAAAGAATGGAAAAAAACCCCACTAAGTATACTACCAGTTGTGATCGAATTGAAGAATACCTGGCAGCATGTCATACTTAACGGAAGAAAATCTTGTACATGAACGGGTTTCGGTCGTAGCCACAAGTAAGCTTTATAGGGGACCCTTACTGTTCACAACATATATAAATGACCTACAGGATAAAGTAGAAGGCTCCATGCCGCTCTTGTGTACAAAGAAGTCGCAGTGTTAAACAAGTGCAGTAAATTGTAGGAAGATATGTAGAGGGGTTCGCAGTTGACCCTCAAAATAAAGAACTATGACGTATTACGCGTAAATGGACGGAAATTTGGAGTGGATCGACCAGATGAAACTAATCGCAGGAAACGCAGATGTCAGACTGCTGTTCACTGGAAAAATCCTCAGGAGATGTAGTGCACCTATAACCCTACCACTAATATTGTAATTTAGTACGCTTTTGCCTACATAACAGAAAAACCTGTCTCTTGTCACGTATACTACACCCCCAACACAACAAATAGTCCTGTCACGGGAAAAGTCACGTGTAACACTCTCACTAAAATTTCGTTTGTTTCCAAATAAAGTACACTGTGGGATGATAGTCCTGTTAATAGGAAAACCTAATCAATATGGTTACCCTTTTTGCAGGATTTGACCATGTGTTGTGTTTAATGGCTAAGTAAATCAGACTATACTGAAGCTAGGACAACTCAGTTCCAAGTTCAATTAGTAGTTTAAAACATGTACTAATGGTCGCCATGTGGGGCGGCAGGTGGAATTAGTTGCTGTTTAAAATGTAGAATTGTAATGTGATGCAGAAAAGATGCATTTCCCTGCCGATTAACCATATGTGGGGCGGCGGGTAGAATTATTGTTATTTAAATGTTCCTATTATTTATGCTGTTCTTTTGCCGTTCTCAACACTGGATCTCTAACTACAATTTTGGCAACCAGAAAGTGATTAGCAAAACGTGAAGCCTGTAATTAGAATTCCTAGTGCCCACTTCATCTGAGAAATACACTCATAGCTACAGCTTATAGGTCTGAGGAATTAGGAGATTGTCTGGGATTCATAATCAAAAACGATCGTAAAAAAAAATGTTCTCTATATTCTGAAAGTCACAGATGAAAAAAAAAAAAAAAAGAATCCACACAACCTGACTAACAGAGCAGTTCAGAGTCTAATGCGCTGATGCAACTATAACTGTCCAAATTAAATGTTTAAATGAAAGGTCCCCATAACTTGAAGATAACGTTCATCAAACGCCACGCTAAATAATGGTAGAATGTCTGTCCCGCGGCGGCACGTGAAAATACGACATACGCAAACTGAAGGTAGATAATTAAAGTCATACCCAAATTAAAACTTCACTCGAAAATGATTTCATGGTTACGCGTATCCCGAGTAACTTAATACGGCATCCGAGGCTGTTTATAGCAATGATACCGACGCGACACGACTCCCGGCACAGATGGTGTGCTAATCTACGTCTGGAGAGAACTGGGGCCTTGCTTCCTCGCGCAGCGTTCTTATATATAAAGCCGCGGTGCGGACGGCTAAAGGAACGCCTGATCAAATCGGGTCTCCCAACTAGCCGCTGGGCTAGTAATGCACCACTTTAAGTCATTGAATAAATCATAGCTCCTTTTGCTGATGGCCGATAAAGCTCTCAATTTAAATGTGCATTCAGCACACAGGTAAGTAATCATAATAAAAGTCTGACGTGGCTAAGTAAAATATTTTGGGCGAGAGAATTAATTTAATTACACTACACGCAGTAGACGAGCTCTGAACTTGCCCTTTGGAGACACGCTATCGCTATAGTTATATAGTTATTCAATTGAAACTTCTCACATCTTTATGATTATAGCGGATCTCCATTCTACTTAAATATAAACATCCTAGCCTTATTTATTAGCCTACTTAATCTATCTTGATTCCTTAATTTTTAAGACAAAAACCAGAAAATATTGAATTTCAACTAAAATCTTAATTTGTGAGATCCAACGTACTGTTCCTACTAAATTATTATGAAAAAGGAATCTAAATATAAATTTTTAAGTCTCTAGCTCTTTTCTGTTGCGCCAATGATTTTTACAGAAAAACATTCAAATTTCGAAAATGGTTAAAGTTATCGAACTGACATTCAATAGATATTAATTTAGTATTACTCCTGACATGCTAGAACCGTTTCAGGTTATTTACTTGATTTTTAAAGTATTGCGCAACATTTATGACGTCAAGGCTAGTTACAGCGGACTAGGCTGGTACACTATGGAAAGACTGATGTGAATTTTATACAGTGTGAATAGGCTGCTTCCATACATCACCCTCTACTTAAATAATTTTTTTAATGTTAATGAATGAAAAAAAATTAATTACAAAGAGGGACGCAAGAGTACAGCTTAACACCCTATGAAAATTTAAAATTTGAAATGTAAACATATAGAAATATTAAAAGGAAAACTGATTACCTACTTTAATCATTTAAATTTCTGGCTTGTTCACTGCCTCCCTCAAAATTTAAGCAAAATCAATGAAACACTTCGGCATACATATTGCCCTACACAAACAAACACATAAAATTATGTAAAATTATGAAAATCTTAAATCCATTAAATACATTTTGATATACACAAATTCAAAGAAAATTACACAGTTATTAATGATACATAAACAAATGATTATATCTTAGCAGTCTTTTCTAAACCTGAAAGAAAATTTCACAATCATGAAAATTTCATTTTTACACACGTGGTTGTAGCCACTTTGGCTGGCGTTCTACACTTCCATTGACAGGGGTAGAGGAGGGGAAGTTGCTACGGTGTGCGCCCTTCACACTCACTCTAAATTACACGGGGAAAGGGGAGGGGTCACTGTGAGTTGTGTCCAAGTCACTCCACGCTTTCACGCAGCTACCAGGCTGCCATTATCTGGTTTGTCCTGTAGAACAAACAAAATGAGTGCTTCAGACTCTGTTCACTTAATATCTAAGGGTGGGTCACAATGAAATGGGGATACATACATTTTATCTTTCAATATGTTACTGGAACAAAGTTAACAGAACTCTTTCAGTTTTACTCTCACAGTTACTTGACTGTCATGAAATCGGTAAACAAATGGCTCAAAACGCCGTTAGTCACGTACTAGAGAAAATTTATGCTCAAGGCATACAATCACGAATCCTATTTAATCTCAATTTATTACTTCTGGGCCAGAACACTGACCCAATGCTCGGTACATTCCTGACAAATCTGTATTTTATTTACTTAGCTGACTCATCTTCAATTACTTTATTCTTAGAGATAGTATGAGTATATTTGATTAGTAGTTGTATTCTCAGCTTCTTTGTACATGTGAGTAACTTGTGGTAATAGTACAATTCTGAGTGTTCAAAACATACTACGTTTAGTTGACTACTAAATCCACTTATTGGTCCTCTGCTGCTGTGTCAGTTCCACATCTGCAATTATGTACTTATTTTATCGAAGTGTATTTATGCTGAGCTATAAATAATGTTTCACGTCTGTCATTATGTTACTCAATTATGTTGCTAGTGTATGTACTTATTTAACACTAACTCTATTAACATTTAAAGCATAGGATAGCACATTTATTTCATATCTATAGTGTATTGCAGCTGATCAGTTTGCTCACGTGGCAATCCATTTCCACTCGATCGGACGCTGAAACGACAGGTAATCTCTCTCGACCTACCACTAATGTGCATTAAGTAATTATAGACGAGCGTAATGCTAAATTCCTTAAACCTATAGGACACCATGAGCTGCTCTGTCTCATCTAACATAAGGGTACCTATGGTCGCATTCACGCCTCCAACTCATAACCTCAATACATGTAGGTGTGTCCTGTCACACACTACACCAAATAACGGCCAGCTCCAACCTCATAAATATTTTAAAGACGTGTCCTCCACGTCTCAACCACAAACACTGTTCAATTCTATCACACTGCCATTCCTTGCTACCCAAGGTGAGTTCATTTTTACAACTTATCTGCATATTTTTCATAACACTGAGCAATCTCTTTTACTATTAATTAGTTAGCTCTGCGGCATATAATAGGTTTCACTGTCACTTCAGATCCTGCTTGTACACGAATTTGTATATCTTTCTAAATTACTGTTGTGGGACCATTTCCAATAAAACAGCACTTTGTACTTACAATATTACCAGGGTTCTATACACTTGTTACTCAAATACATTTGTATCTTAATTACATCATACTTCTCTGTTGTTTATGTCACAGTTAGGTTTGTCACATTAGGTATTTTTTTTCACTAATCGGTAGATAGAATGGTTACAGAACTCATGGCTTGATAACCATGACGGAAAATTTTTGTATTGCAAAGAAAGGTCGAAATTTTAGGTGGACAGGAAAGATGAAGAATGAGTGAAACCTGAAATGGAATCAAGATCTCACACAGCTGGGACTGCACAGCTGCCACACTGTGCAGAGGTTACAGAACAACCTCCTCCCTACAGCATTCATTGGCTTAATGCTGGCTTGATAATCGTACCGGAAGATTTTAGAATTTGAGAGTAAGAGCCGAAATTTTGGTGGATAGGAAAGATGAAGAATGAGTGAGACCTAAAATGGAAAGAAGACCTCACACAGCTGGAACTGCACAGCTGCCACACTGTGTAGAGTTTACAGAACAACCTCCTCCCTACAGTATTCATTAGTTTATTATTTGCTTGATAACCATAATGAAAAATTTAATGTGTTGCAAAGAAGAGGTCGAAATTTTAGGTGGATAGAGAAGATGAAGAGTGAGTGAGATCTGAAATGGGAAAGAAGATCTCACACAGCTGGGACTGCACAGCTGCCACACTGTGTAGAGGTTACAGAACAACCTCCTCCCTACAGGATTCATTGGTTTCAGAAAATTTTCGTAATGGAAAGAAGGGGCCAAAATTTTTGTAGATAGGAAAGATGAAGAATGAGTGAGACCTGAAATGGGAAAGAATATCTCACACAGCTGGGACTGCACAGCTGCCACACTGTGTAGAGGTTACAGAACAACCTCCTCCCTACAGAATTCATTCACTACCTATGAACTTCTTTAGGTCGATCACGTTCCTGAGACCTAATATCTTTTTACTCTTAGGGTACTCTAGCATACATGCATTGGCATGTGGTTTTCCTACGATCCTGAAAGGTCCTTGGTATATGAACATGAATTTCTTTGTTTCTCCATTTATTTTCTTTGATTTTTCCTTGGTGTTTACAAGGACTAACTGACCTATTTCAAAACTAGTGGGTACAGCTTATGCGTCATGACGCTTCTTCCTTTCCAATGCTCTTTTCCTTATATTTGCCCTAGCCATTAACTTCTTCTCGTCTGTGGATATTTGCGTTAGAATATGGAATTCTACCATATCTGCAATCACATTGTGCGGTTTTTGGCCAAACATCAATTCGCAAGGCGCAAAACCAGTTGCATCATGCCTTAAGTTGTTAATTACATTCTCAAAATACTTCATGTGCTCTGCCCAACTTGAGTGTTTCCGAGCACAATAAGTCCTGCAAAGCCTATCTAATTCTCTCATAATACGTTCACTCATATTTCCTTGGGGGAAATACGCAGATATTTTCAGATGTTTCACTCCGGCCTTATCTAGACATTCCTTAAATCTATCAGAAGTAAACTGAGGACCATTGTCTGACAGCAAATTCTTCGGAACGCCAACGTTCACGAAGAAATCTTTCTCCAACTTTTCTACCAACGTTTTTGCATTTGCTCTTTTAATTGGGTATAGCTTAACATATTTACGGAATCCATCCACAACAACAAAAACATGGGTGCACCCACCTCTCGAAGCAGGAAGAGGGCCAAACAAATCACAAGACAGTAATCCTAGGGTTTCAGTTGGCTCTACTGAATGCATATCCCCTTGTATTCTTGTTTTAGTTGCACGGACTTTCTGGCACACTACACAAGATGCTAGACGCTTGGCAACACGGCGGTACATGTTGTCAAACACAACCTTCTCTTTTAATTTTGCAATGCACTTCTTTGCACCATAGTACCCATACCTCAGGTGTACATAGTCGATTAGTAAGTCCACATGTTGTGGGGGAAAGCATATCTTCCACTCAGAAACACCTACCTTTCTCCTCCAAAACAGAATACCTTTATGCAGGCAATAGTATTGAGAAACCTTTGGATAGTTCGCATTTCCTAAATAGCTCTTCACTAATTTCGGCTGGTCATCTGCATTCTGCTCACGTCTCAAGTTCTTAATCACCCTCTTTAATGCACTTTCTTCCTTTACTTCGTGCAACGCAAACATTCGTACTTCACTTAGGTCTGTTGCTGTAATTCCCGCGTCATCACAGAGCTCCGCACTTCTAGATAACCCATCAGCTACCAGATTGTCTTTCCCTTGAATATATCTAACCTCAAGGTCAAACTGCTGGAGATACAATGACCATCTTACCAAACGAGCATTCCTCAACTTACAGGTCTTTAAAAAGGTCAACGCCTTATGGTCACTGTAAACAATTATCTTGTGACCTAATAGATACTGCTCAAACTTCTGCACCCCAAATACAATTGCCAATGCTTCCAGTTCAGAGATGCCATAATTTCTCTCTGCTGCCTGTAAAGATCGACTAGCGAAAGCTATAGTCTTGTGCACTTCTTGTTCGTTCTCTGTTTCTACTTGGAATACCTCCACAGCTATACCATAACCGCTAGCATCAACCGACATGCAGAATGGTTTTTCAAAATCAGGATGATGTAAATACGACTGTTAATTAAAGATTGTTTAAGCACCTCGAACGCCTGTTGACACTCTGCTGTCCAAACCCAAGGGGTATTCTTTTTCAGTAGGAGGTGAAGACAGGGCGCATTAAAAGCCTGATCACTAACAAAACGCCTATAGAAACCGAAAAGACCGAACATCGATCTCAACTGCTTCTTGTTTCTGGGAGCCTCAAATTTTTCAATGACTGCTAGCTTGCCTGGGTCAGGCAGAATACCTTTTCCATTTATCATATATCCCAAGAAACTTATTTCCTCTTTAACGCACTCTGTCTTTTCAATCTTTAGTTTGATGCCACCTCTCTCAATAGCCTCTAATACTTCCTCTAATAAAGCTATGTGTTCTTCCCAGGTAGGAGTTGCTATTAACAGATCATCTACGTAGACTGTTAATTTATTAATTAAGGCTGGTCCTAAAACATGGCACACCACACGTACGAACGCACAAACAGAGATATTAAGTCCGAAAGGTACCACACGATATTGGTAACAAACTCCTTCGTACAAGAAAGCTGTGTACTTCCTTGAACTTTCCGTCAGTGGCAAATTCCAATATCCACACGTGATGTCCATAGAAGTTAAGAATTTTACTCCCCGGAACTTTTGCCATAATTCGTCCATGTTCTGCGGTCTATCACTTTCCCTAACCACTATTTCATTCAACCAACGAGCGTCCAAGACCAATCTGACACTCCCGTCTCTTTTTGGTACAACAACAAGAGGATTATTGTACTCACTGAACGCCTCTTCAATCACACCCCACTTTAGCATTTTCTGTATTTCCTTTCGAACCGCCTCCTTCCTAGCTACATGTATTTGGTATGGCTTCCTGAAAAACACTTGGCCAGGTTTCACCTTTAATTGACATTCATAACCTTTGACCACGCCAGGTCGATTTGAAAATACCTTATGATGCCTTTTTAAAACCTGTCTTAGTTCTTCCTTCTGATTAGCTGAAATTTTATTGATTTCCTGCAATTTAGCTTCAATTTTGTCCAAAATAATTGCTTCTTCTTCTTCTATGTTCAGCTTACTTTTACTAAGATTGACACCTTCGTCCCAATATCTCCTATTTTTCAGAACTCGTATAGGCAGTTCCCAAGTTTCATCATTCGTTACTACATGTTTATCAATAAAAGGTACCGTAATTACTCCAGCTATCGGCAAGACCATTTTTAACTGGCTTCTTTCAAAGACAACAACACTCTGATATTTCGACAAGAAATCTATGCCAATTAAAACCTCAATCCTGAGATTATTTACAATTAAGCATGGGTGATCAATTAAATTACCATTAATTTCAAAGGGCAGCAAAGCTTCTTGCTTTACCGTTTTTGATACCTTGCCAGTAGCACCAATTATTCTTAGTCCTGATACCCTCATTACTGTAAGCTTGTCTTTACCAGGTAATGCATCAAAGAAGGACTGAGATATCGCACTCACCTCACTTCCACTGTCTAAGAGACAACGTACATTGACACCCAACATATTCACTATTATTATAGGGTGGATTATTCTAGGTTGTACAGGTGGTTCCTCAAATTCATCCAATAGTTCCTTTTGGATTTGTCTCCAACTAAGGTGATCGACATCTCTCTTCCTTACATTTAGGTCAAAGTGTGTAGGGGTTTCCTGAATTACATTTTCAGCTGCCTTTTCCAGTCGGTCTATTAATTTCAAATCGAAACACCGCACGACTCCATTACATTTAGTTTGCTGAACATGACCCAAAATACTATAGTCTGAGCGATTCTGCGCCTCCAGACCGGGCACAATACTAGTTACAGCTAAACCACTTTCACCACTATCGTCGGGTTCCTTCTCAAGTGACAACTGGTCACAGCTACTGGGTTCATCGACCCCCAACAGGCTACCCTCTACATTCTCACTTACCTCCTTTCCTAAATCTATTAGTACAGTATCAACATCCTGCACAGGCACTTTAGATAAGAGCACATCATCCTCATCGTAAATATAAGCATGAATTTCTTCTGCTTCTTCACCTGACAGTTCAATATTTTGTAGCTCTTCCCTACCGTTACACTGCTGCGCCTACTCGTCCTCTTCCCACTTAGAGAGCGTCTCTAACACGGTATCTATCAAATACTGTGAGTGATCTAATATTTCTGCTGTATCCTTAGATGCTACCGACCCTTCATCCACATGTTCAGTTTGAGTATTCTGATCTGTCTTACCAATTACCTTAACTACTGGCTTAGGAAAAGTAACCCCCTGGTGAGCGCCAGTGTCCTCATAGACGGGAACTAGTTTTCCTGTCTCGGCCTACTACAGTTTCCTTTATTTCCATTATAATTAACTGGCACAGCATTGCTTTCCGCATTGTTGCTTACCTGCACAATTTTGTTCTGAACAAAATTACTACCATTTGGATGCCATTTTTGTTTCTGATAATTATTTCTCCAATTCCTACCTCTCTTAGGACGGCGAACACCTACTGTTCTGATGTTTACGTTGCCATTCTGCTCGTTCTTAAAATTACTACTATTGTTATTAGCATTTCTGTTATTACGTGCTTGCTCCTCATTGGCAGCAACACGTTCTACACGTTCCAAATACTCAATGAAACGATCCAGATTGTCTCTAGGGGCAGATATAATTCTAGTTTGCCAATACCATGGCAGTTTGGCTTCAAGACCTAGTATTATCATTTCAGGTTTTAGCTTTTCTGCCAAATGTGACAAACGTGAGATCCATGATCTAGCAAACTCTTTTATAGATTCCTTGCCTGCATTGAAGCGTTTTCCACTCCAAAATTCTCTCAACACTTCATTCTGCTTATTACTAGACCAATACTCATTAATGAAAGCTGTTTTAAATTCCGATAATGTTTCACACTTCAACATAACATCAGCTGACCAACGCATAGCGTCACCTGCTAAATGGCTTCTAATAAATGAGATTTTCTCTCGTTCAGACCAAGTTGGTGGAATCACATCTTCAAAATCGTTCCAGAAATCTAGCGGGTGGATATTTTTATCTGGATCGAACCGCAATAACTGCCGACACCCGATAAAAGAGGAGTTTGCAGCTACAACTTGTTGTATATTACCATTACCAGAAGTTACTGAAGCTACTTTTTTTTCAATATGAGCAATGTTAGTACTAATATTTTCTACTCTCATTTCAACATTATCTACTCTTTGCACAATATGAGTAGTATCAGTTTTGATTGCATCTACTTCTGCTTGACATATGTTTACTTTTATATTAACATCTTTAAACCTATCTGAGCACAGTTCAGATTCCACCTCGATCTTTTCTGTTAACTTGTGCTCCAGCTTCGCATCTTCCATTTGCAAGTCTTTGCGAACCTCAGCCACTTCGGATTTTACTGTGTTATACATTTCAGAAAATTGTTGAGCAACCTTTTTCTTAATATCCTCATGGTTGTAATCAATTTTATAATTCAAACTGTCCAGATCCTCTTTCAACTTATTGCAACTAGCCTTGAAGGAAGTTTCTAATTCAGCTTTATTGGATTCTAATTTATTGTCTATTGCCTCAAACCGTTTATTAAAATTGGTTTGGTTGGTCACAATCCTGTTATTTACCTCAATTATATCAGATTTTAATTCAGCATTACTGCTTTTGAACTGTTCACTTATTTCAGACTTTAATTCAGCTGTCATTCTAGCATTACTGGCTGACATTTTTGCATTACTGGCAGCTATTGCTTGTAATATAACATTTAAATCAATAGCCCCAGTGTCTTTGGGTTCCTCATTAGCTGGATTTTTATCAGACTCAGGTGACGAAAAACTAGGTCCAACACCAGAATCATCAAAACTAAATGAAACTTCCGATTGATCAGTCATATCTAACTTCTCCTGTTTAAACTCTACCACCTCTGATAACTGTTTCGTTTTTAATTCATCAAATAAACTGTCATCCAATAAATTAACAATTTCTGCTTTCTGCTTTACTGCAGGGGTCTCTATTATTGAATCATTGCCCCTTTTCACACAATTGTCAGGAGACAATACTTCATATTTCACTTTAACATTACTATTTTCATGAATATTTACACTTGAACCGTTGTCTGGATTTACAGTATGAGGAAGGCATGGGGATGCCTCTCAACACCCAAAACAGGAAGTAACTTACCAAAGGCACATTCAACCGATACTGAGATACTGTTCGTTAATCTGGGACGCTTACTAGATAAGACGGCCAGCGAAAGGAAAAAAGTTCATAAGAAGAGCAGCGCGTTCCGTCACATGCTCGTTTAGCAAAAGGAAAAGTATCACGTAGATGCTCCTACAAAAGAGCCATTATGCTTCACGGTGCCGTCTACTGTTAAAATCCATGGAAAATTCTTTTTTACAAGTGTCAATCATTGTCTTGTTTCCACGTGCGTATATCTCGGTAAAGGCCGTGAAGGTAATACTGAATACTTTGTGAAACCTATTTTCGAACTATTTTGTATCTGTATCGATATTTATATGTCAATCCATAGTGTTGCTTATATAGAATGTTGTATCTGTCATGAAAATTCTTTGACTATGTATAAATACACTCCTGGAAATTGAAATAAGAACACCGTGAATTCATTGTCCCAGGAAGGGGAAACTTTATTGACACATTCCTGGGGTCAGATACATCACATGATCACACTGACAGAACCACAGGCACATAGACACAGACAACAGAGCATGCACAATGTCGGCACTAGTACAGTGTATATCCACCTTTCGCAGCAATGCAGGCTGCTATTCTCCCATGGAGACGATCGTAGAGATGCTGGATGTAGTCCTGTGGAACGGCTTGCCATGCCATTTCCACCTGGCGCCTCAGTTGGACCAGCGTTCGTGCTGGACGTGCAGACCGCGTGAGACGACGCTTCATCCAGTCCCAAACATGCTCAATGGGGGACAGATCCGGAGATCTTGCTGGCCAGGGTAGTTGACTTACACCTTCTAGAGCACGTTGGGTGGCACGGGATACATGCGGACGTGCATTGTCCTGTTGGAACAGCAAGTTCCCTTGCCGGTCTAGGAATGGTAGAACGATGGGTTCGATGACGGTTTGGATGTACCGTGCACTATTCAGTGTCCCCTCGACGATCACCAGTGGTGTACGGCCAGTGTAGGAGATCGCTCCCCACACCATGATGCCGGGTGTTGGCCCTGTGTGCCTCGGTCGTATGCAGTCCTGATTGTGGCGCTCACCTGCACGGCGCCAAACACGCATACGACCATCATTGGCACCAAGGCAGAAGCGACTCTCATCGCTGAAGACGACACGTCTCCATTCGTCCCTCCATTCACGCCTGTCGCGACACCACTGGAGGCGGGCTGCACGATGTTGGGGCGTGAGCGGAAGACGGCCTAACGGTGTGCGGGACCGTAGCCCAGCTTCATGGAGACGGTTGCGAATGGTCCTCGCCGATACCCCAGGAGCAACAGTGTCCCTAATTTGCTGGGAAGTGACGGTGCGGTCCCCTACGGCACTGCGTAGGATCCTACGGTCTTGGCGTGCATCCGTGCGTCGCTGGGGTCCGGTCCCAGGTCGACGGGCACGTGCACCTTCCGCCGACCACTGGTGACAACATCGATGTACTGTGGAGACCTCACGCCCCACGTGTTGAGCAATTCGGCGGTACGTCCACCCGGCCTCCCGCATGCCCACTATACGCCCTCGCTCAAAGTCCGTCAACTGCACATACGGTTCACGTCCACGCTGTCGCGGCATGCTAGCAGTGTTAAAGACTGCGATGGAGCTCCGTATGCCACGGCAAACTGGCTGACTGACGGCGGCGGTGCACAAATGCTGCGCAGCTAGCGCCATTCGACGGCCAACACCGCGGTTCCTGGTGTGTCCGCTGTGCCGTGCGTGTGATCATTGCTTGTACAGCCCTCTCGCAGTGTCCGGAGCAAGTATGGTGGGTCTGACACACCGGTGTCAATGTGTTCTTTTTTCCATTTCCAGGAGTGTATTACAGTTACGTGAACTTTTGAACGACGTTGTTTAAACTGTGCTTGTGAATTTAAATAACTACTGGAATGATCGTTATATAATGTACTGTAAATGACTTGGCCCATAGTTAGAGAACGTAGGGTTGAATGTAAAAGGTGAGGGGAGGCCTCGCAGCTACGGAAGTAGCCTGTCGGAGTGGAAAAAGTGTGGTTGGCGCGCAAGTGGCAACTCGTCCTTTGTGACGACTGAGGCGTCTGGACTGAGAAGTGCTACGGTTAACACGTCGCTAGTAGTAGTGGATCATTGTGGTTCATATTTTTTCAGTTTTGAGGCCAGAAGAACTTCAGAGCTGTATTTATGGGCCTCGAGTGCTTTATTTGGTGATAATATTATCATGGCATGGTTTTTGGCCCCATAAAATCTTAATTCCGACGCCAAGAAGATCAGTAACAAGGCAAGGCTAACATTACTGCCATGACTGCATCACCGCCATGTTAACAGCGACTACAAATAACACCAGCAGTACCACCAGCCTTCCACTAAATTGGTTATATTTAGTACTCCGTAAATGGACCAGCTATTAGCGAAATTTGGTTGATTCTAATAATAATCGTGGTGCTGCTAAGAACTCCTTCAAACACCAGCGCTGGCCGCTGTGGACGAACGCTTCTAGGCGCTTCAGTCTGGAACCACGCGACCGCTACGGTTGCAGATTCGAATCCTGCCTCGGGTGTGGATGTGTGTGATATCCTTAGGTTAGTTAGGTTTAAGTAGTTCTATGTTCTAGGGGACTGATGACCTCAGAGGTGAAGTCCCATAGTACTCAGAGCCATTCGAACCAAACACGGGCGATTATCCCAAATCACAAACCTGGACAGGATCCTGTCCTAGTGAATTTCAGTCCGAGTGTCTTAATTTACTATGGAAAGACTTATTCGGCATCTTTAAAAATAGTTACGATTGCTTTGTAATGTGTGAAATTATAGTGTTGAAAGCTCAGTTTTGTAGTCTGAGAAATACTCCATTTCCAGTGCAATTTTAAATCAATCTGCAGTTATTTTCTTATACAAATTGCCTAACTTGAAAAGCCACCTGGAAATAATAAATGTAAAATGAAATGAGAAAGATTGTTAATCGTTTCATTTATGAACTTTGTTCATAATTATGAACTTTTAATAGTTTTCATTTATTGAAAAAGTGGTTGAACTTGAATTTAATGTTCAGTTGGCATTTTCACAGCCAATTATATTTTGATTAGGTTAAAAGACTGCTTATCAATCCACATTTGTTACTTAAAGGGTTATGGTTCGGCGTGCTTTACGTTATTAATAATGAAGCAATGTAAAGGCTCCTTCAGAGCCAGTTTAGTTATATTTTCATTCTTTTTAATTGCTTCAAACCGAGTTTAAGAAAGAAATATTTACTGTGTTAGCTACTCTAAAGCAAGGCAAGGCATAAAGACCCTGTACCAAGCAAAGAAGTTATAGAGTATGATCATTAGCCGGCCGGAGTGGCCGTGCGGTTCTAGGCGCTGCAGTCTGGAACCGAGCGACCGCTACGTCGCAAGTTCGAATCCTGCCTCGGGCATGGATGTGTGTGATGTGCTCAGGTTAGTTAGGTTTAATTAGTTCTAAGTTCTAGGCGACTGATGACCTCAGAAGTTAAGTCGCATAGTGCTCAGATCGATTTTTATGATCATTAGCAGACCCTCCTGATTTAAATCAAAATCATTTCATGCTTTTCCCTGTTTAGTATTGCTACTAGTTCCATTTGTATAGGTGATTGTTTCCGTAAAGTGCTACATCTAGTTCATTGAAAGTACTTATTGTAGAGAGGCATTTGTTACTGTTTGTTATCTCATTGGCCATTTATTTGTCTGACTTCCAAGTTAGTAGCACATTTATCTGCAAGTTTAGGTAACTGTTTTGTAACGTGAACGGATATAAAGAAAGAGTTTAGTGTGTGTGTGTCAAGGAAGGTTAGGTTAGCTTTAGCACTGCCTTCTGACACAAGAATGCCTAATTAAGCTTGCGACCGATAGTGATATGTAAGTTACAACTCGCTTCTGTTGTGGGAGAACATCTGTTCCTGACCCTTTTGTTTATGTTAGTTATACTCTGCTAGAGTGTTTCGGAAACCAATCGCAGTCTGATTGTTTCGTTTCCATTAGGTTATGTCACTCTCACAACTTTCAAAAATTTCTCGCAGAGGTATATCATTAGCATCGATGGCCGTTTAAAGTGGTCGGTGGTACCATTACAACTTCTTCCGGCCCACCATTCGCTATCGTAACATAAAATGGGACTTAGAACTAAGAGTGATGCACAAATTACTTTTCACCTGAGCCCACTCGGCTAGCCACGCAGTCTAACACGCTGCTTCCCGAGTGGGTAGGCGTGCCGGTCCCCGGCACGAATGCGCCAGGCGTGTCAGAGACGAGGTCCGGTGTGATGGCCAGCCTGTGGATGGTTTTTTAGGCGGTTTTCCATCTGCCTCGACCAATACTGGCTGGTTCCCATTACTCTGCCTCAGTTACACTATGTCGGCGATTTCTGCGGAAACGGTCTCCACATGCGCCTACACCATCATTACTGTATCACACAAACATTAGGGTTACACTCGTCTGGTATGAGACATTCCTGGGGAAGGGGGATCCACTGGGGCTCGAACCGCACAATAAGCCTGGGTTCAGTGTGGGGCGGTGGTGAGGTGGGTGGACTGCTGTGGCCTGTTGCGGAGTTGTGAACCACTGAGGGCTACGGCAGGACGAAGCCTCACCGTCGTTTCGAGGCCTGTAGTTCAATACACAATATACACACCCTTCACCACATACCAGGAAGTGTACTTGATCTGGGTGTAGGCTTCGTTGTAGAAACAGCCTTTGTAATGTCTGGTCTCCAAACCAATTAAAATACTATTTAAAAAATGGCTCAAATGTCTCTGAGCACTATGGGACTTAACATCTGAGGTCATCAGTCCCCTAGAGCTTAGAACTACTTAAACCTAAGTAACCTAAGGACATCACACACATCCATGCCCGAGGCAGGATTCGAACCTGCTACCGTAGCAGTCGCGCGGTTCCAGACACTATTTAAAAACATCCTTGTGAAATTCGGTATCCAGATATGACAGTAACTTGTTATTGCACACGTTTCTTACTTTCCTGACCATGACAAAAGGCTGTACACAAATTCACGTATTAAAATTGAAGCTTTATCAGAAAACTACTTTTAAAATATTGAAGCATATTTTTATTAGAAATATTGTGCCTCTACCGTCTGTAACATCCCCATTCAGACATGAGCATAGGATATAACGTTAGACTCTCTAAAACTCATATATAATCAAGAATTTATCTGACGAATTTATATTGCATCTGAGATGAAAAATCTTTAGAAGTAAAATACATATGCGATTTGGTAATCCGCATGGCGATAAGCACACAAATGAACTATTTTACGTATGTAGTGCCAAGATCTCGATTTCAGTTTCTTCTATTTTCTTGCGTATCGAGCTTTCTTGCATTACTGCTGTATACGATAAAAGAATAACGAACAACGGAAACAGTAGATGAGGAGTTCTAATTTCATCCTTCTCTTCATTCCTCTTTTCCGAGAATTAATACAGACTAAATAAAGTTACAGAGATTGCAATTTAATTCGGAAATTGCATCCTTCCTCTAGTAGCAGCCATGCCTATTGTGGGAGTGTGGGCGGTGTGACAGCTCTCCACGGACGTTTGTAACTAATGCAAAAGTCAGTCTGAGTGCGGTCGCTGTATTGGACGCCATCTAAATTTCTGAGTGGAATACGTAACTGCCTGAGCATCGTCTAACGTGACAGCCAAATGGCAAGTTTTGTGGCCGGTTTTGTGCTAACCAGATGGAGAATGGATCGTTTTATGGGATTAGTGTGCACTTCAAACCTTTCACCTAAACACAACAATATTTGAATCTATACCTACTTTCGTCAAGCTGTCAATTGGTGCAGATTCATATCTGACAAGAACACCGGTGACGCAGTTTAGTCGCCTTACGTCAGGTATGCTGCGAGAATAACATTAGCAAATGAAGTGCTGAAACTAGTAGATACGTTTAGCTGTTTGGTCAGGTAGATAACTGGAGGACGCAGAACAGAAAAAGGACATAAAATAGACTGGCAATAGGATGAAAAGCTTTCCTGAATGTGTGAAATGTGATGAAACGGAATACGAACTTAAGATATAAAGAATATTTTCCGAAAGTATTCTGCATCTACAGCTGCATACATACTCAACAAGCCAGTCTGCGGTGTGTGGCGGAGCCGGCACCAGTCGCCGAGCTGTTCTATGCGCTTCAGTCTGGATCTGCGCGACCGCTACGGTCGCAGGTTCGAATCCTGCCTCGGGCATGGATGTGTGTGATGTCCGTAGGTTAGTTAGGTTTAAGTAGTTCTAAGTTCTAGGGGACTGATGACCTCAGCTGTTAAGTCCCATAGTGCTCAGAGCCATATGAACCATTTGTGTGGCGGAGGCTACACTGTACCTCTAATGGTCATTTCCTTAGCTGTCTCAGGCACTAATAGAGCGAGGGGAAAACGATTGTCTGTATGCCTCAGTATGAGCCCTAATGTCTTGTATCTTACCTTCTTGGTTCGTACGCGAAGTGTACGGTGGCGGCAATAGAATCTTTCTGCAGTCAGCTTCAAATGCCAGTTCTCTAAATTTTCTCAATAATGTTTCTCTGAAAGAACGTCGCCTTTCCTCCGGGGATTCCCATTTGAATTTCCGAAATGTCTCCGTAACACTTTCTTGTTGTTCGAACCTACCATATCAAACCTAGGAGCCAGCGTCTGAGTTGCTTCGATGTCTTCTTTTAATCAAATATTTCTTCGGAGTAGAGACTTCCATGGAAATAATGCACGCAAGAAAACAATAGAAGCTTTTATTAACTGGTGTTAGAGAAAAATGATGTAGGGTTCACAGATCATGTTACTAATCAATACGTACTAAATACAAATAGGCAGAAGATAACTTTATGGTACTTGACTAAACGATAAGATGTGGTATGAAACTCCATGGCGCATTACAACTGTGTGCTGGTCTGCGGCTCGAACTCGTAACCTAGCAAGGCAACGTATTGTGTTCGATTACTACTGTAACCCCCGGGGAGTTTCATAACACTACACATTTCGCTGCCGAGAGAAACATCAATTTTGGAAGAGATATGTTGATAAGACACATCCTGACCTACCAGTAAAATAGTTAAATTGGTAGAGGAGAGTTGTGTGAGGCCAGGGTAAAAATTTTTGAGAGAGATGAAGGCTTAATTATAGCAAGCCAGTTGAAGGATATAGGGTGCACTGATTGTGCAGAAGGGATGAATGTGATGTCTTATCTACAAATTTATGTGAATATGAACGTCATCCCACCTACAGCTTCGTGGTTGTTCTTGGTTGTTCTGGAGAGTGTTCTATGCACACTGACGGAAAAAATCGGTGCACCAGAAACTAATTAATGTTGAGTGTTGAAATTTCGAGAATACGTTTATATAGGTAACATATTTGAGTAATTAATATTGCAACGATGACTCGTTAATGTAAGCACAAAGTAAATCCTTGCAAATTTGATATACTGGTACATTACACTAGTTAACAAATTTAAACTTTTTTCTGCATCTAGTTTGTAAATGGGTGGATTTACCTAATTTTGGGGTGCTGAATACACTGGTAAAATCAGTTTTCCTCTATGACGTCACATTTACTAGATACACAGCAGAATAAAAATTGATAAAAGCGAAAGTTGACACAATTAAGTCAAACAAAAATAGACATTCAGAACGTTTGAAATCAATACTATTTTGTATGTATACTGGGCATATATACTATACCACAAGCGCTATCTTCTATCTCCCAGTTTTTGTTACTTTTCTGTCTCATTCCCACTGCCACTGTTTCTCTCGGCATAAAATAGCGAGAATATGTTCGCATGCCAAAATTTTTGGAAAGTTTTTAAAGGTGCTGAGGGCGGCAGAATGAGGCAGCTGATACCCCACTTTTCAGGCAAAGTCTTTTAATAAGGAGATTATTCGCCTTTTTTGGCTTCGATAAGAGCATTTTCACTGCACCTCTTCTTAACCTGCTGCATCAGGCAATCTAACTCATATGAGAGAAGTTTTATAGGTTAGTAATATTTTTATAAACTACCTACGTGAAACTGAAATAACGCAAAACTAATTTTACGCCTCAGACCGGATGTAATGCCCACAGCCGGCCGAAGTGGCCGTGCGGTTAAAGGCGCTGCAGTCTGGAACCGCAAGACCGCTACGGTCGCAGGTTCGAATCCTGCCTCGGGCATGGATGTTTGTGATGTCCTTAGGTTAGTTAGGTTTAACTAGTTCTAAGTTCTAGGGGACTAATGACCTCAGCAGTTGAGTCCCATAGTGCTCAGAGCCATTTGAACCATTTGTAATGCCCACAGAAATTTAGCAAGTGCTTCAGGTACTACAGTATATGGTTCCCAGAACCCTTTTGAAGATAAAGGAGACACTTTAGAGCATACTTATTCGTACTATGTCACTTTGTAAAGTACATTTACTTCTCACACAGGATTTTATGTCCAGATTTTACGTATACAAGTGCACATACTTTGAACCTTTGTATTTCGGAAACACATAAAGATATGAAGAAAATTTTCGAGGCCTTTTGAGATCAGGGTGGTACAAATATGTCGTAAAAATTACATACATTTTCCATGAATAGCCGCCGTGGAATACGTGATTTTTGAAAGCGGGAGGATGGTTCTTCTAGATAAATGCGTAGAGAATATACGTCAGAATTTGAGCAATTTGTTGCAGTTATTTATTATTTCGATTTCAAATCACCCCAGATCATATGTGCGTATTTTACGTCTGCAAGTGTCCTGGAAACTGATAAAGATATCAAGAAAATTTCCAAGGTTGTCTGAGTTCAGGATATTAGAAACATTCTCGAAAAAATCGAAGCCATTTGCCGTCTTGGAAACCCACGGCTTGGTTTTGGTATCCAAAACCCAAGTTTTTATGGTGTTTCTCGAAAACGGATAGATATTTTGAAAAGGGGGAGGCGGCACTTCTAGATGAATGCCGAGGGAATATACGGTCAGTTATTTAGATATCCGCTGCCGACTGTGATAAAAATGGTGGAAAATGCCATTTTGGGGTTTTCTGAGGAACGACCATTGACTAAATGGTGCCTTCAAAAGCTCCTCAAGGTGCGCCGTAGACCATGCAAAAAGAACCAACCGGCTCAGTCCATTCGCCTAAGCTGCAGGAAATGTGTAGTATTCACACTTTGACTCTTTACTGTAGGATAATTATAGTAGGACGATCCTTCTGTAGGGTATACAAAGGGTCCCTAGCTCTTGGGCTATCCAAAACACTTGACCGGGCCTCCCTGTCATCAATAGAACCAGAGGCATGACGGTCGGAATAATCCATTTTTATGCGCACATGTTGTCGCATGCGTAGCAATAGTGCCTGAGCTTTTTAATTCAATCATGATCACGAAACTATATAGAATTCCAATATTTATGGGACGCTTTTACATTTGTTACCTATACAGGTTTCCAGACAAGTCCTGAAAGGTTTTGTATACAAAACTTACTTTTTTATTCTTTTCGGGTATATAGTTGGTAACGAAAGCGTGAGGTGCATTCGTTATCGAAGTGCCTCCTTCGGTGTAACTTTCATTGCCATAATTGCAGCAATACTTTCTCATACTAGAACGGAAAGTAAGGTAATTAATCGCGTGCTTCACTTGTGCTGAGGTACGAGGAGCGTGTTTTCTCAGCTCATTGGCACGTGAAAAACAGCGGTCTGTGCGCACCGTTGCACACGATTTCAAGATCTGAAACGCTTCTGCTAACATTGTCTGATTTTGCTGTGCGGCTGCACAGTTAGGTACTTGCGCTCTTTATGCACCTTTTGGTTGGAGGCTCTACTGGTGGCCTAAGACTGTATATTCTTTCCGTAGCAGTACGCTCATTCTGCTCCTCCGACAATAAACTTTGCCCGTTGTGTGACGTTTCACATTCCTGGAAAGAAAAACCTAAACCTTTATTATGTTTCTTCTTTTTTACACATTCAAAGTTCAGAATAAGAATAGCTAACAACTGCACAGCACTTCAAGAAAGAATCAGATTTTTCACACGCTATAGATGCTATGGACGGGAAGCACATCATGCTAAGAGCGCCCATGAAATTAGGCACAAATTATTGTTACTACAACCATTTTTCCAGAATTTGTTAACTGCTTAAATGAACTTCTCTGCATCAAAGAAATTGTAAGACTTACGCAAGTTGCTGACGATTGTCGATATTTTAACAAAACGAAACGTTTATGGTAACGAAAACCAGGTTCTAGGAATTGCTCAGACAGGTAAAATAGTGTATTGTCATTACGAAATAAATCTCAGGTGAACAGCCTGGTATGAGCGTGCATAGGACACAATATTTCGGCAATCGACCACGTTGCCGTCATCAGGTGCGCTGATGTACTGACCGGCGGTGGGCCGGCGCCATGTATATATATGACAATCCCCCTCCCGCTCCTCTCTCGGGCGCTTCCTGTGAGTCGGTGCGGTCCAGGTACAGCGTCCGTTCTCCCGCCGTCTGGGCGCTGCGTCCTACGTCTTCTCGTTCAGGGGCGGTCTGCCGGCACCACTCTCGTTATTCTTCCCTCCTCCCCCGAAGTCGGTACACTCTGGGAAATATCATTTTTCTTCTTAATCCAGGTGATCGCTGGTTCCCACGCCTTGCTAAGGATGTAAAAAATGGTTCAAATGACTCTGAGCACTATGGGACTTAACTTCTGAGTTCATCAGTCCCCTAGAACCTAGAACTGCTTAAACCTAACTAACCTAAGGACACCACACACATCCATGCCCGAGGCAGGATTCGAACCTGCGACCGCAGAGGTCGCGCGGTTTCAGACAGTAGCGCCTAGAACCACTCGGCCACTCCGGCCGACGCTAAGAAAGTAACCGGTCACGATTTAGTTGTGGCTCTCTTACTCTGATCTCTATGGCTTCTTTGATGACACAGTCCCAGTATTTGGAAGTGTGTGTCTAGACTTTGGCTTGGTCATAATCCATGCTGTGGGGTTCCAACAGGCAATGCTCAGCGATTGCCGACTTACTGTGCTGTTGCAGTCTAGTGTGCTGTTGATGTTCTCGGCATCGGTTCTCAGTGGTTCGAATGGTATGCCCTATGTATACACTACCGCATTGGCAAGGTATCTGATATACACCTGATTTACGTAAACACCATGTGAAAACCATCTTCCGTCCTCCTAGCAAAACCAAGAGCCTTCTTGATAGTGTCAAGGACAAATTTGGTCTACGTAAATGAGAGGTTTATCAGACACCTTGCCAATGTGGTAGTGTATACATAGGACAGGCCATTCGTACCATTGAGGACCGATGCCGAGGACATCAGCGGCACACTAGACTGCAACAGCCCAGTAAGTCGGCAATCGCTGAGCATTGCCTGTCGGAACTCCACAGCATGGATTATGACCAAACCGAAGGTCTGACACAGACTTCCAAATACTGGGACTGTGTCATCAAAGAAGCCATAGAGATCAGCCACAACTAAATCGTGACAGTGGTTCCATCCTCGCAATGCGTGGGAACCAGCGATCACCCGGAATAAGAAGAAAAGGGATATATCCCAGAATGTACCAACTTCGTGGGAGGAGGGAAGAATAACGAGAACGTTGCCGGTAGACCCTCCTGAACGAGAAGACCTAGGACGCAGCGCCCAGACGGCTGGAGAACGGACGCTGTATCTGGACCCCACCGACGCATAGGAAGCGCCTGAGGGAAGAGCGGCAGGGGGATGGTCCTATATATACATGGCGCCCGCCCACCGCCGGTCAGTACATCAGCGCATCTGATGATGGCAACGTGGTCAATTGCTGAAATATTGTGTCCTATGCACACTCATACCAGGATGTTCACCCGAGATTTCTTTCGCCATAAAATACGCCTGGAGAAATTGAAAAATCACATGTATTATCATCGTTTATAAGTGTACCCTCACAATTACGTAATTACGTAAACACTAACCAATCACATGAATGTTGGCACTAGTCAATAGACATAGAAACCGCCTTCTAGAGTGCAGACCGCCACGAGACGTGAAGGAAGAGTCACTGAGGTGCTGAAAGGTACAGATAAGGATTTGGAGCCATGTCGATTCCAGTGCCGTGACAGCTGCGCTACATTTGTCGGGTGAGTATCCATGTCGAGAGCAGCCCGATCGAGGTGGGTCCACAAATTTTCAACTGGGTTTAATCTGGGGAATTCGGGGGCCAGGGGAGAACGGTGAACTCATCCTGGTGCTTTTCTGACCAGGCACATGCACTTCGAGCTGTGTGATATTTTGCATTGTCCTGCTGGTAGAATCCATCCTGTTGAAGGAAAAAAAACCGCTGTAGGGTTGGACATGGTCGCCAAGGATAGATGCAACATTTTGGCAATCCCTTGTGCTTTCCAAAATGACGACAGCACCCAAGGAATGCAACGAAAACATTTCCCAGAGTATAACGCTGCCTCCTCCGGGCTGGGTATTTGGAATCAAAAAGTTTCACGCTGTTTACGCCAACATCCAGCTGTCCGATGGAGTATAAGACTTGATTCCTACCTGTCGGTACTCAGTGGACCTCCAGTTGATGTACTGGCGCGCAAGTTTCAGCCTTCGCCGTCGATGAACCGCATTTAGCATGGGTGCATGAACCAGCCGCCTACTGCATGGGCCCACAGGCAGTAACGGTCGTTCAGGAGACACCGTCGGTTGCTTCTCGGTACACCTGGGCGGTCAGTGGCTCAAAAGTTGCACGTCTATTCAACTTGTGCTCACCTCTGCAGCTATCCTTCACCCGTGTCATTTATGTCCCTTGGTGCGTCACTGTTCTCCTGTCACCGTTTTTGGATACCATCATTTCGCCATGCACGGTATACTTTAAACATGGCAGCACGCGACCGGTTTTCAAACTCAGCCGTTTCGGAAACGCTTTCACCCTTGTCCCGAAAGCCAATGAACTTGCACTTTTAGGTGCCAAACAAAATGTTCCGTTTCCGCATTACGACGATGACTCCCCTGTCGCCCCCCTCCCGCCTCCCCCCCACCCCGCCACGTTTTATATACCCTCTACTGCTAGTGTTGCCATTTGCCGTCTGTGAGTGGTTATTGCACGTCGACGAACGCTGGACAGTGTAGCAGAAGCTGTAGACATTCTAAAAGCTGTTAAAAACTCCGGCGAGTGGGCTCTCAAGTTAGTTGTGCTTCAGGCATACAGAGCACCGTGCGTTACAACTTAGTAGATTATATTTCGTTTTCAGATAAGAGGTCAGGACCCCGTTTACCTCCGATTTCTTATGTGCTTTAACTAACAATGACACGAAAGTCTCTCGTATTTTAATATTTACTAAAGTATCCGACTTCTTCCCTAAATTTTTAGGGCGACGTTTAGAGTGTGTTATCGCGGTGCCTGGTCATCCACATTTTTTGTAAGTGATCGACTAGCCATACAATTCAGAGGCGGGCTACTAGATTTTCTGCTGGTACGTTCGGACAACACGCAACTGTTACGGACATGCTTCGGCAATTCAAATGGAAACCTCTGGAGAGAAAGGGACATTCTTTTCGAGGAACAATTTTGAGAAAATTTGAAGCAGAACCTTTCTACTGCCTCTAACACACGCTGCTTGTACGGATCACAAAGGTATGATACGAGAAATTACAGCACATACGGAGGCGTGTAGACAGTCGTTTTTCCCCTCATTTGCGAGTAGAGCAGGAAATGGAATGACTATTTAGTAATGATACGGGATACCCTCTGCCTCGCGCCGTGCGGTGAATTGCGAAGTATTTATGTACAGGGTGACAGTAACTGAAGCATGCGAAATAAAATCGTCATAACTTCTGAACGTTTTGCGTCTGAACGTTCAAACTGCGCGATTGGCCGCGGGGCATGATGGGAATTATTCTGGTTTGGTTTAGCGACGAAGCCCACTTTCATTTGTAGGGGTTTCTTCAATGAACAAAATTAGCGCATTTGGGGGACTGGGAATCCGCATCTCGCGAACGAGAAGTCTCTTCAGCTTCCGCCAGGTGACCGTGCGGTGTGCAATCTCCAGTCACGAAATAATCGGTACGATATCCCTTGATGGTACGGTAACTACGTCACGCTACTTGAAGGTTTAGGAAGGTGATTTCAACCCCATTATACAAAGTGGCCCTGATTTCGACAAGATGTGCGTCATGCAAGACGGAGATCGATCCCATCGAAGCAGGAGAGTGTTTGATGTCCTGGAGGAGCACTTTGCGGACCGCGTTTTGGCTCTGACGCACACAGAACGGAGAGACGTCTACAGACGTTAAAGTAACCTCTGGCGTGCCACAGGGGAGTGTTATAGGACCATTGCTTTTCACAATATATATAAATGACCTAGTAGATAGTGTCGGAAGTTCCATGCGGCTTTTCGCGGATGATGCTGTAGCATACAGAGAAGTTGCAGCATTAGAAAATTGTAGCGAAATGCAGGAAGATCTGCAGCGGATAGGCACTTGGTGCAGGGAGTGGCAACTGACCCCTAACATAGACAAATGTAATGTATTGCGAATACATAGAAAGAAGGATCCTTTATTGTATGATTATATGATAGCAGAACAAACACTGGTAGCAGTTACTTCTGTAAAATATCTGGGAGTATGCGTGCGGAACGATTTGAAGTGGAATGATCATATAAAATTAATTGTTGGTAAGGCGGGTACCAGGTTGATATTCATTGGGAGAATCCTTAGAAAATGTAGTCAAACAACAAAGGAGGTGGCTTACAAAACACTCGTTCGACCTATACTTGAGTATTGCTCATCAGTGTGGGATCCGTACCAGATCGGGTTGACGGAGGAGATAGAGAAGATCCAAAGAAGAGCGGCGCGTTTCGTCACAGGGTTATTTGGTAACCGTGATAGCGTTACGGAGATGTTTAACAAACTCAAGTGGCAGACTCTGCAAGAGAGGCGCTCTGCATCGCGGTGTAACTTGCTCGCCAGGTTTCGAGAGGGTGCGTTTCTGGATGAGGTATCGAATATATTGCTTCCCCCTACTTATACCTCCCGAGGAGATCACGAATGTAAAATTAGAGAGATTAGAGCGCGCACAGAGACTTTCAGACAGTCGTTCTTCCGCGAACCATACGCGACTGGAACAGGAAAGGGAGGTAATCACAGTGGCACGTAAAGTGCCCTCCGCCACACACCGTTAGGTGGCTTGCGGAGTATAAATGTAGATGTAGATGTAGATGAACCCACTGGGGTGGGCCTCGACTGGCCGCCATATTCTCCTGATATGAACATGTGCGACTCCTTTTCGTGGGGCTGAATTAAAGACAAGGTGTACAGCAATAACACCAAAACCATTGCTGAGCTGAAAATAGGCATTCAGGAGGATATCGACAGCATCGATGTTCGTCATTTCAGCGGGTCTTGCAGCACTTCTCTATTCGTCTGCGTCACATGATCGCCAATGCTGACAGGAATCTCGAACATGCCATAACTGAAATCCGAATATCTGTAGTGATGTTTACATGTTGAATAAAGTATGTGCACGCCGTAGTATGTAACTAATTTACGTTTTATTCTTATAGTTCAATAACTGTCACGCTGTAGACGTAGACATAGACGTAGATATAATCCTCAGAGTCTATTTTAGTTTTGTTCTTGTCTTACTTGTATTTCAATTGTCAGGCTCAAAACCTCTGACCATTTTAACACTGTGTTACAGGATGTGAGCTAGCGTTGTGGTTTGGCGGACTTTGCGTGACAGTGATGGAGAGTGCTTATCTCAGACTGCTTTCTCCTTATTATATCGCTTTTTATACTTTTAACGACATTCATGTCCGCACCTGGTAGCTGAGTGGTCGGCGCGACGGAATGTCGTGCCTAATGGCCCGGGTTCGAGTCCCGGCTGGGTAGGAGATTTTCTCCACTCAGGGACTGGGTGTTGTGTTGTCCTTATCATCATCATTTCATTCCTATCGACACGCAAGTCGCCGAAGTGGTGTTAACTTGCAAAACCTGCACCAGGCGAACGGTCTACCCGACGGGAGGCCCTAGCCACACGGCATTTCCATTTTTACCTCATTCATTTCGACTAATTTTCGTGTGGGCGCTGATAACGTTATCCTTGAGGACCTCTAAACACGAACACATACATCCATCCACCTACCCACCACTCACCTACCCACTCACCCACCCAGCCACCCATCCACACACACACACACACACACACACACACACACACGCACACACAACACACACACACACACACACACACACACACACACACACACACACACACACACGCATACACACAAACATACACACATGTGTTACTAGGAGCCGATTCTTCGTTGACTTGTGCCTACGTGGTCTTTCATTTCATTAACATTCACATATCGACTGTACAGAAATCAAGAATTTCACAGATAAATGATCATGATGAGTGGTGCAATAGAAAGATATCCTCATATTTTCAAATAATTTTTATCCGGTTTTTCCCTTTACAGCTGGGGCTCTTTCCTTGCTAGTCAGCACAGCAGAAGGAGGCAGCTGCACATCAACTGGATGTGACAGTCCTACTAGCCCACACTGTTGATTAACGGAAAACTACTTTGGGACCGTAACACACCGGTGTGTTTTTTTGAACGTGCTCTGGCGTCTGCAATACTCCAGCCCGGACTACCGCCGCCTGCCATAAGGCTTGTAGAATTTGGCGGGTGGCTGAGGAAGCCCTCACGTCTGGCGGACAGCTAAAGCCACGCAGTAGCGAAGGGGCGGCAGCTCTTCAGACCGCTAATCAGTTTCGAGCCTCGACACCGCAGGTCGGCGGTCAGAAGGCGGGATTACCTTCCCTCTGGCAGGAGCGAGAGACTCAGCGAACGGGTAAAAAAGTCGGCGAAGAGGGATTACGCTATTGGAAAAACAGACGGCAGTGCAAGGATGATGTGAGTAGGCTGTCCTCGCCAACTTGATCTCTTCCTTCACTGCCAAATGATTATACGTATCCGCAAAATGCAGTAAAGGATATGGTGCGTGACGGAATGCACGCACTGCCCATCCACCGCAGAGTACCTCTGAAGTGATTCCTGGTATAACTGTTTCTTCCTCCGTCGCCTAATTCGCCAGTTTATATCTGTCCTTTGAACTAAGACGGGATGACACGGAAAGAAGGCAATGATTTTTGCCAGACGATCCCTTGAAAAATATAGTGGCTGGGTACTTGATTTCGGAATTAGTGACTGTAATAAAATTTAGCTCAAATGGGAGGATCAGTTACAAAGCAGTGTCTTACTTACGCAACGTTTTATGTGCGTGGGACTGGCTGGAACACCTGTAATTTTATTACGAAAATATTAGCAGTTGTGCCACTGCCACCGTTTTATTTGAAACTACAATAATGACAGAATAATTTGAAAAGATCGGACTTTGAACTGCCCGAACTAACCGTTCAAGAAGACGAAGTTCTTAGTCTTTTTGGCCGTGCAGTTTGCACTAACAACATTGACCATTTCTGCTGGCCAAATGCATCTCTTTGTTATCGGTACGTGGCGACATTCCCACAGACAATCTGAAACTTTAATGGGAAGCATGGATACTTATTTAATATAGTGATGATTAATGTAAATTAAATTATCAGAACAACTGACTGAATTAACTTAAATATATTTGCCGATATTTACGTAAATGTTAAACATTACAATATATTTAATGCATATGTAATGGAAAAAGGCGTCTAGTCGCAACTAAAGGTAAAAAAGAAGTGTGACTCCTTCGCGGCAGCGAGGGAAAAGTATTATAATCGATGCTTCCAAAGAACGGTATCGTTCTCATTTAATGGCTGCATCGTAATTGTCTGATTTCACTTGGGATTAGTTGGACGGTGCCTCATGAACTCAAGCTGACTGGGTATACAATTCCGTTACTGCCCGGAATTTGATAAAGTTTGAACTTTTATCGCGCGTTGTCTGATGTTATATCTCGACGTTCTGTGATATACATCTACAAACATACTCCGCAATCCACCATACGGTGCGTGGCAGAGGGCACCTCGTACCACAACTAGCATCTTCTCTCCCTGTTTCACTCCCAAACAGAACGAGGGAAAAATGACTGCCTATATGCCTCTGTACGAGCCCTAATCTCTCTTATCTTATCTTTGTGGTCTTTCCGCGAAATATAAGTTGGCGGTAGTAAAATTGTACTGCAGTCAGCCTCAAATGTTGGTTCTCTAAATTTCCTCAGTAGCGATTCCCGAAAAGAACGCCTCCTTTCCTCTACAGACTCCCACCAGAGTTCATGAAGCACTTCCGTAACACTCGCGTGATGATCAAACCCACCAATAACAAATCTAGCAGCCCGCCTCTGAATTGGTTCTATGTCCTCCCTCAATCAGACCTGATATGGATCCCAAACGCTCGAGCAGTACTCAAGAATAGGTCGCACCAGCGTTCTACAAGCGGTCTCCTTTACGGATGAACCAAGTCTTCCCAAAATTCTACCAAAGAACCGAAGACGACCATACGCCTTCCCGACAACTGCCATTACATGCTTGTCCCACTTCATGTCGCTCTGAAATGTTACGCCCAAATATTTAATCGACGTGACTGTGTCAAGATCTACACTACTAATGGAGTATTCATACATGACAGGACTCTTTTTCCTATTCATCTGCATTAATTTACATTTATCTATATTTAGAGTTAGCTGCCATTCTTTACACCAATCACAAATCCTGTACAAGTCATCTTGTGTCCTCCTACAGTCACTCAACGACGACACTTTCCCGTACACCACAGCATCATCAGCCAATAGCTGCACATTGCTGTCCACCCTATCCAAAAGATAGGACCTACCACACTTCCATGTGGCACTCCAGATGATACCCTCACCTCCGATGAACACTCACCATCGAGGACAACGTATTGGGCTCTATTACTTAAGAATTCTTCGAGCCACTCACATACTTGGGAACCAATCCCATATGCTCGTACCTTAGTTAGGTGTCTGCAGTGGGGCACCGAGTCAAACGCTTTCCGGAAGTCAAGGAATATAGCATCCGTCTGATACCCTTCATCCATGGTTCACAAGATGTAATGTGAAAAAAGGGCGAGTTGCGTTTCGCAGGAGCGATGCTTTCTAAAGCCGTGCTAATGCATGGACAGCAGCTTCTCTGTCTCAAGGAAATTCATTATATTCGAACTGAGAATATGTTCGAGAATCCTGCAACAAACCGATATTAAGGATATTGGTCTGTAATTTTGAGGATCCGTCCTTCTACCCTTCTTATATACAGGCGTCACCGGCGCTTTCTTCCAGTCGCTTGGGAATTTACGTTGGGCAAGAGATTCACGATAAATGCGAGCTAAGTAAGGAGTCAATGCAGTAGAGTACTCTCTGTAAAACCGAATTGGAATTCTATCAGGACCTGGCGATTTATTTATTTTCAACCCATTCAGCATCTTTACAACCCCAGGGATGTCTATCACTATGTCCTCCATACTGGAATCTGTACGAGACTCAAACGGCAGTATGTTTGTACGATCCTCTTGCGTGAAAGATTTCTCAAATGCTCAATTTAAAATTTCAGCTTTCGCTTTACTGTCTTCCGTTGCAAGGCCAGACTGATCAGTGAGTGACTGAATGGAAGCCTTTGACCCGCTTACCGATTTTACGTAAGACCAGAATTTCTTTGAGTTTTCAGCAAGTTCTTTTGCTATGGTATGACGGTAGTAGTGATTGAATGCTTCGCGCATCGCTCTTTTTACAGCAGCACGAATCTCTACTAACTTTTGCCTGTCCTCATTCTCCCGATCTTTTTTGTACCGCGAGTGCAACTGCCTTTGCTTCCTGAGCATTCTCCGAATTGCGCTGTTAAACCACGGTGGGCCCTTTCCTTCCGTAACACACTTTTTCGGCACGTACTTGTCCAATGATTTACAATGTGTTTAAAATTTGCCCATAATTCTTCCACGTCCATCGTACCGGAAGTAAATGAAGTCGATTAATTTAGTAAGTGGGATGCTAACTACTGCTTATCTGCTCTTTCTAGTAAGAATACTCTCCTAGCCTTCTTGACCGAAATTTAACTTTCGTAACCATAGTCGTAATGACAACATCATGATCACTAATCCCTGTCTCAACACTGACACCGTCGATGAGGTCTGGTCTGTTCGTGGCTACCAGATCTAAAATATTTCCATTACGCGTTGGCTGTCGATTTAGCTGCTCAAGACAGTTTTCGGATAATGTGTTCAAAAGTAATTCACACGACGGCTTGTCTGCACCACCTGTAATGAATCCAGAGACATACCAGTCTATACTAGGTACGTTGAAGTCGCCTCCGACTAATGTAGCATGATCCGGGTACTTCTGCGATACAGAATGTTGACTCCCTCTGAATGATTCTAGAACTGCCACGGTGGAACCTGGTGGCCGGTAATAACGCCCCACAATTAACTTTATTTCCCCTAGCCCTGTTAAACGTGTCCACATAACTTCACAATCACACTCTACTTCGACCTCAAACGACACAATATTTTTGTCAACTGCAATGAAGACACCACCTCCTACGGTGTCTAATCTGTCTTTCCGATACACGTTCAAACCCTAACTAAATATTTCAGAACTTACTATCTCAGGGTTCAGCCAGGTCTCAGTCCCGAGAGAAATTTGCGCGCCACACTCTTCCTGGAGGGTAGTAAATTCAGGAACTTTATTCCGAACACTCTGAAAATTTACTGCTAATATCTTGATAGCTGAAGTGTCTTTACTCTGAGCGCGTCCTGATTTCCCTGCCTGTACGTCGACTGGTGAGTGTTCATCACGACACTTCGCACTACTGCCTAGCAAAAAAAAAACCATGTGCACGCCACAAGTACTCTGCTACGCGAGTAGCCGCTTCCTTTGTGTAGTACACCCCTGACCTACCTAGGGGCGTCCTACAATTCCTCACCCAATAGCACAAGTCTAGAAATCTGCAGCCAAGCCCGTCACAGAGTCGACGAAGCCTCTGGTTGAGACCCTCCACTCGGCTCCAAACCAAAGGACCCCGATCCACTCTGGGAACGATGCTGCAAATAGAGAGCTCTGCTTGCACCCGACGTGCGAGGCCAGCGGTCTTCACCAAATCCGCCAGCCGCCTGTACGAACTGAGGATCGTCTCAGAACCCAAGCGACAGGCATCATTGGTGCCGACGTGAGCAACTACTTGCAGACGACTGCACCCCATAAGCTCGATAGCCGCAGGCAAGGCCGCCTCCACATCTTGGATGAGGCCCCCACCGAGTGCACGTTGGATTTCTTTCCAGCTCTGTACGCTATTTCCCTAAGGGGCTCCACCACCAGCCTAACTTTGGAGCTCCCAATAACCAGCAAGCCTTTGCCCCCGTGTGCCTGCTCGGGCCCTGCTGAAGGAGCGGTCACCTGCCCACCGACAGGATGAACGGACGAAGCCAGCCGACCAGCCTCCACATTGGCCCTCCGCCTCGAGCGACCCGAACGCGCTGCAGTCCGCCACTCTCCCTGAGGTGATAAATCTCACAGAGAAATCTTTTGGCGACAAAACCTTATCCGTTCTTGGGAAGTGTTTAAATTTTGCACCGACTCCGAAGAATTTGCCGGTAGGTGATTTTATTAGTTCAGTTGAACAGGCAGTTTGCAAACTACCTCCTGACGCTACAGAGGAGGTTAGGGGGGAGGCATGCCGTGTTTTAACTAGGGCTCGTCCACCCAAGAGTAATGTATCAGCAGCAGAGAGGGCTGCTTTACGTTCTCTCAAAGTTGATCTTGATATTGCTATTTTACCTGCGGACAAGGGCAATACCACCGTTGTTTTAAATAAACAGGATTATGTACAAAAGGTGTAACGTTTACTATATGATTCAGCGTATTGCAGAATCTATGCAGACCCCACAAAAAGTGATGAGAGAAAGACCAACAGCCTCCTGAAGAAAAGTGGTTTGTCGCAGGACACTATCAAGAGTTAACACCTATAGTGCTGTTCCCCCTAGGTTATATGGCCTTCCGAAGGTTCACTAGGAAGGGGTTCCTTTCCGTCCTATAGTGAGTAACATCGGCGCTCCGACATATCGTGTATTCAAGAATCTTGCCTCTCTGTTGAGTCCACTAGTAGGTCGGTGTGAACATCATATCAGGAACTCAGCTGATCTTTACGTCATTTGGAGGGACTGCGGTTGAATGACTGATATTTTAGTGAGTTTCGATATGGTCTCTCTTTTCACTCGTGTTCCTCTGTATGATTAGTTGAGGTTAATTAAGGCTAGGTTTGGTGCTGAATTAACTAATCTCTTTCGGCATTTGTTGACACCCACATACTTTTTATTCAATGACCAGTTTCACGGGCAGACAGATCGAGTTGCGATGGGTACTCCGTTGTCTCCTGTGATCGCAAGTTTGTTTATGGAAGACATCGAAGAAAGTGCATTGGAGTCGGCGCCTTTGAAACAAACCCGTTTCTTTAGATATGTAGACGATACCTTTGTTGTTTGGCCTCATGGTAGGGAGAATCTGAATGCCTTTCTAGAACATCTGAACTCGATCCACCCGAACATTCGTTTTACGATGGAGGTGGAAGAGGATCGTTGCCTTCCCTTTCTTGAGGTGTTGGTTAGGAGGAAGGATGATGGATCATTGGGACAAGCAGTCCACAGGTAACGTACTTACATCGACTTGTACTTACAGGCTAATAGTTGTCACCATCCGGCTCAGGGTGAAGGGGTATTTCGTACCTTGGTGCACAGGGCACAAGTCGTTTCTGACTCTGGAACTTTGCCAGCTAAGGTGTTCCATCTTAAAGTTACATTTCGTCAAAATGGTTAAAGTGATAGACATATTGAACGTGCGTTGCGCGATCTACCTACTGTACATCAGGTGATTGATGATAATTCTGAGTCGACAACTAAGTCTACTGCCTTTTTGCCTTACGTAGGAAACACTTCCAACAAGATCGGTCGTATATTACGAAAATACGACGTGAAATGTGTTTTCCGACCTCCATATAAAATTAGAGCACTTTTGAGTTCTGTTAAGGATGAGCTTGGTCTGCGTAAGGCGGGTGTATATCGCATTCCTTGTAGATATGGCATGGCATATATTGGTCAAACTTTCAGGACCGTGGAGGGCCGATGTACTGAGCGTACACGATTACAGCAGCTAAGTAGACCTGCTATTGCCGAACACTGCTTGGATACTGGTCAGCCGGCCGTGGTGGCCAAGCGGTTAAAGGCGCTACAGTCTGGAACCGGGCGGCCGCTACGGTCGCAGGTTCGAATCCTCGGGCATGGATGTGTGTGATGTCCTTACGTTAGTTAGGTTTAAGTAGTTCTAAATTCTAGGGGACTGATGACCTTAGAAGTTAAGTCCCATAGTGCTCAGAGCCATTTGAACCATTTTGATACTGGTCACCCCAAGTTATACAACAACACCGAGATATTGGCATGCACGTCCAGCTATTGGGACAGTGTTATTAAGGAGGCACTTGAGATTAAATTAGCGAGCAACCTAGTTAACAGGGATGGAGGTTTGGAATCCCGGCTCTCTCCCTTGTCAAAAAACCAGAGGGTTAGAGTCAATGCTACCTCACCTGCGAGTTCGTAGTCTCACTATAGATAGGCTGACTTTGGTCATCATTGGTGGCACTAGAGTTCAGTGTGTGTGTTGTCTTTCCTGCATCAGTGGGAGAACTGAGGTTTTAAATTTGCATGTGCGTCACCTGTCCGTTGCAGTTTGCCTTGAAAATGGCGGGGTGTTCTCCCGCCGAAATATCGGCAGTCGCTGAAAGTGTTACCTGGCTGAATTCCCGGAAGTTATTTGAAAGTTGTACACGCCAAGAGAAACTCAGGTCTCCATTAATACGATTTCCTTGAATCGTTGTTTAGCGATCCGAGAAAACAGCTTCAAAATTTCCACGAAAATACATGTTGCTACTAACTGCACGGTTACCTAAAAGTCAATACAAACGCTGCCATTATTGATTATAGCTTGGCACCTTGACTTGCTCTTCACGAGATTATCTGAATATTCTCTCGGTAATGATCTCCATATCGTCCTGACTTTATAGAACGGCTGCTTTAAAGAATATATTGGCTTTCCTTCAAGCTTCATCTTAATATACGATCAAACATTTCGATTCGATTTGCATCTGGAGACATTGAAGACCAGTTCGTCGTGGACACCCCACTGTCTTCAGAATGAGATTTTCACTCTGCAGTGGAGTGTGCGCTGTTATGAAACTTCTTGGCAGATTAAAACTGTGTGCCGGGCCGAGACTCGAAATCGTGACCTTTGCCTTTCGCGGGCAAGTGCTCTACTGAGAACTTGCCCGCAGAAGGCAAAGGTCCCGAGCTCGAGTCTCCGTCCGGCACACAGTTTTAATCTGCCAGGAAGTTTCATAACAGCGCACACTCCACTGCAGAGTGAAAATCTCAATCTGGAAACATCCCCCAGGCTGTGGTTAAGCCATGTCTCCGCAATATCCTTTCTTTCAGAAGTGCTAGTTCTGAAAGGTTCGCAGGAGAGCTTCTGTAATGTCTGGAAGGTAGGAGACGAGGTACTGGCAGAAGTAAAGTTGTGAGGATGGGGCGTGAGTCATGCTTGGGTAGCTCAGTTGGTAGAGCACTTGCCCGCGAAAGGCAATGGTCGCGAGTTCGAGTCTCGGCCCGGCACACAGTTTTAATCTGCCAGTAAGTTTCACCCCACTGTCGTGTTCCTACGCTGTGCAGAGACGGCTGCGATGTTTCGCTTCCTTATCCTCTTGAAGCACCCAGTTTGCCTCGTTCGAACCAAACAACTTCTTAGCGGATCTCAGAAGGCATTTTCGATAAATACTGTACCTTTTTTTAGCGTTTAAATTGGCTGAAAATAAGGGCAAACAGCAAATACTATTACATACTAGTCACATGTACACTCAGTTCTTAGCTTTGTCGTTCTGTTTTGGGGTACAAATGCACAAAATATGAATACTTTGAAACTACAGAAAAGAGCCACAAGAATAATAACCAAAAATAGTAGTCGAGCTCATTGTAAAGATCAGTTCAAAACACTGGGGATCTTAACTGCACCATGTGAATACAGTTGCCAGTCAGCTGTACACATCAAAAATAACATTGATAATCACTGCACAAACCACTCTGTCCATAACCAAGACTCAACTTGCATTTACCAAGAAAAAATAAACATAAAAGTCAGAACCGAATTTTCTACCAAGGAATATTTGTGCAATATATTTGAAAAGAGATTAAGTAAATTGCAAAAATTTACTTATTTAAAAGGCAACTAAAAAGTATCTGTTATGCGATACATTTTATACATTGAAGGATGACTTAGATGAAACAGAGTAGGGGTTTGGTAAAAAAAGTTATACAAATAAATAATAATAATGATTATAAAATATCCAACACCTCACATAACACTTTCACGCTATATTTTTTTCCTTCTTTTTTCCTTTGCAATAAATACTCCTCCCCCCCCCCCATTCCACGCATAGCTCAACACTAACACCTCTTCCTCTTTCTGAGCTGAACATCTCACTCATTTTAGAGGGGTGCTGACCCAGTTTTTCGGTACAGCAGATGGAAAGGTCTGGTACAGAAAATGGCCCAGACATCACCAGTGTGTGTGTGTGTGTGTGTGTGTGTGTGTGTGTGTGTGTGTGTGTGTGTGCGTGTGTGTGTGTGTGTGTGTTTGTGTGTGCAGTGAGTGAAGTATTATGAAACAATGTGTGTATAGTGTGTGCAGCGACTGATAGTGAGATATGAGTGAAGTGTGGCATTGCATTATTTAATACGTTATTCGTAAAAAAAGTTTTGTATACCAGGAGTAAATGTAATGATTGTCTCTACCTAGAAACCTGTAAATGTATGTGTATACGAATTAGCTTATTTTAAATTGGTCTAAACTTGTAAATACTTTGACATGTCCTATATCCTTGTAAAAAGAGATTTACAGATGAATAAAGTTACTGCTACTACTACTACTAAAACAACAACAGACAAATCAAAACATTCAACTATCCCACTGTTTATCTATACACTGTGCAAAAGCGCATTGAGTACAGATTCGAGACCACTACCAGAGATGTCGCTACAGACCTTACGTTTAACATTATGATGCACACTTTCTTGTGGATCTGACTTATATCTCCTGAATTACACTATATGATCAAAAGTGTCAGGACACCTAGCTGAAAATGACTTACAAGTTCGTGGCTATCTCCATAGGTAACATTGGAATTCATTACAGTGTTGGCCCACCCTTAGCCTGGATGGCAGCTTCCACTCTAGCAGGCATACGTTCAATCAGGTGCCGGAAGGTTTCTTGGGGCATAGCATCCCATTCTTCACGGAATGCTGCACTGAGGAGAGGTATCGATGTCGGTCGGTGAGACCTGGCAGGAAGTCAGCGTTCCAAAACATCCTAAAGGTAATTTACAGCATCCACGTCAGGACTCTGTACAGGCCAGTCCATTACTGAGAAGTTATTGTCGTGTAACCACTCGGCCACAGGCTGTGCGTTATGAACACGTGCTCGATCGTGTTGAAAGATGCAGTCGCCATCCCCAAATTGCTCTTCAATTGTGGGAAGCAAGAAGGTGCTTAAAATATCAATGTAGGCCTGTGTTGTGATAGTGCCGCTCAAAACAACAACGGGTGCAAGCCCCTTCCATGAAAAACACGACCACACCGTATCACCACCGCCTCTGAATTTTGAATTTTACTGTTGGCACTACACACGCTGGCAAATGACGTTCAACGGGAGTTCGCCATACCCATAGACTGCCATCGGATTACCACATTGTGTACCGTGATACGTCACTCCACACAACGTTTTTCCACTGTTCCGTCGTCCAATGTTTACGGTCCTTACATCGAGCGAGGTGTCGTTTGGCATTTACCGGCGTGACGTGTGGCTTATGAGCAGCCGCACGACCACGAAATTCAAGTTATCTCACCTCCCCCTGCTGTCATAGTACTTGCAGTGGATCCTCATGCAATTTGGAATTCCTGTGTGATGGTCTGGATAGATGTCTGCCTATTACATATTACGACGCTCTTCAACTGTCGGCCTGTACGCTTTTGTGCCGTACGTGTCGCTTCAAGTTTCCACTTCACTACCACATCTTAAACAACGGACCTAGAGATGTTTGGGAGTGTGGAAATCTCGCGTACAGACGTATGACACAAGTGACACCAAATCACCTGACCACGTTCGAAGCCCTTGAGTTCCGCGGAGCGCTTCATTCTCCTCTCTCACGATGTCTAATAACTACTGAGGTCCCTGATATGGAGAACCTGACTGTGGGTGGCAGCACAATGCACCTAATATGAATGGCGTACGTTTTTGGGGTATCCGGATACTTTTGATCACATAGTGTATGTGTGTTACCATTATATATGTTTGTAGGTGCATTCACCGCCACACTCGTATGCTGTATTTGAAATTAACCGTCAATGAAAGTAGTAGGACAAAAGTAACAAATCTAAGCGCCGCGCATGCTGGAGCAGCTTTTTAAGCATTTTGTTGTTTACTTCATACCTCCAGAACTTCGATAAGTAGGTGGTTCTCATCCCGACAGCGATTGCTGCCTGACGGTAAGGGATAGATGTAACAAGTTTTGTTAAAATGGGTCAGGAGGAGATGTGGAACACAAAAAAACACACTAACACACACACACACACACACACACACAGACGTAAATACATACATTGTCATAATATATCTAGATTACAAAATCGGAGACATACAGTAAAAGACAACACCATATTAAATATTTCTAACCAAATTACCAGACTTTACAATTGCAGATAAGACACCAACGTGTTCTAACCAATAGTGAGATAACAAACCGCATAGAAGAGTAAGAATGTTGTGTTCTTCAGTCCGAAGACAGGTTTGATACAGCTCTTCACGCTAGTCTATCATGTATAATCCTTGAATAACTACTGCAACCTACATCTACGTGAGTCTGCATGCTGTAATCAAGTCTAGGGCTCATTTTACAATTTGTAGCCGGCCACGGTGGCCGAGCGGTTCTAGGCGCTTCAGTCCGGAACTGCGCGACTGCTACGGTCGCAGGTTCGAATCCTGCCTGGGGCATGGATGTGTGTGATGTCCTTAGGTTAGTTAGGTCTAAGTATTTCTAAGTTCTAGGGGACTGATGACCTCAGATGTTAAGTCCCATAGTGCTCAAAGCCATTTGCACCATACTATTTGTACTCCGAACAACCACACAGACACACTCATAGGCACACACACACACACACACACACACACACACACACACACACACACACACTCATTTCCCTCCAACACTAAATTTAACTGTTCCATGATGTCTCAGGACATATACTTTCAACTGAGCTCTTATTTTAGTCTGGTTACGACATAAGTTTCTTCTCTACGGAAATCGATTCACCACGGTATTAGTTATCCCGTGTACACGTATAAATTTCCACATCCTGCTGTAGCACCACATTTCCAAGACTTCTGTTATCTTCTAGTCTGAAGTGTTTATCGCCCACTTTACACTCCTGTACACAGCTACACTCCAAAGACTGTCGGAAAAGACTTCGTAGTTCTTAAAATTGTATTCGACGTTAACTGTTTCTTATTTTCATAAATTATCTTCTAGCCATTGCCAATCTGTATTTCATATCCTGCCTCAATTATCCCTCACACCAGGTGGAATGTTTCTTCACGTTATGTTCTCCCAGGGGTCTTAATAATTTCGTGAGAATGCTGTCTACTCCAGGCACGTTGTTTCGACTTTCATTGCTGGATTATGTTCTTCTTGCAGTATCACATCTCCAAATCTTCTTCATGAACTTTCACTTCCCCTTCTGTAATATCGCTCCTCCATATTGGCCTTTTAGCCTTCCCTTTTCGTTCAGCACGCTCAAGCTATACGACATCTTAATACACATACAGGCGCTCATCTTTTTCCTGCAGGACTCTCCAGTTTTTCCGCAGGCAGAATTTTACTTTCCAATAGCTATGCAAGCTTCTACAGTTCCGTATTTCTCTCTCTATTTCTACTTCACCGTTTTGCACTTACTATCATTTGATGTTTTTGGAGATTTTCATTCACTTTCGCATCATTCATTTGCCAGATTTACCTATTTCTTCCCTTCTTTTACTGACTTCCATACCCCATATCTTATCCAAGGACACCCACTGGGTCATTCCTTTTTGCGTGTTTTACCCTATAATGCCTTCGCTATTTCATTGCTACAAGTTACATATTCGTCTTCTATTATATGCCTTTGCACTCATAATGTCAATCGATGCCCAACGATCCACCTGAAACGGTCAAAGACATCGCTTCTTTCAGTTTATCCAAATTCAAGTTCTTTAATTTCCTACCTTTCTGTAGTTTCCTCAGTTTTAATCTGTAGGCCATATCCGAAACCTGTTGTCAGAGTCCACATCTGTCCCTTGAAACAATTTATGTTCTAAAATACTTTTTCCTAATGTCTTTTTTACTGTTATGTACTCAACCTGAAACCTCCAGGTGCATTCCATTTATGGTCTACAACCAGTATACGATACTCCTTGGCCGTCAAGGTGCCTTCCACGAGCTACGCTGAATAATCCTCAGATCATAATGGAGCCGCCGCCAGCTTGTCTCCGTGCTGTAGTGCAGGTGTTATTCCGTCTCCCTTACTCCTCCTCTCACTTTTTACTACTGGAGTTAATTTTATTCGGCTTGTAGTTTTATTTATTTAGATATGATTATATTTGTGTAGCAGCAAGTAAATTAGTACATGGTAACTAGTAATTTTTCTTTACGATATTAAAGTTTGGATTTGCAATGTTCAGACTGATATAGAACTGAAACTGAGAGCTGATGGTAGTACACAAAATTATTTGTAACAAGTTGCTATGGTTTTCATTCAGTGTTATTACACTGTCTTTACTTGGTAATTTTTTCTTCATAAAAACAAGTAACTTTGAGTAATGTTGAGTAAATATTTCACTTTGGCTGCATGAGTCACACTAGCACACATATGTTAAGTTCAGACATGGAGTGCGAGAGGGAACAAACACTTTTATCATGAATGTGGCACACCGTGGATCAAATTATTGCTATTCCACATCTGCTGCGGATAATCATGTATGAAACATTCACTTGCTACTCTAACGTAATTAAGAAAGAAAGAAAACTCTATCTGGACTCACTACCTTGCATCGTATTCAGAAAAGTCAGTAATGAAATTCAAATGATCGTCACAGCACTGAATGTTGGTTACGTTGTGCAGTGGATTTTTTAATACTGTTAATCAGAACAGGCGCGCGGCTAGCCCGCGTTCTCTTAATCTCAGGGAAAAAATGCAAAATATTTCTTTAATTTCACAGAGCAGACCTTGCCACAAAATGTGAAAATGATAAAGTCATAACACAGTTATTCATTATATTGTTGTGATCGCATAGAACATGTCACACAGTACCTTCCAAATCAAACTGAGAAATGCACTGAATAATATAATATAGTCTGCCGGCACTGTTGGAAGCTGTAAGAAAATGTTAAATATTGTTATGTTACCTCGCTTTAACGGCGAGACGACTGCGATGCCTGAAATAAATATTTTTTTAAATGTGCCGCGTCTGCGGCCGTTGCCATCGCAGATTGGTACAGCGGCCTCCGCTAAATTAAATGCTGAAAATGTCTAAATTATTTACGGGACGAATGGCTGGCAACTTTACAAATTATTTTAAAAACATATTTGCTCAAACTCTATATATTAAAACAAAAATGCATCAATTTTACACACCTTTTTACAACAACTCGCCTAATGGCGGATCTCAAGCTTCATGAACAAAAGATTCATGGCCAGCATATACATTTGCTTAACACGCAAGTGTTACTCGTAACGAAACCCAAAGAGAACAGAGAGATTATTACAATGCTTTTTACTGTTTATACATGTACTGAATTGTCCTTTTCATCTGAGGCACAGATCATAATCACTAATTCATTTAACAAGAATACGATTGTCAAAGCTAATAATATGTCATGGATTCAAAGTTAAAAAATGCATAAAACGTCAATTAATTATGAATATTCTACATACACACATAATATATTCGTGAAATGGTTACACAGTCTTGCTTTAGTGCTTAACTTGGTCATGTTTATTCGTGTTGAAATTATTTCTCTGTCGCCGTGTGCGTGGCACTATAACGATACATGTCAACTGGTCTTACACACACGGAAAAAATTCTGTCACACGCTTTTTATGACGATTAGCCAGGAGACGCTACAGTGTCAAGGAGCTGTTCCCCTGGATTCTGGCCGTCCCATCTGCATGATGAGGGGGGTATCGGGATTCGTCACACCATGCAAATATCTGCCACTGCTCCAACTTCCTGTGCCTATGGTCATTTGGCCATTTCAGTCGTAGTTGCCACATGAATGGATCGTCGGCTGCTGAGGCCCATCATTAGGAGGTTATAGTCCAGACCATGAACCTCTTCATGGAAATGATGAAGGAATTCAGGGATGTCCAGAGGCAGAATACTCAGATCCTCGTTGCCCTTCAGGCAGCAGTTCAGTAGTCGTTCCCCTCTGCGACTTCGTCAGTAGTTTCGAAACCCCATCATGTATGGACGACCAAATGTTCAAGGCCTGACAACAGGAATGTTTAACGCAGATGGCATTGTTAATCAAGAGGTCGAGTTCAGAGAACACATGAAGGGGTTCTCCAACGACATATGCATGATGGGAGAAACCCACATAAAACCGGGAATAAAGCGACAGTTCCCAACTACATTAGCTACAGTAAAGACAGGCCAACCCAAGGCAGAAGAGTGGCCACAAACATAAAAAGAGGGATCACCATCACCAGGTATGCTTGACATACCAACTGACACTTCACAACACAACAGAATCAAATGTTTCTACAGCAAAAATGATGCAATGCTTTCAGATCTGATTGTTACTTTTTTTTTTTTTTTGCTCTCCAGAGTTTGTACTGTATATAGTCATCGAGAACACATGTTTACACATAATACATATCTGTACAGAACGGAAATCTCAACCTTTTACCGCAACAAATGTTTCGCATTAAATGAAACAACAAGTTTACTGTTAACAGTCACTGTTGACTTACTCCACGTCGCATTTAAAAGGTTTAATCCTCCATCATCAGATCATCAGGTGTATTAACATTTTTAGGATGACATGTGTATGTGTGTTGTGTTAGAATCTTTTGCACGAACGCCGGCCGGTGTGGACGCGCGGTTCTAGGCGCTACAGTCTGGAACCGTGCGACCGCTACGGTCGCAGGTTCGAATCCTGCCTCGGGCATGGACGTATATGACGTCCTTAGGTTGGTTAGGTTTAAGTAGTTCTAAGTTCTAGGGGACCGATGACCTCAGACGTTGAGTCCCATAGTGCTCAGAGCCATTTGAACCTTTTTTTTTTTTTTTTTGCCGGAACTTAGACAGTATCTAGTGGAGAATCAAAACACTATTTCGGAACATGGTTTTGGGCTTCTTTTGACAAAAAAACTAAACATGTATCAAACGGTAAAAATAAAATAAGTAAAATAGAGTACCTCCAGTGGTGGCAGGTTCCTTTCCGGGCGTAACATATCACACGTCTACTGTCATAGTTTGTAAACAAATATGGCGTCTGGAAACGATTAGGTGCAAGGATCATATAGCAGAAGAGAAATATTATCACAAAGTACAAAGAATATACATTGTAACAACATTATTACAGAATAAGTTTTAAAGGATTTTTGAGATTTTTGTTTTGAGGTGTTGAATACATGCGTTGGAACAAGTATTTCAGGTGGTATATAAATCCTATTTTGTCACGTTAGTATCGCTTAAACTTCATATCCGTTTGTATAACAATGTGGTATATTGGAAACTTTAATTGCAATAATTATGTGGGTTACAGTAGTAAAATTATACATAAATAACAAGTTTCGTTTGTATTCACATAAAGGAATGAAAAGCTGGAGGCAGAGGCAGAGGAGGAGACAGAGAAAATGAGAGGGAGCGAGCGTGTGGAAGGAGTGACTGGATGAGAGCAAACTTTCCAAAACAGGCGGGTCTTAAGATTATATCTGTTACATGTAATAACTGCCTAAAGGTTGCAGAAATACGTTGGTTAATGCATTAAAATGCTATTATAGTACATATTGTCATTTTTGTCATTTAGGATGGATTCTCGATATTTTCTGTTTCTATATTTTGAGTTATTCAAAGATGTCTAGTTTTTTTGTCTTTAGACTGGATGTGTAGGACGCTGAAACTTGTGTTGTTAACGTGGCGTTTTGTTTCATGCAGGTAGATAGCTATTGCTGATGTGTCATCTTTTTTGTTTCTTAGTGCTGCCATGTGTTCTTTGAATCAAATCTCAACTGATCTGCCTGTCTGGCTTATGTAGAAGCAGTCACAGTCAAAACATTTTACTTATTTTATTCTTACCCTTAGATATATGTTTAGTTTTTGTCAAAAGAAAACCGAACCGACGTTCTGAAATAATGTTTCCTTTCTCGGCTAGACAGTGCCTTAAGTTCATCCAAAAAATCGTAACAACACACACACACACACACACACACACACACACACACACCACGCCCACATGTAATACTAACATGCCCACCTGGTGATTGAGATTTGAAAGGCGTCGTGGAGATAAATAAACAGTGTCTGGTAACAATAAACTTGTTGTTTCATTTAATGTCACTAACAGTCACTGAAGCTTAATCTAAAATATTCCCGTTTAAAATTAAATGTTTAACAAATAGACTGATAACAAATAGACTGATAAGGAAACTAGACGCATTTATGTAATCAGTTCACTCTATTTGTTAAATTTAACAATAATGGATACAGATGAATTCTAGAGATTTTCCCGTTATACTCTTAAGAAAATTAACAATCACTTTATAGAGACGAATGCCTTTAGAAACCCAACGAGGAGACGATAACTACGCTCTTAAGTCAGTAAACTGCATAGTTTCCATTGTTAGCATACGCTTTCAACAATTATTGCACATTTTCTTAAACTTACGAGTAAATATTATCTAAAAATACGACAACCATTTTCCTGCGCTATTATTTACATGATGTCTGGAGATGAACTGGACTCACTACAGAGTATCCCGGGGACATTATGAAGTAGAGCCTGCTTCTCTCACTTGGGAATATCACTCTACGGTCGATGAATCACGCTATTGCTTATTGCCCGAATGTTACATGATACCCAGATTTCATCGCCTCCTGACCGAAATTTACTTTATCTATGACGTGATGATGCTGCGTGTGAAATTAGGCAAAAGCAGGCTGCACTGAAGAGTATGAGTAGTCCCTCTACCGAAGCTCTATCCGCGAATGAGAGGTGAATAAACCCTGATATGCGGTACTGTACAGAAGTGCCCTCCGCCATTCGCGAGCCAGAGCGTGCACGAGCAGAGACGCCGACGCCTGACCCGGCCGGCCGGACGACCGGAGTCAGCTATCGCGCGGTTGATTTAGCGCTGGGCCGCGCCGCTCACAGTGAATACTAATGCGCCTTGTTGATGATGGTCGTTACCACCTCACCCCCTGACTGCCTAGCCGCCGGCGCCGCCGCCGCCTTCATGTATATGCAATACCACCGCCGAATAAAGCCCCGGCGGCCGGTCGCCGGCGTTGGTTGGTACAGGGCCTCCGGCAGGGCTGCCAACCTGCCGCATCCGACTCGGCGCTCCCCTCGCCGCATCCCCAGACGCCGACTAATAATCTATTTGCCTCCTCAGACACTCCAGGAATTACGCCCGCTTTATCTCGGCCGGCAGTCTGTTCTGTCCTGTCGGCGGCGCGCGGTTCCCTCCCTCAAGACGGCGCCGAGGAAGTGCGATTGCGGCCATAAATGTGTGTTACTGCTGCCGCGATCCCCCCCAGCCATGCCTCCGTAGCCGCACGGCCGGGGGGAACATTAATTATTCCACCCTGTTGCAGACCCCAGCAGCGCGGAGTGTCGAGGTGTTCGCCCATAGACCACGCACGAAGTAGTGCATGATATCTTTAACGAAAACGCATCTCCACTAGGTGATGACTGAATACAGGCTAAACAATATTGTTTGTTTATTGTAGTGTTTTAAAAGATTTTGTAAGATAACAGAGAAGGCTGATACAGCTTTGGCTGCCACTGAATACAAAGGTCCTTCAATAAATAATACGAAACTCACCATTTTCTTGACGGGTTCCGGTTGAAAGAATGTCGAATTTGTTGTGTGACATCAGGAGTAATCCCGCTACAACCACTATGGTTTCATGAACTTCCGATAGATGGCGGTGCCCTCAAAGTGGCGTCTGTGATGGGGATGTGTTGTAAGTAGAGAGCTATCATTCGTTTTTGACCGAAAACCAGATCATCGCAGATATTGGTAGGCGCATGCAGAGTGTCTGCGGTGCCACGGCAGTGAACAAAAGCACGGTGAGTCGTTGGGAGAGGCGTCCGTCATCATCGCAACAAGATTGCGAAAACTGTCCAAACTTCTGCGTGCGTCATGCGTGCAATGTTGGAACGTGCGGCCACTCTCCTTCGAGGAGATCGACGGATCACAATAAAACACCTCGCTTTACAACAGGACGTTTCTGTTGGTAGTGTTCAGACACTCTTCCACACGTTGGGCTACGCAAAGATGAGTGCCCATTGGGTTGGTCGCCACCTATCACAAGACCACAAAGAGCAAAGGAGGACTACATGTGCAGAATTGTTTGTGCTTTCGAAAACTGATCATGACAATATTTTGTCGACTATCGTCACAAGAGATTTAAAATGTGTTCATCACTTCGAATCGGAAACAAAACGGCAATCCATGGAGTGGCGCCACAGTAGTTCTCTTCCGAAGAAAAATTTCAAAGCCAAGCTCTCAACTGGTAAAGTCATGGCGAAAGTCTTCTTTGACACTAAAGAGGTTATTCTGTTTAATATCCTCCATCACGATGCCATGACCAACTCGGAAGTGTATTGTGCTTTCCTCAGGGAACTAAAGAAATGACTTCACGTGTTCGTTCCCACGAATATCTCCTTCTCTGTGATAGCGAAAGGCCCCACGCCAGTGTGTGTACCCAGAGGAGCTCACGAAACCTCACTGATCTTCCTCTACCATCCTACAGCCTGGGTCTCGCACTTTCCGACTTCCAGTTGTTTGGTCCAATGAGAAGCAGTACGTGGATGGTGGGGAGGTTATGGACCCAGCAAGACGTTGGCTCCGACGTCGACCAGTAGAGTGGTACCATGTGGGCATACAGATCCTCCGAGTAAGCTGGCGTTATGCCGTGGCATTGAACGGAGATTTTGCTGAAATAAATGGTTTTGAACCCAAACGTGTTGGGAATAATATGGTGTACTCTAATCCTGAAAAAAACAGACCTGTTTTAAGAAAGAAAAGTTTTCCGTTGAGTACTGAAAGCTACTCGTGTCATTTTACAATAGATAAATATGTCATTCCACAGTTAAGATTATTTAAAAAACATCAAAACTCTATTGCCAAAATTTCTAGGGTGAAGTCACTGAATTATAGATGATGAGGGGTGCTACAGTAGCGTGGGAAATGCCAACGTACTCTCCTTTTGAAAATATATTTGTTACAAACGGCACTGATTTATTGATGAAGGGTCTCACAAGATTAAGTTCGAATATTTATTAACTATTAATTACTTTTGATGGCTGCATTCCCGGTATTCCCAGGAATTTTTCGTTGCTGGAGGACAGTAATGCGTTTCACTCAGCGTTGTGATGGCACTATGGAGCTAGTTGACCGTGTAACAGCTACACCAGATGCACTAAACCGACAACGGACGCATCCTAGTGTCACCATTGACTGATGATGACACGGCGGTCGGTCGGTCACGATTCACCCATCTGTGTCCAGAAGAAAGGTGCTATACATTTTTGTCAGTATGTTAAGCAACTTTTTATGGTCGTCGATGCCGTATGCTGTTCTTCAATTCTATAGAAGTAAACACATACCATTTAGGCTATGGCAAACTAAGGCGAATCCAAGTGTAATAAGGTGCAATATGTAGCAAGCCGAACTGTTGGGGGGAGCCTTTTATTACGTGGACGCGCTGTTGTGGGGGCTTACGTCGTCACATTGCATGAGGAGAAAGCACAGTCGCTTCCTATTGGCTGAAAGAGGCAGAGTATTATTTGGTAGTAAGAAACCACGTGGACCCTGATCGGCCGAAAATTTTGAGGCTGACACTCCGGTATCACTGCTGGAAATAATCGTGTCACGGAGGCCTGCCGCTGATGGCACGTTATTGTAAAAGAGTTTCATAAATACACCAATTATTTCATTTTTCGTCAGAAAGAGACAAAAGCGCGGGACGGAGCTGAGTTGGATCGCGTATGTTTAGCAAGAATGTGAAATATTGTTCATTATTATTATTATTACGCATTATTATTATGTTGCGCAATAGCTCGCATGTAAAGTTAGCAGTGCTGTGTTAAGAAGTTAAGCACCAAATAACCGGCATTCGTTTTTGAACGAATCTTAACTACTTTTTACTGAGAGGTAAGATATTCATAGTTATAGCATTATATCATCAGTAACGTCATGACGAAGTGTCACCTTCTGTAGCAAAAGGAACACATGTCTAGAAAACGCCAGGTGGAAGAACAATACAAAAATTGTGACATGTACTGGATACGGTATATCTCTGTCGACAATCCTCGCGTGTACAGCAAAGTGCTGCAACTACACTCGTGCTCATAAATTAAGGATAATTGCATAATATTGTGCCACAGAACGTGGCACTACACAAAACTGGAGCTAATAGCATAGGCACATAGGGAACACATACGACAAAGATCTGTAAGTCTACGGTATTGCTGATAAGTTGAGAAAACCGTCCCGAAACACATGGGCTTCAAAACGCCATTGTTTCCTGCGCATGTACCCCGACATCAATATTGGATATGATTACCATGCACACGAGTATAGGCCGCACAACGGGTTGGCGTACTCTGGATCAGGTGGTCGAGCAGCTGCTGGGTTATAGCCTCCCATTCTTGCACCAGTGCCTGCCGGAGCTCCTGAAGTGTCCTAGAAGTGTGAAGACGTGCAGCGATACGTCGACAGAGAGCATCCCACACGTGCTCGATGGGGTTCAGGTCTTGAGAGTAGGCAGGCCACTCAGTTAGCTTGATTTTTTCTGTTTGAAGGTACTCCTCAACGATGGCAGCTCTGTGAGGCCGTGCGTTATCATATATCAGGAGGAAGGTGGGAGCCACTGCACCCCTGAAAATGCGGACATACTGGTGCAAAATGACGTCCCGATACACTTGACCTGTTACAGTTCCTCTGTCCAAGCCATGCAGGGGTGTACGTGCACCAATCATAATCCCACCTCACACCATCAAACCACTACCACCATACAGGTCCCTTTCAAGGACGTTAAGGGGTTGGTGTCTGGTTTACGCCAGATGTAAACTCGTCGAGAATCACTGTGCAGATTATACCTGGACTCGTCCGTGAACATAACCTGTGACCACTGTTCCAATGACCATGTACTGTGCTCTTGACACCAGGCTTTACGGGCTCTCCTGTGACCAGGGGTTTGTGGAATGCACCTTGCAGGTCTCCGGGAGAATAAACCATGTCTGTTCAATCGTTTGCAGACCGTGTGTCTGGAGACAACTGTTCCAGTGGCTGCGGTAAGGTCCCAAGCAAGGCTACCTGTAGTACTCGGTGGCAATCTGCGGGCACTGACGGTGAGATATAGGTCTTCTTGTGGTGTTGTACACTGTGGACACCCCGTACTGTAGCGCCTGGACACGTTTCCTGTATGCTGGAATCGTTGCCATAATCCTGAGATCACACATTGTGGCACACGGAGGGCGAGTGTGACGACCTGAAGTGTTTGACCAGCCTCCAGTCGCCCTAGTATTCTACCCCTCATAACGTCACCAATATGTGTTTTTTGAGCCATTTTCAACACACATTCACCATTAGCACGACAGAAAACGTCTGCACAGTTACTCGCTGCACCATACTCTGACATGCACCAACACACCTCTGCGTATGTGGACTGCTGCCAGTGCCGCTGTGCTACGACCGCAGGTCAAATGCACCGCATGGTCATACCCTGAGGTGATTTAAACCCACAAACCGCTCATCAGAGCGTTGTTTCACCATATATTAGCATTATACTTAATTTATGAGCATGAGTGTAGATACCTCTAACGAGCTGGAAGTGCTGTAGACTCGCACCACACAAGATCTTAATTACATTTCCAGCTTTAAAATTTGTTATACTACCGACAGATCTCGATAATGTCGCCGTTCAAATGTGACATCTTGTTGAGGTACACGACATTCTACATCAGTACGCTAATAAAATACTATGATAACGGTCCATATCTGTAATGTTCCCCTTCTAGTATTATTATTATACGACACAGTGCTGTCAGGTAATGACTCAGAATTTTTAATCTGTTCTTAATATCGGTTGATATATTACATACCGACTACATACTGAGGTGACGAAAGTCATGTGATAGCAATATGCATGTATGTAGGTGGCGTTAGTGTCCCGTACACAAGTCATAAAGGGATACTGCATTGCGGAGCTGTCATCTCTACTCAGGTGATTCACATGAAAAGATTTGCGTTGTAAATATGGCCGCAAGACGGTAATTAGACTTTGAACTCAGAATGGTAGCTGGAGCTAGATGCATGAGACATTCCATTTCGGAAATCGTTAGGGAATTCGATATCTCGAGATCCATAGTGTCGAGAGTGTGCCGATAATACCAAATTTCAGGCATTATCTTTCACCACGGACAACGCAATGGCCGACAACCTTCACTTAACGAGAGTAGCGACATCTGCGTAGAGTTGTCGGTGCTAAGAGACTAGCAGCAATGGGTGAAATAACCGCAGAAGTCAAAGTGAGACCTACCGATAGCATAGTGCAACGAAATTTGCCGTTAATGTGCAGTGGCAGCAGACGACCAAAGTCTGGATTGTAGCGCCTTTGCTAACATCACGACATCGCCTGCAGCGTCTCTACTGGACTCGTGACCATATCCGTTGGACCCTAGTGGACTGGGAAACCGTGACCTAGTCAGATGAGTCCCGATTTCAGTTGGTAAGAGGTGACGATAGGGTACGAGCGTGGCGCAGACCCCACGACGGCATCGACAGAAATTGTCAGCGAGGCACTGTGCAAGCTTGTGGTGGCTCCGTGAAGATGTGGGCTGTGTTTACGTGGAATGGACTGGGTCCTTTGGCAGAACTCAACCGATCATTGATTGGTTCGGCTGCTTAGAGACTACGAGGTGAATTCAAGTTCTAAGGCCTCCGACTTTTTTTCTAATTAACTACTCACCCGAAATCGATGAAACTGGCATTACTTCTCGACGTAATCGCCATGCAGACGTACACATTTTTCACAACGCTGACGCCATGGTTCCATGGCAACGGCGAAGGCTTCTTTAGGAGTCTGTTTTGGCCACTGGAAAATTGCTGAGGCAATAGCAGCATGGCAGGCGAATATGCGGCCACGGAGAGTGTCTTTCATTGTTGGAAAAAGCCAAAAGTCACTATGAGCCTGGTCAGGTGAGTAAGGAGCATGAGGAATCACTTCAAAGTTGTTATCACGAAGAAACTGTTGCGTAACGTTAGCTCGATGTGCGGGTGCGTTGTCTTGGTGAAATAGCACACGCGCAGCCCTTCCCGGACGTTTTTGTTGCATTGAAGGAAGGAATTTGTTCTTCAAAACATTTTCGTAGGATGCACCTGTTACCGTAGTGCCCTTTGGAACGCAATGGGTAAGGATTACGCCCTCGCTGTCCCAGAACATGGACACCATAATTTTTTCAGCACTGGCGGTTACCCGAAATTTTTTTTGGTGGCGGTGAATCTGTGTGCTTCCATTGAGCTGACTGGCGCTTTGTTTCCGGATTGAAAAATGGCATCCACGTCTGATCCATTGTCACAACCGACGAAAAGAAAGTCCCATTCATGCTGTCGTTGCGCGTCAACATTGCTTGGCAACATGCCACACGGGCAGCCATGTGATCGTCCGTCAGCATTCGTGGCACCCACCTGGATGACACTTTTCGCATTTTCAGGTCATCATGCAGGATTGTGTGCACAGAACCCACAGAAATTCGGCGATCCCCCAAAACAATTCTCTCCACTTTCTGGATCATGTCGTCAGACCGGCTTGTGCGAGCCAGAGGTTGTTTCGGTTTGTTGTCACACGATGTTCTGCCTTCATTAAACTGTCGCACCCACGAACGCACTTTCGACACATCCATAAATCCATCACCACATGTCTCCTTCAACTGTCGATGAATTTCAATTGGTTTCACACCACGCACGTTCAGAAAACGAATGATTGCGCGCTGTTCAAGTAAGGAAAACGACGCAATTTTAAGTATTTAAAACAGTTCTCATTCTCACCACTGGCGGTAAAATTCCATCTGCCGTACGGTGCTGCCATCTCTGGGACGTATTGACAATGAACGCGGCCTCATTTTAAAACAATGCACATTTTTCTATCTCTTTCCAGTCCATAGAAAAAAACAATCGGAGGCCTTAGAACTTGAATGCACCTCGTATTTGCAGGCGTTCGTGGACTTCATGAACACACACAACGACAGGATTTTTATTGATGACGGTGCTACCTGCCATCGTGCCTCAATTGTTCGCGGTTGGTTTGAAGAACAGTGCATTAAGTCGAATGATCTCGTCATCCACATCGTCCGACACGAATCGCTTCAGACATGTGTGAGACGTAACTGAGAGCTCAGTTCGTGAGCAAAATCCTGCGCCGACAACACTGTCGCAATTATGGACGGCTATAGGGGCAGCACGGCTCAGTATTTCTGCAGGGGACTTGCAACGACTTGTTGAGCCGTGCCACGTCGAGTTGCTGAACTACGCCGCTTAGAAGGACGTCCAACACGACATTAGGTCGTATCTCATGACTTTTTTCCCCTCATTGTATTACTCGGTTGAATTTCCCGCTTCGCTGAGGAACTTTGCAGCCCATTGCCGCTGGAGGGCTCTGGATTGTAGCGCGTAACATGGCAGTGTATATTATAACCGTACGGTGTGTCAAAACAGCCTGCTGTAATCCCTCTCGCCGGCAGTTGTGGCCGAGCGGCTCTAGGTGCTTCAGTCTGGAAGCGCGCTGCTGCTGCGCACGCAGGTTCGAATCCTGCCTCAGGCATGGATGTGTGTGATGTCCTTATGTTAGTTAGGTTTAAGTTGTTCTAAGTCTAGGGGACTGATGACCTCAGATGTTGAGTCCCATAGTGCTTAGAGCCATTTGAACCATTTTGAACCCAACAATCCGCATCTACAGGAGATGAACTCTTTAGACAAATTTGCGCAACTGTTGTAGGTGGTCAATCATACATCACGAGCGATATGTGCTTAAAGCAAAATTACGAGCCTGCAAGGTTTCTAGGAACAGCCGAAGCTCAAGGAAAGGAAGGTGGGTACCCTAGAGAGAAAAGAACAACACGGAAAACGAATGCAGGAGCTCTGACTGGCATTCAAAGCTCGGAAAAAGAGACTGTGGAACTGACGTGTTACCTAGTTGGCCGAAACGAAAAAAAGGAAATAAAAGAACGTTATGAGTAAAGGCATTAAAACGTATAAAACACACTTCAGGGATATACACAGATCTAACATATGTACCTGTCCGCAGCTCCTGGTCGTGCGGTAGCGTTCTCGCTGCCCACGCCCAGCTTCCCGGGTTCCATTGCCGGTGGGGTCAGGGATTTTCTCTGCCTCGTGATGGCTGGGTGTTGTGTGATGTCCTTAGGTTAGCTAGGTTTAAGCAGTTCTAAGTTCAAGGGGACTGATGACCATAGCGCTCAGAGCCATTCGAACCATTTTTAACATATGTACCTGCCACATACTCATGCATGTACGCTGCCGGGAAAAAGAATTAGCCTTTCAGTGGCTTCCAATTAACTCAAGATTTATTGATGCAACAGAGCATATGGAGTACTTGAATTGATTTCATCTACAGATCGCAAGCATAAGCGGTTCTGGGATACAATGAAACTACCCTTTCTGAAACTGCGCCGACCGCTGTAGCCGATTGTTCCTAGGCGCTTCGGTGCGGAAACGCACTGCTGCTACGGTCCAGGTTCGAATCCTGCCGCGGGCATGGATGTGTGTGATGTCTTTAGGTTAGTTAGGTTTAAGTAGTGCTAAGTCTAGGGCACTGAAGACCTCAGATGTTATGTACTATAGTCTCAGAGCAATTTCTTTCTTTCTTTTTTTTTTGTAGTCCCTCAGAAAAATGAAAGCACGATTTCGAAAAGTTCGTCTGCACGTGGAGTACCCTGTCCTTAATCGTGACAATGGCAGACCACAAACGAGCGCCGCGATATCTGCAACAATCCGACGCCTTGGATTCACTGTGTCATCGATCATTCTCCACGCAGTCCCAACTTGAGCCCACACAATTTTCATCTGTTTTCAGAAATTAAATACCACCTTCGAGGAATTCAGTTTGATAGTGATGACGCGCTGCTAGCAGAGATGAGGTTGGGGCTCCTTCGACTAAGTCAAACATTCCACAGTGACGGTATCAATAAACTGGTCCGTCGTTAAGAGAAATGTGGTCGTCGCCAGGGTAACTATGCTGTAAAATGAGTGTGTGGACACGAACAATGAAGATTTAGCATGTTAATCAAGTTGTATTATTAAAAAACTTTATAAGTTATCACATAAAAAAGTTGGATGTATTACTTTTCAGCACGTCTTTACAGTTCTAAATGAATTATTACTTATTCAAAGACATAGTCTCATTGATCCAGAAGCCTAACTGAATAAAAATTAGATAAAATGAAACTACTCCTCAATTACGTTTCTCATGCGTTACATTATAATTTTGAGAACTTCAATGGTTAGAAGCGGTTATAACACTGCAGCAGCATTTACGTAGCTTGTACTATGAAATACCAAATTTGGTTTATTACGTAGTATGTCCCCGACTGAACAAATAGTCCTGTCACGGAAAAGCCACGTATAACACTCCTGTCTGCTACTGCTGTCTGTTGCATTCTGCTCTCGCGTGTCTAGATTTATTTCTAGTTTCCTGTCCATTTTAGTTATTATTAAGTACTGATACCTTTTCTTTTCAATTTAAACTGAACTTTCACTATCCATTCTGTCAACTAATGTACAGGTTCGTGCCGCTGGACGATTTATGTTCACTGTATGTTTGTAAAATGCTAACTACTTATAATTTTTTCCCGCTTGTAGGTACAAATTGAACAACGTCCTGTCACGGTCGCCACGTATAACACTGCAGCAGCATTTACGTAGCTTGTACTACGAAATACCAAATTTGGTTTATTACGTAGTATGTCCCCGACTGAACAAATAGTCCTGTCACGGTCGCCACGTATAACACTCCTACCGTCTACTGTTATACCATAACCTCAAAACTGGAGGCAATTTACAAAACTGAATTATTTTGTTGGATTAATAATGGTATAAAGCAACAGGGCAGTGTTACCCTCTGCGAGGAATTTTGCTAGATTGACTGTGTTGTTCCTAACGGAGGTGGCTTATCGGAAATGAAAGTCAGAATTACGTAAATATTTGAATAGTAACAAACAAAATTTTGCCTAGCTATACTGTTTATAGAATAAGGGAAACGGTCGCCAGCCTAATTAGGCAAGAGAAAGATTAACGTTCTCGTTTAAGAAAGTAGGTATAAGTAATTATAACGGACAAACACAACCTAGACTTAGCCACGCGCGAGTGCAATGAACTCTGACACACACATATGTTTTAAGATTGAAGCTAACAGTTAGAGCAGCACAAACTATTTGCAAAATTATAACATATACCGAAACACACTATTACTTTCAGGCCTTAAAGAGATTATGGTTTTTTATAATTAGTGGTCTTCCCATTACTTGATACTCAGCATTAATACAATAGACAAACTGTGGATCTTGTTATATTATTAATATGCACTTCCTATACACAAGAGAGACATACACTTAACAACATGAGCATATAATGTTTCACAACTGCGGTTTTCCACTTTTACTACAGCGAAACACAATGTTGGCAAAATTTCAAGAAACTGACTCACCTTTTTGAATTTACTAGAGATATCAAGGTGATCATTTGCTAAGCAAAACTTTAGAAGCCTCGGTCTTAAGAACTTTTAATTTTGCAGTTGGCAACAGCACTTTAATAAGCAGTTTTAATAGGAATATTTTCAGCAAACAACATTTACTTTAACTAACTCTCTTGCCACATTAACTTTAACTTTCTTTATACTATGTTGAAGAGGCATTAATGAGCAAAATACTGGGCTTTAATGTTCTTTTAGTAAGGACACTCGGATATCACTTTAGCTCAAACGGAGAGGAACCTGAGAGGTGTTATGATGAGGAGAAAAATCAGGGTAGGTACATAAATTCAGATATAAATTACCTTATATTTCAGTACATTAGCATGTCCATTAAGCTGATCCTTCACTGTACATCATTATAGTATTACGTTGCAATGATTGCGCAATGTTGTGGCAACTGCATGTTGGTAGGTGGAATTGTAGGCAGAATTGCTGGACTCTGTCATTTCTTGGTGGCGATGATAGATACAAACTCCAGAATAGTTCCAGCTATTTATCCATTCATCCGAGGCCTTGAAAAGAAGCAGGAAAAGCCTCTCTCGGAATCAGCACAATATGCATCTTTTACATGGCAGTGCACGGACTCGTAGCTCGTCTCCGACTCGTAGCTCGTCTCCGACTCGTAGCTCGTCCCCGACTCGTAGCTCGTCCCCGACTCGTTGCTCGTCTCCGACTGACTCCTGTTCCACTTTTTTCACCTAGGCCAACCACAATTTGCGCGCGCTACTCAGTTCCGTTCCCGAGGAGAACCACTACACGTTTTACATACACAATAACTAAGAACCCTAAGTGAGGATCAGCAGTTTACATAACAGCAACCAAATACATTAAATAAGACAGAACATTTTCACATATTGACACTTCCACAAAAAATTATTCACACAAAATTACAATTATATACAGTAAGTTTTGTTCCCTCCAAATGGGACAAAGATTTTAAATTACAGATACACTACTTTGCATAGAATCAAATCAAGACACCAAAGTTTTAACAAAGAAAGGAGTATACAATTTTATGTTATCAATTCAATCAAACACATTTACAGAAGCTCAATGATGTAACATTAAATAAAACGAAAACAAAATAAAACCATCAAGCAGAAGAGCTATGGTGATACACGGTTCCTGTTTCTTCTGATTATTGCGTCACTTTTAAGTTCACAACTTTAGCTAATGAGCGTGGCTATACAGAGCCAGACGTACACAACTCTTGCATATGTAATGAGAGTTAATGAAAATCGTACATTGGAACGAATCAATTACAATATTTTTCAAACACGTTGTTTAACTAATTATGCCGCGATATAAATCATTACACGGTGGTTGATTGACAAGCATGCTAACAAGGCCGGAAACCTGCTGCAGGACAGATGATACTTGGAAGTAGGTGAGTATTTAATCGCCCGTTTACTGTAGTGGAACTAACTGAAATTATACCATGTTTTCTTGCTCCAAGTTAATTTGTTTTTCCCAGGCGCGTTACGCCAATTTCTTACTCTAAGGCGTTTTCAGTGGGTTCTAGAACGGTACAGTTATATTATTTTTAGATTTTCAAACATTTCATATCGCATTTTTTTATGTAAACAAGTAATTATTTACAGTTTGTTGGCATCTGTGTTATCTCTCACCTGGTCTGGAAATCGCACTAACACTTCATTTCCTAAACAGAAGCACTGCTTTGCTTTCCGAACTTTTCTTTCACACTGTTCACCATGTTTCCCCTTCTTCTTTTTGGTGCGCTATTATTCTTTTAGCACTACTTACAGTTATTTTTTCGAACAGTGTGCTTTCTTCGACGTAAATATTTTGAGTTCATTATGTGTTCCATCGTGTTTGGTATGTTACCAGTCTAACCTAGTACGTGTTGAAAACTAAAGCCTATTCATGATGTTGAAATCTGTGTGTGTGTGTGTGTGTGTGTGTGTGTGTGTGTGTGTGTATGCATGTGTGCATGAGAGAGAGAGAGAGAGCTGAATAGTGTATGTATGGTTTTTTTTTTTTCGAGTGTGTGTTTTGGAGGGGGGGGGGGGGGCGGATAGTGGTTTGGGTTATAGAGTGTTGAATATGAATGAGAGAGTGGTTGAAAGCATTGGAGAACACGTCATTTGAGTTATGATTTAAATGTTCTGTGGAGGGTTTCATGGACAACTGAGTGAAACTGAAAACAGACGATCCCAAAGCTTTAAACCACTCTATAAGGGTTATTGCATTCATATTCAATGCTCTACAACTCAAATTACCAATATCCCTTCCCCCCTTCCTACACACACACACACACACACACACACTAAAAAACATATACACACTATTAAGCTCACTCTGTCTTCTGTACACAAATACACACACACACACACACACACAAATGGTTGAAATGGCTCTGAGCACTATGGGGTTTAACTTCTGAGGTCATTAGTCCCCTAGAACTTAGAACTACTTAAACCTAACCAACCTAAGGACATCACACACATCCATGCCCGGAGCAGGATTCGGACCTGCGACCATAACGGACGCGCGGTTCCAGACTGTAGCGCCGCCTAGAACCGCTTGGCTACCCCGTACGGCCACACACACACACATATACACACACACACACACACACACACACTCACACAGATATAAACATAAGGGAAAGGCTCTAGTTTTCAACATGTACTTTGCTAGATTGGCAACATGTAGGTAAACAAACCAAACAGGAGGAAACACATTATGAACTCACAATAGCTACATCGAGACAACTAGTGGTAAAAGAATAATAGTGCACCACAAAGAAGTGGGAGAAACATGGTGAACAGTGTGAAAGAAAAAGTTCGGAATACATAATTGTGCTTCTGTTTCGAAAATGAAGTGGTAGTGTGACACCCAGACCAGGTGAGAGGAAACACAGAGGCCAACAATCTGTAAATAATTACTTATTTATATAAAAAACGCGATGTGAACTGTTTGACAGTCTAAAAATAACAAAAACTGCATCGTTCTACATTCCACTGAAAATGCCCTAGAGTAAGAAAAATGCGAAAGGCGCCTGGGAGAAATAAATTAATTTACAGCAAGAAAAGGCGTTTTTTTTTTTACCAAACAAGTATTCCTGTACTTGCTGCGGAGGATGTCCACGCAAACAAACTTGTTAAATTTAGTACATCTATTCTCATAAAATGTGTGTTGGATGCACTGTACCACAACGCAACCGTCATTGGTGGAGCAGGATGAAGCAGCATACGCTCTTGACCGGAGCAAGCGATATACAGGGTGTCAGGAGGAACTGTGCATGCTTTCAGGGCTGATAGTATTGGTGATTCTGAACAAAAAAACTTACAATGAATATATGTCCTTGTCTTAATCGTATGTGACATAATCTGATATAAAGCTGTTTGAAACTCTCGGTCGCCGTCACAAGTCCTTCTTCACTAGCACACACATGCGAATACAACCAAAGCGACATCAGACTAGCTAGTGTTGTCCTTACTGACAAGCGCAGATTGGACCCATAGTAGGAACTTCTCGCTTGTATTTTACATACGTGTACTCAAGAACAGGACAGTACGAATGAGCTCATATTGAAACGGAACTTGTAGTCCCGTTCCATATTTTTCCAATAAATTCCGTTACAGTAGAACTACAGCCGGAGTGTTTTGACTCTACAGAAGCGAATTCCGTGTATAACAAACAGAAGAGAATGGACCAAGTGGTGTTTATTTATTCATTTTACTTCATGTGTGCCACGTTCCCTTGTATCCTTTCCCTTATGCGACCTTGGACTGTATCAATGAGGTAGTATGTGATGTAGCAGAAAGCTCTGGTCAGAGGTCGTAGCATTGCACGTGTAGAGTCGTTCTGTGGTAGGATAATACCAACCCCCCAAACGTGAAGAAGTTTGGCAAAGATGGTGGGCAAGTCAAAGGATGGGCTCTGTTAGGTTGGCGAACCATCCCCTCCACCACCTTTTGAACGACTGAACGAAGAACGGTAGGCGAGGTTTCCGGTGGAGCACTTGTTCCTGGGTCGCGGCGCTGGACAGACATGGAGACGCAGCTCTCGATTTTGGTAATGCTAAGAAAGGTATTAGATTGTCTGAAATCTGATCGGTAATGAAGTCCAGGTGTTGAAATCTGGTGCGAGATTACCACTAAACCCCAAAGGGAATTTATTTTCATAATTCATTTGAATTTCAGTAGAACTTCGCGTTTGTGCCTTGCTCAGGCCACGCACCATGGGCCTTAAGCTCACGGTTCATATTACTGCTCTGTGCTTAAGGGAAATTCACTCGTTCAATATATATTAATCTGCTCTTTCATTTACAGTAATATTTTGGGGGAATTTTATTTATTTTCCATATGTTATCTTTGTGAACTAGCTTTCGCGCCATGTGGTCTGTTGGAGCAACCGCCACATTGATAAATTGTAGTTTCGGTCTGAAAATGTACACGATGAATAATCATACGATAGTGAGAGAGTGTAAAATAAGGAAGGAATAATCTTGTGTGTCCGTATTTTTTCTAGAATTCTGTTGGTACCCGAAACTTCGCCACGTGTGTTGAATAGCATTGAAGTGAAGATGTTTCTTGTGTTCCCCAATAACTATTTGATTTTTTGGCGATGCTGTGCGATAAGTAAAATACATGGTTTAAACTCGTGCCAATAGGAAAAGTATTGGATTTTAGTGCCCATTGATTTGATAAAGACTTGCGAAATACTCTTCCACCCTGACCCAGTTTTGCTTGTAGTGTCTTAGCTGAACTTATTCTGAGTCATCTGTAGCAACTGGATGTAATAAGCACGGGTTTAGGTATATCTGTGTGTTTGTATAAAATTATATTGAAGCCAGGTCTGCGCTCCCCTGTCCCATTCCATAATTACGTGGCTAAACTGAACCATGTAACTAGAGAGACCAGTTTTGATGATGTATATTGCAAGAGCACGACTAGTTGTTGAAATACCATCTGTACTGAAAAAATATCAATTAATCTCTACCCTCAACTGATTGTTTTCTAACTCTATCATAAATAATAGGTGAAAGTCAGTACCATAGTCGAACTCTGGGTCATGAAAGCAAATGAAAGCTATATACTGCCTATTAAGCCCTGTATGCGTGCCTTCTGCAGTGGTTCAAAAAAATATTGCGTTATTCGCTGCGTTCAAATTTTTATCAGTTGGTTAAAACCATCCGCTAGAAATTATTAATACCCGGTAATAACTCGCAGGGGTCAGTGAGAAACCATTTACCACAGACTGCAGCTTGCAGGAGTGGTAGGACTTGACAAAGCGACGGTAATCTTCCTACTTAGGGAGAGCTCTACCACCACCAGTAATCGAAGGTTACGTTGGAATATCTCAACACAGCAGCAAAATGCACTGCAGTTGCCGGCGGACTTACTGAACGATCTTTTTGAGGAAATGTACAGAATTAAACAAATCACTAGATCACAATGTTTCATTTACTATCACCTGAATTTTTCCTATTTCACAATTTAAGAATAGGACATATCTTCATATGAGGTTTCATGTTCAGAAACACTAATACTATAACCCCTCAAAGCATCTATCTTCTCCCCTGAGTCTCCCTGTACTCACTCAAATATGGTTCAAATGTCTCTGAGCACTATGGGACTTAACATCTGAGGTCATCAGTCCCCTAGAACTTAGAGCTACTTAAACCTAACTAACCTAAGGACATCACACACATCCATGTCCGAGGCAGGATTCGAACCTGCGACCGTAGTGGTCGCGCGGTTCCGGACTGAAGCGCCTAGAACCGCTCGGCCAATTCTTCCGGCTGTACCCACTCATCTAAACTATTAATGTATTAAGTACATCAATGTAAACAGATGATTTTGCATACCCATCAGCTTTCACTGGCAAACTGGTTAAGTGAGAGCCTAAACTTTAGGCTTTCGTCCTCAACCTAAAACAAGTTCTTCTCCTTCTGCATAACCCGGCCAACAGGTTGTTCCTGTCATTCGAAATTGCTCTTATCTGTCTCCCAAGAAATTCAGTGGTTGTTCCTGTCATTCGAAAGTGCTCTTATCTGTCTCCAAGAAATTCAATACTGATCATTCAGGAGACTCCATTACTCCACTCCCCCCTCCCTTCCCAATTACACTACCGCCGTATCATTACTTCGTTAGTTATTGCTGCTTTGGCTATTAGGTGAAGATAATTGCTGAAACTTCAAAGTTCAAGATATCCTAACTGCTCTGTATCCTTCTTCTAAAGTCTTTTACTCATTTCAATAACAATGACGTCACTTTCGGTCACAACCCCGTCTTCAAAGACCGGTCGCACCTGGGAAAAGTCTCATGGTACCAGCAAACTTCACATTCCCCGTAGTACCAAGAGCGAACGAAAGTCTTAGCAATTCGGTTAACCAACGCCTCTCGTTTTCTCTGGGAAAGACTAGGTGCATCTTCTGAGTTGTGACAAAATAACTGCTCTAATTCATTAAATGTACCGTACTTTATACTGTTATTTCGTGATATGTCAAATAGGTAATCAGACAAAGATGATATGTTACTACTACTACTACTACTACTACTGTACAGAGGAGATAGTGATTCAACAGAAGTGCAAATGGAGAACAACAGGACGTGAAACGGTAGCTGCAGATTGCCATTGCTGTGTGACACCTCAAAGCATGTCAGTGTACCTGCTGAAACAGCCACTGAAAGGAGGAATCCTGAGGCACGCATCAACCGCGCAGGACACATTATGTTCACAACGAGCGACATGCAGCGAGCAATGGAAACTGAGGACCGACCGATGAGGTAATACTATGCTCTAATCTGTCGTCGCTGTTACAAAGTACGTTCATCAACAAGCGCAGTTGTTCACGTAGGTACCCTTCTCTGTCCGTCGACGTCTGTGGCAACTGCAGAACATTCCACTGATAACACTTTGTGTTGGGGATTTTTCTTTCTAAGATGTTTGCATGATGCTGTTGTGTGTCATTAGTTGTCTAATTTACTTTTTACTACTCTGTATCGTGTTAATCGAAGTCCTATGCTCTGGTATCTCTTCTATTGTTAGTCCTTTGGATTCTATTCCATTACAGCATGTTTTTGTGGCTCTTCTCCATATTCTCATTTCTAGTGCTTCTAATTGTTTTCTTTCCTCGTTTCCCTAGAGTTTACCGTTCACAGCGATAGCCCCATATAAATGGTTTAATCGATTTTTTTTGTATACTAAGGTGGTTTTTGTCAATAACTTACTGTTGTTTTCGAAGACTTGTTTTTCCACTGCAATACTTACTTTAACAGCCAATATCTTTCTATGTGAATGATAACGAGAAAAAAGGCACGGTGATAGTGTGAGGAGATTACTAACATGGGTTTCGGAACAAATGAAGTTCTACATCTACGTGATTACTCTGCTATTCACAATAAAGTGCCTGGCGGAGGGTTCAATGAACCACCTTCAAGATGTCTCTCTATCTTTGCACTCTCGAACGGCACGCGGGAAAAACGAGCACTTAAATTTTTCTGTGTGACCCCTGATTTCTCTTATTTTGTCGTGATGATCATTTCTCCCTATGTAGGTGGGTGCCAACAGAATGTTTTCTATCTCCCCTATTTCACAGTAGTACAAAATGAGTTGCCCTTCTTTCTACTTTTCCGATGTCATCCGTCAGTCCCACCTAATGCGGATCCTACACCGCACAGCAATACTCCAAAATAGGACGGACAAGCGTAGTGTAAGCAGTCTCTTTGGTAGGCCTGTTGCACCTTCTAAGTGTTCTGCCAATGAATCGCAGTCTTTGGTTTGCTCTACACACAATATTATCTACGTGATCGTTCCAATTTAGGTTATTTGTAATTGTAATCTCTAAGTATTCAGCTGAATTTACAGCCTTCGGATTTGCATGACTAATCACGTAATCGAAATTTAGCTGATTTCTTTTACTACTCATGTGAATAACTTCATACTTTTCTTTATTCAGCGTCAATTGCCACATTTCGCAGCATACAGATATCTTATCTAAACCATTTTGGAACTCGTTTTGATCATCTGATGACTTTACAAGACGGTAAATGACAGCATCATCTGCAAACAATCTAAGACGTCTACTAAGATTGTCTCCTATGTCGTTAATATAGATCAGGAACAATAGATTTCAGTCTGGTGACAGTCTTTTCTACTTTCGTGGAGAAACGTGTGGCAGGAGCGATGGCGGTGTGGAGAAGACAGCGTCATAGGACCTTTTCTCCTCCATTCAGGATAGAACTCGGACTGCGTGTACACCAAATCTGAAAGGACCCACGATCATACATATGCCCGAAAAGAGCTTGAAATGTTGTGTGATGTGATTGGTGTCTGTGAGGATAGCTGTGCTGCCTCTGGATTGTTTCCTTCTGCTTGGCCTCACACGAACACCATCTCGGCCTGTTCCCCAAATGAATACCTGACCATTTTGCTGCTTGCAGTGCGCTACGTCAATTACACAGCTTGCAATAAACAAGGAACACAGGCACGTGGTCACAGGAACTCTCATTCGTCAGCTCCATCTACCGTGGCAAAGATTAATTTCCAGACACATATTCTTAGAACCTCTTTTTCTCCATTTCCAGACAGGAATCCCATCATTGCAGTTTGTCGGTTTTATTAACGTTCACACGGCTAAACTTAGACTGTGCGTTTCAATGGCTGATGGTTGGTTGATTTGGGGCAGGGGACCCAACACCGAGGTCATCGATACCACCCGATTAGGGTGGAGCTTCCCGGCATTTTCCTGAAGTGATTTAGGGAAATCGCGTGAAACCTAAATCAGGATGGGTTTGAACCGTACCCCCCCCCCCCCCCCCCCAAATGCGACTTCTGTGTGCTAACCACTGCGCCACCTCGCTGGGTAGAGCGTTTCTAATCTCAACTCATTAAACACATACTTCTCATGAGCTGCATCACTGTTTACAGTTTACACTGTTTTGCAGATCCTAATCTATTTTTGGTATGGTATTTATCTTACGTGCAATACTGATTTTGTAAATGACATTAGAAGATAGATTACAAAAGGCAAATTCACATACCATTTGCGTACTGAGAAAAACCCGTTTTACAGTGTTAACTTCAATAAAATATTTGGAATTATAAAGCTACTAGATTATTCAGTTTAGCAAGTAGTTAAGAAATGCAAAGGTAAATTTTCAAAGTGATATAAAGTTCTCGGAGAAGAAATAAAAACTTTGAGGTTTTCAGATGACAAAGTAAGTCTGTCGGAGACGACAAAGGATTTGGAAGATAATGTGATAGGAATAGACAGTGGCTTGCAAAGATGTTATAACTTGATTATCAATAAAAGCAAAAATATGGAACTAATCAGAATTAAACCAGGCGACGCTAGAGGTATCATTGTGGAAAACGAGAGGCTAAAAGTAGTACATGAATTTCGCTATTTGAGTGGCAAAATAACTGATAATGAGAAAAATAGAAAGGATATAAAATGCACACTATCAATAGAAGAGAAATAAATTCCGGGAAAGATAAATTTCTCAGCATTGAATACAAATTTACGTTTTATGAAGTATTTTGTAAAGGTATTTGCGTAGAGTGCAGCCTTGTGCGGATGGAAAACGTGAATCACAAAACTTCCAGACAGTATGAGAATAGGAGATCTTGAAATGTAGCGTTACAGAAGGATTCTGAAGCGAAAATGGCTAGATCTGGCAAGTTATGAGGTGGAACTGAATCTGTATGGAAAATAATGGCACGAATTATCCAAAAAAGGACCCGTTGGTAGGACATAACCTGAGACATCAAGGAAACGTCAATTTAGTAATGGTGGGAAGTGCGGATGGAAAAAATTGTAGTGAGAGAGAAAGGCTCTAATACATGAAGCAGAAACAAATGAAGTTATGCAGGAATGGAAAGAGTTTTACAGGATTGTCTAGCGTGGAATTTACTCATGCGATGATAGGGGAATCAGATAAGGAACCCATGTGTTAAAATTGGAGGAAGAACTTTGCTTTTAGAGCAGCAAAATAAGTCACGACAGCAGAATCGAAGACATTACATAAGGAATGATCAAAATGTGTTCGTTTACGGCTTATAAGCAACGTAGCGTGTATGTAAGTACCGTCATGTAGGTATTCGTATGTTTTCGACACGTGTGCGGTGTATTAGGAAACGTGAGCTATGGCGAAGATTTTACCAAATGCGTCTAAAGACGAACAACGTCCTGTTTTTCTTCCTCGGCTGCCGAAGGGCAAACACCGGTAGATAACCATCGTAGAATGTAGGATATGTATGGGGCTAGGACACACACTAGCACCCGCTCTGTAATCCTGATCTCTCCCCGTACGACTATCAGTACTGCGTTCTCTTAAAAAGGACCTAGAAGGGTCGACAGTTTCTGTCGGCCGAGGATGTGAAGCAAGGAAGATGTTTCGCTTCAGGTCCATTTGGATAAGAAGTTACAGTGAAGCCAACAGGTAGCAAAACTAAGCCAGAAGCTCAGTTCAGCGTCTTCTGCACTTGGAAGTATGTCTGAATGTGCTGACCCGAAGAAAAGCCTGGTGGCTTATTTCCAGTCCCTTGTGTGCACTGCACCAAAAGCAAATATAGTCTTATTAAGCAGAAGGGAGCAGTAAAAACATTGTATAACGAAGATAACAGAACATCTTATAAAAACGTATCTAAGCGTCATAGGACTGTTACAATCACATCCTAATAAGTTTCCTCCTTTATGATTTTTGTTGCTGATAGTAAGTATTTCAGTCCAGTTGAGCTGTAATTTACACAGTTACGAAACGACATTAAAAAATTTTTTTTTTCTTGCTGATAGTAAAAAAATTCAGTTCCAATTGAACTGTGATTTACACAGTCACGACACAAGATTCAAAACATAATTTTCATGTATACTTTGGCTCCGCATCTACAATTTAGAAGGGAACTGTGTACACAGGTGCGAAGATATTGACTAAGGTCCCATCCAACACAAAGGAAGGGAGAAAGATCATAGTTTAACGCCCCGTCGGCGCGCGGTCATTAGAGACGGAGCACAAGTTCGGATTACTAATGGGTGCTGAAGGATATCGACCGTATTCTTTACAAAGGAACCCATTTGCCTGGAGTCATTCACGGAAATGACAAAAAATCTGAATCTGGATGTCCGGACGGAGATTGGAACCGCCGTCCTCCAAGATGCGAGTACAGTGGGCTGACCACTGCGCTACCCCTCTTCATTATCCAACACACGGACAGAATTTGGGAATCAATACTAGCTGAAATGCAAAGTAAAAACATTATCTCATCCATCACCATTCCTACAAATTATCTGAATATCTGGATTCAGAGATTGAAGCTTTCTGTTAACTGCACGTCGAATGTTTGTTATAAAAGTACACGGTAAGTAGTAAGTGTAAACAAGGCTCCGTATTTACAGACGTAGGAGAATGTTTCATCCGAGTAACACCATTACAGTCAAGTAACTACGAATTAGAGAAAGAGCAGCTCCATACGAGAGCTAGTAAGGCAGTACTTTTTTCCTAAGTATTGGCTTTTTTAATAACTTACTCGTTTATATTTATACTAGCTGACCCAGCGAACTCTGTTCCGCCTTAAATCCAATAAATAATCAGATTTTGGATCAGCGGCTATTGCGACGTGTCATATGAACGATGTGTTTCAGATATTCGTTGCAGTTGCCCAGTATCGCCACGTGTAAGCACAATATCGCGTGTTTCCAAGTGTTCACCAACAATCAGGATGGCAACTTCATCGATTGTTGGAGCGTTAAATGTGCGTTTATGTGTTCCATATGGTCGTTTATCTGCTCTGATCACGATTTTGTAGTCATCATTTGGCATGTGCTCTAAAGCACTTTTGAACATCCTGACCAACGCATGATGTTCATGAAGTAGTTGCTGCAAATCTTGAAGAGTTGCTCTTTTCATTGCGGCATTGATCTCTTGATGTTGATCAAGTTGATCGTCCATGTTGCCCACGAAATATATTTGTAAAAATTCATGCTGTGCATCTTCGAGAGGTAGCAACAATCCAATTACATGGTGAATCTGTCCTTGTATCTAAAAAATAAAATATTGCTGATTTATAAACACTTTTTTTAGAATTAGCAAACATAATACGTACTAATAAGTATAGTAAGTTATTCTTCTACTATATTGTGTGTAAGTACAAAAATAAATAAATAACTTGAATGTCGGATTAAAGCCTCGTTCTTCGATACTGTCTGCCCCAACTGAGGCCATTTGGAAACAAATATTGTATTTTTCGGTGTTTGCAAGAAAATGACGTGATTCGGGTGTTTCGCCACAAGGCAATGAATGCAATGGCTCAGGTGGCGGAGTCAATAATGGCAATTTCACTAACCCACTAAGGCAGCACAATCCGTGCGTTTCTCTGGAAAACTTCAACGCGCCACAATACTCGCGAACAACGTCCATCCGCTCAATGCAAACGCAAAGGATGCAAGCAGCAATCAGTGCTGCAATCGTATCTAAACGCTGCTCCATTCAAATGATCACGTGATAAATCTCTTCTTGTGCGTCGAAAATTATCTACATGTTGATCTCAGTTGTTCGTTCGACGATTTCGCATTGCCAACAGAGCCGTTTGACGGCGTGCCTCACTTTGCTCTTGTGACTGAGAAGCACAAAGTCGAGCCATACTAACGCGGTGCTCTTCACGGGCAGTTTGTTACTCTTATTCAGTCCTTTCATTCGCAATGTTTTGTATCCTTCTTGCATTACGGCCTTCTCGAGGGATATTCGATCGTCTTGGTCGCGGCATTGTTAATGATGACTCAAAGAAAATACAGATTACTTCTTTAAATTTTTAATTAATGATATATACTGATACTTAACAATAGATGTTTAGCTGTCACTTGCGTTTTGCTATTCAATGTCAGACGCGTTTTTGTTATACCACGTTTTATAGCGGTCGAACGGGATAAAAAGTATCCTATGTCCGTCTCCTCGTTCTAAGCAACCTCTCCACCAACTTTCAGCCAAATCGGTCCAGCCGTTCTTAGTTATAAATAGTGTAACTAACACGACTTTCTTTTATATAGATTACTTTGCACATTTACATGGCATGAAGACGTATAGTGACAGTCAATTGCTGCGTTTTTGAAACTTCCCAGTCTTTTTTTAATGTGTACCTAGCCTCGCTCCGCATCCCTAAAGATTCTCCTCCTTTCTGGAATCTACAGAACAAGACGAATGAATGAATAAATGAATGAATGAACCAGCTGGGTCATATTGTTTTGTCTCCTACAGAGTTGCTGGAATTTCATTGGGTACCAGAACTACCGAGATGTACCAGCACACTAACAAAAAATGTAGTGCATATGAGAGGACACAGGATCCCGGTGTAATATTAAACAATGCCTATTAATTTACAAATCGCCTAGGCGTTGTTATGTCATCATTAGGTACGAAGAGTGTATGGCTCTGAAATGTCTGCGCGATCAGAGGTATTAAAACTACAGTATGTGCATCTACAGTGTATTTCAGTTGGTTTGTCGATTACATTAGATTGGATGTACTTTTCATTCTAGTGGATCCTCAGTGAGGAGAACGTCCAGGATGTAGGACATGTCTGAGAAACAAGGCTACACAACATATATTTACAGAGAAAAACAAATATGTTAATACACATTCCAAAGATGACAATTGAAGTGGTCCTGAAGAATGTGGAATGACTAAAAAAGGAAAACATATATTTTATTTAAAAGGAAATAAATAACACATCTCAAAGCATTTAAATGTTCAGTACACTGAGACACCTGTGATAATTCCTAGGCTGTTGTGGGCGTGCATCAAGAAATAGAAAAAAACATTTCACAGCATACATTTACAATGATCGCACTACTCCAATGACTAAGTACAGATGTCAGAATATACTTATACTCGCATTATTTGATATTACAAGTGTCGTTTCAAAGGTTCTGCATGCTGTAAGACAGAACTGAAGCAATAATTTATTTTACAAAATACCTCTACAGGCTTTCAACATACTGTCCATTATAGCTTTGACAGCTTCTGAAAGTTTTGACAACTGTTTTATTCCAAATAGGGTACCTTCATTGTTGAGTTGTCTGATACTAGTCACTACACTTGGAGCTTCATCACTTATTTCAAAACGTTTTCCAGGGAGCTCTATCTTCAATTTAGGAAACAAATCAAAATTTGGTCTGCTCATATCAGAACTATATGATGCATGGGGAAGTATTTTCCACCGATATTTGTCGAGTGTTTCTTACTCTGATAGGTAAGTATCGTTTACATTATCGTGGAAAATGAGGACACCAGCTGCAAGCACGTGAGGCCTTCTCTGACGAATTTTCTGGCAGTAGAAACAGATTTAGTATGCACCTGTTGCCGGCCGGAGTGGCCGAGAGGTTCTAGGCGCTTCAGTCTGGAACCGCGCGACCGCTAAGGTCGCAGGTTCGAATCCTGCCTCGAGCATGGATGTGTGTGATGTACTTAGGTTAGTTAGGTTTAAGTAGTTCTAAGTTATACGGGACTGATGACCTCAGATGTTAAGTCCCATAGCGCTCAGAGCCATTTGAACCATTTTTGAACGTACCTGTTACCAAAGTCTCCGGGGGTACTGGTGTTTGTAGCTATGACCACATTGATGTCAACGTCACCGTTTATTGGGGCACTGGTGTTTGTATCTATGACTACCCTTATGTTATCAGCTTCACGTTTCATTGTTGGCGGTGGAATATTGTCGATCGTGCAGAATCGGAACTTTTCTAGTATGAGGAGTCATATTTCAGTCCTGGCTCAAACTCTCGTATCCAGGTTTCATCAAGTGCAACATTCTTTTTCAGAAAATATTCTCGTTCTGATAGATAGCGTAGAAGCAATTCTTCTGCAATTATTTCGTCACCTACTTTCAGCTCTTCTTTCACATCATGCGGAACCTATCTGGCAGCAACTTTGGTCATCTTTAACTTTTCACTTACGGTTCTTTAAACTGAAGTGACAGAGATTCTAGCCTCAAATAAAATTTACTCTCATGTTTTCCGTCTATCCTCTCTCATAATATCATTAATAATAAGATGAGAGGTGTGTTTAGTCTGATGCAATTGATTGCCTTCCACTTCTTGGGTTGTCCTCAGTTCTCACCCGACCTTCACGGAAACGAGCAGACCTCCGTGATACTATGCCACGATCAAATGGTTCAAATGGCTCTGAGCACTATGGGACGTAACATCGGAGGTCGTCAGTCCCCTAGAACTTAGAACCACTTAAACCTAACTAATCTAAGGAGAGCACACACATACATGCCCTAGGCAGGATTCGAACCTGCGACGTAGCGGTCGCGCGGTTCCTGACTGAAGCGCCTAGAACCACTCGGCCACACCGGCCGACTCTGCCACGATCCACTACAGTATGCCCATACACCTTTCCCAAAGTGTTGTAGATTTCCGTTGGGTTCTTTACATGTAGTGATTCGATTTTGACGTAGGAACTCTAGTCACTCCGTTTAATATGACCTGACTCGACTTCAGCTTCCATTTGAAAACTCAGTTGCTCATAACACAGCCAGGTAAAATAGCAAACACATACATGACCTTCACGCCTAAAGTCTCGCTCACAACTGATATTAACTTCAAGTCGGTCACACCACCACACAGGCCGCGCATGCACAACGTGCAGGACTTTCGGAATTACTCTTGAACTGGTAATATAAACAAATCAGTTGCTTCTGCAAACAAATCAATCAGTGTGTTAGAAGAAGTTGGCCACCAATAAAGCCTTTCGCCCCCTCTTAAACTGAACTTTATTAATAGTTCACATTTTTATGAGTGCTGGCTAGTTACTGAAAATGTGTGTTCCTTAAGAATGGACACATTTCTGGACCAAAACATGTGCCTTTAAATCTTGGTAGAGATTACTCTTCTTTCTAGTATGTGAAGATTATTCCTTTGTTCAAACACTACAACTGTTGACATTTGTTTTAGGAATAAAACAAGACGAATTATTTAAGTAAAGTGCTTACTTAAAATATGTGACTCATTATATAATGAAATACGCGACAAACAACGACAGTTTTTCTGAGAAGACAAATAAGTTGTACAACACAGAGTAAACTTTCATGACACGTTACAAGGGGCTGACTGAACAAGATAATCTGGTCCTTAGAGGTCCAGTATTACAGACAGGTAAACAGTCATAAAAGAGCGACAGAAAATGAGTGTCCTTGAGGAGCAGAGATCAACCTCCTATAGGATGTATGTGTTACGTACACTTCACAAATTGGACATCGCCGAGATTCAAGAAATGTTCGAAACAAACCATAAACTTGCACCATAGTTCAAATGGCTCTGAGCACTATGGGACTTAACTTATGAGGTCATCAGTCCCCTAGAACTTATAACTACTTAAACCTAACTAACCTAAGGACATCACACACATCCATGCCCGAGGCAGGATTCGAACCTGTGACCGTAGCGGTCACACGGTTCCAAACTGAAGCGCTTAGAACCGCACGGCCACACCGGACGGCACTTGCACCATGAACACCGAATGAAAAATGACGGGTCACAGTGATCACAAAGTTTCGCCCCATCAATATCCGCGGTGAACTTTGTAGGAGTTACAAACAGCGCAAGACGTTCAGCCAGCTATCCACTCTTAAAGAACGCGTGTATAATATTATTTGTGTAATGAGGTGATGAGAACTGATGGAATATGAAGCCATGCAACCGAATGAATTAGTCTGGTTATCCTTTATGGCTTAGTTGCAAATAGTGTGACAATATGTTTTAGATGCATCCAGAGGCTGAATTTGACCACTGGTTCAAGGCGGTGGTATGAACAGCTGTATCATACGATGCGGACTGCTATGTTACAAACTTTTCAGGAGGGATAGTTTACTCTAAAGCAATGTGGTTTTACACAGAGACCAGGAATCAAGCAAAAGCAAGTTATTTTGGCCACCTACTTGCCAAAGCAGTGCTCATACGGTAATTGTAATTCTCTTACAATCATTTTCCAACTCTTCCCTGCTGTGACGTAAATATTCCCTACTCCCTTGTAAAATTACGCACACGAGAAAGAATGTTAGAGGGCAGATTACCTTCAACTTCTCGCAACACAATAAATAACTGATGTTGTTGTGGTCTTCAGTCCTGAGACTGGTTTGATGTAGCTCTCCATGCTACTCTATCCTGTGCAAGCTTCTTCATCTCCCAGTACCTACTGCAACCTACATCCTTCTGATTCTGTTTAGCGTATTCATCTCTTGGTCTCCCTCTACGATTTTTACCCTCCACGCTGCCCTACAATACTAAATTGGTGATTACTTGATGCCTCAGAACATGACCTACTAACCGATCCCGTCATCTAGTTAAGTTGTGCCACAAACTTCTCCTCTCCCCAATCCTATCCAATACCTCCTCATTAGTTATGTGATCTACCCATCTAATCTTCAGCATTCTTCTGTAGCACCACATTTCGAAAGCTTCTATTCTCTTCTTGTACAAACTATTTACCGTCCATGTTTCACTTCCATACATGGCTACGCTCCATACAAATACTTTTAGAAACGACTTCCAGACACTTAAATCAATACTCGATGTTAACAATTTTTTCTTCTCAAACGCTTTCCTTGCCATTGCCAGTCTACATTTTATATCCTCTCTACTTTGACCATCATCAGTTATTTTGCTCCCCAAATAGCAAAACTCCTTTACTACTTTAAGTGTCTCATTTCCTAATCTAATTCCCTCATAATCACCCGACTTAATTCGACTACATTCCATTATCCTTGTTTTGTTTTGTTCATGTTCATCTTATACCCTCCTTTCATGACACTGTCCATTTCGTTCAACTTCTCGTCCAAGTCCTTTGCTATCTCTCACAGAATTACAATGTCATCGTCGAACCTCAAAGTTTTCATTTCTTCTCCATGGATTTTAATACCTACTCCGAATTTTTCTTTTGTTTCCTTTACTGCTTGCTCAATATACAGATTGAATAACATCGGGGAGAGGCTACAACCCTGTCTCACTCCCTTCCCAACCACTGCTTCCCTTTCGTGCCCCTCGACTCTTATAACTGCCATCTGGTTTCTGTACAAATTGTAAATAGCCTTTCGCTCCCTGTATTTTACCCCTGCCATCTGGTTTCTGTACAAATTGTAAATAGCCTTTCGCTCCCTGTATTTTACCCCTGCCACCTTCAGAATTTGAAAGAGAGTATTCCAGTCAACATTGTCAAAAGCTTTCTCCAAGTCTACAAATGCTAGAAACGTAGGTTTGCCTTTCCTTAATCTAGCTTCTAAGATAAGTCGTAGGGTCAGTATCGCCTCACGTGTTCCAATATTTCTACGGAATTCAAACTGATCTTCCCCGAGGTCAGCTTCTACCAGTTTTCCCATTCGTCGGTCGAGAATACTCGTTAGTATTTTGCATCCGTGACTTATTAAACTGACTGTTCGGTAATTTTCACATCTGTCAGCACCTGCTTTCTTTGGGATCGGAATTATTATATTCTTCTTGAAGCCTGTGGATATTTCGTTTGTCTCATACATCTTGCTCATAAGATGGTAGAGTTTTGTCAGGACTGGCTCTCCCAAAGCCGTCACTAGCTCTAATGGAATGTTGTCTACTCCGGGCGCCTTGTTTCGACTCAGGTCTTTCAGTGCTGTGTCGAACTCTTAACGCAGTATCATATCTCCCATTTCATCTTCATCTAAATCCTCTTCCATTTCCATAATATTGTCCTCAAGTACATTGCCCTTGTATAGGCCCTCTATATACTCCCTCCACCTTTCTGCTCTCCCTTCTTTGCTTAGAACTGGGTTTCCATCTGAGTTCTTGATATTCATACAAGTGGTTCTCTTTTCTCCAAAGGTCTCTCTAATTTTTCTGTAGGCAGTATCTATCTTACCCCAAGTGAGATAACCCTCTACATCCTTACATTTGTCCTCTAGCCATCCCTGCTTAGCCATTTTGCACTTTCTTTCGACATCTTTTTTGAGACGTTTGTATTCCTTTTTGAGTGCTTCATTTACTGCAATTTTTATATTTTCTCCTTTCATCAATTAAATTCAGTATCTCTCCTGTTACCCAAGGATTTCTACTAGCCCTCGTCTTTTTACCTACTAGGTCCTCTGCAGCCTTCAATACTTTATCTCTCAAAGCTACCCATTCTTCTTCTACTGTATTTCTTTCCCCCATTCCTGTCAATGGTTCCCTTATGCTCTCCCTGAATCTCTGTACAACCACTGGTTCTTTTAGATTATCCAGGGCCCATCTCCTTAAGTTTCCATCTTTTTGCAGTTTCTTCGCTTTTAATCTACAGTTCATAACCAATAGATTGTGATCAGAGTCCACATCTGCCCCTGGAAATGTCGTACAATTTAAAACTTGGTTCCTAAATCTCTGTCTTACCGTTATGTAATCTACACTCCTGGAAATTGAAATAAGAATACCGTGAATTCATTGTCCCAGGAAGGGGAAACTTTATTGACACATTCCTGGGGTCAGATACATCACATGATCACACTGACAGAACTACAGGCACATAGACACAGGCAACAGAGCATGCACAATGTCGGCACTAGTACAGTGTATATCCACCTTTCGCAGCAATGCAGGCTGCTGTTCTCCCATGGAGACGATCGTAGAGATGCTGGATGTAGTCCTGTGGAACGGCTTGCCATGCCATTTGCACCTGGCGCCTCAGTTGGACCAGCGTTCGTGCTGGACGTGCAGACCGCGTGAGACGACGCTTCATCCAGTCCCAAACATGCTCAATGGGGGACAGATCCGGAGATCTTGCTGGCCAGGGTAGTTGACCTACACCTTCTAGAGCACGTTGGGTGGCACAGGATACATGCGGACGTGCATTGTCCTGTTGGAACAGCAAGTTCCCTTGCCGGTCTAGGAATGGTAGAACGATGGGTTCGATGACGGTTTGGATGTACCGTGCACTATTCAGTGTCCCCTCGACGATCACCAGTGGTGTACGGCCAGTGTAGGAGATCGCTCCCCACACCATGATGCCGGGTGTTGGCCCTGTGTGCCTCGGTCGTATGCAGTCCTGATTGTGGTGCTCACCTGCACGGCGCCAAACACGCATACGAATATCATTGGCACCAAGGCAGAAGCGACTCTCATCGCTGAAGACGACACGTCTCCATTCGTCCCTCAATTCACGCCTGTCGCGACACCACTGGAGGCGGGCTGCACGATGTTGGGGCGTGAGCGGAAGACGGCCTAACGGTGTGCGGGACCGTAGCCCAGCTTCATGGAGACGGTTGCGAATGGTCCTCGCCGATACCCCAGGAGCAACAGTGTCCCTAATTTGCTGGGAAGTGGCGGTGCGGTCCCCTACGGCACTGCGTAGGATCCTACGGTCTTGGCGTTCATCCGTGCGTCGCTGCGGTCCGGTCCCAGGTCGAAGGGCACGTGCACCTTCCGCCGACCACTGGTGACAACATCGATGTACTGTGGAGACCTCACGCCCCACGTGTTGAGCAATTTGGCGGTACGTCCACCCGGCCTCCCGCATGCCCACTATACGCCCTCGCTCAAAGTCCGTCAACTGCACATACGGTTCACGTCCACGCTGTCGCGGCATGCTACCAGTGTTAAAGACTGCGATGGAGCTCCGTATGCCACGGCAAACTGGCTGACACTGACGGCGACGGTGCACAAATGCTGCGCAGCTAGCGCCATTCGACGGCCAACACCGCGGTTCCTGGTGTGTCCGCTGTGCCGTGCGTGTGATCATTGCTTGTATAGCCCTCTCGCAGTGTCCGGAGCAAGTATGGTGGGTCTGACACACCGGTGTCAATGTGTTCTTTTTTCCATTTCCAGGAGTGTATCTGAAACCTGTCAGTATCTCCAGGCTCCTTCCATGTATACAACCTTCTTTTATGAATCTTGAACCAAGTGTATCTATGATTAAGTTGTGCTCTGTGCAAAACTCTATCAGGCGGCCTCCTCTTTCATTTCTTAGCCCCAATCCATATTCACCTACTACAATTTCTTCTCTCCCTTTTCCTACTACCGAATTCCAGTCACCCATGACTATTAAATTTTTGTCTCCCTTCACTATCTTAATAATTTCTTTTGTTTCATCATACATTTCTTCAATTTCTTCGTCATCTGCAGAGCTAGTTGGCATAGAAACTTGTACAACTGTAGCAGGCGTGGGCTTCGTGTCTATCTTGGCCACAATAATGCGTTCACTATGGTGTTTGCACTCCTATTTGTTTTATTCATTATTAAACCGACTCCTGCATTACCCCTATTTGATTTAGTATTTATAACCTTGTATTCACCTGACCAGAAGTCTTGTTCCTCCTGCCACCGAACTTCACTAAATCCCACTATATCTAACTTTAACCTATCCATTTCCCCTTTTAAATTTTCTAACCTACCTACCCGATTAAGAGATCTGACATTCCACGCTCCGATCTGTAGAACGCCAGTTTTCTTTCTCCTGATAACGACATCCTCTTGAGTAGTCCCCGCCCGGAGATCCGAATGGTGGACTATTTTACCTCCGAAATATTTTACCCAAGAGGACGCAATCATCATTTAATCATACAGTAAAGCTGCATGCCCTCGGGAAAAACTACGGCCGTAGTTTCCCCTTGCTTTCAGCCGTCCGCAGTACCAGCACAGCAAGGCTGTTTTGGTTAGTGTTACAAGGCCAGATCAGTCAATCATCCAGACTGTTGCCCCTGCAACTGCTGAAAAGGCTGCTGCCCCTCTTCAGAACCACACGTTTGTCTGGCCTCTCAACAGATACCCCTCCGTTGTGGTTGCACCTACAGTACGGCTATCTGTATCGCTGAGGCACGCAAGCCTCCCCACCAACGGCAAGATCCATGGTTCTTGGGGAGAGGAAAAATTACTATCCAGCCAATTTTCCATACAGATTGACATTCGGAATGATTGTATATACGAATGCGTCAAGTCATTGATGTTAGTTGATCTTGACACAACTCTCTTGGTAGTTCTAATTTACAGGATTCCTGTCATATGCATTTGCTCTTCAGATCCAGATTGCTAGGGGTTCAAAACAAATTCCTTACTGAACAACGGGATAAGTTTGTTTATCTCATCTACATGTTTTCGGGCCAATTCCGAAGTTTACTGTGCGTCGTCAAGTAGACGCTTTGTTTGAAATTTCATTGTCTTAAATTTTCCCATTCTTTTGCACTCTTTGAAGTTATGCAGCCAAACGCAATTCCCTTCAAATCAGTGTAATCTGTGTCACTCTCAGTTCGTTGTGCATAACGTCATAGCTCACTGGCTCCTACATCCTGTAAAATGTAGCGAGCGTCCTTCAAATGCACAAACATCAGTTTTGGTAACAAGTACGCCTTGTCCTCCCTTGAATACCCGTAGTTTTTTTCGTGCACTACACGATCATATTGCTGCAGACTTACACTACTTGATCAACACTATCCGGACACCTGGCTGAAAATGACATACAAGTTCGTGGCGTCCTCTATCGGTAATGCTAGAATTCCTCCAAGAACGGGACCAACGACGACTGAAGAGAATCCTTCAACGTGACAGAAGTGCAAGTCTTTCGCAAATTGCTCCAGATTTCAGTCTTGAAGACAACTTCCACTCTGGCAGGCATAAGTTCAGTCAGGTGCTGGAAGGTCTCTAGGGCAATGGCAGCCCACTCTTCACGGAGTGCTGCACTGAGAAGACGTATCGATGTGGGTCGGTGAGGTCTGGCAGGAAGTAGGCGTTCCAAAACATCCCAAAGGTTTTCTGTAGGATTCAGGTCAGGGCTCTGTGCAGGCCAGTCCATTGCACGGATGTTATTGTCGTGTAACCACTCCGTCACAGGCCTTGCATTACGAACAGGTGCACGATCGTGGTGAAAGATGCGATAGCCATCCCCGAATTGCTCTTCAACTGTGGGAAGCGAGAAGGTGCTTAAAACATCATGTAGGCCTGTGCTGTGACAGTGCCACCAAAACAACAAAGGGTGCAAGCCCTCTCCATGATAAGCACGACCACACCAGAACACCACCGCCTCCGAATTTTTCTGTTGACACTACACACGCTGGCACATGACGTTCACCGGGCATCCGCCATACCCACACCCTGCCATCGGACCACCACTTTGTGTACCGTCATTCGTCACTCCACACAACGTCTTTTCACTGTTCAATCGTCCAATTTTTACGCTCCTTATACCAAGCGAGGCGTCGTTTGGCATTTACCAGCGTGATGTGTGGCTTATGAGCAGCCGCTCGAACATTAAATCCAAGTTTTTTCACCTCCCGCCGGTCATAGTACTTGCTGTGGACTCTCAAGCAGTTTGGAATTCCTGTGTGATGGTCTGGATAGATGGCTGCCTGCTACATGTTATGACCTTCTTGAACTGTCGGCGGTGTCTGTCAGTCAACAGACGGAGACGGCCTGCACGCTTTTGTGCTGTACGTGTCCCTACATGTCTCCACATCAGTATCACATTGGAAACAGTGGAGGTAGGGACGTTTAGGAGTGTGGAAATCTCGCGTACATACGTATGAAATAAAGTAACACCCTATCACCTGACCACGTTCGAAGTCCGTGAGTTCTGTGGAGTACCTGGCAATAGGTGGCAGAACAGTGCACCTAATATGAGAAATGTATTTTTTGGGGGGTATCCTGATACTTTTGCTCACATACTGTATTCTAAATCCCTTTTTTCTTTTCTTTTGCTGTGCTGCGGATGGTCATCAGTGTATTTAATTATGTTTGGTAATAGCTCTAGGACAACGACTGTCCTTTACTACATTTTACAGGAGATGGGATTTGAGGAGCCCTATTCGGTAAGGATGATGTTACATGGCTGAAAGCTGCTTCAATATAACTTTCATTTTTTAAGGACAAGCCGACAAGCGTTCACGACACCATAAATTTCTCCTACTCTTCTTTCAGAAACGTCAGTATTTCATCCGCCACTTCTTTCTCACTCTGCGAAATTCCTTGGGTCCCGTTGTGACCAACTATCAACTTCGGCCACTGTTGTAAAAATAATGCAATGTTTGTAACGTTTATGCCTGTCATTGCTCTGCTTTGTATCAACAGCACTAATGTTGTGAGTTACTCGTCGCAGTTCAACTACGCACTGTAATCCGATGCTGTGCTTGTCATTGGATACCTCTACTACCGCCCCTGTTGCCATTAGCAACCATTACATTGGTTGCATGGTAGACAATATGTGGGGCGTCGTATCCCGTAAACATCATTGGCCTTTAGCGACCTTGGACTCATGAGGTTTCTTGTAAGCTTGACGAGTAGAGTTACTAATTTCCATTATTTAAGTGTAAGTCATCTTCCTCCATTTCTGGATGTTGTGCAAGACTTTACGTTGCAGCTTGTTTAAGGTCTCCAATCCCACAAATTAATCACATCCACACATATTTGTTTAATGTTTTGGTTAGGATACATTCAACATCCGTTATGTAATCGAGGAAACACATTTGAACCATCAGTTGTTTTTATTTGAACCTCAGTATCTACGGGTTTCGGTCATGCGCCATCTTCGCAGGATATCTACCAAAACCACAAAACATGACAAGTAATGTACATGGGAAAATAAAAAAATCCAAAATTCATAGTAAGTACATATGCGTAGCCTGTTCATGAACACTTACAAGGCTAAAAGAGATCAGGTGAATACATAAATAACTTTTTTGGGTATGACAGAAAATCCAAAGCGTCATAATATTATTAAGAAAAGAACACGGCATATTCCACGGAAGTCTAATACGGATGTGGTCAACTCAGCTGCATGTAACGTAATGATGTACAAAAGGATAAAAAACCAAAGCGATATCATAAGAGCTACACATCGTAGCTTCCGTATGTAAGACAAGGAACATATCAAAACACAGTACGTGAGACGGAAAGCGAGGAAAGGTCTTATCGAAACTTTTGGATTTTGAGTTATACTAATTTATAATTTTTACATTAATCATCAAATTTTGAACAGTTTGTTAATATATGAAATAACGCACTTTACACTTCTAATTTATTGCCATAGTTTAAACAGACAGATTTACGAGACAAATTCGGTATATATATTAAGCTCAGAATGGCAGTTGTCAAATGGTACAGACTTTTGTAAGTTAACATTACATAATAAGTGCTTAGCCTCTTCAGATCTAGGGCACATTACAGTGCCCAAAAACTTAAAACCAAATAAATTAGGGCTGAGTAATCAAATACAGCGGTATGAGAACAGGCAGAATACGGCGATGTTACAGTCGGCGCACGAGCAATGGGACACAGTATCTCAGAAATAGCGATGAAGTGGAGATTTTCCCGTTCGACCATTTCACGAGTGTACCGTCAATAGCACGAATCCGGTAAAACATTAAATATCCGACATCGCTGCTGCCGTAAAACATCCTGCAAGAACGGGACCAACGACGACTGAAAAGAATCCTTCAACGTGACAGAAGTGCAAGTCTTTCGCAAATTGCTGCAGATTTCAGTGTTGGGCTATGAACAAGTGTCAGCTTGCGTGCAATTCAACGAACAATCGTCGATATGGGCTTTTGGAGCCGAAGGACCGCTCGTGTACCCTTGAGGACTACATGACACAAAGCTTTAAGCCCCGTCTGGACCCGTCAACACTGACATTGGACTGCTGATGACTGGAAACATTGCTGCATGGTCTGACGAGTCTCGTTTCAAATTCTATCGAGCGGATGGACGTGTATGGGTATGGAGACAACCTCATGAATCCATGGACCGTCCGCACGACTGCTACGGTCGCAGGTTCGAATCCTGTCTCGGGCATGGATGTGTGTGATGTCCTTAGGATAGTTAGGTTTAAGTAGTTCTAAGTTCTAGGGGACTGATGACCTTAGAAGTTAAGTCCCATAGTGCTCAGAGCCATTTGAACCATTTGAACCACGGACCGTGCATGTCAGCAATGGACTGTTCAGGCTGCTGAAGGCTCTGTAATAGTGTTGGGCATGTGCAGGTAGAGTGATATACGTCTAAACAGGACTCTGATAGGTGAGCCGTACGTAAGCATCCCGTCTGATGATGTGCATCCATTCATGTCCATTGTGCATTCTGACGGACTTGGGCAGTTCCAGCAGGACGACACGACACCCCAGACGTCCCGAATTGCCACAGAATGGCTCCATTAACACTCTTCTGAGTTCAAACACTTCCGCTGGCCACTAGATTCCCCAGATGTGAACATTATTGAGCGTATCTGGGATGCCCTCCAACGAGCTGTTCAGAAGAGATCTCCACCCCTTCGTACCCTTATGGATTTATGGACAGCCCTGCAGGATTCATGGCATCAATTCCCTCCAGCACTCCTTCAGACATAAGTCTAGTCCTTGCCACCCCATGTTGTGGCTCTTCTGCTTATTCGCGTGGGCCCTACTCGATATTAGTCAGGTGTACCAGTTTCTTCCTCGTAAAAGGGACCTTTAGTCTTTCGTGGCATTACTGTATTCACAAAAGCGTCCTTCTTTCGTACAAAGCTACTCTGAGCTCCTTCTGTGTCTATAAAATTTAGGAGGCGTATAACCATCTGAGAGATGCAGAAATGTGGTCTCTTGTCGGACCAATGTTATTTTCCCATAATGACAAGAGATCCTTTCTCAGAAGACTGACATCGATTGCTTTTAATGATATTACTGACTTATGTTGGATTCAAACAACTAAGAAATCGATACTAGCGAGCACAGAAACAAATAAATCACTGCAATATACAAGGAAGATGTATTTCAGACGTTATCAAACGTTTCGACTTGTACCGAAAATTTTTCTTCTCCGACAAGAAGTCCATTTTTGCTTTCAGTCTCACAGACAGGGTGTTTCAAAAGTGATGGTCAATATTCAGGGATACCATAGAAACGATCATTCGAAACAAAAAAGTTAAGTAAACATGAGTTCTAAAACGCATACATTAAGATCTAAGAGCACTTTTTGATTCTCGATACAGTGATACAAATCTCTTCTACTGTAAGCTGTTTGCTTTCCATATTTCAGGAAGAAGAAACCGGAAAACAGGAAAAAGAAGTCCCGTAAACATGTGCTCTAAAATGCATACCTTAAAGGTTATGAGCACTTGTCCATTAGAAGAGTTGTGTTTCGAAGTAGCGAAGATAAACAAGTGCTCATAGCTCTTAAGGCCTGCGTTTTGGAGCACGTGTTTACTGGACACATTTTCCTTGTTTTGGTTCTTACTACCACTTCCCAAAATATGGAAAGCAAAGAGCTAGTAGTAGAAGAGATATGTTTCAAATCATCGAAGTGCAGGAATTGCTTATAGCTATTAAGGTAAGCGTTTTAGGGACCATATTTACTCAACTTTTTATTTAGAATGATCATTCCTGTCATACCCCTGAATACTGACCATCAATTCTGAAGTAAAGCTGTGAGGACGGGGCGTGAGTCGTGCTTGGGTAGCTCAGTTGGTAGAGCACTTGCCTACGAAAGGCAAAGGTCCCTAGTTCGAGTCTCGGTCCGGCAAACAGTTTTAATCTGGCAGGGAGTTTCATATCAGCGCACACTCCGCTACAGAGTGGAAATCTCATTCTGGAATTCTGAAACACCCTGTATGTCAAAGTTTACATCTAGAACTGGATGGGAGCCGAAGACAGATAGATAGAACATCTTTGGAAGTCATCTCAGTCGGCATGCAAAGTAAACAAAGGTGAAAGTGAAGTTACAGTGCTGAGACCTGTAACAGTCACATACAATAAAAGAGTTATGTGCTTGTAATTAAAGTGTCTACTTCTCTACAGACTTTATGTACAACACGTTCCTATTTATCATTAAAATATTATAGTTTTTATTACTGTTTGTTGTAAGTTGGATGGTGAATATGCAACAAGATGATTATGTTCTCATTGCTGTAACAAACAGTCGGTTAGTGTAACAAAGATATATTAAGAAGATTTATTTCTTCCAAGAGATAGTTATATGATCGTCCCTCGCACTAACCACAGCACCAACTCTGTTACGAATCTTAAGAAAATCCAAGGTGTTGTGTGTTATTCTTTATTCTTTTTAAAGGAGATGGCCCCGGAAGGTGAGGTCTGACAAGTGCGTGGTTTACGTATCCTTACTGGCCACTTGAGCCCAAGAAACAATCGTTTTCCGGCAGGCTGGACGGAGAGATGGCTTCCGGACGACGAGACGGCTGGAGCTATCAAGAGCTGCCGGAACCGCGAATGAGTGACCGCACTGGCCCCGGAACACTGGAGGAGAGTAGCGGTCGCGGGGCTGAGATTGAAGATGTGGCCGCGAGCGCGGCGTGGAACACGGGGCCTTTGTTGGCAGCTGGCAGGTCTTCTCTCCGCCCCTCCCCTCCACCCTCACCACCCCCTCCTTGCCCGCGGCTTTCCCACCCTCGCAGCGCCAGATTTCTGCTACATCGACCGCGGCCGCCTCCAACAGATCCGCTCCGTTCAGCCGCGGAGACTTAGTTCGCCCCGAAGGCCAAGGGGGGGCGGGTGGCGGAAGGCAGAGCGGGCGAAAGCGTAGTGGCGGTGGGCTGGGCGCGGGAACCTGATGAAGAAAAGGAAAAACACGCTCGCAGCCTTTCAATTTCTATCAGCGGCGGCAATCTTTACCCCGACTCCTGGCGCATGGCTGTTGCCGCAGATGGAGCCGTGTTACGAGTATTAGAGCACTGGGCCTTCCCTGCAGATCGGCGAAGCGGACCCCGGCGGAAAAAAATAAGCACCGCCGACACCCCCTCGCACCGCCTCGGCGCTTTCTTACTCTGAGCGGAGTACTTGTGTTAAGGACAGCCGCATTCGCACGAAGCGAAAAGCAATCAATCGGTCTTCGAGAGACTAAGGGCGGAATACTTCTGTTAAAGACTGCCGAAGCCCTGCCAAGGAGGATTCTGTCATTCAGAGCTAGAAAGTTCAAGCTTAAATTTACAGAATGGCATGGCTTCCACGAAGTTACTAGTTCAATAAAAGAGCATTTTACTCAGCACAATCAGCTAATCTTGAGCCGGTGCTCAATCAAAAGTGTAGCTACAAACATAGTAACACCCGAAACTCAAATGAGAATCAAACTAAGAGGTCCCTAGAACTGCTCTCGATATAGTGTTTTCTAGTAAACATAGTTCGATTAGATGACATTATCTGTGGTTATACAGTGTGTTGAAATATAAAAAGTGAACCATAATTAGGATGACGGTAGTGTGGATCAAAGGTAGAAAAAAAAGTCCGGTAAACAAGGGCACTAAAATGCATACCTCATGCCATTAAAGGCTATGAGGCGTTGTTCAACTTAGTTACTCTGAAAGGTCTCTCTTTTACTGCAAGCTCGTTGCCTCCCATATTCTAGAGGTGGTAGTGTGGACCAAGACAGGAGTAAAATGTCAAGTAAACATAGCTTTAAGACACACGCCTTAAGAGCTACGAACACTTGTTCATCTTTGCTTCTACGAAACACGTCTCTTCTTCTTAACGAGTACCCGTAGCTCTTAGGGTATGCATTTTAAACCCACGTGTATTGGACACTTTTTTTCCTTATTTTGGCCAACACCACGATCTCTCAAAATGCGGAGTATTTTTTTTAACAACCTGTATAACCCTCGTAAGTAGCATAAACCATCAGTCACTTGCCTTTCAGAATCACGACAAGTAATCATAAAGTATTAATTATCACCCTGAAAAAATAAAGTCACGTAATCACTTTTTGTTTGAATAAAATCATCTCGGTTTCGAAACCGTATCATTTCGAATAAAATACCCAAAGTTTCAATGCCTATCTCCTGCTTCAGTATGTAAACCATAGACAGTAGTATTGCACTTTCAGAATCAAACGGCGCTGCTACGCCTCTGCAAGGGGACATATAATTTTACGAGTGCATCTTTGCATAACCGGTACGAAGAAGTCCTACGCGGGGTCCCACTAAGCCAGTTCGACGACGGACTGGCTTAATTGGTGCTAAGCTCTGGTGAGAAAGCGTGGCCAGCTATAGCGTATGTCCCTTGTAGCACCATCTATGAACTCACTGGCTAAACAGAGACATTTGTGGAGGGTTATTACGAGTGGGGGGTTCATACAAAGTGAAGCTGTGAATCAGAGCATTGCACTACAATGTGTTAGTTTTTAGTGTGTAATATCGTTGATGTGTTGCCTCCGACTTTTGTTCCTTACTTTTTTTTTTAATTACCTATAATTGCTTCTACTCGTGACGCAGTGAAACGTTCTGTGTTCGAGTAGGTTTCGTCCGCAAGTATCGACAAGACCTAAGAGAATGAAAGTAATAGGAACAGGACATAAATACAATACAAATGCTACGTTTCCTCCGGCAACCGGATAAGCAGTTTCTCCTGCAGGCGCCATGCACACTGTCAACGTGTGATATTATTGGCTAGTTAGGCCCATGCCGAAACCTGCCAATTCTGAAAGATGGTATTGGTTGATTAGAAGAGAGAGTCATTCCAGCCAAATAATGCAGTACGTGGAAACTGAAATGTTTTTCAGTACGGGATGAAGTTAACTGGGCAACGCATGTCGCGTCCTGATCACGCACTTGCTGCTTGTTGGATGGCGGGAAACGAGTGGGAAACACGTCTGTCAACTACCGTTAACTATTCGTTATAAGGAAGCGTATCTTTTCTGGTACCTGACTACACCCTGAGGGTGAACGGGCGTGGCGAAAGGCGTCCATGTGAAAGGTGAACATGTCATTTTCATTTTTATATATTATCGATGTGCACGTCAGAGACAGAGCAACTTTTGTCAATGTTAAACAATCTTTGGTCATGTTGTGACACAGTCTTTGACTCTGCGCAGTCTGATACTTTCTTAGTTGAAATGTGATAGGTGATGGTCGTATTCAGTAGTGTTGTGTTGACTTGTGATTATATCCGATATTGCAGTGCCTATATTATTCTGATTGTTATTCACTGCGGCGACCGCAGCCGTTACGAAACACGTCAAACGAATTCGCAATTTCGGATAACGAATACCAACAGCTGTATAATGGAACGACGACTGTGAAAATTTGTGCCGGACCGGGACTCGAAGCGGATATCTCGCTTATCACGAGCGGTCGCCTTATCATTTCGCTATCCGTGCATGACTCACGGCCACACCCAAACTTCCATATGTCGTCAACCACGCGTCTACGACCTGTACTCGTACATCCGTTACGTATATTCCCGTACAGGTCAGCCGTTGTACTTGAAAGTCGCTTGCCCGGTATCGGCAGATAAATACGATATTGCTGTCACTGTGTTATTCTGATTATTATGCACTGCGGCGACCACAGCCGTTATCTGGTTATACCTGTTAGATGATGTAATATTTATTGTAAAGGAAGGTAATGATGAATACGATGTACATACTGATAGGTGAAAAGAATAATATTTTCTTTTTCTTTTTTGAAGAGAAGAAATCTGAGGTAAGACTGCAGCACGGTGTAGCTAGCTTGTCAAAATGGTTCAAATGCTTCAAATGGCTCTGAGCACTATGGGACTTAACTTCTGAGGTCATCAGTCACCTAGAACTTAGAACTACTTAAACCTAACTAACCTAAGGACGTCACCCACATCCATGCCCGAGGCAGGATTCGAACCTGCAACCGTAGCGGTCGCGCGGCTCCAGACTGTAGCGCCTAGAACCGCTCGGCCACTCCGGCCGGCTGCTAGCTTGTCGGAATGATTATTGTCGGCTAGTGAACTTTGTTCACTTGCTCATAGCTGAGAGAAAAACCAACCCACTTCTCTGAATCACGCATTAACATATCAACTGATTAATCTGTTTGGTTTTGATAGGAAATCCCTGTTAACATTCCACCTTTTTAAAATCGTTGTTCACCACGTGAAGCACAGTATTGTTCAAATCAAGATTACTGTGAAGATCACGTGAAGTTTTAATCTGTCTTATACAGTAAATACTTCATTCTGAAATCCTTGTCCTGGAATGTCATTTCATACGAACAGTTACTCTCCCATCCCACAGTTTAACGAAGGTTTATCATTACGCATTACAACACTGAAACATGTGGTATGCAACAGACTGACTATAGTTCAGAAAGTGGAAAAAAACGGAAATCTAGCATATCCGCTGCCTTTTTGCTGGTGTGCTTTCTAAACATATGCAACAATGTCGTCAAGTACGTGGAAATTTTATTTTGTAGACCTGATAATGCTTTTACTTCAGTAGCGTTTTTACTGCAAAGGCAAGCTGTATTAGGACCAATTACAGTTCGTTTCAAGTTAGGTTGGGTTTAAGTAAAAAGTTAGCATAGTACGAGTTTACGTAGGACAACAGTTTCTGGGTACATAGTTTTGGTAATACGTAGACTTTTTACGGACAGGAATCTAAATTTGGTCTTAATTTCATCTAGAAAGACACAGTGCGAAATTTACACATAGGGCGAGAGCGTGGTGTAACTACCGAGTGAGGTGGCGCACTGGTTATCACACTGGACTCGCATTAGGAAGGAAGACGGTTCAAACCCGCGTCCAGACACACTGACTTAGCTTTTCCTTGATTTCCCTAAATCGCTTCAGGCAAATGCCGGGATGGTTCCTTTGAAAAGTCACGGCCGACTTCCTTCCCTAATCCGATGGGACCGATGACCTCGCTGTTTGGCCCCCTCCCCCCGAATCAACCAACCAACCAGCCAGCCAGATTTAATATTACTTGAATTGCGTGTAACTGTAATTGAGAGTAATTATGGTTATTAGTCGTACACATAGTAATCGTCATAAATAACAAGTATCTTTGCGTCCGTGAAAAGAAGAGGTTCAGTACTGAGGAGGAATACGTACCACTTATTAACTCAGCACTAAATAGAAATGAGAGTACGGCATTATGGGCCCCGGGAGTCCCCCCCATTCGGGGAAGTTCGGGCGCCGACGGCAAGTACTTATTATATTCGACGCCACATTGGGTGACTTGGACGTCGGAGAAGGAGATGAAATTATGATGAGGACAACACTACACCCAGTCCCTGAGCGGAGAAAATCTCCTGCCCCAGCCGGGAATCGAACCCGGACCCCTTGGCGTGGCATTCCGCTCGCTGACGACACAACAGACGGGGACGGACAAAGTCAGCACCTTCCGCCTCTAACCGCTCGCTAGTGCTTTTTCCGTACCATTCCTAATACATCACCTCTTTGCCCGCACCCTCTACAGTTTAAGTCAGAACTAAGTAAGTTGTAGAGGGCGCGGGCAAAGAGGGGATGAATTAGGAATGGTACGGAAGAAGCACTAGCGAGCTGTTAGAGGCGAGACGGATTGGATTCGCATAAAATTTGTCATCATTTATTGGCCAACTGGATTAAGACTCCCCAGTGCTAATTACATGACACCAAGTTGATCAAGCAACACAGGTTGGATGGAAACGGCTATTGTATGTCCGAAGAGACTCCCGAGGCAAGTGGGATGGCAGCCTAAAGCCGTCCTCTCACAGGACGCAAAACGCACGTGGACGATGATCTTGTGACGTCACAGCGTGGAATTCCACGTTCCACTGCACTGCGGAGATTGAAATCAAGAACCTGGAAATGCTAGATTTTTACCTTATGGAGAGGGGCATGGTCAGGGAGAAGCGACATCAGTTTCACATCACAAGCATTTCGTCGGAGGTGCCATATTCTGTCAAGTTAAACTTTCTATTTTGCAGGTTTTCTTTATCAGAATATACGTTGTATGAATGTAAGCTGTTTCAAAGCACCAGAAGATTGAGAATATCTCTAAAACGCGTCGGTTTAGCTAAGATTGGTAACAGGAAACTATACGCCGGTCGTTAAAGGCTTCTTGTATTGAATGTTCTTAGTGTTATAACATGTGTGGTTCGTTGGTTGTTTTGGGGAAGGAGACCAGACAGCGTGGTCATCGGTCTCATCGGATTAGGGATGGATTGGGAAGGAAGTCGGCCGTGCACATTCAGAGGAACCATCCCAGCATTTGCCTGGAGTGATTTAGGGAAATCACGGAAAACCTTAATCAGGATGGCCGGACGCGGGATTGAACCGTCGTACTCCCGAATGCGAGTCCAGTGTCTAAACACTGCGCCACCCCGCTCGGTATATACACTCCTGGAAATTGAAATAAGAACACCGTGAATTCTTTGTCCCAGGAAGGGGAAACTTTATTGACACATTCCTGGGGTCAGATACATCACATGATCACACTGACAGAACCACAGGCACATAGACACAGGCAACAGAGCATGCACAATGTCGGCACTAGTACAGTGTATATCCACCTTTCGCAGCAATGCAGGCTGCTATTCTCCAATGGAGACGATCGTAGAGATGCTGGATGTAGTCCTGTGGAACGGCTTGCCATGCCATTTCCACCTGGCGCCTCAGTTGGACCAGCGTTCGTGTTGGACGTGCAGATCGCGTGAGACGACGCTTCAACCAGTCCCAAACATGCTCAATGGGGGACAGATCCGGAGATCTTGCTGGCCAGGGTAGTTGACTTACACCTTCTAGAGCACGTTGGGTGGCACGGGATACATGCGGACGTGCATTGTCCTGTTGGAACAGCAAGTTCCCTTGCCGGTCTAGGAATAGTAGAACAATGGGTTCGATGACGGTTTGGATGTACCGTGCACTATTCAGTGTCCCCTCGACGATCACCAGTGGTGTACGGCCAGTGTAGGATATCGCTCCCCACACCATGATGCCGGGTGTTGGCCCTGTGTGCCTCGGTCGTATGCAGTCCTGATTGTGGCGCTCACCTGCACGGCGCCAAACACGCATACGACCATCATTGGCACCAAGGCAGAAGCGACTCTCATCGCTGAAGACGACACGTCTCCATTCGTCCCTCCATTCACGCCTGTCGCGACACCACTGGAGGCGGGCTGCACGATGTTGGGGCGTGAGCGGAAGACGGCCTAACGGTGTGCGGGACCGTAGCCCAGCTTCATGGAGACGGTTGCGAATGGTCCTCGCCGATACCCCAGGAGCAACAGTGTCCCTAATTTGCTGGGAAGTGGCGGTGCGGTCCCCTACGGCACTGCGTAGGATCCTACGGTCTTGGCGTGCATCCGTGCGTCGCTGCGGTCCGGTCCCAGGTCGACGGGCAAGTGCACCTTCCGCCGACCACTGGCGACAACATCGATGTACTGTGGAGACCTCACGCCCCACGTGTTGAGCAATTCGGCGGTACGTCCACCCGGCCTCCCGCATGCCCACTATACGCCCTCGTTCAAAGTCCGTCAACTGCACATACGGTTCACGTCCACGCTGTCGCGGCATGCTACCAGTGTTAAAGACTGCGATGGAGCTCCGTATGCCACGGCAAACTGGCTGACACTGACGGCGGCGGTGCACAAATGCTGCGCAGCTAGCGCCATTCGACGGCCAACACCGCGGTTCCTGGTGTGTCCGCTGTGCCGTGCGTGTGATAATTGCTTGTACAGCCCTCTCGCAGTGTCCGGAGCAAGTATGGTGGGTCTGACACACCGGTGTCAATGTGTTCTTTTTTCCATTTCCAGGAGTGTAACATGTGTGCTAAGGAAATATACCGTTTCAATGCTACGGCACAATGATGATCTATCAAACGAGCGTCGTTTTGGTACTATTTGTCATTTATGAATATCAGATAATGACACTTGTAGATTCAGTCTTGACCCAGTGTATACCGTATATGGAGGACGGTGCTGTAGCGTGAGCTGTGGAGAGAAATGAGGCAGGGTTGTGTCCACCACCTTTCAATTTTTTTTCACGTTCTGTTTTCTAAGAGTTTGTGGATCTTTCTTATTAATTTGTTACAACAGTTAGCGGCAATAGTCGACGTTATTAATTGCAAATTATGTATTTGTTGCAACTCTTGTTGCTTAGGCCATCGACTGGAATGTTTTCCCAGCTGCCAGAAACGTTAACCTGACTGCCAGTCTTTGTCCGGAAGTAAGCACAAGTTACAAACTGAAAGTCTCTGCTATAACGAAATTTTGTGTAAAATATATATAACTGTCTACTGGTTTTAAGCACTGCCTGATGTTTGTATCTTGATCTAGAAAACTATGTGATGAATGGGGGTTAGTTCAGCGTGGTGGTAGTCAACGCAACATGGAGAAATGGATACTATGCCTGTGCGGACTGACATTAGACACTACACCTTGTATCTCAGATCGTTGTATAGCACTATGTTGCGTTTCTCTACTAGAAATTCGCTGTTCGAGCCATTGACGAGTCCGGAATCTTCTTCGCGATTTTCTCCGCTCTCCTTTGATCATCGACAACTCTATTATTCACTTCCGTTTTCGTGAGGAAACCGTGTGACTTACATGCCAGATGCAGTCGGGAAGTGTCACTAGACAGCGCTGAAGGCGGAAATAACGCTGAGGAGCACGTTCCGTGAGATGTAGCAACAGGTCGTTTCAGCGCGAGCAGGAACCACGGCGTACAGCCACGTCTGGCGTGCTTCGCGACGAGAAACACGTCCAGGGTGAGGACGGCTTAACGGAACGTGAAAAGAGTCAGCCCTGCTTGAGGCTCGAACATTCAGTACACGCAAAAGTCCGTCCGAGACAGAATTCTACATTTTTGAAATTTAAAAGACCACAAGACAGAAAGCAAGTCATTGGCCAGAACACCTCCATGTCGCTCAAAATTAATAAAATCAGTTTCGATAGCGTTTTCAGATTTGTATTTGTTAGCAGCCGGTTTCGGTTCTTTTCTCAAACCATCTTTAGGATTATCACAGCTGAAATGTAGTAATAGTACGTATTCAGTATGGTGGCGAGGGGTGGGGGAAGGGGAGGAATATATGTCTAACAACGTCTAAAATATAAGCTGCAAAGTACGATATACCTGTTACGGTTGCTGGCAGCGGCAGACGGAGCGAGATCAGTAAAAGCACGGTTGTCACTGATGAATAAAGCAGCTTTGGACGAGGTTACATACTGTAAGCTCCGCCCACCACCTACGGCATTACGTCATAGATGACCAATCTCGCGTGATATATACTGCACTGAATGGTTTAGTCGAATGTATGAGAAAAATAGATACAGCAACAAATACATACATTATATAGATAAAATTTTAAGTATCTATCCTATTGAATTTGATTAAAGTCAAAGAAAGAAAATGACAGGCTACTGTGTTGAGATTGCCCCCCTGTGGGCGTTCGTGTGTACTCGCTGCAGCAGAGACAGCTGTATTTGGTTACGATAGCGATGGCTCGTCAGTATCGATAGTGGCCCAACACACGTACCATGGCAGAGGAACGTTGAGGAGGCAGCGGACGTCTGGTGGCTTGGTAGTCGATCTTCGTGCTTCAGTTTTTCTCGACGGTAGTAGCTAAAACTGACTGCCACAATATGGCCTCCAGTGGTCAGAATAAATAGCATAAGAAATCATGTGCACGAACTGTACATCACTGTCGAAGATACTGATTATAAACTAGGACGATATTGTCTTCAAACACTCTATGTACACTATGCGATCAAAAGTATCCGGACTCCATCAAAAACAGATGTTTTTCATGTTAGGTGCATTTTACTGCCACCTACTGCCAGGTACTCCATATCAGCGACCTCAGTAGTCATTAGACATTGCGAGAGAACAGAATGGGGCGCTCCGCGGAACTCATGGACATCGAACGTGGTTAGGTGACTGGGTATCACTTGTGTCATATGTCTGTACGCAAGATTTCGATACTCTTAAACATGCATTGGTTTACTATTTCCGATGTGATAGTAAAGTGGAAACGTGAAGGGACACGTACACTGCAAAAGCGTACGAATCGTCCTCGTCTGTTGACCGACAGAGACCGCCGACAGTTGAGGAGTGTCGTAATGTGTAATGAGCAGACATCTATCTGGACCATCACATAGGAATTCCAAACTGCATGAGGGTCCACTGCAAGTACTATGACAGTCAGGCAGGAGGTGAGAAAACTTGGATTTCATGGTCGAGCTGCTGCTCATAAGCCACACATCACGCCGGTAAATGGCAAACGACGCCTCGCTTGGTATAAGGAGCGTAAACATTGGACGACTGAAAAGTGGAAAAACGTGTGGAGTGACGAATCATGGTACACAATGTGGCGATCCAATGGCAAGGTGTGGGTATGGCGAATGCACGGTGAACGTCATCCGCGTGTGTAGTACCAACAGTAAAACCCATAGGCGGTGGTGTTATGGTAGGGACGTCTTTTTTGTTTAGGGGGTTTGCACCCCTCGTTGTTTTGCTGCCACTACCACAGCACAGGCCTACATTAACGTCTTAAGTACCTTCTTGCTCCCCATTGTTGAAGAGCAATTCGGGAATGGCTAATGCATCTTTCAACACGATCGAGCACCTGTTCATAATGCAAGGCCTGTGACGCAGTGGTTACACGACGATAACATCCGTGTAGTGGGCTGGCGTGCACAGAGTCCGGACCTGAACCCTATAGAACACCTCTGGCGTGTTTTGAAACGCAGACTTCACGCCAGGCCTCACCGACCGACACCGGTACCTCTCCTCAGTGCAGCACTCCGTGAAGAATGGGCTGCAATTCCCCAAGAAACCTTCCAGCACGTAATTGAAGGTATGCCTGCGAGAGTGGAAGCTGTCACCAAGGCTAAGAGTAGGCCAACACCATACTGAATTCGGGCATTACCGATGGAGGGCATGACGACCTTGTAAGACATTTTCAGCCAGGTGTCCGGATACTTTTGATCACATAGTGTATTACTTAGTATTAAAGAAATATTATTATAATAAAATAGTGCACAGAGAACAGTCTGTAGACAATAGCTATTAGATAATGCCTGTCATTTTCTTTCTTTTACTTAAATAGGATAGGGTAGACACGTAAAATTTTATGTATATTATTTATGTATTCATTGCTGTACCTGTCTTTCTTATACATTGGCCTAAACCAGACAGTGTGGTATATCTCATGCATTATTAGTCATCAATGATGTAATGCTGTAGGCGATGGCGGAGCTTACAGTGCATAATCTCGTCGAAAGTTGCCTTATACAGCAGTGACTGCCGTACTTCTACGGATCTCGCTCCGTGTACTGCAACCAAGAGCGATAATTGGTGTAACACCGCACTTTGCAGCTAGTATTTTAGAAATTGTTAACCATATTTTCATCTTCCTATACTGAGTAAGTACTATCACTGTATTGCAGCTGAGATAAGCCTGAAGATGGTCTCAACAAAGTGCCGAAAACGATTGCTAAAAGAAAAAGAATCTGAGAACTCGATCGACACTGCTTTTATCGATTTTTAGCATATTATTCTGATCGCAGTGCTCCACTAAATTTCTAAAATTTCTAAAATTTTAAAGGTCCATCTAGGCATAGAGTTTTTTGTTTGTTTTGTTTTGCTTTAGGGTGCAAAAAACAACTGGGGTCGTACTCGCCCAAGTCAAAACTATAGAACACGAACACAGAGAGGAGTTAAACGACTGTACGTCAGTCCCAACGGACAGAATAGGAGACAGCTAAAAACCGGCACATGGAAAAAGAGCTAAAAGAAACACCAATGGAAGTCCAAAATGAAAAATTAAATGGCCTTCGCCGTATTTCTTCAGCGGATAAAATGTAAAACCAGAGTAAGGGGAGCATTTACACCACCCTATACTCGGCCACTTCGTGAAAGAGCGAGGAGGGAAACAGATGGGTTCTTGTAGCAAAACTGGATAATTTATGTGGTTGATACAGGGTGTTTCAAAAATGACCGGTATATTTGAAACGGCAATAAAAACTAAACGAGCAGCGATAGAAATACACCGTTTGTTGCAATATGCTTGGGACAACAGTACATTTTCAGGCGGACAAACTTTAGAAATTACAGTAGTTACAATTTTCAACAACAGATGGCGCTGCAAGTGATGTGAACGATATAGAAGACAACGCAGTCTGTGGGTGCGCCATTCTGTACGTCGTCTTTCTGCTGTAAGCGTGTGCTGTTCACAACGTGCAAGTGTGCTGTAGACAACATGGTTTATTCCTTAGAACAGAGGAATTCCACCGCCTAGAACACAGTGTTGTTGCAACAAGACGAAGTTTTCAACGGAGGTTTAATGTAACCAAAGGACCGAAAAGCGATACAATAAAGGATCTGTTTGAAAAATTTCAACGGACTGGGAACGTGACGGACGAACGTGCTGGAAAGGTAGGGCGACCGCGTACGGCAACCACAGAGGGCAACGCGCAGCTAGTGCAGCAGGTGTTCCAATAGCGGCCTCGGGTTTCCGTTCGCCGTGTTGCAGCTGCGGTCCAAATGACGCCAACGTCCACGTATCGTCTCATGCGCCAGAGTTTACACCTCTATCCATACAAAATTCAAACGCGGCAACCCCTCAGCGCCGCTACCATTGCTGCACGAGAGACATTCGCTAACGATATAGTGCACAGGATTGATGACGGCGATATGCATGTGGGCAGCATTTGGTTTACTGACGAAGCTTATTTTTACCTGGACGGCTTCGTCAATAAACAGAACTGGCGCATATGGGGAACCGAAAAGCCCCATGTTGCAGTCCCATCGTCCCTGCATCCTCAAAAAGTACTCGTCTGGGCCGCCATTTCTTCCAAAGGAATCATTGGCCCATTTTTCAGATCCGAAACGATTACTGCATCACGCTATCTGGACATTCTTCGTGAATTTGTGGCGGTACAAACTGCCTTAGACGACACTGCGAACACCTCGTGGTTTATGCAAGATGGTGCCCGGCCACATCGCACGGCCGACGTCTTTAATTTCCTGAATGAATATTTCGATGATCGTGTGATTGCTTTGGGCTATCCGAAACATACAGGAGGCGGCGTGGATTGGCCTCCCTATTCGCCAGACATGAACCCCTGTGACTTCTTTCTGTGCGGACACTTGTAAAGACCAGGTGTACCGCCAGAATCCAGAAACAATTGAACAGCTGAAGCAGTACATCTCATCTGCATGTGAAGCCATTCCGCCAGACACGTTGTCAAAGGTTTCGGGTAATTTCATTCAGAGACTACGCCATATTATTGCTACGCATGGTGGATATGTGGAAAATATCGTACTATAGAGTTTCCCAGACCGCAGTGCCGTCTGTTGTTGAAAATTGTAACTACTGTAATTTCGAAAGTCTGTCCGCCTGAAAATGTACTGTTGTCCCAAGCATATTGCAACAAACGGTGTATTTCTATCGCTGCTCGTTTAGTTTGTATTGCCGTTTCAAATATACCGGTCATTTTTGAAACACCCTGTAAGAAGTGGAGCAGCAAAACTGGGTTAAGTATTGAACAAAAAACACCGTCCGAACAGGCCATGGGAGCCAAACTGTGCCGACCGGCCGCGATCTCATCCCCAGCTCTTAGGCTTTCCTGGAGGCAGATAAGGAGGGGCGTGTGGTCAGCAAACCGCTCTCCCGTCCGTTGTCTGTTCTCCTGACCACTGTCGCTCCTCAAGTAGCCTCAGAAGGGCTGAGTGTACCCTGCTTGCAAACAGCACCCGACAGTCGCTGATAGTCACTCCGTTCAAGTACCAGCCAAGCCAGACTGCACTTAACTTCGGTGATCTTATGAGAACCGGGGTTTCCGCTGCAGCAGGGCCATTGGCGATTAATCATTGATAACATTAAATGTATCTGTCTTAAGTGCAATGACGTACCGTAAGCTTAGACCCTTAGTTGTGAGGTCATTGATCGTATCGCTATATTCTTCCATGTTAAGCTGTCACTAAAAGTCGGTAACGTAGTTCGGCAGAAGAAAGTTTTGATTCCAAGGATGCATTTCATTTGTACAGGGCTATTACAAATGATTGAAGCGATTTCATAAATTCACTGTAGGTCCATTCATTGACATATGGTCACGACACACTACAGATACGTAAAAAAACTCATAAAGTTTTGTTCGGCTGAAGCCGCACTACAGGTTTCTGCCGCCAGAGCACTCGAGAGCGCAGTGAGGCAAAATGGCGACAGGAGCCGAGAAAGCGTATGTCGTGCTTGAAACGCACTCACATCAGACAGTCATAACAGTGCAACGACACTTCAGGACGAAGTTCAACAAAGATCCACCAACTGCTAACTCCATTCGGCGATGGTATGCGCAGTTTAAAGCTTCTGGATGCCTCTGTAAGGGGAAATCAACGGGTCAGCCTGCAGTGAGCGAAGAAACGGTTGAACGCGTGCGGGCAAGTTTCACGCGTAGCCCGCGGAAGTCGACGAATAAATTGGCTCATGCCACAACTGGAGACCGACAGCGCCGACTTCATCTTTCAACAGGATGGTGCTCCACAGCACTTCCATCATGATGTTCGGCATTTCTTAAACAGGAGATTGGAAAACCGATCGATCGGTCGTGGTGGAGATCATGATCAGCAATTCATGTCATGGCCTCCACGCTCTCCCGACTTAACCCCGTGCGATTTCTTTCTGTGGGGTTATGTGAAAGATTCAGTGTTTAAACCTCCTCTACCAAGAAACGTGCCAGAACTGCGAGCTCGCATCAACGATGCTTTCAAGTCATTGGTGGGGACATGCTGCGCCGAGTGTGGGAGGAACTTGATTATCGGCTTGATGTCTGCCAAATCACTAAAGGGGCACATATCGAATATTTGTGAATGCCTAAAAAAACTTTTTGAGTTTTTGTATGTGTGTGCAAAGCAATGTGAAAATATCTCAAATAATAAAGTTATTGTAGAGCTGTGAAATCACTTCAATCATTTGTAATAACCCTGTAATTGTAATATGAAGACAATCGTTTTAATACTGTCTAATAATATTTGAGGACGAAGTTTGGTATTGACCAGTTAGTGTTACAATATGGCAATGTGTTTGCTCTTGTAGATTATCTAAGAGTTGGCTCAAATGGTTGAAATGGCTCTGAGCACTATGCAACTTAACTTCTGAGGTCATCAGTCGCCTAGAACTTAGAACTAATTAAACCTAACTAACCTAAGGACATCACACACGTCCATGCCTGAGGCAGGATTCGAACCTACGACCGTAGCGGTCGCTCGGCTCCAGACTGTAGCGCCTAGAACCGCACGGCCACTCCGGCCGGCTATCTAAGAGTTGCAACGACGTGTTAATAATGTTCTCCTTTCTTCTCGTGTTAATGAAACTATTTTATTTTAGAGCAAAAATAGTAGTCTAACTATAATTGTGTTATTTGTTATGAAGAAAAAAACAATCGTGTATGAGACATGCACTCGTAGTGAGTAAAGTCTGGATTAATCAGTTAAGAAAATGTTAACGTCGTGAAACAATATCCAACTTTTGCCTGACGTATTTCACTTCCTCCTAGCTTGGATATATTAGGACGCATGTATCATTGCAAGTTCCATTAAGTGAGAATGATACTTATTTTTATTTAAATCTTGTATGACGCTATATTATTTTGTACAAATAATACTCTTGGTTTGTTTTTGATAGGTTTTGCAGTGGAGGCGCGGGTGAGAGTGTTTAGCCACCGTTAGGGATCTCCCACTGAGATCGTTACAGATTGTAGCAGTTATTCAGTACCTGCCTGCTTTTTGATTTAAAAATTACAGTTTGCTAGTGCGAACAATATTGGCGCACTTAAGATATCACAAGCTGACACGGTCACGAAAGTAAGAAACCAAGCCAGTTATTCCTGCAACTTACAATATTTCGTCAAAAAATAAGAGCTTCTATTCAGCGACAATTTAACTCTCCAGTTGGAGATAAAGGGCAAACGACTGCGTAAATCAGAGGCCGATACGATAGATACAGGAGATCCATGTCGTCAGCACAGCTAGAGCCATCAATGACTTGGGAACTGATACATGTTGTTGTTATTGTGGTCTTCAGACCTGAGACTGTTTCGATTTAGCTCTCCATGCTACTCTATCCTGTGCAAGCTTCTTCATCTCCCAGTACCTACTGCGGTCTACATCCTTCTGAATCTACTTCGTGTATTCATCTCTTGGTCTCCCTCTACGATTTTTACCCCCCACGCTGCCCTCCAGTACTAAATTGGTGAACCCTTGATGCCTCAGAACATGTCCTAACAACCGATCCCTTCTTCTAGTCAAGTAGTGCTACTAATTCCTCTTCTCCCCAATTCTATTCAATACCTCCTAATTAGTTATGTGATCTACCCATCTAATCTTCAGCATTCTTCCGTAGCACCACATTTCGAAAGCTTCTATTCTATTTATCGTCTATGTTTCACTTCCATACATGGCTACACTCCATACAGATACTTTCAGAAACGTCTTCCTGACATTTAAATCTATACTCGATGTTAACAAATTTTTCTTCTTCAGAAAAGCTTTCCAGGCCATTGACAGTCTACACTTTATATCCTCTCTACTTCAACCATCATCCGTTATTTTGCTCCCCAAATAGCAAAACTCCGTTACGACTTTAAGTGTCTCATTTCCTAATCTAATTTCCTCAGCATCACCCGACTTAATTCGACTACATTCCATTATCCTCGTTTTGCTTTTGTTGATGTTCATCTTATATCCTCCTTTCAAGACACTGTCCATTCCATTCAACTGCTCTTCCAAGTCCTTTGCTGTCTCTGACAGAATTACAATGTCATCGGTGAACCTCAAAGTTTTTATTTCTTCTCCATGGATATTAATACCTACTCCGAACTTTTCCTTTGTTTCCATTAATGCTTGCTCCATATACAGATTGAATAGCATCGGGAGAGGCTACAACCCTGTCTCACTCCGTTCCCAACGAGCCGGCCGCGGTGGCCGAGCAGTTCTAGGAGCTTCAGTCCGGAACCGCGCGACTGCTACGCTCGCAGGTTCGAATCCTGCCTCGGGCATGGATGTGTGTGATGTCCTTAGGTTAGTTAGGTTTAAGTAGTTCTAAGTTCTACGGGACTGATGACCTCACAAGTTGAGTCCCATAGTGCTCGGGGCCATTTTTGAACCCTTCCCAACCACTGCCTTCCTTTCATGTCGCTCGACTCTAATGACTGCCTTCTGGTTTCTGTACAAATTGTAAATAGCCTTTCGCTCCCTGTATTTTACCACTGCCACCTTCAGATTTGGAAAGAGAGTATTCCAGTCAACATTGTCAAAAGCTTTCTCTAAGTCTACAAATGCTAGAAACGTAGGTTTGCCTTTCCTTAATCTTTCTTCTAAGATAAGTTGTAGGGTCAGTATTGCCTCACGTGTTCCAACATTTCTACGGAATCCAAACCGATCTTCCCCTAGGTCGGCTTCTACCAGTTTTTCCATTCGTCTGTAAAGAATTCGCGTTAGTATTTTCAGCTGTGACTTATTAAACTGATAGTTCTTTAATTTTCACATCTGTCAACTAATACATAATAATAATAATAATAAAAACATAGCGACAAGACAAGTTGCAATACTCGTTGTCAATATCGAAGCAGTGTGTTAATCACTTGCAGTGATCCTTATTCAGTCAAGGTGAGGGCTCTCAACAGACCTACTGCTCCCATACGATGTCACCGGCCTAAGAGACATACTGTACGCAAAGAGGGCTTAAGCTGAGAGGAAACAACATTAGTACCTGTGTCTGAAGTGTAACTGTACACCTGTAAAGTTGCGTGAATTGTATCCCTGTTGTAGCCAGCACTTTTTCGGCAGTAACAAAGTGTGGAACTGTTCCAGACTGACAACGTGTATCTATCCGAAACTTGGGAATCTGCCCTCAATAATGGCGACACGGGCCGCTACTGGGCCAGCGGTTCGTGCTCGAGGACGCGGCCACAACAACAACAACAACAACATCAACAAATACTGGTGCAGCGGCGGACGCAGGGCAAACACGGGATCCAGCGTTCCGGCAAGACCATCCGGGCGGATAGAATCCGGCTGCCCATTTTACATGAGGCGTCCAAGTGCGTGGGCGGTGGCGTAGCAGGTGGACCGCCCCTCCCACCGCCCCACAGGTCTGGGCGCCGGAAAGCCGCTCAGCTTGTGCGTGCATGTGTGTGTGTGTGTGTGTGTGTGTGCGTGTGTGTGTGTGTGTGCGCGCGCGCACGCGCGTGCGTGTGTGTGTGGCAGGCAGCTGGCGCCGCCGCTGGGATTTACGCGATCCAATAACGCTACACCAGCACAGCGGTGTAGCAGAAACTAGAGCAGGGCGCATATTTGCCGCGTAGCGACGCAAACGCTCTGTGGCAGCGACGTCGTAATCACTAAACTGGGCCGACGTATGCAGCAGCGCCGTTTAAAGTGGAGTTCCACTCGAGAAACAGACTTTAAACCTTCCCAGATTTCTGAAATTCTTTCGCGCTGTGCCAGCGATTCGACTAATAACCAATATATGAAGATGGTATCTGGTCTTTCGGACATGAGCGGAAGAACAGAAGCCACCTTCACATAGATAACGCTTACCGGCCAATGATCTTCTTCAATGTGGATGCACTCACATTGCTCAAACTCTTACGGGAATCGGTAGATCGACTGCGCGAGTAATTAGTATAGTGGGCAAATGTAGTGTGTGGACACTTAGTTGAAAACGTGGGTCTTACGGGAGCTGGCCAGAGAGAAGTCCCTGTAGTTGCGCTATCCTCTGTGTCCTCGATGTCTCAGTCGTACAAAACTGTTTTCTGAATCATCTAGAAACTGTAAGATCCTGTTTTCCGATTATCTGATTGCTGCAATATCATAAAAGGACGACTGGAGGAGAATTGAAGCAGAACGGCATAACCAGATAGCATATACAAAAATAACGTATAGTCTCACAGTACTTGAAAATGTGAATAATTTCCTGAAACGCGTTCTTGCTAAGCGTGCAGAGAGTAAGTGGCGCATTATTAAGACCACTGCATCGTTTATAATGGATGAAATTGAAAGAAAAAACGTTGTTACTCATGGAATTTCACGTGATCGTTCACGCAGCAGTAGACAACGGCTACCATGTTAATATCTTCTTCCTTGATTTTCGGAAGACATTTGATTTAGTTATGTAGTGCCACCCAATTAACAAAAAACGAATTTACGGAATATGTATCCTATTTACTATGTGATTGAGAACGTCTAAGCTGATAGAAGTCAGAAATAAGATCGTAACAAGAAGAAAACGTCATAGGTGAAAACAATATCTGGCGTAACGAAAAAAGGTACTAAGGTGTTGTTACTGCCACGTTATATACAAATGACTTTATTATGGATAAAGTCAAAGGTTTGGAAGGTTCTTCATAGACGATGCTTTCGTACATAGTTAAGTCACAATGGTAGAACATTGTTTTGAAACTGAATTTAATTAACTCTCAGTTGGTTCTGTTTCAAAGTCTGCTCCACCTGTTTCATTTTTTCCCCTTTTAAAAACTTGTTATTTGTCATCCATTACTTCATTTCGGTGTGTGTGTGTGTGTGTGTGTGTGTGTGTGTGTTTGTGAAATTTTACAGCACTATTACTCTCGCAACAAATTTTGATATAATTGAGCAACATAACATTCTGTAAAAAGATGTAACGTAATGTATAAAAAATTCACATACCTCACCTGTCAGAGTACCACTTTTCCCAAATCTCTCCTCCTTCAGAGCACAAGAAGCACTTTTGAACGTTAAATTCATAGAACTCACTAAGGAACTCTGTGGAATGTGCAGATACATATTGAAAACCTTGTGAACGGAACTATTCATATCGCCGACTGTAAACTGCAGCTGTCGAGAACTGAGGCAAGCGTTACCATAAAAACGTCAACAAACTCGATTTAACCGTAGCTAGTCGAGGCAGCAATCAAAAAAAAAAAAAAAAGTGCAAATGTGTGTGAATTCCTAACGGACCAAACTGCTGAGGTCATCGGTCCCTACACTTACACACTACTTAAACTAACTTATGCTATGAACAACACACACACGTATGCCCGGGGGGGGGGGACTCGAAACCTTGGCGGGAGGTGCCACGCAATCCGTGATATTGCGCCTCAGACTTCGCGCGGCGAATCTACTCTCGCCGAGAAGTGTACTGGCCAATAAATGAGACAACCTCTCACATACAAACAATGCAACCTGTCTAATCAACTCATCGTTTACTAGAGACAACATGTAAATTCCACTGATATGCAAGATAGTTTCGAATGTGTTCTTCTTCTCCGTGTTGTCGCCTGGGAAGTGGAACAGGAGAGGCTGCTGATAGGATTGCAAAATACCAAAGAAATAGCTGGAAATTTTGTTAAAGTATGCGATGGTTTGTAAGTGTTAATTTCGCAAAGGTTTTATCTGATTTCACATCCGATATATAAGGAAGTTTTAGTATGTTGCCTGCCCTATTTAGCAGTTTTACTCGTAACTGGTTTGTCCGTACTTTCAAAGTGATCGAACTGCCAGTTTATTGTTGGTAGCAGCGTTTAGTGATCGATATTACATCTTTTGTAAATGTTGTTTTAATGTGGAGGCTGTGACCAATACACAAAGGTGAAATTCATGAACTTAAAACAAATGATTACAGGACAGTTAAATTTAAAATTGGATCGTACGAGCGCTGGAGCTTTGGTTTTTCGAAGAAAAGGTTGACAACATTCATTTGCAAAACGTAATTCTCAAGAGCTTTGGACCCTTTGCAAGACTGAAGACAAAATTCGGAACCAAAACTTAACCTTGTGAACTAATGTGAGGTCAAAAGTAAAATCAAAGGGTTGGAAAAAACTGAGGAGTAGGGAACAACTGGAAAAAATAGTTTAGAGGTTGGAAAACGGAGATGGTCACAATTATGTAGTGTTTAATGTATGATTATCATTTGTTAGAGCAGTGTTTATCTCGTCGTTTGGTACATTACCAGACAGCCTGCACAGGTCAAAGTAAAGGAGAACCACATTTACACGGAAAATACAGCTAGAACTGCGAGTCTTGTTCGATGCCTTCGCCTTTCAGGGAAGTTCCAACAACGATTATGCGTACTTTCGTCTATACTTCAGCAGTGAGGCGAATCGAGTGTGCTTGGTTGTCCGCAGAGGGTCTTCACTCCATTGACTGTATCACTAAGAGATAGTTGACTTGTAAGATGGCAAGAACTATGTCCCTTACATGAAGTCATTAAAGATCACCGAACTCATGTTGAGCGAACAGTAGGGCTGAACAAAAATGACTGACAAGACACAATGCATCTTATAGAGGGTATAGTATGGATGTATTGGAATAATTAATGTTGGGTGATCGTTTTAAAGTAATTCACACGACATGAAAACTTTGTGGAAATGTGTCGAATTACTCGAGGCTAGTTCATCCGAGGGAAGTATTCAGTGTTGACCACGGCGAGCGGCTGGGGAGCGGTGAAGGGAAGTGACAATAGGCAGCTTAGGGCAGCTCAAACTCTTGCGAAAGCGGTAGCGGGGTGCAGCCTCCAGCTGCCTTAAGATGAGTGACAGTGAGGGGGCTTGGTTGATCCCATGCTGGTGTACTGGGAAGCAGACGGAGAACTTGTACACCTGTTGATAAATGTCCGACGTCCCGTTTTCAGTTAAACATGCGAGAAAGCCGCGCAAAGCTACGGTGGAGCGGTCAACAGAGGCCAAAATATGCGTGTTCGTGACTATAGCAACGTCACGCTGAATTCACAGTCCACAGAGTCTGAAGTAAATCAGGTGAAGAGTGACAGAATGAAATGCGCCGGCCTCCGATGGGAACATAGCACCAAGGAATCTGAAGTACTCTCCAGGGAGTCAGAATTCCGGAAAAATTGGTGTTTTGTGCAGACACTAACCTTGATGGACGGCCTGGGAGGAGCTAAATAGCAGATGTTGAGAGGAAGGGAAATTTTGTGGGAATTTGTTCACTTCCCAGAGCAGGCATTGGTCGGCGCTGCGAAGCAACGCATAATTAACGCTACTTGCGCTGCAATTGGCGTATGTGATTTTGCTGGAGGGGAAACTGAAGCGAAGAGCGGACTGGGAGAAGTCTGCGTAAGTGTCTTCCGTTCCCAGCTTGCCTAGAGTGCGGACGTGGCGTTCTTTACTTAGCTTGCCTGGGAGAGAGTGAGCATCTCTGCAGTTTAGAACATAGCAAACGGAACGATTGAGCTTGGAGATAAAAAGTTTTCGTTCAGCTAGAAGTGAATAGACGAGTGCAGCCTTGCAGCACCATGAGGTCGGCCGACGTCCGCATAACGACGCCGCGCTGCCACGCTGGAATTCAGCGTGATATTGTGCCCACTCCAGCCACTGATTAATTTGTTGGATCACGTCGGCAAAGTTTCCATGAGGGTTTCATGGGCCGTGTATTGTAGAATTGTTCTCGCACTTCGCATTAGCCTGGGTCAGTCGATAGGAATTACTTTTGATTTATCGCGCTTTACTACAAGCAAACGCAATTTATTACCACTGCCAGTTAGGAGAGTCATGTAATGTGATGATTGAAGGTCGTGTGTTAAAATAAATATGTGCTAATCGACTGCAATTGTTTTCCATCAACTATTTGAAATCTCAAGTCACTTTCTCATTAATTTTATGTTCAACATTTGCATCTGGTGTTCAATAGCTGAATATAACATCAATGTGCACCCCTTTTTAATTAAAAATGTATCAATTCTGACTCAGTTAATGTCAACACTGCCACCGCAGTTCAATCAGGAGTCACAGGGCCTTATTACTTTCTTTGCATTATCCGATATTGCGGCAGTTTTGCACTCTCTGTTGGTCTGTTAGTCAATTACCTGGGGTGAACACACGCCAAAACCAGATAAGTGATGGGCGGGGTGTTACAGACTCCGCACATCACTTCTACTTACGCAGACAAATTTACCTAGTGCTGTCCGCCAGCTACCGTTGGACAGAGTGTAAGCCAGTCGAAGCGGTGAATCACCCATTTTCAATCCATTCAGCTGCTACAATTATGCACGTCGCCGGGAGACACCCTAGAGCTCACGTTTAGTACGAAACGACAATGAGACGCCTAGCCCTCCAGTTCTGTGAAGTAGTGAATTGGCTCACTTCCAAAACGGAAGATTATTACGAATTATCTCGAAGCGAACAGGCAGTCAGCACGGATTTAGAGAACATCGTTTTTGTGAAACACAACTATCTCTTTACACACCAAGGGTCTAGCGCTATCGGCAAGGAATTTCAAATTGATTCTGTGTTTCTACATTTCCAGAAGGCTTTTGACACCGTACCTTACAAGCTTCTTGAAATCAAATCAAATTTAATGCTTATGGCATATCGTCTCAGCTATGTGATTGGATTCGTAATTTTCCGTCAGAGAGGCCACAGTTCGTAGTAATTGACTGAATGTCATCGAGTAAAACAGAAGTGATTTCTGGTGTTCCTCAAGGTAGTGTAGGCTGCTGTTTCTTACCCTTTATAAACTGTTTAGGAGACAATCTGAGCAACCATCTTATTTTGTTTGCAGATGATACTATCATTAATCGCCTCGTGAAGTTATCAGTAGGTCTAACACAATTGCAAAAGGGTTTGGATAATAACTGTGTGTTTTGAAGTTTGGCAACTGGCCCTAAATATTCAAAAGAGTGAGTGCTAAAAGGAGTCCGATTAACTTTTGGGTACGCTATAATTCAATCAAATCTAAAGGCCATAAAGTCAACTAAATCCTAGGAATTACAGTTACGAACAACTTAAATCGGAAAGAAAACATAGAAAATGTTGAGGGGAAGGCGAACCAAATGCTGTGTTCTATTGACTGAACACTTAGCAGATGCAATAAATCTACTAAAGAGACTGTCTTCATTACGCTTGTCAGCGGTGTGAGGTCCTTGCGAGATAGGACTAACGGAGTACTTCGAGAAAGTTCAAAGAAGGGCAGCACGTTATGTACTATCGAGAAATGGGGGAAAGAGTGTCACAGACATCACATAGGATTTGGGTGCAAATAATTAAAACAGAGGTGTTCTTCGTTGCTGCACCATCTCATGAAATTTCAATGACAAGCTTCCTCTTCCGAATGCGAAAATGTTTTGTTCAAGCCGACGCACCTAGGGATGAACGAGCATCATAACAAAATAAGGGAAATGAGAAATAGCGCGGGAAGATATAGGTATTCTTTTTTCCGTGCGCATTTCGAGGGTGGAACAATAGAGAGTTAGTGAGAGGGTGGTTCGATGAACCCTCCGCGAGGCACGTGTGTGTGATTTGCAGAGTAGCCATGTAGATGTAGCTGCAGAATGCCTGCCAGCGGCCTTTGATAGGGAATGAAATGCTTTTAGAGAGAAACACCTGCGAAAGGACATATTGTAAGTTGTTGCAGATATTATGTCTCCAGTCGGAATAATGCTTTTATGAAGCTCTTGACTCTGCTTAACTGTTTCACTCTACTACCTCTCCCGTCCCACCACCCCCTTCCTTCAAAGGGCTGGCTTGTTTTATTCAAACCATGGTTTCCGTGGTCTCTTCCTACAAGTTGTGCTTACATACGTCGCCAATCACGAAGTTAACTGTACTCTGATGTCTCAGAATGGGTCCTACCAACCTATCTGTTCTCTTAGCCAAGTTGTGCAATTGAAATGTTTTCCACTGAATCGATTCAGTGTTTCTTCATTTGTTACTCTGCTGTACTCATTTGCAGATTCTCTAGGAATTCAAGTTCATATTTGTCACAGGAGTGTACATCGTTAGCATCTCGAGAGCAGGTAAGATTAAGTCCTTTGATTCTGCACGTGACACCCAAGTATTATTTACTACACAGACTGTACTCAGACACTTACTTGATTAGTGGTTACAATAAGCTTACTACTGTTTCATAAAGGTTGGGGGATTTGAGGGCACTCTCACTTCTGATTCGGTGTCATGCCATTTAATGTTTTAGGGAAGATGATCTTAATTACGATCTGACTTCGTACATCATGATGAAATGGCGGGCAGTAGTTAATGCTCTTGCTTGTGTGCTCTAGTGAAGGAATAGTGGTAAGCTTTACCTGTGTTCAAATGAATAGGGTGCCGATTTAAACGATTGCAGTAAAAGTGTATGGCGACTGAGGGCCGACAGGAGCGCGTCTTTTCTGCAGAAACTGGGTGAAAACATTTACGGACTGCCAAGTTCTGCAGTCTCATTGTGCTGACACTTTGGATGGCGCCTGTCAGTGGGGGGTCGTGTCCAGGTAGGCAGACTAGGGCCGAGGAGGGGCGCAGCAATGGGCGAAGCATTGGAGACTGGTAACGAAGCAGAGGATGCGCCAGACCGCCGAGTTCCGCGGTCTCTTTGTGCAGACACGTGGATGGTGATGGTCGGTTGGAGGCCACGTCCGGTAGGCTGACTAGGGCCGAGGACAGAAGCTGCAATGGGCTAAGCATTGGAGACTGGTAATAAAGCAGAGGATGGGCCCATTTTAGGCAGGAAGCCGATGAGAACACTATGAGCTTTCTGCGAACTTCCATGTGACAGGTCACTGGAGCCCAGACGTCCAGACTCTGTTACAAAACATATTTGTGAAGGCACGAGGCTTTTAGCGAGTTTATGGGTATTCTTTGGTAAGTTCAAAATATACGGAATAGGGGAAATAACAGACTTTTCATGGAGGGCTGTGGTTCCATCCTTGTCATGTTGTTAGCAGAAGACACAGTGTAAACACGTGAGAAAGAGGTCGTGAAGCTGAACCTTTTTTCCTTTTCTCCCAATTAACTGTAAAGTCTCTTATTTGTGAAATCTGTGTATGCAGAGCAAGGAGCAGTCTCCCGTCTTTGAATGTGGAGCTCCAGCTCGTGATTGGCTTGTGCTAAGATGGGAGTAGCATCTAACTGTGCTTTGCTACCGAGCTGGTTAGGCAAGTGGAGGGAAAGAGAACAGAACACTCTTGTATTGGCGCTTTGCTAGTAGAGAACTGCAGGTCTCTACCTAAACGGTGAGACTTGTGTCCCTTGCCAGCGTGCCAATTAGACCCTGTGAGAATCACCTTTTGATCCGTCAGAGGTACTGCTTCTAGCGTCATGCACACAACGATTGATGCATGGGTGTACTTATTTGTCTTGAGTCGGCCATCCAAAGATTTGACATATTCCATCACGCATAGTTTTGGGACAGAGTCAAACTTGTTTGGCAGACCAGCAAACGGGTCAACCTGCACACTGGAATTCACCGGGATTTCAGAAACTCATAAGGAAGTACCTGCATTCCGAATTAGCTGAACGCGAGACTGCATACTAGCATTCTTTGGGCGCACGCCATTAATAACAGATTGCTGCCGTCCATGACTTCAGTCGCCGAACGCATCGTGGTGAGCAGCCCTGACCTACAGGATGGTAAAGTATTCGCTGCTATGGCGTAGCCCTCCAGCATATGTTTCTCAGCACCCTGTTCTTTCGAACCATACTTTTGTATTTGGAATAGTGGAGTATAGATTCTTGATGGTGGCGTACTTTTTGTGCCACACCCCGGATTCACGTGTATGAAGTCAGATATAGCAAATAGTGTTCTGGTTAGTGTCGTCTGTCGATCCCCAGCTGATCACTTTGTTTACCACAGACCCCATATTAGTGAAGCCGTTTGTCAAACAAAAATGTTTGTGTGACGCTTCTTTAGCCTTTTTCTTTGTCTTGTGATGTTAAGAATGAATAAATCTGTTGTTATTTAGGTCACAACTCCTCTCTGTGTTCTGATCAACATTACCTTTGCCATTTTTATTAATGTCCTGATTCCAAAAGAAAGTATTAGCTTGTAAGTTATTGTCAAATTTTGTGTCTGATGCAGTGAAATGTGTGTTTCGTTGCACATGTTCACTGTAATGTCAGGCAGGAGCAGGAGTATGCAGAAGACAAACAGTCGCGGGTGTCTGACTGTGACAGCTACAAATCCAGCACTGGAGCTCACAGGCGATTGCTTCCTCTTAGATAGACTTAATCGTGTTGTCGCTGGCGATACGGTAAGCAGCAATGAGAGTCACAACGACCTTACTGCAAACGACCGACAACCACAAAAGATCAAAGCGTTAAACATGGCGATTCATTAAATTACCTAGAAAGCTGCAGTCGAATTTTCCGAAGGACTTCGAACTCAAAATCATTCCGTTTGTGACACCTGACTTGTGTTAGATCTAGTTTCGTTGGTGCAATATGTGTTTAATACGCTGCAGTATGGAAAGGGAAATGAAGTGCTGGGAGAAAAAATAAAAATTCTAAGATCGGACAATGACATTGCATTTCTGTCAGAGACAGCAAAAAATTTAGAACTACAGCTGACCGGAAAGGACGAGGTCTTGAAAAGAGATTCTAAGATGAGCATTAAAAAGTAAAAAAGGGTAATGGAGTGTAATCGAATTAACCAGGCAATGCTGAAGGAATTAGATTAGGAAATGGGGCAGCACAACTAGTAGTTGAGTTTGGTTATTCAAATAGTAAAATAACTGATGATGGTCGAAGTAGAGATGACGTAAACTGCAGACGCAATGGCAAGAAAATTCTTTATGAAAGAGAGGAATCTGTTGCATACAATATAAATTTAAGTGTTAGGAAATGTTTTGCGAAGGTATATATCTGGAGTGTAGCCATATATGGGAGTGAAACGTGGATGATAAGCAATTAAGACAAGAAGAGAGCACAAGGTTTCGAAATGTGGCATAGAAGAATGCTGAAGATTAAATGGGTAGTTAGAATAATAGATGGAGGTACTAAATAGAATATGGAAAAAAAGAATTTACAACACAACTTGACTAAAAGAAGCGTTAGATTGACAGAATAAATCTTGCGGCATCAAGGAATACTGGATTCTGTAATGAAAGTAAGTGTGTCTGTGGGGCTGGGGATTAAAACTGTAAAGGGAGATCAAGGCTTAAATATTGTAAGCAGATCCAAACGAATGTAGGGTAGATCAGTCGTTCAGAGATGCAGAGGATAACACAGGATGGACTAACATGCAAAGCTGAATCAAATCAGTCTTTCAACTGAAGTGCACAACTACAATTTGATAGTAATCTAACTGATTTAATTCAAACGTATTGAGATTAATTTGGAAGCTAATTACTATTACATCTGTAAAACCGAACTGATTCTGCACTGAAGATGAGTCAACGGAGATTCTTTACTCTCATAGAGTATAGCGCGGCTATTACAGCCACAGGGCTAATGTGCCTGAAATAAGGAACACTGCATCAGTGCCCTAGTTCCTCAGAGTCAAGGTCGTTTGCGTTCAATATGTGCCACCGTCTCTGTGTCGCCGCATGTTGTTGCAGTAAGGTTCAAAATGGTTCAAATGGCTCTGAGCACTATGGGACTCAACCGATGTGGTCATAAGTCCCCTAGAACTTAGAACTACTTAAACCTAACTAACCTAAGGACATCACACACATCCATGCCCGAGGCAGTATTCGAACCTGCGACCGTAGCGGTCGTGCGGTTCCAGACTGTGGCGCCTTTAACCGCTCGGCCACTCCGGCCGGCGTTGCAGTAAGGGTGCTTCATGTTAAATTATTGACGAGACAGAAGAACAAACGCTACAGGTAAGCGAACTGTGATGGATTATTGCTCTAGTTAAAGAATACAAACTGGCAAATTAATGTGAACCATGAACAATAACGTAAAGTATTAAACTATTGCTGTTACTTGTATAAAAACCAGGTTATGTAGTGTGTGTGTGTGTGTGTGCGTGTTAGCAAATTTTTCTGGCTTTTTCCACAAAGGTCGGATTTGCCGCTTCTTTCGAAATCTCTTCACATGAGGCTACTTCGTCCCATACAAGTGGGGGTATTTCCGCTCCGTCGCAGGCAGCTGTGGCCGAGTGGTTCTAGGCGCTTCTGTCCGGAACCGCGCTGCTGATACGGTCGCAGGTTAGAATCATGGATGTGGGATATGTGTGATGTCCTTAGGTTAGTTAGGTTTAAGTAGTCCTAAGTCTAGGGGACTAATGACCTCAGATGTTAAGTCCTACAGTGCTTAGAGCCATTTGAACCGCTCCGTCAAATTTTAGTTTGATGTTTTACTGCGAAATTCTGGAGAGCACGTTTTCTTGTTTTGTTTTCAGACAGTCTGTACACACAAAAGGAAAAAAAAGCCAACTACTGCATGCTCCGAGGAAGATATGAAATAAGCAGTATCAAGTGTTACAGGCAGCTCCTCTGAATAAAGTGCCAGCAATGTGCTGCATGACTTCATGAAGTGTGTGTGGGTGCGAAAGGACGAAAACTGTTTACTTGTGGTAAGTGCTTATCTTGACACTGAAATACGCTAGGTGGAATAGCTTGCTGACTTGGAGTAAGAGCCCCACTACTTTTGTAGAGTGTAATTTCTGCCTTATTCAGATGTTTATTTTATATTTAATTCGTGAAAAGTAATTTCGACCTTTTATATTGTATTGTATGTTAAACGGAGATCTAGAAACGACGGAGAGACTCCGTCCCCAACGCAGCCGCAGTGGTCCACAACCCTACGACGACTACCGCAGTCCACTTCACCCCTCCGCCGCCCCACACCGAACCCAGAGTTATTGTGCGGCTCGGTCCCCGGTGGATTCCCCCCCCCCCCCCAGGGAACGTCTCACACCAGATTTGTGTAACCCCTATGTTTGCGTGTTAGAGTAATGGTGGTGTACGCGTACGTGGAGAACTTGCTTGCGCAGCAATCGCCGACATAGTGTAACTGAGGCGGAATAAGGGGAACAAGCTCGCATTCACCGAGGCAAATGCAAAACCGCCTAAAAGCCATCCACAGACCGGTCGGTTCACCGGACCTCGACACAAATCCGCCAGGCGGATTCGTGCCGGGGACCAGGCGCTCCTTCCCGAACGGAAGGCCGTGCGTTATACCGCACGGCCAAACGGGCGGGCCGACCTTTAATATACTGGAATGTATTCACAATTAAAATATCATAACTGTAACACGTTAACAAATTTTTTAACAAATTTCATTTCACCACATAGAGGTTACAGTCGAAATCAGCGGAATAGCCCCGCTGAACCCTAACCTGTACCAAATAAGCGGCAGAATAGAGTGAACACACGACATGTGGGGCGAAGAGTGTACACTATGCGACTGCTTACATCCAACACTTTATCAGATAGCTTTTGTGGCAGTACAGTCTGCATTCAAACACTGACGCACGGCCACTCCAGCGTGACAGTTGCTTAATAACACTCGCACGCGTGCACCACGTGTTAAGCTTCCAGTGAATTCCCTCCTTTAGCAGAGAGTGTATCTGTTGCAACCAGACGAAACTACTTTCGTCCCCCATAGCTGTTGGATCTTTGATTGCTCTGGGGAAAGGCTCTATCAAAGTAGAACATATAAAATGTTAATTCACTTGGTTACATAAGTAAATAAAAGATTTACTTAACTTCGACAAGCTTCTTTTATACAGGAGTGCTGGATACTTTACAAATGTCACTGAGTATGAAAATATCACTAACTGTACAAATTAAACTTTTCTCTTGCAGTACAAAATGCAACGTTCACGAGAGTACATTTCATCAGAAACTGTGTCGACTGCTGGAGCTGAGGTCTTAAACTAGGGTGAAATATTGCATGCTCGACACTATACTGACCTCAGCGTAATAGCACCTACTACCGTGAGAGGGAGGCATCATTTTTCGGACCTCCTTCCACAGGCCGTTGCGGACCACAACGAGCCTTAGCTAATGTCTGTAGAATCGATTCGCGTTGGCGACTTTCTTGTGACATCGTGATCTCTTGACGATACCACAGTGTCTGTGCAAGGCATTGCGCCATATGTCTTCATCACTCGCGAAGCTTCGACCCTTGACAGGCAATCAGGCTACAGCCGCTAAAATTTCGGTTCGGAACGGCACGATTTGCGGACAAAGCGACACACTACATGTTGCCTTCTCCCACTGTGTCTGGTCCCTGCCTGCCCATCGAATGGAGGTGTTGTAGACGCCAATCTTGCGTGTTTCGAGATGAGTGCCATCAAGCTGCTACTGCAAAGGGTTTGATGAAGTCGAAGGTTGTTTAGTGCATTAGCGTTTTGCTGAAGTGTGCACACGCTTTAAACTGATGCAATATCAAGGTCGTCTCTTGCCATCCATTTTTCATTTGAATTAGTGTGGGAACTTTATGCATCTGTAGTCTTTCTGTTTCATCACAATACATTGTAGTCAGTTTGTGATTCTAATTCAGATATCTGTGGAATAAATTGGCTCATAAGATTTCTCTCCCACTAATAAAATCACGATCTGCAACTTTGTAAAGCACCGTATCTCGAACTTCTCCTTGTGTGAGAATCTAAATCTAATGTAAATTAAAGCAGTCATTTATCTGAAGGCTGTTTCGAACCCTGCAGTGCTTTGATACGGATGGCGCTGCAGGCTGTGCCTTTTTCCAACCTTCATCTGACTCACCCAGTTATTTATAGCGGGACCAACAGTTTAGCGTGATATAAACAAACTTTGTCAGAGGAGAAAGAAGTGATAAAAATCCCAGATTTGATCAGGGATCCAATCCAACATCTTTGAAGCTTGAATGTGGCACTTTCCTAATGAAACACCGAACCACAGTATATATACACTACTGGCCATTAAAATTGCTACACCAAGAAGAAATGCAGATGATAAACGGGTATTCATTGGACAAACATATTATACTAGAACTGACATGTGATTACATTTTCACGAAATTTGGGTGCATAGATCCTGAGAAATCAGTACCCAGAACAACCACCTCTGACCGTAATAACGGCCTTGATACGCCTGGGCATAGAGTCAAACAGAGATTGGATGGCGTGTATAGGTACAGCAGCCCATGCAGCTTCAATACGATACCACAGTTCATCAAGAGTAGTGACTGGCCTACTGTGACGGGCTAGTTGCTCGGCCACCATTGACCAGACGTTTTCAATTGGTGAGAGATCTGTAGCATGTGCTGGCCAGGGCAGCAGTCGAACATTTTCTGTTTCCAGAAAGGCCCGTACAGGACCTGAAACATGCGGTCGTGAATTATCCTACTGAAATGTAGGGTTTCGTAGGGATCGAACGAAGGGTAGAGCCACGGGTCGTAACACATCTGAAATGTAACGTCCACTGTTCAACGTGCCGTCAACGGGAACAAGAGGTGACCGAGACGTGTAACCAATGGCACCCCATACCATCACGCCGGGTGATATGCCAGTATGGCGATGACGAATACACGCTTCAAATGTGCGTTCACCGCAATGTCGCCAAACACGGATGTGATCATCATTATGCTGTAAACAGAACCTGGATTCATCCGAAAAAATGACGTTTTTCCATTCGTGCACCCAGGTTCGTCGTTGAGTACACCATCGCAGGCGCTCCTGTCTGTGATGCAGCCATGGTCTCCGAGCTGATACTCCGAGCTGCTGCAAAAGTCGTCGAGCTGTTCGTGCAGATGGTTGTTGTCTTGCAAACGTCCCCATTTTTTATTGACTCAGCGATCGAGGCGTGGCTGCACGATCCGTTACAGCCATGCGGATAAGATACCTCGACTGCTAGTGACACGAGGCATTTGGGATCCAACACGGCGTTCCGTATTAACCTCCTGAACCCACCGATTCCATATTTTGCCAACAGTCATTGGATCTCGACCAGCGCGAGTAGCAATGTCGCGATACGATAAACCGCAGTCGCGATAGGCTACAATCCGACCTTTATCAAAGTCGGAAACGTGATGGTACGCATTTCTCCTCCTTACACGAGGCACCACAACAAAGTTTCACCAGGCAACGCCGGTCAACTGCTGTTTGTGTGTGAGAAATCGGCTGAAAACTTTCCTCATGTCAGCACGTTGTAGGTGTCGCCACCGGCGCCAACCTTGTGTGAACGCTCTGAAAAGCTAATCATTTACGTATCACAATATCTTCTTCCCGTCGGTTAAATTTGACGTCTGTAGCACGACATCTTAGTGGCGTAGGAATTTTAATGGCCAGTAGTGTATCTAGGATGTTCAAAATGTTAGTGAGCCATGCCGGCTCATGTCGATAGTCTTTCTCTATAACGTACTTCTTTCTGTTGCCTAGCAACGAATTGGGAGCGTCTCCCGAAAGGACACAGCCTGTCCACATGTGAGGGCTGAAGGCGCTTGCCGTCCGTGTTAGATTCAATCTCTTTTTGGGGTCGCAATGAGGGGTTTGGAAGTGTTGACCCTGGCCAACCGCTGGCCAAGCGCAGCGCAGCGTATCAGTGCTGAAATGCAAGAGGAAGTGGACGTTCTGGCTGCACGGTTTTCGACAGTAATACGCAGTGGGCTAATTAGATCGATCGCAAGAAGTCTTTGGATGCTCTGGTGCCTCGGCTGTGGAAACTTGCGTGGACGCAGGGCAACAGACAGATTCCATATTTCTAAATTTCCGAAAAGTATCGACACGGTACCCCACTGCAGACTGTTAACGATAGTATGTGTACACGGAATAGGCTCCCAAATATGTGACTCTGCGAGCTTACATCCCAAAGATATTCCGGCTCACATGCAGTACCTCTTCGTCGAAATCTCTTGGCTCAAACTCTTCTAAGGGTAGAACCGCACGTGTCTCATTACACGCCCTAAACTAGACACTTGTGACCCTTTGGTTAAATATTCTTGCTGATGGCAAGTTTGCGAAATACGTAGTTAACATATAATAACAGTAATAATAATATCTGGAACTAAATTAACGACCCATACATGATGTAGGCCACACAGTTGCGATTTGCTTAGAATAATGTTTATTCAGAAGGCAAATTAATAACGAAAGTCGTCGTATTTAGAGTTACTGTTACACTCGAGCGCATATTCATTTGACAAAGTTCGATTATTCACAATCTCATCGCGAAATACAAGTTATTTACGCGAAAAGTTAGGAGTTCACACCAGGCGCGCGCCAGCTCACCGCTCAGAGACAAAGTCCCGCGATACCACACAACGCAAAATTTCCTAGTCTTTCCACTTCCCAGCTGCCTAAAGACCGACTGCCCGTTCTCGCGTCTCAGTCCGAACTGTACCCTTTGGTGTGTAGACAAGAACTGAACCGTCCGCTTTCGCGTCTGCACCAGCAGTGTCCCTCTGCCCGTCCCCGGCCGCGCTTTCCCGCGCGCCGAACATACTCGCTCAACTGAGTAGTGCAGTTCCGTTTCCAGAGGCCGTCCTTTTAATTGGCTACAGCTTATTCTTCATTATTTTACATTGTAACGTATTTAAACAATCAAAGCTTGACCACTTTCACGCTCTAAATAAAATAACACTAACATCCATTACATAATAAACGTTAAATTCTTTTACAATAAACCAATACAATTTCCTTCTTAACTTGCACCAATGTGCTTTCTGATAAATAAATAAAGAACAAAAGAAAACTATTATGGACTAAACTTTCCAACAAATATTCTATTGCCTAATGATTCAATAAGGTGTCATGCTGTCTTCGAAAAATGGTTCAAATGGCTCTGAGCACTATGGGACTCAACTGTTGAGGTCATTAGTCCCCTAGAACTTAGAACTGGTTAAACCTAACTAACCTAAGGACATCACAAACATCCATGCCCAAGGCAGGATTCGAACCTGCGACCGTAGCGGTCTTGCGGTTCCAGACTGCAGCGCCTTTAACCGCACGGCCACTTCGCCCGGCCATGCTGTCTTCGTTCAATGTGTTTTGTGTGGAGGAAATGATGATCTGATGCTTAACTGAAAATACTGATACTTTAAATTTACTACATCTTTTAAACAAATGAAGTTACAGAATTGACATTTACAACATTTGTCATTTTAATGATGCGCTTCTATATGAAATGTCGATCGTTACGATGGACCAAAGCGTTCAGATTTTACCATTCAGGTCTTTGTTATAAAACTTGTTAATTTCACTTTAACAGGAAATCTTAAGCTATTATAGATATGACCAATATTCAAGTTTTATTGGGATCACCATGAAACTTTATCGAGGATGGCAAATTAAAATTACTGTGGCTTCATTCCCTGCATTACTACAGAATTAAATAGTTTTCATTAATGTTTCCCTTTATGGCCGATCTTAGGAGTGCCAAATTTTACTCTACTACTTCTCCTTGGCCACAAACGGCTTATACTGGGTTTTCCTATGACGTAGGTTCTCGTCTTCACTCACTCACTACAGAGCTTAGGCCCAATAGATAACAGACGCCTGTGACTTCCCTCATCTCGTAGTGAATCTGCGCCCTCTGTGGCACATGGTCCTGGACGAAAGGGCTCGTTTCACGATTCCTGTAGGCTGACTCTTTCGGACATATTTTTAAATGAGAGCGCAATGCTCGTTAACTCACAATTCTCTCGAAGACTTCTTAATTAATGGAACCCAGTATGTCGTCCTCGGCGGCATGTTCATTGGAGACAGGAGTAACATCAGGAGTGCCCCAGGGAAGTGTTATTGGACCGTTCTATTTCCTGTATACATAAATGATCTGGTAGACAGGGTGGCAGCAATGTGCAGTTACTCGCTGATGATGCTGTGGGGTACAGGAAGGTGTTGATGATAAGTGACTGTAGGCTGGCACAAGGTGACCTAGACAAAATTTGTAGGTGGTGTGATAAGAATCAGCTGGCTCTTACGGTGGAAAAATGTACATTAATGCGGATAAGTAGGTAAACGAACCCATAATGTTTGGATACAGCGCTAGTAATGTCCTGCTTGACCAGTCACATCAGGAAGGCATTTAACACCGGCTCGAGGTAGTGTGATCGGAGCAATACAGTTTAGAATACATATTAATAATCCCGTAGGAAGTATCGATGCTCTTTAAGTCTGTTGGCAGATGATGTGGTTCTCAACAAGATGATAACAACGCTAGCAGACAGTAACGATTTGCCGAAGGACCTACAGACGATTGATGAATGGCGCACCAGGCAGTCGAGAAAGAACGTAAATACACTGATCACCCAGACAGTTATGACCACCTACATAATAGCCGGTACGACCACCTTTGTTACACATATCAGCGGTGAAACACCGTGGAATGTAAGCAATGAGGCCTTGGTAAGTCACTGGAAGGAGTTAGAACCGTTTCTGCACAAATAAAACACCTAATTCCCCTAAATTCTGGGGAAGGGGGCCACCTATGGCTCCACGTGCAATCACGTACCAAAGGTGTATGGTCGTGTTCAGACCCGGCGAGTTGGGTGGCCAGCACATCAATTGTAACTCCCCACTGTGTTCCTCGAAACACTCCATCACACTCCTGGCCTTATGACATGGAGCATTATCTACTTGAAAATTGCCACGGTCGTAGGGAAACATGACCGTCAAGAAAGGGTGTACGTGGTCTGCAACCCGTATACGATACTCCTTGGCCGACATGGTGCCTTGCACGTGCTCCACTGGACACATGGATGCCCACGTGAGTGTGCCCCAGAGCATAATGCACCCTACGCCAGCCTCTCTCTGTCCCGCAGTACAGGTGACAAGGTGCTGTTGCCCTGGAAGACGACGGGTTCACGTCGTCCCATTGCCATGATTGCGATTCATTAGACAAACTTCTACTCTGTCCAGCATTAAAGTCTGTCCTCTTTTACCAGTCTGTCCAGCCTACAACGTCCGACATATGTAACCAGTGGTTGCCGCCCAGCCACACGACGTCTGGATGTGGTTTCACTTTGGTTTCACCAATTGTTGGAGACACTCACCACAGCACTCTTCCAATTCCCGACAGGTCGCGCAGTTTCCGAAATGTTCGTGAAGAGCCTCTAGGCTATGCAATCTGCCCTCAACCAAACTCAGGCTTCGCCAGTCTACACACAGATAGCAAACTCACTGATACTACAAGTACCACGCGTGTGTCTGGCTATCAGTCATTCCTCACCAGATGACGCTGCTATCATCTGGACTTAATGTCGATAGTAGGTAGGTGGTCATAATATTCTGGCTCATCAGTGTACACGTGAATGAATCATGTTATTTATCCGTAGGTAAGCAAATCCACTACTGTAGAAATACAATATTGATGAAATATTACTGGAAACTGATGTGTTGGCAAATGTGCCAACACCTTGTAGATAGAGGAGGCCGAAATGCACGCTATCTAACGCAGACGGGCCTGAAGTCTGGAACAGGATACGTTATGAATGCACTAAAGAAAAGTACGTATCGTCTGTTTACTTAACTTTAATTCATCCTTGTGGTACATCGCTCTTGACTATACAAATGAGACTCTCTCTAGATATGGTTAATGGCGCCTTGCTAGGTCGTAGCATGGACTTAGCTGAAGGCTATTCTAACTGTCTCTTGGCAAATGAGAGAACGGCTTCGTCAGTGTAGTCGCTAGCAAAGTCGTCGTACAACTGGGGCGAGTGCTAGTCCGTCTCTCTAGACCTGCCATGTGGTGGCGCTAGGTCTGCAAATACTGACAGTGGCGACACGCGGGTCCGACATGTACTAATGGACCACGGCCGATTTAAAGCTACCACCTAGCAAGTGTGGTGTCTGGCGGTGACACCACAGAAACAGTAACCACCACAAAATATCTAGGTGCATCTATCCGGAATGATCTGAAGTAGAATGGCTAGATAAAGCAAATAGTAGGAAAGCAGATACAAAGCTGAGATTCGAAGGAAGAATCGTAAAAAAACAATTACTTAAAAGAAATAAAAGCAGCTGACTATGCGTTTTTTCGACCCATTCCTGAGTCTTATTCATGCAGCCAAGACTAGTAGAAAAGGCAGAGAAGGTCCAAGGAAGAGCGGCGCGTTTCGTCACGTGATCCTTTGGTCGGCACTGAAGCGTTACAGAGATGGTCAATAAACCCCAGTGGCAGACGTTGCAAGAGAGGTGTTGTGCATCACGGAGAGTTTTGCTATTCAAATTTCTAGAGAACACTTTCCGGGAAAGTTGGACAACATACTGCTTCCTCTCACATGCATCTTGCTATGTGATCACATCACGAATATTCGAGAAACTGGAGCTAATACACAGGCTTACCGACAGTCATTCTTCCCTCGCGCCATTCGCGATTGGAACAGTGATGGAGCGGACCAATTACCGGTACCATAAGTGCCCTCCACCACCGCTTGGTTGCTGAGTATTGTTGCAGATTTAGATGTAAGCCCCTTAGTTGTGCTAGTGGAAGCTCTGTATCCTCCGAAATATAATTCTTTCAGGCAGATTGCGTTATCTAGGGTGTTACTCAACGCAGTAGATTGACTGACAATTTTAAGGGCCCAACTAGATTCATAGTTATTCATGAATATCCAGGTTTTATTTTTCACGGAATGGTAGCATTCAACACTGTCTCACGAACATTGTTTATAGACGTTACTTTTAACTTATTTCATTTATTTATTCTACCTGTTATTGTGAGAAGTAACCCTACAGTAGACATAAACTGCACTTGTCGAATTACGAGAGCTAACCTGCGTTCATCGACTGAAAAGTCGCCAGTATTTGTTGGGTAGAAACCACAGCCGACCTTCAGATCAGTAGGTTCGTACTCACCGCACTTCGTCGAAGACAGAAACGGCGTTGCCGGTTCTGCGAGATATGTAGGTAGACGAATGTCGCAGAGTCGACTGCGACGTCCGTTGCCCCACGGCAATACCATTTAGGCAGTTGCCTGTTTCGCTATAAAAGCGGGCTCTGTGACTGCTGAGTGATAAGGGTTAATATCAAAGATGGTGCACATATGTTTTGGGCCTACTAACTGCAAAAATGTGGTTTTTGGGTAAGACCCCGGCTGCTGCTGATTATGAGCTTACAGAGACTTAACATCTACAGTCTTCACTTTCCTATTCACTCTGCTACCCACCTCCACCCCCTCCCCCTCTCCATCCCTGCACTTCCGCCAAAGAACGGAATCTGCATACCCCACTTGTGTGCATCTAAGTTCTACGTACACATGTGGGAGACGTTGAACTGCTCTAAATGTTTCTGAGGTGGGTTCTGAGTACCAGGCGGGTGTTCACCTAGTGGGATGTGAGAAACCGCCTAAAAAACATCTACACTGGCCGGTCCACTTGCTCTCATATAGCTAGTAGTATTCGGACAATAGTCAGTGGATCTCTCTGTCCCGGGAGAGTGCACTTTAGCGCGCTTGGCTATTTGAGCATATGGTAATACAGCCCTAGCATCATCAGGACCGAGCGAGGACGCTTGCTCCGTGATAAGACACCGGATTGGCATTCAGGTGGACTGCATGTTCAAATCCTAGTTCGGCCATCTGCATTTAGTTTTTCCACGTTTTCCCTAAATCGCTTAAAGCAAAGGCCTTGACAGTTCCTTTGAAATGACCAATTTTCTTCCCCCATACCTCCAAAACTCCTATTTCCGATGTTATTGAGTCTGTATATTGAGCAAGCAGTATAGGAAATAAAAGAAAAATTCGGAGTAGGAATTAAAATTCATGGAGAAGAAATAAAAACTTTCGCCGATGACATTGTAATTCTGTCAGAGACAGCAAAGGACTTGGGAGAGCAGTTGGACGGAATGGACAGTGTCTTGAAAGGAGGGTATAAGATGAACATCAACAAAAGCAAAACGAGGATAATGGAATGTAGTCGAATTAAGTCGGGTGATGCTGAGGGAATTAGATTAGGAAATGAGACACTTAAAGTAGTAAAGGAGTTTTGCTATTTAGGGAGTAAAATAACTGATGATGGTCGAAGTAGAGAGGATATAAAATGTAGACTGGCAATGGCAAGGAAAGCGTTTCTCAAGAAGAGAAATTTGTTAACATCGAATATAAATTTAGGTGTCAGGAAGTCGTTTCTGAATGTATTTGTATGGAGTGTACCCATGTATGGAAGAGAAACATGGACGATAAATAGTTTGGACAAGAAGAGAATAGAGGCTTTCGAAATGTGGTGCTACAGAACAATGCTGATGATTAGATGGGTAGATCACATACCTAAAGAAGAGGTATTGATAAGGATTGGGGAGAAGAGGATTTTGTGGCACAACTTGACTAGAAGAAGGGATCGGTTGGTAGGACATGTTCTGAAGCATCAAGGGATCACCAAACTAGTATTGGAGGGCAGCGTGGAGGGTAAAATTCGTAGACCGAGACGAAGAGTTGAATGCACTATACAGACTATTCAGTCTGTATATTGAGCAAGAAGTAAAGGAATAAAAATTGGAGTAGGAATTAAAGTCCATGGAGAAAAAATAAAAACTTTGAGGTTTGCCGACGACTTTGTAATTCTGTTAGAGACACAAAAAGACCTGGAAGAGCAGTTGAATGGAATGGACAGTGTGTTCAGAGGAGGATACAAGATGAACATCAACAAAAGCATAACGAAGATAATGGAATGTAGTCGAATTAAATCAGGTGATGCTGAAGGAATTAGATTAGGAAATGAGACACTGAAAGTAGTAGATGAGATTTGCTATTTGTGGAGCAAAGTAATTGATGATGGACGAAGTAGAGAGGATACAAGATGCAGGCTGGCAATGGTAGGGAAAGCGTTTCTGAAGAAGAGATATTTGTTAACAATGAGTATAGATTTAAATGTCAGGAAGTCTTTTCTGAAAGTATTTGTATGTAGTGTAGCAATGAATGGAAGAGAAAAGTGGACTATAAGTAGTTTAGACAAGAAGAGAATAGAAGCTTTCGAAATGTGGTGCCACGGAAGGATACGGAAGATTAGATGGGTAAATTACGTAAGTAATTAGGAGATACGGAATAGAATTGGGGAGAAGAGGAATTTGTTACACAACTTGACTAGAAGAAGGGATCGGTTGGCAGAACGCGTTCTGAGGCATCAAGGGATCATCAATTTAGTATTGCAGGAAACCGCAGAGACTAAAAATCGTAGAGGGAGACCAAGGCATCAAGACACTAAACAGATTCAGAAGGCTGTAGATTGCAGTAGTTACTTGGAGATGGTTCAAAATGGTTCAAATGGCTCTGAGAACTATGGGACATAACATCTGAGGTCATCAGTCCCCTAGAACCTAGAACAACTGAAACCTAACTAATCTAAGGTCATCACACACATCCATGCCCGAGGCAGGATTCGAACCTGCGAGCGTAGCGGTCACGCGATTCCAGACTGAAGCGCCTAGAACCGCTCGGCCACACCGGCCGGCTGTTACTCGGAGATGAGGAAGCTTGCACAGTATAGAGTAGCATGGACAGCTGCATCAAACCAGTATCTGGACTAAAGTCCACAACAACAACAACAACAACTACCGCTCCCAGACGAGCTTGTTGTAGTGCTGTAACAATGTCGTCGTCAATGGTGTATCAAACACTAATTTTTGTAGTTTTCATTTCAATAACGCCCCTGAGTGATAGATGAGGGTGTGAAGAGGTGACATGAAGAAATTGGTGCAGAATATTCAGGGTTTCCCAGCTAACTTGCCCACCCAAAATATCTCTGGAACAATAACAGCTATTCGAAAACGACTTTCACCGGTATCAATGTAGGGCTGGGGCCCATGAATGTACATATTTGGAAACATTCTAAAACGAAAGCATATGTTTTTTTTAACTCAAACTTATGTTTTTTTTTAAATGGACCTCCTATATTTTTTCTTCAGCAATCCATAGCATGACAAAGCACATACACAATGGCGTTGATTGTATCGCAATATTCCCATTACATCCCGAGATATTGAGACGCGAAGTTGACGCTTGAAACACCCGACATGCGCTGCTAGCGCACGTCCTGAGGCTCAGGCGTGAACCCCATGCTGCCCGTAATCCCGATGTGGTTGACATGCGTAATCACACTTCCATACTTATCAAGAGGTCCGAAACGAATAATACGGTCTGCTGCCATCCTGCATTAACGTCGTACATTCCAGCAGGTATTTATCGCATAGGCTAGGGGAGATGCGGTTCTGTAACATATCTGTGTACGCAACGTTAGTCACAAAGTTAACTTCGCTAATCGTTAATCCGTTACTAAAAAGGTAATGCCGTTCAACGTTAAAACTTTACTCTACTGTAGATCTAGCGCAAGTGACAGTTAATCATTCACTCGTAATAGTAAAATTCATGTTGATGGTTTTAGTGAAACGAGCAAGTGGACTAAAAGTTTTACCGTTGTTTAGGTAAAAATGTTTTGATTTGGGAAGTTCAGGTAGGACATAGAAGATGAATGTAAACATGTTTAACCAATTAGTTTTATTATTACATAATTATCAATGTTATGTTTATCTAATGCGTTAAATGACAAATTGTTGCAAACAAATGTTTCTTAACATAACTGGGTAAAATGGCCCTTTGTAGAAACTTCCACTGTGATACCAGCACTACATACTAAACATAGCGTTCACATCTCATGCTCAAAGTGATGCCCATTGGCTTGCATACATAGTGTCACTCTGCGGATGAAGAATGCCCTGCTTCGTGCTACTGCTTCCTCTTTGATGGCTGTACAAGCATCAATAATGCGTTGCTTCATGCCCTCTGGTGTTGTTGGTTCATGTTGGTAAACAGCATCCTTCACTGCTCCCCAAAGAAAATAATCCAGCAGTGTAAGGTCCGGAGATCGGGCAGGCCACCTAACTGGGCCACCTCGTCCAATCCACCTACCAGGGAACTTACGGCTCAGAAGTCGTCGTGTTCGTAAGGCGTTATGTGCAGGGCATCCGTCATGCTGATACCACATGACCATTCTCCGGTTCAGAGGTACGGTGTCCAAGAGAACAGGAAGATTGTGTCGTATAAATCTGGAGTATTGTCTGCCATTTCGGATGCCATTTATAAAGAAAGGTCCGATAATGGTATCTCCAATAATCCCACACCAAACATTAACTTTCCACGGACGTTGATGCTCTACCTGACGGAGCTGTTTTAGATTGTCTGCGGACCAATAATGCATATTCCTCATATTGACAATTCCTTTGTTGCAGAATGATGCCTTGTCGGTAAAGTGAACATCTGCAAAAAAATTTGGATTAGTCAGAAGTTTTTGCAGAGCCCACCGACAAAATGTTACCCTATTGCGGAAGTCATTTCCATGAAGATCCTGGTGTAAATGAAAATGGTAAGGATGAAATTTATGACGTTTAGGAATATCGCTGTGCACTTGATTTCGACACACCAACTTCACGTTCAATATGACGTGTGCTGATTTGAGGATTCACAGCTATGGTAGCGAGCACAGCAACTTCAGCACGTTCATCTGTGCGTGTTCTAGGACGATGTCGAGGTCTTGGATTTAAGCTTCCCGTTTCACGTAGACGAGATGTGAGACGACCGAACATCCGGCGCGAAGGCGATGGCTTTTCCGGGAATCGTCATCTGTACAGTCGTTCTGCCTGAACACCATTTCGTCCACCTACAACAGGGTACAGTACAGGTACGTAGAGTAGGGTAGAAAACAGACATATTAACTTAATAATCATAATGTTCGCTAACAGTACTATCAACAAACAAGCAATCTCATAACGTATTTCTCGTCAACGTACATTCTCCATAGATCAGCAGCATTTCTACCATATCTTCATGTGTGTACATTATACTGTACAGTATAAGTTCCACAACACAACGTTTATTCACAATGTGTACTACCTCCGTGCCGTCACTAGATTACTCTGATGCACGACTACACTGGCAAGCGGTGTACTGCACGCCAAAGCAACAACAAATGGGATGCTCGGAGGGTGGTGGAGTACAGGAGTTTGCATGGGTCGCAAATCATAAACAAGGCGAAGTGGTAACTGTGGCAGTAGTGGGAACTACGTTGGACACTTGACTAGGTAGAGCCAGGCCCTGCGCGACAGGAACAATGGGTCATATAACGCATTAGATAAACCTTATTTTGGGTGTGCAGGATAAATAAAACAACCTGACGGGTGTACACCGATCGGTACTGGTTCATATTGTGTACCGTAGATACGTAAAACGTGCAAGATGGAAACCATTATGTGCTTATGAGAGTTGATGGCAGCAGACCCTATTATTCGTTTCGGACCTCTTGATAAGTATGGAGGTGTGATTACACATGTCAATCACATCGCGATTACGGGCAGCATGAGGTTCACGCCTGAGCCTCAGGACGTGCGCTAGCAGCGCATGTCGGGTGTTTCAAGCGTCAACTTCGCGTCTCAATATCTCGGGATGTAATGGGAATATTGCTATGCAATCAACGCCATTGTGTATGTGCTTTGTCATGCTATGGACTGCTGAAGAAAAAATATAGGAGGTCCATTTAAAAAACATAAGTTTGTGTTAAAAAACACATATGCTTTCGTTTTACATTGTTTCCAAATATGTACATTCATGGGCCCCAGCTCTACATTGATACCGGTGAAAGTCGTTTTCCAATATCTGTTATTGTTCCAGAGATATTTTGGGTGGACAAGATAGCTGGGACACCCTGTATATTAGAGTTCCTCGTCATACTGTTGTAGAATGTCATTAGCAGTGTCATTCAAGCCCCCAGAGATGGAGGTGTAGGTTAGGAGAGCTGACACGTAATCATCACTGTGGAACACTTGACTTAATTTCAAACATCCATGGTATACATGTGAGCTGTCACTGCTCTTCGAATTGTTTTTTTTTTTTCTATTTTGAGTACGTTTGAAGTCTATGTGCTAGGCAGTGTTTTAGCCTGTGCGTTGCAGTACACTTGCTATAACTTCAAAAACGCACTGAATTCCCTTGAGTGTGAGATAAATGGGGGCAGCAATAGCGCCAGAATTCTGCTCTGAGTGTTTACCTGCATACTGCAACGGGGTTTACTGCAACAACAGAGAGCCTAGTGGAGTCCAGTGTCAAAAGCAGAGGTTCAATGCTCATGCGGACGGCCACACGAAACGTCTCTGCTCTGGAACTGTCGACTCTTGTTCCATACGTAAAACGCTTGGCATTTCGTCGGCGATAGTCCACTGCACTGGCTGCACCCCAAGTCACCAGCCCAGTTGGTGTCGCAGGTGTTATTTTCCACAGGGATAACAGAAGAATTTGTCATCTATCAGGTTTCATAGGTTTCATGGTGCAATTGTTTAATGGTGTTCTTTTGGGTTTTCTGCAATGTTGTTGTTTCCATTATAACAGGACAGGTCTGGTAGCTTAGTATGGGCTGGGAATCTCTGTTGAGGGAGGATATAGTGCAGCTGAAAAAGGACCGGTTACAGTTAGAATGACTTCTTTATTGAGTATTGGTTACAATCATTAGTGGACGGAGTGGAGTATATGACGGCATCTCCACACATGACTACGCTTGCCATTGGTAGCCGACTTCTGCTGCGCTACCATGTCCCCGTGTTTCCTGAAAATAGTCAGTGTGGCGGGTGATAGCGACATAGGTGTCAGACTGCGTCACCCTCCCAGGCTCGGGGTGTAGTTGTCTTCTGTTAGTGCCACAGTAGAGGCAGATGTGGCGCGAACTTCCCTGTGGACATCCGGGATGGTGACCAAGTGTGATGCTGCCCCTGCTGCCCTGACGCTTAGGCGACAGACAGTGGTTCACAGCCCTAGTCAAGCAGAATGTTTGCGTCATTGGTCGTTGACATATAGTAAGAGTGAGCTGACATCACGTCAGTGCCCAGCTGTTCGATGACAACAGACTGATTCGCTCATCTTTAAATACTGCTTCTCCATGCTGATTTCTGCTTTTTACCTCGGTCAGTGTGCCGCGCCGAATCGTCTGGAACATGTTGGCGGAAACCCCACCCGCCAACTGTTGTAATTTGGTTGCAGTGCACCTGCAGGCTTCATTCTGTCATGCGCTGGTGGCAAGTCAGGTCTGTCATAACAGACGCGTGAAATACGCGATTTTACGCAAATGTAGGCGAGCTAATAGGCCGCCTGGAATTGATATGATGTGAGGTGAATTTGTTAGTGAAGCTCTAAGGCCTTAGGGGCGAGAATGCGCCGTGGCTAATGCAGCTAAGTGACCGGTGAATGCTAGTCAGGTATGACGACAAGCAGCATGGCTGGAAATGAGGAAAATCTCAGAATGTGGAGATGATTAGAGGTCACTCACAGAGCAGAATGGGGAACGCGCTAGCAACGGGGGACAAGCTGTAACATAGCTAAGTTAGAACTCTTAGGAAATCTATAATAATTCGCAGCGAAAGATTAAAGCAGATCTGAATACACCTGCAAGCTTAGAATAATGAGACACATGCGATGAAATGATATTATTTTCAATATCCTTAAAACAATGGAAGGTAACATCGATGATTGTTTGAATTAATAACGTTGAAACACTTCATGCGATTTCAATATACGATGCATCAGATACAGCTTTCCATTACAGCTATCATCCCTGAAAGCTATGTAGTGATACCTATTTTATTTATTGATTTATGACATATTTTATGTCATGAAAATGTCTGTCAGAACATTGTTGTCTCCACAGTAACACAGCGAATGAATATAGGATCAATACCTCATATCTCGTGATACAAGTATAGTTATTTAATGAACAGCTTACTATTTTGCCAGTAACTTTATGTAAATTTTGATTACAAGTGCTGTTAAAATTCGAGGTAATTTAAAAGTGCTCATTTTGCATGTATTAGCTGATAACACCATTGAAAAGAGAACCAAAAGACGCTTCTATCAAGTAGACGCAAATAATTGTTTCAACAATATTTAACGACAATTTATCGTCACGTAATGTGAGTCCACTTCAAGAATACTAGCTTACTTGTTTATGAACTAACATCCATTTGTAATTATTGTAACTGCTGTGAGTGTGACCAAATGTTTATAACATTTGTTGATCTAAAGATTGTTGTAATATACTAGCTTAGTGCAGAAAGTGATCAAGTTGTAAAACTTTTACACATTGTATTTTCGTGGGGACGGCCTTCAGCCAATGGAGTAGTAGACAGTGGGGGAACACTGGTAGGACGCTGAAGGAAGGTGGACCTGGCTGAACTGAGATGAATTAACAGTATTCAACATAGTTCTCTTGTGTGGTCTACATCAGTTACAGGTATTAAGACAAAACGTATTTGTTAAATTATTCATTGATATTTTATTTAATATTTATGTGTATTTCATTAACTCGCAGTTCCTGCCAGTGCGTAGACTATTTGACAGCGTGATCACAGATACAGGTTATTATTTACAGCGAATTAGCTGCGGAGCGTGAAAGCAGACGTGCGCGGCTAAATCCTATGATTAGATCGAGCTATTATTCTTTTCAAACAGAGCCGTGCATAGCCCAGTTACCGAAGATATGAGCAATGTCAACTAAGGACGCAAGTGGGCTACTCGTGTGCGATGCTGTTCAGAGATCAACTACTTAGCAGAAAACCTACAGGTAACGTCGTCAGTGTTGCGAAGCCACTGACCGCACAGTCCCCTAGCAGGCTGTTATCGACTTACCAGTACTCTAGTTCCGACAAGGCTCTCCTCTACTGGTTCCAAGTCTCATTTACAACTCTACCCCATTACACCATTTTATGTACAGTACTTTGGCAACCGGCCCAACCGTCTTCTTCAGTTGTGGCCACATCGAGCGGTAAAGCTTGAAGAGTTCCTGGAACACTGAAACTCTATCAATAGAAATGTCCAATTCACGTTAGACAGGAAAAGATGGCCAACTGCCTTTCCTTGACGTGTTTCTTAAGAGAAGAACTGAAGTGCCCCTTGGTCATCTACGCCCACAGACCTCTGTCTCCAAGCCTCCATCCGCCACCATCCGTCACAATGAAAATCGGTGTTAAAAAATCTGGTCCATAGAGCTCTAAAAAAAATCAGACAAAGGAATCACAACACCAACGAACAGTATTCCGAACTGATGAGTACTCATATCTTCGAAATGAGCGAGCGAAGCAGTCAAGATCAAGAGCGCCTGAGAAAGAGGTTCAAACTGAGACTGAGAAAGAAAAGTAAAAAATTGCTTTTCTAGCTCATATTGGCCCAATATTCGGAATGATCGATAGACTCCTGGGGAAACGTAATGTCCAGTATATTTCGTTACCTTCAGCTAAACTAAAAAGCTTCATGTGTAATATTTCAGACGCTCTAGGTCTCCGAAAGCTGTGTGTGTGTGTGTCGCATTCCATGCTAAGGTGGCAACTCTTGCGCGGGACAGACTATCAGAGCAATTTTTGTTTGTCCATCCTTCTGACTAGAGGCCTTGGGATCCACGGCCGTTCACTACTGTAAGAAAATGAATCGCCTAGATCCGTCCTTAGGATCTTATTCATTGTGAACCTACCAGTTTCGGCGCTTCATTGCGCCATCTTCAGGCCTCAGTTGACGCCGAAGGGGTTACCACGATCCGTATATATACGCTGCATCAGTAGCCAACATAACTGTTTTACGCAGATTATGTGTAACTGTGATGTCAGCACTCCAACCAACAACTGCCAACAGCAAACTGCAGTTGATCGTTGGAGTACTGACATCGCAGTTACAGATAATCTGCGAAAACCAGTTACGTTGGCCACTGATGAAACCTATGTATGGATCGTGATAACCTCTTCGGCGTCAAGTAAGGCCTGAAGAAGGCGCATTGAAGCGACGAAACAGGTAGCTGTAGGCGTTTCATTTTCTTACAATATCTGAGCAATTGTCAGACTATGGTTAAGCTTTATGTATGGCGTGTGGTTCTACCTTAGCCCGGTGGTTTATGCAGTGAAGAAACGACTCCTGACAAGGTCGTGTGTAATATGAAGAGAATGTCGCGGAATGGATATTATTTAACATCTGAACTTGTTCACACCTGGTCCAATTAAACATTAAACATCAGAACAGTTGAGGAGAGATGCAAAGAACATATGAACTGTCGCCGAGCACTGCCTCGAATTTAACTATGAAATGAAATACGATGTGGCCAGTATCATGGTTCAACAGCATAATTATAAAGGCTCTTTCCACAAATAAAAATGACAGAAAACCTTACAAAAAGGGCTGAAAGTTTCAATTAAAAAAACGTTTAGGTTCCTGTACTTAATTTGTTTAAATCTCGCTGGACATCACATCCACTTGAGTTCGAAACCGCTGGGAGAATTTACACTTTACAGAATGCCAGTGGGAGCTATGAAAAATAAAACAGCATTGGAGGGTGTAAGCTCGGTCGACTCCATACTGTGTATGAAATTGAAACAACTCGCAGAACACCCGGAAAACTACATTAGAAGTATTTGTCTTTGTTAAGTGCCCCAGTAGAATCGATTTTTGCACGAAGCTTGAGTCTGCTGAAATTAACTTTGTCAGCTTCACCGGGCTCTCACTTCTCTCCAAAGAAGCAGTCATTTTACAACATTCCCATAGTGCATGACCATTAGCCATGTGTCACGAAATGTGCGCCATTTTTCCTTTGTCATCATCCTCGTTCATGTCACTGATAGGTTTAAAAATATGTATAATGTAAACTTTTACGGCTGGAAATGCACAACTAATAAAATGTTCCGGGCTATTTTGCAGTGGTCGAATGTATTTCTCATTTGAACCCAAGGTTTCGTCCGCATCTGCGGAGGACATTTTCAAGGGGGAATGTAGATTCTTTGAGTGTCCAGTTCACATCCTGGCTCGCTACTGCCTACAGCAAAAATCCATTTAAGCGTGCTTCTGCGCAGTAGTGTGACGTCACATGTTTTGAATACACGAGCGCAATTGGTGGTTGTCGGCTGCCGTCGTCCGCTATTGCTATCACCTCGTGATGGAGGACAAGTACATCCATGATAAACGTCGCATCTAGGGCTGTAACAGCGGTCAAACAGAGCGTAAGGGGTTCGCTGCCCTCGGCGCATGGGGGATGAATTATTAGTGAGCCCCTGCGGGACTCCACCTCTTTACCGGCCGAGCCGACACACGCGATAAGCCGGGGGCGGTGGAGGTGGTGAGGGTGGTAAGGGGTCGCCGCCTCTGGTACTTGTCCTTCACACGCGCCTCTTCTGCATCCGCTACGCTGATATTAATGTCTGGCTCCCAGTTCCACTCGTGGTCCTCACGTCCCAGAGTGGTATCAGGTGCCCCACGAACGAGTGTCTCAGCAATTCACAATGGTGTTCCATATAGGATACTCTATAAAAGTAGCAAAACGGAGGTAGAAAAATTAGGTGGACACCTGCTACTGTATATCAATATGGGGTATGTCCACCGTTAGCTTTTGTGGCGGACTGAATTCTACCGGGCACACTTTCAGTTGGGTCTCTGAATCTCTCTGGAGGCATGGCAGACAGTTCATCCTCAAGAGGCGAAAGCAGAGAAGTTACTGTTGTTGGGCCTTGGAGTCCTGTGAAGTATTCTAACGCATTGGCGGCCGCTGTGGCCGAGCGGTTCTAGGCGTTTCAGTCCGGAACCGAGCTGCTGCTGCGGTCGCAGGTTCGAATCCTGCCTCGGGCATGGATGTGTGTGATGTCCTTAGGTTAGTTAGGTTTAAGTAGTTCTACGCCTAGGGGACTGATGACCTCAGATGTTAAGTCCCATAGCGCTTAGAGCCATTTTCTAACTCATCACAAAGGTGTTACACTGGTTTCAGGTCGGGACACAGTGCAGGACAGTGCATTTCAGGAGTTTTATTATCGACAAACCATTCCCTCACAGACGCTGCTTTAAAACTTGGTGCACTGTCATGCTCACGCAAACAGTCATCGCGACTATGATCCCTCGCTGACACTTCCTGGCAGATTGTCTGTACATGACCATGACTCAAACACTAACCGCCAATACCTCAACTCCTACCGTCTATACTTCACAGAAGTTGGCCTGCGAAGCTTGTAGGGCTAGCAATCCTGGAAGAAAGGATATGGCGGTGACACGGCTTAGCAACAGCCTGTAGTAGGTATCCAGAGTGAAAGTATCGTAAATAGGCTGTTTAGGTTTTTATGTTGGTAACATCACCTAGCGCTCTGTATGAAAATCACTGGCTGTACTGTGTGCAGTCTGTGGCTAGTGGGCATTGTTGAAATAGTCGCTATTGTAGTGTTGGGCAGTTGGTTGTTAACACCGCGTAGCGTTGCGCAGTTGGAGGTGAGCCGCCAGCAGTGGTGGATGTGGGGAGAGAAATGGCGGAGTTTTGAGAGAGGATGATCTGGACGTGTGTCCATCAGAGACAGTAAATTTGAAAGACTGGATGTCATGAACTGCTATATATATTATGACTTTTGAACACTATTAAGGTAAATACATTGTTTGTTTTCTATCAAAGTCTTTCATTTGCTAAGTATGCCTGTCAGTAGTTAGTGCCTTCAGTAGTTAGAATCTCTTATTTAGCTGGCAGTATTGGCGCTCGCTGTATTGCAGTAGTTCGAGTAATGAAGATTTTTGTGAGGTAAGTGATTCATGAAAGGTATAGGTCATTGTTAGTCAGGGCCATTCTTTTGTAGGGACTTTTGAAAGTCAGATAGCGTTGCGCTAAAAATATTGTGTGTCAGTTTAAGCGCAGTAATTTATAATTTTTCTAAGGGGACGTTTCAGTTTCAGTCTGCATGGGGATGATATGAAGCTTACTGGTAGAGTAAAACTGTGTCTGGAGCCGAGAATGAGATCTGCCAGGAAGTTCCATATCAGCCACACTCCGATTCAAAGTGAAAAATTAATTCCAGATTGTGGATAAGCCCTATTCCTCCAATATATTCTTCCTGAGGTGCTAGTCCAGCAAGGTTCGCTGGAGAACTTTGGAAAGTACAAGATGATGTACTAGTTGAAGTAAGGCTGTGATGAGGAATCGGGAGTCGTGCTTTGGTGGCTCAGTTGTTGGAGCACTTACCCACGGAAAAAGGAAAGCTCCAGTGTTTGAGTCTTGATGCCGCACACAGTTTCAATCTGACAGGAAGATAGAGTAGGGTCCATGTCTTGGGTGGAGCACTTGCCCCTGAAAGACTTTGTCACAGGTTGGAGCCTCAGTCTGACATACAGTTTTAATCTTCCAGAGAGTTATATATCAGTGTACACTTTGCTGCAGAAAGGAGAATTCATATGATTCTCTATGATGTACACAGTCGTATAAAATGCCTTCACATCTTTCTGTATTTAGCGTTTTCTTAGCGCCATTAGGGGACCACACACCAATCACGAAAAACTATCCCACCTTGTGACATTCCCTCTTTCAAACATCAACGTTGGCACTACAGAGAATGGCAGGGAATATTCTCCAAGCATTCTCCATAAGAAAACCATGCGGACTGCCGCGTGATATAGAATGATTCATCACTCAGATCACCCATTTCCAGTCATCCAGTTTCGATGTTGTCGCTCTTTTCATTACTTCAAGAGTCTCTTAGTCTTGACTACTGGTACGTGTGGCTAATGAGGAGCTACTTTAAATTGCATCCCACTCTTTTTAGCTTCCTCCACACAGTACTTGTGCTAGTTTTAACTCTGAGTGATCTCTTCCGCTAATTTCATGCGATTTTGTACAACCACCCATCGCAACGCTCTATTGTCTCTGTCCACCAGGTCCACCTGGCCTTGATTTAGTTAGGTGTGGTTGCTACGTCGCGTTTCCACTTCCCATTCACATCACTAACAGTCAGCTTGGACCGTTTTAGAAGGATAGAAATGTCCCTGATGATTTTGTTACTCAGGTGACATGAAAGACCGATCTGCGTTGGAAGCCATTAAGTTCTCGGGACCGACGCATTTTGCTGCTACTGCTTGTCTGCTGACAACACTTCCCACCTACGTTTGTACTTGCGTGTCCTCCTGTAGTGACATCTTGTGGGCATTTCCACATAATACTGGAGTGTCCAGATACTTCTGACAAGATAGTGTCCATGCATGATTTCTAAAGGCGATTCCCCAATAGCTGTAGCACACAGCTGTTGCTGTTTTAGCAATGAGCTTGCAGCCTGCTTTGCTGAAGCCTACCAAGCTGGGCTTTATGCTGCAACTCTTTTCGTAGCCGCTAAACTACTGCACCCTGCATCCCATTAGATCCTTCTTACTCTATTTAAGCACTGATCTGTCTTTACAATTTACCCTAAAACTGGACACTACCCACCCTTTAGTTTCCCCCCTTACTTACTGCTACGAGGGCTATTCGCAAAGTAAGGAACGATAGGTTCAAATGGTTCAAATGGCTCTGAGCACTATGGGACTCAGCTTCTGAGGTCATTAGTCCCCTAGAACTTAGAACTACTTAAACCAAACTAACCTAAGGACATCACACACATCCATGCCCGAGGCAGGATTCGAACCTGCGACCATAGTAGCAGTCTCGCGGTTCCAGACTGTAGCGCCTAGAACCGCACGGCCACTCAGGCCGACAGGAACGTTAGGTCGTGAAATCAAAGCCACAGTGAAAATCATAACGGTTTTATTTGCAATGGTTAGCTACACCTTTCAGTTACTTCCCTACCCAGGTGCCACTCAGACTTAGACATCTGTCGTTGCGTTGTAGCAAGTTTTCAGTTCCCTCGTTATAGAAGACAGCCACCAGTGCTTTTCGACAATGTTCTACTCTGGACTGCAACTCGTTGTTTGTGTCAAAATATTGTCTTCATACCCAGCGGTTTGTTTGAGCAGAGATGAACCTCAGGGGTAGCCAATTATGGGCTGTATTGTGGGTGTACAAACACTTCCCATCGAAAACGCTACAGAAGCATCTTCATTGCCCCTGCAGAGTGCGGCCGAGAATTGGCATGTAGAACGAACCACATGACAGTTACGCTTTGCGGATTGCATAGCTTCAGGCGAAATCTTTTGCCAGGCCCTCATACTTGGTGGAAGACGCTGATTTCTAGCCATCTTTACGTTCTCACTGTGAGCTCAGAACTGAAAAGAGCGGCATGATGCAATCGACGGGTGTACTAGGCACAGCGCTCAACGCATCTGTGCAAAGCTTCATCAGATTTTCAATGTATTTTCCATTTCGCAACCGATCGTTCCTTACTTTCCGAATAACCCTCGTACTTGTTCCCTGCCGTGTGTCTACCACCACATTCTCCCAACGCTACATCTCCACCCTCTCCACATCCTCTACGACACTTTATTTGCCCTCCCTTACCTGATCATGAAATCCGCCCTTACACGTACCCATCCTACCAGATGTAAAAGAACCATCCCACCTCCAGCAGTCAGGGCTCCCTACCTCACAATTCCTCTCTACTCACACCGTTAGCCTCGGTCTGGCATGGCATCTGTATTCACTCTCCTGAATTCCTCTGCTATTTATCTACCTGCACATATACATTCTTAAGCACTATCTCAACTTATATGTCTCCATGGTATGCCGTTTCTACACACGCACACACACACACACACACACACACACACACACACACATACACACACACACACACACACACGTACATCCCTCACTAATGTCTCAGGTTGTGTCCTAACAACATACAGTTTGCCACTCAAAATATCCAAGGATCTGAATATTGCTTCCAAACAAACAGTAGTATAATTTTAATCCTCTAGCTGTGGCTTTCAGTTCCCACTGTGCTAAGTTACACCAAGGTGAGTGCACTGGCTTGAACATGTTTGCTGATTTATTTCCTGCTGTGTCTGCAAATTTCGAAATACTCACTTGAAGGAACCTAGGATCTACATTATATTTTCTTTTAAATTTCGCAAAACTGAAACTGGAATCCATGCCATGCTGATACAGGCTTTTTCTCAGTGCTATTTGAGACTGCAAGAAAATTTGAGTGGTTTAATTGTTTTAAAATTTTCGCGTAGTCTCTGTTAAAAGTGGCAAGCTATTTACCATTCCCATTTTCATTTACTATGAGGGTAACAAACTGATTAGAGGATATTGATGGAACAGAATGCTGTAATAAGGATTTATTAAAGTGAACTGAATTACACTGGCTGTACATACTGACTTCCAGCTAATATCAAATTCATTTAACATGGTGCAGATCTTCTGTGCTTTTCCCTTTGCTTTCTATGAGTATGTGGGAATGGGAAGCACGCTGGATCTAAGACAGGCAAGACAGTGACCGATGTATTTCAGCATCGTGAAAGTTTAAGATTGCTTTGTATTCATTCAAAAAGTCTACTCCCAATATAATTTCCGTCGACAATAATGGAACAATAAGAAAGTTCATAGAGAAGCTGTGGCTCTGACAAAAGAATTCTAAGTTGGTTTGTTGGCGTACATCTACACTTTTTCCAATGATTGCACCTTGTAATTTAATCTTACGTAATGGAAGTGTGGGGCAATAGTTCGATTTATAGCATTTGCTATAGGCTGTTTCACTAATTACTGAAATGGTACTGCTAGAGTCAAGTACTGCTGTAAATTTTACGTAATTTACTGTCATGTGAATCACAGGATATGCAATGTTGTTATGTTTTACGTCGTGTTCCTGGAGTAAGATGTCTCTAATGTCTTCCATTTTTACGTAATTACTACCTACGGCAGCTGCGTCGTCAGTTTCAGAAGTACGTTTTGTGGCTGCCAGCGGCATGAGTAATTGCCTATTATCTCTCTTTGTTGGCGTGCATCGCTATTGGGATTAGGAGATCTAACTTCTACAAATTCACCTTGTCGAGAGAGCCCCGCCCTGTTTGAATCCCGCCAGTTCTGATGCAATTCAGGTCTGTCGTTACGATCATATCATCTGTCGTCATGTCGGTAGATTCAATAGTTTCTTTCTTGTCGGTCACGTGGTGGAGAATTTCTCCCTGAATCGCAACTGTGCGCTGGATCATTGCGTCTAAAGTTATTCTGTCTCCCTTGATAATAATTATTTTGGATCCCATATTGTCTGTTTCTCTGACTGTCTCTGTGATAGTCACAAGTGTGGAGAGGTGATCTTTCCCTGTAATTATTACTACTCTGCCAACGCTTGTCATATGGGTGGTGTCTGTTTTGGTCACGATTTGTGTTGTGAGAATAGCCTTGTCGTGTCCATTTATTATTTCTTTCATTGCGGAATTGTGACGGATGTGACCTGTAATTGTTGTGTTCCTGTTTCCGCATTCCGCAATTGTCAGTGTCAATTTCCAATTCTTGTAACAGTTCCTGAAAATCTTCAATGTCATCTTTGCAAGGTCCTGCCAAAATAATATGTCGTAATTGTTCAGGTAGTTTGATTAAGCAAATTCGGATGAGTTCTGAGGGGCTGTATGGGTTTGACAGGTACTGATTCTTGTGCAACATGTCTCAAAAATATTTCACAAGACTGGAAAATTGGAATTGTTCGAAATGTTTCATCATTATGATGCTATGTTTTACTCGGTCTTGTGTAGCTTGAGACCAATATGCTGAGAGGGAGGCATGATAAAATTCTCCTTCACTACGGCAATCGTGAATGTCCGATCGCATTGTTACAGGTGGTTCATTCTCTAAATAGCCACACATAAATTCTAATCTGTGCTCTAATGACCTGTTGGGAGGAAAACAATGAGAGAATTGATGGAGCCACGATTGTGGATGAATGTCGTTGCCAGAATTCTTAAATGTTTTGAATTTTCGTGTAGTAATGAACAGTTTATAGTCAAAATCGTGTTGGTGAGTATCATATTGGTCATTGTTATGTCGTGTCGGCGGTTCCATCTCAAAATTCGGTGCACCTTGCCAATTTCTTTCATAATTTCCGAAATGCCCTGTGTTATTATTTTGTAGCTTTTCCGTATTTCTAAGTCTCTCTTCCCGTGTTGGAGCGCGAGTGTCCCCTGAAATATGTAATTTTTGTATTACTTGTGCCAACTGATCATGTACTTCCCGGATTTCTCTTTTGTGTTGCATATTAATTTAATTCTGATTTTGTTTCAATTTCTTAATTTGGTCATACTCTTCTGTGTCAGTGATGGCTGCAGGTCTTGTGACATTCAGATCATCATCTACCTTTGCAGATAAGTTAGTGAACTGATCCGAAAGTTCGGCTACTTTCTCCGATAGTGTACTTATTACCTCAGTGTGTTTTTCTGAACCAAGTTTCAGAGTGTCCATTTGTGTTGAAATCGTATCTACTGTGTCCTTTAAGTTTTCCTGAGATTTTGCAAGTAGCGCAACCGAATCTGTAGATGCAACTGAGTCAATTTTAGCCCACAAGGTCTCATGATTTTCATGAACAAATGTTTGAAGTTCTTTTATGGCTGCTTCGTGATTCTGTAATGCATTTTCATGGCGCGAAAAAATTGGTTGAAAATGCTCACAAATTTGTGTTTTTACGCCATTGCAGACTTTTTGACATTTCGATTCAATGTTATGTAACTTAGTAGTTAAATCTTCACGTGTTTGTTCAAATGAGGTGTCTAATTTATGAAGCTTTTGCTGTGTTTTTCTCTGATTTTGTTCTATTGTGTCTAACTGTTGCTGTGTTTGTCTCTGGTGTTTTTCCATTGTGTCTAACTTTTGAAGATTTTGTTCCATTGATGGAACAGAATGCTGTAATAAGGATTTATTAAAGTGAACTGAATTACACTGGCTGTACATACTGACTTCCAGCTAATATCAAATTCATTTAACATGGTGCAGATCTTCTATGCTTTTCCCTTTGCTTTCTATGAGTACGTGAGAATGGGAAGCACGCTGCATCTGAGACAGGCAAGACAGCGACCGATTTAACGAAAAAAGTGGCCGTCTGGCATCGGAAAAGGCTGGCAGTCTCTGATGTTTATGTCATGAAAGTCGCCACATCGGGCCAGCTACAGGGGATGTCAACTGGTGAGCCTTTACGACTGAGCCCTACCCTGCAACTGAGCTGAGGCCAGGGAAGGGACACTGTAAGTGGATCTCTCCTAATGCCACCCATGCAGATCGGTAGGCCAAGACCCTCTGCTGACTAGGTCTCCTCCCACAACGTGTTCGCCTTCGTGGTGTGCCATTTTCGAGAGACCTTCTCCATGGCCTGGGTGCATCAGCTCCAAGAGTGTTCCACTACCTGGTAGCCCCAACCATTACCTGCCACCCCACACCACATCCTTTACCCTTCTGTTTTTGGGATGGTGAAAGCTGACACACGACTGGGCACACGTACAGTCACTATTGGCTACAGACAATCAGACGGTTTGCCGACCTGCTCAGAGGGCTGAAGGGGGGGGGGGGGGGGCAGGGGTTGGCAGATTCATCTGCCTGTGAGTGGGAGGCTCAAAGAAACATGGCTTGCAGAAAAATAAAGCCACCCTTTCATAGGGAGTCCTTCTGCCCAAACCTCCCTGCAAAATGGGTCTGCCATAACACATAGCGGTCAGGTCGAAGGCCTGGGTGCGTCAGCTCCAGCAGCACACTGCCACGTGCTACTCCTGACCATCAACTGCCACCTCACACCCCGCCCTTTGCCCTCTGTTTTGGCATGGTGGAAGGTGGCACGTGACTAGCTGCATGTAGGGTCCGTCATGCCTGGCGCCCTTCTGAGCAAGTGGGTAGGGTGAGTTTGCTGACTCATCAGTGTGCGAATGGGTGGTTTAAGAACCCAGCTTTAGCCATAGTTTTTACTTTCAAAGGACCTCTCCTGCAGGGCTAGTGACCGAGTAGTAAAACGCATGGTTAATAAAAATGTTTGTGACGTGATGGAGACGGAAAAGGAGCGGCAGATTTTCGGAAGAAAAGGAGCGAATCGAAAAGCTATTGGCGTATTTTAGAGGTGTGTCGTACTTGACGGGATTTTTGTGCAGAAAGGAACCTCCTCACTTACTGGCTGAGTCTTCATATTCTACGATTGGCTTTCATACCCTTTTTGATGGGAAGGAATAGCATTGATTACAGTTCAGCTAAAAAAATCTGGGAGTTCATTGGCAGATGGGGTGTAGCATGCATCTTGTGCACATCACTCTTTCATTCGGAGATGGAGAGCCGTGAGTATCGGACGTGCGTCTTAGCAGATGATTGGGATCCAGAGTTTGCGTCGAGTGAAGCTCGGCCGTCGTCCTGTTCCACAGATCAAACATACGACGGTGGCATTCTGCACATCTCATTCCGATAAATTATGGCGAGCATAATTAGCAGCACTGGAATAGTAGGACAGCTTTGGTCAGCTTATGCTCAACTCATCTGTCTCAAGACCAGCACTACTTAAGCAGATGCATGAGTTTCTCGATACAACTTCAGGCCAACAGTCGCTGTGTTCGTTTAGCTAAAAGTTCGTGAGTTGTTTTCATAACTTCATTTACGTCTAAGGAAGATATTTTCTTGTTCGTTCCGGTAACGATGAAATCCAATAAGTTTACTTGCATGAATTCACATGAGGGCACTTGTAAACCCAACTGATGTTCCTTCATTGTCAGATCTGTTTAACCTGTGTCTTTGTCCCGCATTTTTTCGCAGGGACTGTATGGTTATGATGACGACAACACAACACCCAGTCCCTGAGATGAGAAAATTCCCAGCCCAGTCGGGAATCGAATCCGAGCCCCTTCGCACTGCATTCTGTCGCGCTGACCACTCAGCTGTCGAGGTGGACATCAGTTAAGACCTACCATTTATATCAAATTAATTTCTTTGTAATTTCCCACTTTAGGGTCGACAGCTTAAGTCGTAAATTGTTCTTGTTATATATTCCACTGAGCACAACAACGGCAGGATCGGCCTCAGATGCCTGTCCGCCTCGTAATTAACTTTCTGGGTAAGGTAAACGTTTTTATAAGCAAAGAAGTTTCGCATGTGGAGGACGAGAAGAGTCAGGCGTGCCGCCCTCATGCACGGCTCCGGAAACGATCAAGGAAGCGCGTGAAGCGATCCGCAAGCACAGAAGGCGGACAGTCCATGAAGTTTGAGAAATCATCGGAATCTTATACGAGGTGTGTCAATGCATTTTAGCCCGTGAATTGAATACCACACGAACTGCTGCGAAGTTCGTTCCTCGTATTTTGAAACCCGATGAACGAGAGACAACTGGGACGTGCTTTGAACTGCAGACAGCATTTCGAGTTGCTCATATTTATTTTCCATAGTCATGACTGCCGATGAATGCTAGTTGTTCGCTTATGACGATGAAACAAAACAGTAATATTCGCAGTGAAAGACGCCATCCTCTCTGCGGCTCAAAAATGTCCACGAAGTTCGCAAGAACATCAAGTAAATGACAACGACTTTTTTCTTAGAATTCAAGGTAACGTCCATAAGGAATTACCTCCACGTGGTCAAACAGCCGCAGATAACTTGTACCGCAACAAGACTGAGAGAAGATGGTTGACGCAAGCGGCCTGAGAGACGGGAGAACAAAGTCTGATTGCTGCAAAGTAACAATGCTCTTGCATACACTTCGCTCATGGTGATGGAATTCCTGCCAAAGAACAACAGGAAAACTGTCCCATAACTAGCCTCCTCGCCTGATCTAGCCCAATGCGATCTTTTACTCCTCAAAAATTAAATCGTAGTTGAGAGGGTGGGTCTGGATTCCATAAAAGAGATTCAACCAGAGTCACAATTTCTGTTGGAACGATCACATAGATAATGCTGTCGGAAAGACGATCCCAAGAGTGCATTTTATCGGCTGAACATTTAGAGGATACAACAGGTCTGCTAAGGAAACTGCTTGTACTACGCTTGTCCGTCCTCACCAACAGTACTGCTGTGCAGTATGGCATCCTTACGATATAGGGTTCATGGAGGCCATCGAGAAAGTTCAAATAACTACAGCTCGTTTCGTACTATCGTGAAAAAGGGGGTAGCATATGACGAACATGATAGGCGAGTTGTGGAGACAACGCAGGCGTTTCTGTAACTTTTCGTTGCGGCGAGATCTTTTCATTTAATTTCAGGCACCATCTTTTTCTCTTCCGAGTGCGAGAACATTTTGTTGACGCCCATCTACACAAGGGAAATGATCATCGTAATAAAGTAAGAGAAATGCCAGGCACTCAAGAGTGAGTCGCAGAGTAGTGACGTTGTGGTGTCACCGCCAGACACAACACTTGCTAGGTGGTAGCCTTTAATTCAGTCGCGGTCCGTTAGTATACGTCGGACCCGCGTGTCGCCACTATCAGTGAATTGCACACCGATCGCCGCCACACGGCAGGTCTTGTCTAGAGACACTCCGTAGCACTCGCCCCGCTTGTACAGCCGACTTTTCTAGCGATGGATCACTGTCTACATACACTCTCAGTTCCAGAGACGACAGTTTAGCTTAGCCTTCAGCTATGTCATTTGCTACGACCTAACAAGGCGCCATATTCAGTTACTATAATTACTATCTTCAAGAATGTATTCTGAACAGATAATATTGTGAATCACGTACCGTCAAGAGCGACGTTCATCATTAATGGATTAAAGTTAAGTATCAAACCATTTACGTCCGCTTTCTGAATTCTCATTCTTTGTCATGTTCCAGACCTCACGTCAGTATAGTTCTTCCCTCCTCACGCCAGCCTGCGTGAGCTAAAACGCGTGCATTTCAGCCTCCACTCGTAACACGGTGTTGGCTCTTCTGCTAACACAAAAGACGTAGATGTAATTCTGACCAAGGTTCACTGTTTCCAATAATGGGAAACTCGCTAGAAGCGCTACATCTAACCAACTTCAAATATTTTGAAGGTTAGTAGCGAATTAAACTGTAAGATAGGTTTTCTGATTTTTACGGCGATATTCTCGGAAACGTTCCGTAGCTCATCGCATATCCTCTTTCAGCAAACCACCTTGGGTATGAACAAACGGCTTCAGCTGTATTTAGTCCTTTAATATTGGATCACTACTGGTTTCGCGGCATTAAAAGCTATATCTTCACATTTAACTAGTGCCATGAAACCGGTAGTGATCCAAGCGCGACTACTCATAGCTGTGGTTGCCCTACCTACAAGACTGTCTTTTAACAAAGTTGTGATCCAAATATCTTTTCTCCGCGGTTCGATAAAGCACCCCTTCAATTATTATCCACAGACAGTTTTCCACTAAATGTAGACAGAGTACATGAATAAGAGGAGCATTCGGTCGGATGCTATTGCACACATACACTACTGGCCATTAAAATTGCTACACCTAGAAGAAATGCAGATGATAATCGGGTATTCAATGGTCAAATATATTATACTATAACAGACATGTGATTACATTTTCACGGAATTTGGGTGCATAGATCCTGAGAAATCAGTACCCAGAACAACCACCTCTGGCCGTAATAACGGCCTTGATACGCCTGGGCATTGAGTCAAACACAGCTTAGATGGCGTGTACAGGTACAGCTGCCCGTGCAGCTTCAACACGATACCACAGTTCACCAAGAGTAATGACTGCCGTATTGTGACGAGCAAGTTGCTCAGCCACCATTGACCAGACGTTTTCAATTGGTGAGAGATCTGAAGAATGTGCTGGCCAGGGCAGCAGTCGAACATTTTCTGTATCCAGAAAGGCCCGTACAGGATCTGCAACATGCGGTCTTGCAATATCCTGCTGAAATGTAGGGTTTCGCAGGGATCGAATGAAGGGTAGAGCCACGGGTCGTAACACATCTGAAATGTAACGTCCACTGTTCAAAGTGCCGTCAGTGCGAACAAGAGGTGACCGAGACGTGTAACCAATGGCACCCCATATCATCACGCCGGGTGATAAGCCAGTATGGCGATGACGAATGCACGCTTCCAATGTACGTTCACCGCGATGTCGTGAATCACGGATGCGACCAACATGATGCTGTAAACAGAACCTGGATTCATCCGAAAAAATGACGTTTTTCCATTCGTGCACCCAGGTTCGTCGTTGAGTACACCAACGCAGGCGCTCCTGTCTGTGATGCAGCGTTAAGGGTTAACAGCATTCAAGGTCCCCGAGCTGATAGTCCATCCTGCTCGAAACGTCGTCGAACTGTTCGTGCAGAAGGTTGTTGTCTTGCAAACGTCCCCATCTGTTGACTCAGGGCTCGAGACGTGGCTGCACTATCCGTTACAGCCATGTGGATAAGATGCCTGTCATCTCGAGTGCTAGTGATACGAGGCCGTTGGGATCCCGCACGGCGTTCCGTATATACTCCTGAACCCACCGATCCCATATTCTGCTAACAGTCATTGGATCTCGACCAACGCGAGCAGCAATGTCAGCATTGTCGATGTCAATAGCCCGTTTTCTTCGAGGTAATTAATAATGTTCGAAATACAATATATGTTCCAAAATCCTGCTGCATATCGACGTTAACAATATGGGCCTATAATTTAGTGGATTACTCCTACTACCTTTCTTGAATATTAGTGTGACCTGTGCTGCTTTCCAGTCTTTGGGTACGGATCTTTCGTCGAGCGAACGGTTGTATATGATTGTTAAGTATGGAGCTAATGCATCAGCATACTCCGAAAGGAACCTAATTGGTACACAGTCTGGACCAGAAGACTTGCTTTTTTTAAGTGATTTAAGTTGCTTCACTACTCCGAGGATATTTACTTCTACGCTACTCATGTTGGCAGCTGTTCTCGATTCGAATTCTGGAATATTTACTTCGTCTTCATTTGTGAAGTGGGGATTCTCAGCGGCTGGATAACGGATATTCCTTACCTTCAGCTCTCGATTTGTTATGCGACAGACTTAGTAAGGAAACGTGACAGAAAATGTTTCTCAAATTTCGAACAACCGGCCTTACTCAGTCACGCGATATTGTCACCAGCCGCCAGCCGGGAAGCGTACATATTTCAGCACCGTTACTGGGCTAGAAAGACAGCCAGCTCGGCACTCCTAAAAGTGACTGCGAGCAAGTCTGCAGAAAACGGTTACAACAGTGTGCACCGAACCGCTTTCGTTACTCGCGTAACATTGGACACGGTACACTAGTGTAAGTAGGCTGTTTATGTTTTTTATTGGCAACGTTACGTAGCGCTCTATACGAAAATCACTGGCTGTGCTGTGTGCAGTCTGTGGCTAGTTTGTATTGTTGTCTGCCATTGTAGTGTTAGGCAGCGGCAGCTAGATGTGAACAGCGCGTAGCGTTGCGCAGTTGGAGGTGAGCCACCAGCAATGGTGGATGTGGGTAGAGAGATGGCGGAGTTTTGTAATTTGTCATGAACTGCTATATATATTATGACTATTAAGGTAAATACTTTGTTTGTTCTCTATTAATCTCTTTCATTTGCTAACTATCCCTATCAGTAGTTAGTGCCTTCCGTAGTTTGAATCTTTTATTTAGCTGGCAATAGTGGCGCTCGCTGTATTGCAGTAGTTCCAGTAACGAAGATTTTTGTGAGGTAAGTGATTTGTGAAAAGTATAGGTTAAAGTTAGTCAGGGCCATTGTTTTGTAGGGATTATTGAAAGTCAGATTGCGTTGCGCTAAAAATATTGTGTGTCACTTTAGTGAATGTTTGAGTACGTTCAGTTTTGCTCAGCTGTTTGAAAAGCAAATAGTGTAAGAGGTTTATCAGCACAGTCGTGTATAATTGTTCTAAGGGGACGTTTCATATGTCGACCCTTAGCCGAGGATACCTCACTGGAATCTTCTGATTTTTTCTTGTAGTTTGTGTAATTAGTGTAGATTTTGTTTATTGCTAGCGCGTAATTGTAGAGAGAATCTCTTTTGTAGTTGCAGTCTTTCACTGTTGTACAGTAAAACAGTTGTGGCATGCATGTAGATTTGCACCAAGTATTTCGCAGCTACGCTTGCAATTAACTAGATATTATTTTCAGTTCTATGTTAATGTGTTCTCTTATTTTTGCTCTTAAAATTGTGCTTTTCTGTGTTATCGTGTGAAATATTGTGACAATAATGGCGTGTGAAAAACGTAACACTAGGCTCCAAAGTAAACTGAGAAATGACAGTGATGACGAAAGTAGTGTGTTAGCACCACCATGTAATGAATTAACTAATGTTCAACATAGTAATTTGGTAATTGTGCATAGGGAAATGGAGCGGGCGGCAAACAATGGCGTAGACAGTGAAACAATTAGTGAACAGGGAAGCATTATCGATCGATCGGTCGGCAACAGCTCGCCTCAGGAATCCGAAATGACAGGACACAATCTTGCAAATACTGTAGATTCAGGTTTTGCGTCCTCACCCGTTTTCTCAAATAAGTCAAGACACATTTTCTGCTTGTCAAAATGTGAATGTTGCTGGTGCTAATGCACTGCCGAAAAGCGTAGAGGAACAGATTCCAGACACTAATGCATTGTTATTACAATTAATGCAACAAATGGGACAAAATCTTCAAAAGTTAGACACAATGGAACAAAATCAGAGACAAACACAGCGAAAGCTTCAAAAGTTAGACACAATGGAACAAAATCTTCAAAAGTTAGACACAATGGAACAAAATCTTCAAAAGTTAGACACCACACTTCAACAAACACATGAAGATTTAACCACTGAGTTACATAACATCGAATCGAAATGTCAAAAGGTCTGTAATGACGTAAAAACACAAATTTTAGCATTTCCAACCTATTTTTTCGCGTAATGAAAATGCATTACAGAATCACGAAGCAGCCATAAAAGAACTGCAAACTATTGTTCATGAAAATCATGAGACCTTGCAAGCTAAAATTGACTCAGTTGCATCTACCGATTCGGTTACGCAACTTGCAAAAACTCAGGAAAATTTAAAGGACACAGTAGTTACCCTGAAAATTGGTTCAGAAAGACACATGTAGGAAATAAGTACACTATCGGAGAAAGTAGCCGTACTTTCAGATCAGGTCACTAACTTATCTACAAAGGTAGATGATGATCTGAATGACACAAGACCCGTAGCCTTCACTGACACAGAAGAGTATGAACAAATAAGAAAATTCAAACAAAATCAAAATCAAATCAATACGCAACACCAAAGAGAAATCCGGGAAGTACAAGATCAGCTGACACAGGTAATACAAGAATTACGTATTTCAGTGGACACTCGCGCTCCAATACGGTAAGAGGGACATAGAAATACGAAACAGCCACAAAATAATAACACAGGGCATTTCGGAAGCTATGAAAGAAATTGGCAATGGTCACCGAATTTTGGGATCGAGCCGCCGACACGACGTAACAATGACCGACATGCTACTCGCCGACACGATGATTTTGACTATAAGCTGTTCATTACTACACGTAAATTCAAAACGTTTAAGAATTCTGCCAACGACATTCATCCACAAGCGTGGCTCCATCAATTCTCTCATTGTTTTCCTCCCAACTGGTCATTAGAACACAGATTAGAATTTATGTGTGGCTACTTAGAGAATGAACCAGCTGTAAGAATGCGATCGGTTATTCACGATTGCCACAGTGAAGGAGAATTTTACCATGCCTTCCTCTCAGCATACTGGTCTCAAGCCACACAAGACCGAGTAAAACATGGCATCATAATGATGAAACATTTCGAACAATCTGAATTTTCCAGTCTTGTGAAATATTTTGAAGACATGTTGCACAAGAATCAGTACCTGTCAAACACATACAGACCCTCAGAACTCATCCGCATTTGCTTAATCAAATTACCTGAACATTTATGGCATATTATTTTGGCAGGACGTTGCAAAGACGACATTGAAGCTTTTCAGGGACTCTTACAAGAATTAGAAATTGATACAGACAGTCGTGAGGCGCGAAAACGGGAAAACAATCACTACAGGTCACATCCGTCACAATTCCGTGACGACAGAAACAATAAATGGACATGACAAGGCTATTATTACAACGTAAATCGTGACCAAAACAGACACCACCCGTATGACAACCGTTGGCAGAGTAGTAATAATTACAGGGAAAGATCACCTCTCCGTGGTAATGACTATCACAGAGACAATCAGAGAAACAGACAATATCGAAACCAAAACAATTATTATCAAGGGAGACAGAATAACTTCAGACGCAACGGTCCACCGTGCAGTGGTAATTCAGGGAGAAATTCTCCACCACATGACCGACAAACAAGAAACTATGTAAACTACCGACAAAACGACAGACGTGAATTTCATCAGAACTGGCGGGTTTCTAACAGAGCTGGGCCCTCTCGGAAAGGCGAATTTGTGGAAGTTAGGCCTCCTAATCCCAGCAACGACGAGCGGCAACAAAGAGACAGACAATAACTCGCACCGCAGACATACACGTGCGCCGGCTGGCTCCGAGAAAAATAACATTATATCTGGTACTGCTAATGAGATTTTTATGCAACATTTTGGTTTACTTGAAAATATATTCTGGATTTAAAGTACTTTATGTGAGATACCAGATGACACAGTGATTAGTTTATGTAACAGCTAAACGATTTTATCATTATACTACTAATGAGTGACTATGTATAATGTTGCTTTTGCGGTGTATCTGTTTTATATCTGCACAGTTTTTCTGAATTCTTCTGGAAAGCAAAACATGTTTTATTAGTAACTTTTGTGGTATAGCTACAAGGAGACAGCCTTTTCCATAGCACAACAATACGTTACAGCACAGTACTTTCATCATCACAACAATAAGCGTAATAACTAAGATATCTCTACGCCAAGCATTTCACTTTTGTTTATCATGAGGCAAGTACATTGATTCTGCAGAACTTAGCTTTCGGAGGAAAATAACTACGACACTTCCACAGAGATTATCTTACAACAAGATGCACATTTAGCGCTACAGGACACGCATTTCAGTGATTAATTTTGTACTTAAAACATTTATTTTTAAAGATTTTTGAATTACAAAGAAAGTTTTCCGTGATACATTTCATTCCATTGCTGTAATCTGTAACACCTGAGGGTATAGTTACATTAATCCTCAGGGGGGTACACGCCTACTTTGTGTACCATGTGTTTGGCAAGCACAAGGAGCCCTATCTGATATGGTATTTGCTTACACAACTTTACACATCGGTACCATATTCCTCTAACACATAAATTACTCAGCTATCTGATCATTTAACTGAGAGATAAACTTTTTTTTTTACATCAGTGACACATGAAACTGTATTTTTGTCTGTACTGTGTGGATTGTTCATATTTTGTCAGAACCATTCTGATACTATGAGAGCTTTGAATGATGTATTTGGTATGAGATCATGATTTTTAAAGTACGTTTGAGGTAGATGACACTACTGAAATGAGCAGAGAATTTTCTTTAGGTTTTGAAATTATTGCAGGAAGCTATGACGTTTTTGAGATTTGACTGAGGTGTTATGATGTTATTATTACAACGACGATGTGTATTATGCTGCTGAGGTATGTTTATGATTAATAGGCTGATGCTATATGAGTTATTTGATTATGCTACGTATCTCTTATGACGAAATATCGAAGAAGTGTCGACGAATAAGGTAAGGAATAAGGAGTAGTGGTTAGGGACTCTGATTCATGAAAAAGGATGTTGGAAACCAAGAATCGTACTTTAAGAGTTATGTAATGTATGTAAATGCGTGAATGTATCACAATGCCGACGAAAATTTTTTGGACACTGTTATATTCATAAGATTTTGTTTCTACACATTTGCAACGCAAATTCTCGACCCCTGAAATTTTGTATATGAGACTGTCACTGTAGCGGAAACTGCTGCCGTAAATATTTCGGAAACTGCTGTCGTAAATATTTCCGTAAGAAAGTTAAGTGGCCACCTGCACGTAATGCGTCGTGGGCACCACCCAGCTGTGCGACAGACACCCGAAAAATTTAAGAGCCTTTCAGAGGTACAGGTGGAGAAAAAAAAAGGGGAGGCCATTATCCTCGCTATTGACATTTCCTTGTTGAAAGCATACTGTGGAGCTCGTAATTTATGATATTTACTGAAATGCGTAATGAAACGATGAGAAACATTTCATGGCTATTGTCTTGCTAGTTGAGAAAAATGCCATATGGCTTGCTTTATGTATTTATTTACACATTTTGTTTAATATCAAGTTTCTAGCTGCACTGCAGCATTGGTTAAAATAGAATTTTATAGATGCTCTAATATAAATATTTTCTGTCTACAGATCCAGTAAATACTAATTTTGTAATACATTTCCCAAAAATGGGGGAGCACAAAGACATTTCACAGGAACTGCATACATAATTTTCTTTTCAACTACTTGGTATTTTTTTTTTGGTAGAGTAAGTTTTTATGATGCATCACTCTAGTGTTAAGATGTGACATAGGTATTAAACATGGCCATTTTTACTGTAATATTTTTTCTGCTTGAACTTTGTTGAGTTTAGGTATAAGTTACTGCTATTTGCCAGGCATAGTGTTATTGAATTTGACTTTGTGTTACTCTGATAAGCCGGTTTATTACTGATTGCCTTATATTAGTTGTAATATTGTTGCTTACTTTGCCAATTTGAATTTTTTTTGTCCTTGATGTTCGTGTTAATTGTTTTGTGCTGCTGCATTGCCTCGTCCCTTAGTTTAGCACCTGAGCTCAGTAGTTTCAAGTTAGCTTAAGAGGGGGTAGACTATATAAGAAACTGACTATGGCGAATAGGTAAAGAATGCATTGCGAAGTTATATGAAAAAGATTTGGGCCAAAATGAGTATTGTACAATGAGAAACAATTATTTTGAAAGAAATATGAATAGAATACAGGAAGGAGGTATAGATAGGACTTTTTGGGAATAATGATGAACAAAGGGAGATCTCCATACAAAATACTGCAGTAAAACAAACCCTGTCCTTACCTTTTGTGTCATCCCTCTATATGTTTGTGTACCCTTGTGTATTTGTGTTTTTCCTGTCTTTGTGTGTTTAGCTGATGAGAGCTATGTTGTAGAATTTTCCTAATACTATGTTATTTACTTTGTAAAGATGTTGAGACATTATTTATTCTGTTTTGTTGCTGATATGTGAAGGTGATGTTTCAAAAGTTATTCTGATCTTTTAGGTATTTACTTATGTCATAATTCCTGTAACACTGATGTATATGTTTATTTCTATTCTTTTGTAAAGCCTGTATTACTACAAATGTTATCTGTATTGTTATGTTTTTAATTATGTATTTTGTACCTTTGTCATTGTATTCTTATGTTATAATATTGTAATTGAAACCAGTTAATCAAATTAAGTAACTTGTAAGCATTCATTTCACTGCACACATTTCTGTTGGTCATAGTATATGGACAATATGTGAGAAGTTGGGACTGTTAGTGTTTGCACGTGTGTTAATAATTCAGCAAGGGACTGGATAACAGCATTGCTGGTTCTGAGAACAATTCCAAAAACTTTGTGAGTGCACAAGTGGTGGTTATGGACTTGCTATCCTCTCTGCAAGACTCTTCGATGGTGATTGTGCACCCGCACAGTCACAACAGATGGCTGCTGGCCATCTCGACCAGGACTACAGTGGGCCTGTCCACACTTTCTACGAGGACTGCAGTGGATCTGCACCTCTGGTGGCCCACCAATACCGTAATCTCTACCAGGACTACAGTGGGTCTACTCTGTGATGACCTACCTACCAATCTTCTTCAAAACGTCGAATGACTCTGCTGTGGGTTTACTCTGTTGTGGCCCATTACCTGTCAGCATGTCAAGAGTCAGCACTGTCTTTCCGTTGGAAGGACAATACTACTTCTTCAAGACTGCATGGAAATCCACTACTTCCGTGTGCATTTTCTTTTACTGCTCAGACATTGAGAAAAACACTGAAATTTTACTGTTTATGAACAATCTGGACTGTCTTTATGGACTGTGAGAAAATTTTAGCTTTTGTCCAGCATTGTATAAATAAGTGTGTGCATTTGATATCTTTGTTATTGTAATTATGAAAAAATTTTTTCAAATCATTATTGGCCACTGCCCAAAAATATTTTGTAAAATTTTTTGTGGGGATCATGGGGGCTATGTAAGTAGGCTGTTTATGCTTTCTTATTGGCAACGTTACGTAGCGCTCTATATGAAAATCACTGGCTGTGCTGTGTGCAGTCTGTGGCTAGTTTGCATTGTTGTCTGCCATTGTAGTGTTGGGCAGCGGCAGCTGGATGTGAACAGCGCATAGCGTTGCGCAGTTGGAGGTGAGCCGCAAGCAGTGGTGGATGTGGGGAGAGAGATGGCGGAGTTTTGTAATTTGTCATGAACTGCTATATATATTATGACTATTAAGGTAAATACATTGTTTGTTCTCTATTAATCTCTTTCATTTGCTAACTATCCCCATCAGCAGTTAGTGCCTTCCGTAGTTTGAATCTTTTATTTAGCTGGCAGTAGTGGCGCTCGCTGTATTGCAGTAGTTACAGTAACGAAGATTTTTGTGAGGTAAGTGATTTGTGAAAGGTATAGGTTAAAGTTAGTCAGGGCCATTGTTTTGTAGGGATTATTGAAAGTCAGATTGCGTTGCGCTAAAAATATTGCGTGTCACTTTAGTGAATGTTTGAGTACGTTCAGTTTTGCTCAGCTGTTTGAAAGGCAAATAGTGTAAGAGGTTTATCAGCACAGTCGTGTATAATTGTTCTAAGGGGACGTTTCACTAGGTATGACGCAACAACGTCTAGCGAGAGTCTGACTGAGTAGTAAAGATCATGTAACGTATTGATCAAGCAAATATAGTGGATCTCAGAAGCGCTGACGATTCGAGAAGAGCAGAATCAATTCGGTCATTCAGAATGATGTCGTAAAGCAGAGCGTTTCCTCGGCAACATTAATTGTCCACCCCTACTACCTTTTGGCGCTCGATCTGTAGGATCGATGGTGTTCATGTTGTTAGCACTCGACTCTTTGGCTATGGTATGGTGACATCCTGTGTGCGATATTGTTGTAGTGTTGCTCTGGCACTTGCTGCCCTACAAGACACTCACTGATCCGAAGTCACAGAGTCCATCATCAAGTCCGCATAGCAGCCGGCCCTGGTGTGTAGTCCGAGGGTCTACCAAAGTGAGCCTGGTCCCGAACTCTAACTGCCTTAAACTCCAGCTTCACACGTATCTGTTACGGTGGGACAGGTTCAACATTCAGCACGACTACATGGCATCCAACATCGGAGTCCACCTGAGGGAACAACTTGGGCAGAGATCTGTGGAGGACTGTGTACTCTCAAAAATGGCGTGTGAATCACAATACATGCGTTGTAGTCACCATCACCTCCAAGCAGATCTACCGAAGGGGCGTGCCTACCTCGCCAGCGGGCTGCAGAACCGATGCGTCAGGGTGTCATCGGCTTCCACTCCGCGCTGATGTAGCGTCTTCGACAGCCGTGAGTCCGCTACCGGATTCGGCGTATTCGCCTCCGGATTACGCAGCCGCCAGTCGACACAGAAGAAGCAGCAACCACTTTTATTTAAGTAATGAATGCAATAATTTTGAACAGTGCTTTATTGCGTCTAACGACGCTGCACATACCTCTGGTCTGTATCCTGACGAATTAGTAGGGGTTTCCAGCCCTGCAGAGGGCGACTCCTGAACATGGTTTGTAATGCTATTATGATTTATCTCATGGCAAAGCACATACAAAGATTACAAAACTAGCACACGTCAACATTTAGGCACAGTTCCTCAGCATAAAATAACACAAGTGACAACAACTGTATATGAATATCAAGGTCTTTTATGTAGTTTATAACACCACTCGTGGCTGTGAGAAAATTTTGGAATGGACCCTTGTAGGCACGTTTGGGGTATGTCGATACAATATTAGAACTGTCTGTGTTTGTGCACCACGGTCACAGGATGGTCATGGAGATTAGCCCCACTTGTAGAGAGTGTCTGCACATCGTCCATGTCCCGTTTGGTTGCGATTCAAGTTAGTCCAAATTGCCTGAGGAGGAGGTTTCTTCTGGAAGCAAGGCAGCTTCAGGTATTGCGGAGAACAGTTTTGTTTCCAGCAGCTTTTCCATTCATCGATGGTGTTGAATTAAGTTCCCATGGGAGTCCCAATTATGACGAGAGTGGGATGTCTTCATCTTAGTCTTTTTCGCTCCTCCTGATATCAGGAAGTCAAATGTGGCTCAAGATAGGTAGCCAATATGTGGCAAAGATGGTACTGAGTCACTAACATTGGGCATGTCCTCGTTAGTTTGTACATCCATCTTTTTCACGCGTGGACTATAGTCTGTCTGTAAACTCAAGAGCGAGCAGCGCTTTTTGTGGGGGAAGTGGCCTTTCCCAGAAGAACCCTGCAACCGGCCTACAGGGGCACCCAAAATCAGTTGCCCCTTACCTGTCTAGCGGCGTAGATCGGGGTGCTGCCAGTGTCAGTCAGTTTAACTTTGTGTACTCGCTGATATACTTCGGTATCCAGAAGTGATCGATAATCGCCCAGTACTGCAAGAAAATGTGCAGAATACGAAGAAGAGGAGGTGTTTGCAGAGTAACGAGCGTTCAATCGTCTCTAATGTTATTACAACGCGTGTTAAAGAGGTGACACAAAAAGAACTGTTGGCTAATATTACCACCAGTCCAAATCAAGCGTCTGCAATTTTATGCAAGGGTCAGCCTCGCCACAATAGGACGCATAAGGAAGGAACGCGAAAATAAGCTGCGTCGTTTACTGGAATCGTCACGAAAGAAAACTAATAATTTTGGAAGAAACCCATCGTTATAAATAGTTTCACAATCACGTAAAACCTTTGATGCTTGTGGAAATGTATTCTGTCGCTAAATCTCTATCTCGGTTACTACTCACCTGATTCGAAGACATATTGCTTAAAACATGTGCGCATTAGCTGCTCTAACACAACTGAAACTTCATTCGAAACATGTACACCGATTCTGGGCATCTAAGTGAGAGGTTTGACATACGAGGTGCCTTCACACATTAATTTTTATTTTTTGGTAAGAAATTTGTCAATCTACATCAATGTTGTCCTCTTCAAAATATTCCCATTTACATTCTATACACTTATGCCAGTGCTTTTTCCAATTCCCTAAACACTTTAGGAACTGTTTCCTCGGTATAGTTTATAGATCTCTTAACTGTACATTTTTAATCTCATCCACACTTGTGAAATCGCTGTCCTTTAAGGCCTACTTTGTAATGTTTATCCCACTTGTATGCCCTTGGTTTACTCATAACAGACTCACTAAAAGTAATATTTAACATTTCTAAAATTTTCGTACACTTTCTTCCATTCTTATAAAAAAATTTAGTACAGATTCTCTAATCTGTTTTTTTTTTACAGAACAAATAATCTTTTATGCTACCAAAACACATGTAACCTTTTTTGACAGTTGACAAAAGAGTAAATACCCAATATGCATAACATTGTACACATACTTTCCAGACATGTTTACGAAGACAATGACAAAAAGTAGTGCAAAGCGAAGTAATACAGCAAACAAAATTATAAATACTTGGTACTTTTTAAACAATCTTCGCATTGTAAGAAGTGTTAAGTTTGAATGTAGCCCTTCACACAAAACTTCTACCTTTTAGTAGAAACACAAAGTAAGATCAATCCTTAAATTCTACAGATTGCTTGCATTATATGGGGTTCGTCTTACGAATAGCAAATAGACAAACATACATTCACATGCCTCCCCCCATGAACCATGGACCTTGCCGTTGATGGGGAGGCTTGCGTGCCTCAACGATACAGATAACCGTACCGTAGGTGCAACCATAACGGAGGGGTATCTGTTGAGAGGCCAGACAAACGTGTGGTTCCTGAAGAGGGGCAGCAGCCTTTTCAGTAGTTGCAGGGGCAACAGTCTGGATGATTGACTGATCTGGCCTTGTAACACTAACCAAAACGGCCTTGCTGTGCTGGTGGCTGGTGGCTGAAAACAAGGGGAAACTACAGCCGTAATTTTTCCCGAGGACATGCAGCTTTACTGTATGGTTAAATGATGATGGCGTCCTCTTGGGTAAAATATTCCGGAGGTAAAATAGTCCCCCATTCGGATCTCCGGGCGGGGACTACTCAAGAGGACGTCGTTATCAGGAGAAAGATAACTGCCATTCTACGGATCGGAGCGTGGAATGTCAGATCTCTTAATCGGGAATGTAGGTTAGAAAATTTAAAAAGGAAAATGGATAGGTTAAAGTTAGATATAGTGGGAATTAGTGAAGTTCGGTGGCAGGAAGAACAAGACTTCAGGTCAGGTGAATACAGTGTTATAAATACAAAATCAAATAGGGGTAATGCAGGAGTAGGTTTAATAATGAATAAAAAAATAGGAGTGCAGGTAAGCTACTACAAACAGCATAGTGAACGTATTATTGTGGCCAAGATAGACACGAAGCCCATGCCTACTACAGTAGTATAAGTTTATATGCCAACTAGCTCTGCAGATGACGAAGAAATTGAATAAATGTATGATGACATAAAAGAAATTATCCAGGTAGTGAAGGGAGACGAAAATTTAATAGTCATGGGTGACTGGAATTCGACAGTAGGAAAAGGGAGAGAAGGAAACATAGTAGGTGAATATGGCTTGGGACTAAGAAATGAAAGCCGTCTGGTAGAATTTTGCACAGAGCATAACTTAATCATTCCTAACACTTGGTTCAAGAATCATAAAAGAAGGTTGTATACATGGAAGAATCCTGGAGACACTAAAAGGTATCAGATAGGTTATATAATGGTAAGACAGAGATTTAGGAACCAGGTTTTCAATTGTAGGACATTTCCAGGGGCAGATGTGGACTCTGACCACAATCTATTGGTTATGAACTGTAGTTTAAAACTGAAGAAATTGCAAAAAGTTTGGAATTTAAGGAGATGGGACCTGGATAAAGTGACTAAACCAGAGGTTGTACAGAGTTTCAGGAACAGCATTAGGGAACAATTGACAGGAGTGGGGGAAAGAAATACAGTAGAAGAACAATGGGTAGCTCTGAGGGATGAAGTAGTGAAGGCAACAGAGGATCAAGTACGTAAAAAGACGAGGACTAGTAGAAATCCTTGGGTAACAGAAGAAATATTGAATTTATTTGATGAAAGGAAAAAATATAAAAATGCAGTAAATGAAGCAGACAAAAAGGAATACAAACGTCTCAAAAATGAGGTCGACAGGAAGTGCAAAAAGGCTAAGCAGGCATGGCTAGAGGACAAAAGTAAGGATGTAGAGGCTTATCTCACTAGGGGTAACATAGATACTGCCTACAGGAAAATTAAAGAGAACTTTGGAGAAAACAGAGCCACTTGTATGAATATCAAGAGCTCAGATGGAAACCCAGTCCTAAGCAAAGAGGGGAAAGCTGAAAGGTGGAAGGAGTATATAGAGGGTCTATACAAGGGCGATGAACTTGGGGACAATATTATGGAAATGGAAGAGGATGTAGATGTAGAGGAATTGGGAGATACGATACTGCGTGAAGAGTTTGACAGAGCACTGAAAGACCTGAGTCCAAACAAGGCCCCGGGAGTAGACAACATTCCATTGGAACTACTGACGGCCTTGGGAGAGCCAGTTCTGACAAAACTCTACCATCTGGCGAGCAAGATGTATGACACAGGCGAAATACCGTCAGACTTCAAGAAGAATGTAATAATTCCAATCCCAAAGAAAGCAGGTGTTGACAGATGTGAAAATTACCGAACTATCAGTTTAAAAAGCCACAGCTGCAAAATAGTAACGCGAATTATTTACAGACGAATGAAAAAATGGTAGAAGCCGACCTCGGGGAAGACCAGTTTGGATTCCGTAGAAATGTTGGAACACGTGAGGCAATACTGACCTTACGACTTATCTTAGAAGAAAGATTAAGGAAAGGCAAACCTACGTTTCTATCATTTGTAGACTTAGGGAAAGCTTTTGACAATGTTGACTAGAATACTCTCTTTCAAATTATAATGGTGGCAGGGGTAAAATACAGGGAGCGAAAGGCTATTTACAATTTGTACAGGAACCAGATGGCAGTTATAAGAGTCGAGAGGCGTGAAAGGGAAGCCGTGGTTGGGAACGGAGTGAGACAGGGTTGTAGCCTCTCTCCGATGTAATTCAATCTGTATATTGAGCAAGCAGTAAAGGAAACAAAAGAAAATTTGGAGTAGGTATTAAAATCCATGGAGAAGAAATAAAAACTTCGCGGTTCGCCGATGACATTGTAATTCTGTCAGGGACAGCAAAGTACTTGGAAGAGCAGTTGAACGGAATGGACAGGGTCTTGAAAGGAGGATATAAGATGAACATCAACAAAAGTAAAACGAGGATAATGGAATGTAGTCGAATTAAGACGGGTGATGCTGCGGGAATTAGATTAGGAAATGACACGCTTAAAGTAGTAAAGGAGTTTTCTATTTGGGGAGCAAAATAACTGATGATGGTCGAAGTAGAGAGGATATAAAATGTAGACTGGCAATGGCAAGGAAAGCGTTTCTGAAGAAGAGAAATTTCTTAACATCGAGTATAGATTTAAGTGTCAGGAGGTCGTTTCTGAAAGTATTTGTATGGAGTGTAGCCATGTATGGAAGTGAAACGTGGACGATAAATAGTTTAGACAAGAAGAGAATAGAAGCGTTCGAAATGTGGTGCTACAGAAGAATGTTGAAGATTAGGTGGGTAGGTCACGTAACTAATGAGGAGGTGTAGAATAGGATTGGGGAGAAGAGTAGTTTGTGGCACAACTTGACTAGAAGAAGGGTACGGTTGGTAGGAAATGTCCTGAGGCATCAAGGGATCACAAATTTAGCATTGGAGGGCAGCGTGGAGGGTAAAAATCGTAGAGGGAGACCAAGAGATGAATACACTAAACAGATTCAGAAGGATGTAGGTTGCAGTAGGTACTGGGAGATGAAGCATGGAGAGCTGCATCAAACCAGTCTGAGGACTGAAGACCACAACAACAACAACAACAACATTCACATGAACAGGCATTGGGTTCTATGTTTCTAGTAGAGTCCTGACTTCCGTTCTTATGTTAATATTATTTACTCTATAATGTTGTGTTTCGGAAGAAGCGATCGTATTTTATATTTCTTATGGTTTTCACTCATTTGTCTAAAATTAAAAGCAACCGGTACGTATCTGTACGTGGCGTCGCCACAGATTTAAAGCGCGCGCCGCGGCAGAGTCGGTACTACGTTGTGAAACAGCCTGTAGAAGCGCCTCGTGACGTAGCTGGGTCGGCAGAGTGGGGACTCGCTCGCTCGCTCTTCAGTTTACCGACAGACTATACTAAGCCAGACAGGCGCACAGTTCTCTGCTGCTGAGTATACCAGTCCGAGTGCTGATACCTGGAGGGTGTCTGCTGACGGTCCCTAAAGAGTGCCACAGAGTTTATGGAGAATGCTGTTTCTGGTTCTGAGCTTAGCAGATGTTCGTATCAAGTGTTCCTCAAAAGTGGGGCCAATGACATACGGTAAGCGACACGTGTCCTCTGGGCGGTGCTAAAGAACAGTAACTTCGAGGCAACTATCTAAAGCCAGCCAGATAATCTCAAAGATCTCCTGGCGAAAAGGAACTTGTAAAGCTATCTTCAACAGTAACGAGAACCCACTGAAGAAAGAATTCTTTTGTCCTGACGTCGTATCATAACTTAGGAGCCGAATTCCATGCGTCTTCTACTGTTTAAACTGCTAATGAAATGACTTATGACACGGATTGAAGCTGTTTATACGCAAAACGCGGAGAACGCTCAGATGACTTATTCCAGACGAACACGCAATATAACGTGTGGCATATCAGCAACAGCTGCCGTAGTATCCGTTCCGTTCGCTCCGCTTGTTGGATGGTTTCACCGTGCCCGCTGCGGAGTGTTCCATTTCCCCTCCAACAACATTCCCTCGCACATCTGCGTAGTTGCCGTTTTTGTTCGACACACGTCGTGGTGCCTTTGGGCTTACAACTGAACTGCTCTCCCTCCTTGATAGACCGTCAGTTCTTTTCTCTCCAAATTAATTGATGCTGGAATACAATTTTCCCTTCTGACGAGTCGTATTTCCTTCCTTGGGTATGGAATCACACACGTCCACAAACGACATTAATCGGTTTCGTATTAAAAGGAAACAAATACTCCATTATAAACTGTGAAACTAGTAACAGAAGTGTGAAGAGTGAAACGCCGTTGAATTCGTCTCGTTTAAAACTATGATACTAGCAGTTCCATTTTTAAAAAGCGAACTTAATATCGGTACCTCTATAATTAATATAACTATGTAAATAGGCTATAGTCTTTTAGTGAGGACTTTGGCACAATTCATCTGTGTGAAAATATGATCTTGATATCTTAAACGATTAAGGAGATATTTGAAGCGAACAGCTTAGCTGTATCATCCTTTATACAGATGCTTCTTGTTTTCTCCTCCTTCTTCTCTTTCTTCTTCTTCCTCTTCAATTCCCTTATGTTTTCAAGCGTCGAAATAACCTCGCTCTTTCCATTTATTCCACTCCACTCTATTGTCGCACCATCTCTTCACCTCCACGATCGCTTTTGCACCATGTCCTTCCCTACGATGCGGGGTCTTCCTCTTTCAAGCTCCTCCATGCACACACATTTCAAAAGCTCGTTTAGCTTTTCTTCCTCCTGCCATTCTCTTAACAAGCCCATACCACCTCCAGTAACGCCCCTCGACCACCACATTCATTGCTTTGTTCTGCCCAGTCTCTTCTCTAATTCTTTAATTTCTAATTCGAGCTCTTCTGAAGTTTCCTACTACTCTCCTCACAAACATTATTACTACTTAGGTGTTTCTTTTGTAGCATCAAACCCTCCATACCATAAACTGCAATTGGTGCTATAATTGCAGCATAAATTTTCATTTTAGTTTTCATACTTACCTCTTTCTTTCCTAATATTGTGTTATTCATCCGATATTACGCTGATACTGCTTTCTTTGTTCTGTTTAGCACCTCTCGCTCCATTATCCTATCACCACTTAGTACGACAGTAAGACTTTCAAAATTGCCTACTTTCTCAAGAGGCTTTCCGCTACCGAGTATGTTGAAATCCTCTTCCTATATGTTCTGTTTTAAAACCTACATTACTTCGCTTTTATCTGCATTCACAATCCTTCCCTTCCTCTTCAGTTCTTCCCTCTATTACACAACGGCCTGCTGAAATGTTTCCGGTATTTCAGACAGCAGTAATATATCGTCTGCCTAGATGTTTGTAAGCAGAGTGATCGCAGTCTTGCTATAAAAATATAGTCTATAAAATAATTACGTATATAAAATTTTAGAATTTTAGAGGAGGTAAAAAGAAACACTATTTTATGTGACAAAAACGTAGTGGGTGTAGTGTTTCTCTGGTATGGCTCCAATTCAGGGATTTGACGCTAGTGGATTTCTGAGATGGTTTCGGATTGCCTTTTGATGAATATTGTTTTAGATGTGTTGATGAAAGTGACCATTTACATTAATGTACAAATTGCAACTGCGTGCTCATGAGAAACACGCCAAGAATGACCAGGTGTTTCACGAATAATGGCTGTAGCTTCACTCTACAGGACTGTCTATAGTGTCTAGTATGGCAAACACTTCATCTCCACACATAAATATAACAGCTTAAGAGTAAGGTCGAGAAAACATGGTGGCCACGGTACTGACCAGTCCAACGATTTAGGGAAAATATTGTCTGAATGACAAGCAACGGCAAAGTTTGGGTGGACCCCGTCATGAAGGAACCTTAATCACTGCCTGACTATTACTGGTACATTCTCCAACCTTTCCGGTACTGTTTGACTGGGAATGATACTGCGTTTACTTCCACTGAGCGTGCTAGGTGGAAGATACGGCCCAATTCGACTGTCGTGAACAATACCAGCCCATACATTTATTGGAATACTCTCTTGGTGGCAGAGCACAATAGTTACCTTAGGATTTTCCATCACTCAGGACATGGCTCTTGTCGCCGTTGTGTACTCCTCTACTTCTTTAGACAGTCCTACCAGTAAACAAATGGAAATCATGGAGGTTTAAAATTTGATGTAGATACCACTTGTAACACTGAAAATGAAGATAAAATACTGTTTGCATCATGCAAAATTTTCGCCGTTTAATATTAGTTGATAACTTGCACTTTACTTTTGATTCAGAATCTGTATTTACTAAGTAATCGATGTACAAGTGTATTTACTGCATATGACTGATTGTAATTGTGAGGAATATATTGTAAATTTCTGGATAATAGCCAAGGTAACTTTATTGAAATGTATCGATAGCAACAGCGAAATGTTATTATTTGTACCGTTGTTTATCTTTTTGTATGGAGAGTCCCTATCGTGCCGCGAGCAGAGAGGATTCAGAGCAGCCTGAGTGATGAAAGAGTGCGGAAGTCCAGAGTGAGATTTTCACTCTGCAGCGGAGTGTGCGCTGATATGAAACTTCCTGGCAGGAGAGCTTCTGTAAAGTCTGGAAGGTAGGAGACGAGATACTGGCAGAAGTAAAGCTGTGAGGACCGGGCGTGAGTCGTGCTGTGGTAGCTCAGATGGTAGAGCACTTGCCAGCGAAAGGCAAAGGTCCCGAGTTCGAGTCTCGGTCGGGCACACAGATTTAATCTGCCAGTAAGTTTCGAGTGCCGAAGTGTTTGAATGGCGCTGCTGCCGACGCGGTGTGCTGCTTTGGTCGTGCCAGTGCACAAGCGTCTGATTCATTATCCCGCGACTATTGGGAGCACGGTAGGGGTGGACGGGCGGAGGAATTTGCGATTCCAACTGTTGCCTGCTCCATAATTATCCGTGGCTCTGGAGACGACTTGGAATTCTTCTCATCGAGCAACAGCAGCAGCAACAACGGCAGCTCAGCATTGTCGTCGACTACATTCTTCGTCGTCCGCACAGCTACAACATCGTAAGAGTTGCGACGTGCCGCAGCTAGCAGTGTATTTAACACCAAATTATTCTCGAATCTTCCTATGGAAATGATGCTCTAAGCCCCCCCCCCCCCCCCATTCACTTTTCTAACTCCGACTTTTGCTGTTTGCACATGGATTAAGAAGAAACACGAACTGACTGTAATCGACCCTGGAAGTCGAGTAGAAAAGAATTTGGCTCCTGCAATAATTTAATTGGATAGAAATTAATTAGATGAAGGAAAGTTTCATTAACGTAGTGAGAAATGAAAGGGTTGCTCTACTGATTATCAGAATGAAAGTTCTGTCCAAAATAACAATTTTATTTATTATGACTAAACTCAAAATAATAAACAAAACATATGAAACATTTACAATACATCAAATTGGATACTCAAATAAATGCTGTGAAGGTGAATTTGTCCATAAACTTGATTGTGACATTTGTGGCAAAGTGGTATGTGGAGCTAATTCCTTGCAACTCAAATCTTAAGAGAAACACCCAGCCAACCCAACATTAATTACTGCTACAGTAGTGATAACTCAGACAATGAACACCCAAGACAGAACAAAGTTAGAAAAGACGAACTGGCGCGCTCCGCTGAGCTCTGATTATCACCTAGCAAAATTCCCTGATTTCCTGGTGCTGCGGACGTACATTACCAAGCTGTCTTCTTAACTGCAAGGACACGATCTGGCGTACCGGAGGCGATGGCTGGTTCCTTCGACGTCCCGTCGTGCTGATGATAATCTCTTGAGTATATCCCGAAACAAATTCTCCTGGTCTGGTTGTTCCAGACTAAAGACTTCCTAACGACACAAATACGCCTCTGGGAGAGACGAAGAAGGCTCGCTACACAATCACTGACGGTACAGTGAGTGATTTTAACAAGAGAAGTCACACAGTAACTCCGGTACAGTCAACTTTAGCCAAAACTGCTCAAGACGGACAACATACGCCTCTTGTACGCAGAACGCTCAATTGCCAACTGTACTCAGAAAGTTACGTTGAAGTCGAAACTTCAGCAACTTCGTCAAACAGTTACACTTAAATGAGAGTATATTAGACAGTCAACAGAAGGCAGGCTGTCCAGAACAGCGAGAGTTCAGTCTTGTAAACTACTCCGACCGAAAGCCGAGAGCCCACTCCTCAAGAGCACCCATACAAGCCGAACACAGAACATTCCCGCCCCCTCGACAGTGGTCATGGTTAAACGTTCCAATCAGCAACTCTAAAACTTGTGGAAAATTTCCCTCTATTGCCTATACAGTACTATTCCACCAATGGAGATACTTGGCGCCAATTTCTGCGCCAATTTTGCTACCTCACGGAGCTATTTCCTGGGCAAGCCAATCACAGTTATGATTTTGCAGAAAATGCGGTAATTTGCCCGCCAAGACTGCCTGGGGACACAAGTTATTCCCACGCCTCGCTGGTGGCCCGCCAGAAAGTGTTTTCACAAAGTTTCTGCGAAGTAATGGAATCTCTAGCCTAGCCGCTCCATCAGGCCCCTGTGGGCGTGTCACACCCGCTCTTATGACAGTGTCGGCGTCTGGAAAGCATCCACTCGACTCTCTCACACCCGTCGGCTTAACCCTATGAAGATCAGGAGAAGGAAGTCCGCATCTCAAGGAATAGCAACTTTTCACCGCATGCAATTACAGAAGAAAATCAAATTACTCAGAGTAAGACAGAAATATGAGAGGGGGCTCATGCCACCTCTCAGAGTGTTAAGCGACAAACATAGTAATACAGAGGCTTTGCCCAGCAACATTCCTTTCACTAAATATGAATAACTTGAATAATAACTTGCAGTTGTTAAAACTTGTATGGCACCTGGGTTGTCATTGCCCTCAGACATTATTACAAAGCAGGGTCCCTTTCCTTTCCATACAATCACCTAGTGTCATAATAATATCAAAAATTAACTATTTACTGCCAGTTTAAGTCTAAAATTTCTGCCTCAGTAACTGCTCATGCTAGTATTGCATAACAGAGGCCACTATAATTAATGTAAAACTTCACTGGCCAAACTAATAACTAAAGATACTGCACAAATTAAGAGTGTGCAATTTCATTTATTTTGTATTTAGCTATGTGAGTGACTTCTGCCGGCTTGGTATCTATTTTATTGTTGTTATTTTAAAAGAAGAATCAGTTGCTTGTTTACTTAAAGTAAATTAAATACAATCTTTCAATAATCAGAAGTAAATTGCTTGCCTTTCTCTAAATTTTGCATTACGTTGCAGTGAGGTTACTGTTTTTTTTTTTTTTACATGACAAACTTCTAGCGCCTGCCGGGGTGGCCGAGCGGCTCTAGGCGCTACAGTCTGGAACCGTGCGACCGCTACGGTCGCAGGTTAGAATCCTGCCTCGGGCATGGATGCGTGTGATGTCCTTAGGTTAGTTAGGTTCAAGTAGTTCTAAGTTCTAGGGGGACTGATGACCTCAGATGTTGAGTCCCATAGTGCTTAGAGCCATTTGAACCATGCCCGTCTTAAGCAGAGCGTTTCACACTTAGACGCCGGAGATAGTCAGTTCCTTGGCTGTGATTCGTGTCATGGTGCTTGCTTCGTCCCCGATTCACTGTAACATAGCTTCCTCAAACTGAACAGTTCGCACGCCGCAACGTCTACCCGTTTCTGGTCTAACGGATCATGTTTCACAAAGACGATTATCATGTCTTCGAAATACCACTACACTTCCGGATGAGATTTTCACTCTGCAGCGGAGTGTGCGGTGATATGAAACTTCCTGGCAGATTAGAACTGTGTACCGGACCGAGACTCGAACTCGGGACCTTTGCATTTTGCGGACAAGTGCTCTACCATCTGAGCTACCCAAGCACGACTCATGCCTCGTCCTCACAGCTTTACTTCTGCCAGTAGCTCGTCTCCTATCTTCTAAACTTTACAGAAGCTCTCCTGCAAACAATATCCTTTCTTTTAGGAGTGCTAGTTCTGCAAGGTTCGCAGGAGAGCTTCTGTATAGTTTGGAAGGTAGGAGACGAGGTACTGGCAGAAGTAAAGCTGTGAGGACGAGGCGTGAGTCGTGCTTGGGTAGCTCAGACGGTCGACAGTCTGCGTTCGACAGGGCAGCAGTGCGCGCCGCGCTCGGCCGTCCACGCCGCTGCGCGCGCGGAGTGTTTATTTACTTCCTCGTCACAGCGCTTCTCAGTAGAACAAGCTCTAATGGTCAACTTTTACAGGAAGAACACTCTTAAATTCACCTTCGCAAATGAATACGCACGACCCAAAGCACTGGCCGTCGAACGCTTCCTACGCGAAGACGTGAAGACCCCTGTGACGACCTCATCGGCATACACCTATCGATCATTAGCAGCGTCGTTTACATTAAGATTACTTCCGCCGCTGCCTGCAACGAGGTTATTGAAAGGACACGACATGGACTAAAATTTCGGTACTGAGACGGAAACGTTGGGCCTGTGGATGTCGCCCATGCAGGACTTGGCCTTCGGACGTTCCGTGTATTCGAACTGCCTTTCGAGGTGAATGAAGTCATCGCGGCGCTAAGCCAGTTCGGAAAAGTCCAGAACCACGTAGCCGAGACATGGGCACAGTTTACGACGTATCCGGTGCTTAATGGTGTGAGACAAGTCCGAATCGATCTCAAACGACACGTTCCATCGTACATTTCTATCGGCGGCTGCCGTGCGGTGGTCATTTACGACGGACAACCTCGAACATGTTCCGGTTGTGGCAAAGAAGGTCACGTCCGTAATGAATGCCTGCAACGCTAAATCACACAACTAAGGCACGACGATACGAACACCGACAGACCCACAACCACCCTTCCAGTCACCTATGCGGCGACACTGCACGTCCAGCCCTCACAAGATGCCGTTCATGAGCGTCTCTCTGGACCGATACACCCGGAGGCGTCCCAGCACCTTGACTACGGCGATGCCGCCCGTGAACATGACCAACAGCCGGACACGCCCACGCTACAAGATCACAAGTATACCAATGAGAGTGTTCTGGAGAATGACGACCGCGTCTTAGCACCCGCGGCTTTTGTACCGGAACGACGTGAATCTCCTTCCTCAGACACCGAAACTCATTGCCGAAAGCAGAAGTCGCCCAAACGACCAAAAAAACGCCTAAAGACATCAGAAACGACCATTGAGCCCCATCCGCAGGATGAAGAGATGGCACATCACTCTGACGGAGAACACGATAACACTTTCTCCTCTGCCACGAAGACGTGTCATCCACTAGACGGTGAACCGTCCAACAGAGATCGTGCGCAAGCCCCGTGCCCAGAAGCCATGGAACATAGCACGCCTGTCGTCACAGACGCAATTGAGCCGACTCGGCCAGCGCTGCCACCTCTCGCCGATGTCACACCTGTCGGACATTTTTCATGGGCGGATGACACGGATTTCCCACTTCCATCTGATGCGGAAATGAGATCTGTTCCTCCGTTAGACCAACACTAAAATGGGGGAAGTTTCTAAGGCGACTCCTGCGACTTCTATGGACTTCCAGCATCCACCACGACAATCTCCACCAGCTACGAACCTATCGGCAGCACGGATCTCCCATCAGACGTACCGAATAGCTTCTATCAATACTAATAATATCGGCTCCCACGTTAAACTTAAACTGCTCCGTGACACGCTAAGAGCAGTGGACATCGACATCGCCTTGTTACTAGAATTGAGGACAGAAACTTGGACTGGGTGTTACGGATATGAGACTTACGCCGCCCCTGCAGCTATGGAACAATTAGGTGCAGCATCCTCCTACGAGAAGGGATTGCAGTTTCCGATGTCGCATACCTCCGAACGGCGCGGGGGATGGCCATAATAGTTGATGGACTCCAAATTATAAATCTCTACTACCCATCGGGCACTGATAAACGGAGGGATCGCTCCCAGTTCAACGCAGAAGATATCACGCCTTTATTCCTCGATCATCTCATCGTAGGTGGAGATTTCAACTGGGTTCTCGAGTGCATAGACCAATACCCCCGTTTCACCACATCTCTGGAACTTCGCTTCTTCGTCCGCCGCCTTCGTCTCCTTGACAGTTGGCGAGTGGTACACGGCGACCGCCCGGGGTATACGCACATCACGAGCCACTCCGACAGCCGACATGATAGAATATACATCTCTGACGCTCTAAAATCAGTTCTCCTCGACGCGGAACGTTGACCGTCTGCCTTTTCGGATCATGAACCTACCTGTACCATGAACCTACATCGACAGTCTATATGGCGCAGTGCAGGACCCTGGAAACTCAATGTCACGCTACTGCGGGACCCTGAATGTCGACAACAGGTCACCGACACGTGGCACTCCTGTGTTCGACGCATTATGCGTTACGAGACCACACTGCAGTGGTGGTTGCTGTGCGCCAAACCGGCCATCCGACGCACATTGACACACTATGGCAGAGCCAAAGCCAGGTGGAATCACCACACAACAGATTTTTACTATAGCGCTCTACGTGAACTCATGTATCATCCTCCATCCCCAGATGGGCGTCTAAAAGAAGCTCAGCGCATCAAGGCAAAGATTTTAACCATGACCAGGTGCCGTCTAGAGGGAGCCATTGTACGAGCACGCAGCCAAGATAGGATTAACGGTGAAGAACCTTCTATGCATCATATTGTTCAAAATGTTCGTCGACGCCGACAGGCTTTAATAACAACTTTAGACCTATCTGATGGACGACGGCTGACTTCGCAAGCTACCATTGCGGATGCATTCACAACGCACTATAGACTTTTCTATCAGGAAATACCTGCCGGTGCAGAGGCCATTGCTGAGGTTGCCCAGGAGACACTTTGTACTCTAAACGCAGCAGCTGCAACCCACCTGACTTCTGAAGTGACCACCGACGACGTCCAAGGCGCTGTGGCCAAAGGGTCTCTGAATCGATCTCCCGGCCCGGATGGTGTACCTCTCGAATTTTACAGAACCTTCCAAGATTTGATGTTGCCACGATGGAGGGACATGTACTGGGAACTTTTGTCCGGCGCGGCGAATCCGCCACCAATGTTCATGGAAGGCTTACTTGTACCAGTCCCGAAACCCGCAGGAGGAACACGACTCGACAGTTATCGGCCGATCACGTTACTCAATTCCGATTTCAAGATTTTCACACGCCTTCTAGCAGTGCGAGTCCCACGAACAAACATCCTTAGGTGGCGATCGTAATATACAGACAGCACTCAGTGAATATCGAGATGTGATCGCTGTCGCAACACACTCGCGACTGTCAGGCGCTCTAATCTCCATCGACTTCAAACAAGCGTTTTACCGCGTCAATCATGCATTCCTCAACGCAGTGATGGACCGAATGGCAATTCCCCCCGACGTTCACGCAGGTGATTATGCGGCTCCTTCGTGGTGCAACGTCCAGACCTCTCGTCAACGGCAGACTTACAGAACCTATACGGATTGAACGCTCAGTACGGCAGGTTTGCCCTTTTTCGACGGTGCTTTATGCCATTGCGATGGAATCACTCATTTGCGGATTACGGCTACGTTAGACAGGTATTCCACTCCGGGATCGTATGTTCCGCTGCCGAGCTTACGCGGACTTGGCCCTCGTCGTACGTTCAGCGGCCGACGTATAAGCCGCGATGCAATGGATTACCCGTTACAGTGCAGGGAGCGCTATGAACGTGGCAAAATCATACGCCATGAAGATCGGCCGCGGCATTCCCGCAGACAGCGTAGTCCCATTTCAACGGGTGGACACCCTTCGTTGTCTCGGATTAGTGTACACGGGAGACATTCGCCGCACCTCGGCGATTAATTTTCGGGCGCTACTGCAACGCATCCGCGCCAACATACAAAATCACATACTACACCCGCTGAATATGTGCCAGAGAGTCACCTTCGTCAATACCCATCTGGCAGCCCGGATACCCCATATAGCGCAGATTCTGCCCATCACTGCGACAATGGCGGCCAGATTACAGGCGGCTTTCGGCTATTTTATTTGTTCTGGACACATCTTCAAAGTCCAGTATGAAGCTCTCACCTTACCGAAGCGGGATGGTGGACTCCATCTGGTTAATGTGATAGCCAGGGCTACGGCACTTTACACCAATACTATGCTCCGGTTATGGAAAAGCCAAAATGCTAGTTTTACTGGAATGTTGACCACCGAGCTCGCACCTGTTTCGAGACGCCCACCGACGTCTCTGGCACACATCCCACCTCCGATGTCACATATCGGCCGTTTCTTTTTGGAGTACAGCTACATATGCACAGAGCTCCCCAGAACCAGGAAGACGACCACCCGCGACATCTATTGCCTTCTCCGAAAGGCTCCACCCCGCAACCCCGTCGAAACACGTTGTAAGTAGGCTGTTTAGGTTTTCTTATTGGTAACGTTACGTAGCGCTCTGTATGAATATCACTGGCTGTGCTGTGTGCAGTCTGTGGCTAGTTTGCATTGTTGTCTGCCATTGTAGTGTTGGGTAGCTGGATGTGAACAGCGCGTAGCGTTGCGCAGTTGGAGGTGAGCCGCCAGCAGTGGTGGATGTAAGGAGAGAGATAGCGCAGTTTTGAAATTTGCAATACTGGATATCATGAACTGCTATATACATTATGACTTTTGAACAATATTGAGGTAAATACACTGTTTGTTCTCTATTAAAGTCTTTCATTTGCTAACTATGCCTATCAGTAGTTAGTGCCTTCCTTAGTTTGAATCTTTTATTTAGCTGGCAGTAGTGGCGCTCGCTGTATTGCAGTAGTTCGAGTAACGAAGATTTTTGGTGAGGTAAATGATTTGTGAAACGTATAGGTTAATGTTAGTCAGGGCCATTCTTTTGTAGGGATTTTTGAGAGTCAGATTGCGTTGCGCTAAAAATATTGTGTGTCAGTTTAAACACAGTCATGTATAATTTTTCAAAGGGGACGTTTCATATGTCGACCCTTAGCCGAGGAAACCTCACTGGAATGCTCTGATTTTTTTTCTTGTAGTTTGTGTAAATAGTGTAGCTATTGTTTATTGCTAGCGCGTAATTGTAGAGAGAATCTCCTTTGTAGCTGCAGTTTTTCATTGTTGTTGTGGCATGCATGTAGATTTGCACCAAGTATTTCGCAGCTGCGCTTGCAGTTAACTAGATATTATTTTCAGTGCTATGTTAATGTGTTCTCTTATTTTTGCTCTTCAAATTGTGTTTTTCTGTGTTATCGTGTGAAATATTGTGACAATAATGGCGTGTGAAAAACGTAACACTAGGCTCCAAAGAAAACTGAGAAATGACAGTGAAGACGAAAGCAGTGTGTTAGCGCCACCATGTAATGAATTAACTAATGTTCAACATAGTAATTTGGTAATTGTGCATAGGGAAATGGAGCGGGCGGCAAACAATGGCGTAGGCAGTGAAACAATTAGTGAACAGGGAAGCATTATCGATTGATCCGGTCGCCTCAGGAATCCGAAATGACAGGACACAATTTTGCAAATACTGTAGATTCAGGTTTTGCGTCCTCACCGTTTTCTCAAATAAGTCAAGACACATTTTCTGCTTGTCAAAATGTGAATGTTGCCGGTGCAAATGCACTGCCGAAAAGCGTAGAGGAACAGATTCCAGACACTAATGCATTGTTATTACAGCTAATGCAACAAATGGAACAAAATCAGAGACAAACACAGCAAAAGCTTCAAAAGTTAGACACAATGGAACAAAATCTTCAAAAGTTAGACACAATGGAACAGAATCTTCAAAAGTTAGACGCAATGGAACAAAATCTTCAAAAGTTAGACACCACACTTGAACAAACACGTGAATATTTAACTACTGAGTTACATAAAATCGAATCAAAATGTCAAAAAGTCTGTAATGACGTAAAAACACAAATTTGTGAGCATTTTCAACCTATTTTTCGCGGCTTAAAATGCATTACAGAATCACAAAGCAGTCATAAAAGAACGGCAAACCATTGTTCATGAAAATCATGAGACCTTGTAGGCTAAAATAGACTCCGTTGCATCTACCGATTCGGTTTCGCAACTTGCAAAAACTCAGGAAAACTTAAAGGACACAGTAGATTCGATTTCAACACAAATGGGCACTCTGAAACGTGGTTCAGAAAAACACACTGAGGAAATGTGTTCACTATCGGAGAAAGTAGCCGAACTTTCAGATCAGGTCACTAACTTGTCTACAAAGGTAGATGATGATCTGAATGACACAAGACCTGTAGCCATCACTGACATAGAAGAGTATGAACAAATTAAGAAATTCAAACAAAATCAGAATCAAATTAATAAGCAACACAAAAGAGAAATCCGGGAAGTACAAGATCAGTTGGCACAAGCAATAAAAAAATTACATATTTCAGAGGACACTCGCGCTCCAACACGGGAAGAGGGACTTAGAAATACGGAACAACCACAAAATAATAACACAAGACACTTCGGAAATTATGAAAGAAATTGGCAAGGCACACCAAATTCTGAGATGGAACTGCCGAAACTACGTAACAATGACCGACATGCGACTCGCCGACATGATGATTTTAACTATAAGCTGTTCATTACTACACGTAAATTCAAAACATTTAAGAATTCTGGCAACGACATTCATCCACAAGCAGGGCTCCATCAATTCTCTCCTTGTTTTCCTCCCAACTGGTCGTTAGAGCACAGATTAGAATTTATGTGTGGCTACTCAGAGAATGAACCAGCTGAAAGAATGCGATCGGTCATTCACGATTGTCGCAGTGAAGGAGAATTTTACCATGCATTCCTCTCAGCATATTGGTCTCAAGCTACACAAGACCGAGTAAAACATAGCATCATGATGATGAATCACTTTGACCAATCTGAATTTTCCAGTCTTGTCAAATACGTATTTTCAATACATGTTGCACAAGAATCAGTACCTGTCAAAGCCTTACAGCCCCTCAGAACTCATTCGCATTTGCTTAATCAAATTACCTGAACATTTACGACATATTATTTTGGCAGGACGTTGCAAAGACGATATTGAAGCTTTTCAGGGACTCTTACAAGAATTAGAAATTGACACTGACAATAGCGGAACGCGAAAACAGGAACACAACAATTACAGGTCACATCTGTCGCAATTGCGCGACGAAAGAAATAATAACTGGACACGACAAGGCTATTCTCACAACACAAATCGTGACCAAAACAGACACCACCCTTATGACAACCGTTGGCAGAACAAGAGTTACAGAGACAGATCGCATTTCCGTAGTAATGAATATGACAGAGACAATCACAGAGACAGACAATTTGACAACCAGAACTATTATTATCACGGGAGACAGAATAACTTCAGACGCAACGGTCCACCGTGCAGTGATAATTCAGGGAGAAATTCTCCACCATTTAACCGACAGGAAAGAAACTACAGGAACTACCGACATGATGACAGACGATATAATCATAATGACAGACGTGAATTTCATCAGAACTGGCGGAATTCTAACAAGGCTGGGCCCTCTTGGCAAGGCGAATTTGTACCTAATCCCTGTAACGATGCGCGTCAACAAAGAAACAGACAATGACTCGCACCGCAGGCAGCCACGTACGACCGCTGGCTCAGCGAAAAATAATATAGACACTAATCTTGAGAAAAATTTTAGCATTCCTTACCGACGTATACCGAATGATAATTGCGTTCAAGTTGAAACTTTGAGTACTATGAAGAGTAATGGATTGCACCACACTTCACATGTAAAACCATTTATTTAGACATAATCCGTTTTTTAACTTAGTCCTTGCTATAAAATTTTTCACTTTACATTACTAGTATGCTTAGTCAGACTTAGAATCTGTTAACATGCAACAATGTTTGAAGTTAAATATCCAGTCAAGAACCAAGAGAACTTATTTAAACAGAAATTACGAATGCATTGATGTTGTGAACAGACGACACAGTGTTATTGTGTGTGTACATTCTTGCTTGTTAGTTGCACAGTTATGTAACGACTATAAGGCTCACATACTTAGAACATTTACCTGTACTGCTGATGGGATTTTAATGCAACATTTTGGTTTACTTGAAAATACATTCTGGATTTAAAGTACTTTCAGTGAGATACCAGATGACACAGTGGTTAGTTTATGTGACAGCTACACGATTTTATCACGACGCTACTAACGAGTGACAATTTACAATGTTGCTTTTGCGGTGTTTCTGTTTTATATCTGCACAGTTTTTCTGAATTCTTCTGGAAAGTAAAACATGTTTAATAGTAACTTTTGTGGTATAGCTACAATGAGACAGCCTTTTCCATAGCACAACAATACGTTACAGCACAGTAATTTCTTCATCACAACAATAGGCGTAATAACTGAGAAATCTATACGCAAAGCATTTCACTTTTGTTTATCATGAGGTAAGTACATTGACTTCTGCAGAACTTAGCTTTCGGAGGACAATAACTACGACACTTTCACAGAGATTATCTTACAGCAAGATGCACATTTAGCGCTACAGGACACGCATTTCAGTGATTAATTTTGTACTTAAAACTTTGATTTTTAAAGATTTTTGAATTACAAAGAAAGTTTTCCGTGATACATTTCATTCCATTGCTGTAATCTGTAACACCTGAGGGTATAATTACATTAATCCTCAGGGGGGTACACGCTTACTTTCTGTACCATGTGTTGGCAAGCACAAGGAGCCCTAGCTAATATGGTATTTGCTTATACAACTTTACACTTCGGTACCATATTTCTCTAACACATAAATTACACAGCTATCTGATCATTTAACTGAGAGACAAACTTTTTTTTACTACATCAGTGACAGATGTTTACGTAATTACACAGTTGGATAACTTCACACTTATGAAATTGTATTTTGTCTGTACTTTGTGAAATGTTCATATATTTTCGGAACCATTGTGATACTATGAGAGCTTTGAATGATGTATTTGGTATGAGATCATGATTTTTAAAGTACGTTTGAGGTAGATGACACTATTGAAATGAGCAGAGAATTTTCTTTAGGTTTTGACATTATTGGAGGAAGCTACGACGATTTTGAGAGTTGACTGAGGTGTTATGATGTTACTATTACGATGACTATGTGCATAATGCTGTTGCGGTATGTTTATGATCAATAAGCTGATGCTCTATGAGTTATTTGATTATGCTACGATCTGTTATGATGGCATATTGAAGAAGTGTCGACGAATAAGGTAAGGAATAATGAGTAGTGTTTAGGGACTCTGGTTTGTGAAAAAGGTTGTTGGAATCCAAGAATCGTACTTTAAGAGTTATGAAATGTATGTAAATGCGTGAATGTATTACAATGCTGACGAAAATTTTTTGGACACTGTTATATCAATAGCATTTTGTTTCTACAGATTTGTAACGCAAATTCTTGACCTGTGAAATATTTTTATATGAGACCGTCACTGTAGCGGAAACTGCTGTCGTAAATTTTATGGTAAGATAGTTAAGTGACCACCTTCACGTAATGCGTCGTGGGCACCCATCTGTGCGACAGATGCCCGGAAAAAAAGCCATTAATGTGTGCCTTTCAGAGGCACAGGTGGAGAAAAAAAAAGAGCCCGTTATCCTCGCTATTGACATTCCTTTGTAGAAACCATCGTAAATACGACACCCTCAAACTTGAAAACATGATTACACTGTAGAGTTCTTAATTTATGATATTTACTGGAATGAAATGATGAGAAACATTTCATGTCTATTGCCTTGCTAATTGCAAGATTGTTTACTGCATTATGAAATGCCATATGGCTAGTGAATGACGTTTCACGCCTTGCTTTGCCTATTTTGTTTAATATCTAGTTCCTAGCTGCACTGCAGCATTGGTTAAAATAAAATTTTATAGATGTACTAATATAAATATTTTATGCCTACAGATCCAGTAAATAACCATTTTAAAATCTACTTCAAAAAAAAAAAAAAAGAAGAAGAGGGAGTACAAAAAGACATTTCCCTTCACAGGAATTGCAAACATAATTTTTGTCAATGACTGGGTAACTTATTTAGTTGTGTAAGTTAAGGTGATGCATCACCCTAGTGTTAAGATGTGACATAGGTATTAAACATGGCCATTTTTACTGTAATAATTTTTATGCTTGAGCTTTTTCATGTTTAGATATAAGTTATTGCATTTGCTGCTGCTGTTTGCCAGGCATAGTGCTACTAAATTTCACTTTACATTACTCTGTTAAGCCAGTTTTACTACTGATTTATTTTTGTTGTTTGCTTCTCATTGCCTTATATTAGTTGTAATATTGCTGCTTGCTTTGCCAATTTGAATATCTTTGTAATTGCTGTTCATGTTAATTGTTTTGTGCTGCTGCATTGCCTCGTCCCTTCGTTTAGCATCTGAGCTCAGTAGATTTAAGTTAGCTTAAGAGGGGGTAGACTATATAAGAAACTAACTATGATGGATAGGAAGAAATGCATTGATAAGCTATAACAAAATGGTTTGGCCAAAAAAATTAGTGTACAGTGGAGAAAAACTATTTTTGAAAGAGAATATGAACAGAATACAGAAAGCATGCTTGGATAGGATTTTTTTTTTTTTGGTGGAAACAAATGTTGAAATAAGAAAAAACAGATCTTTGGAATGAAGTTTTGGGTTGGACTGCAGTACCAAATGTTACACTGAAAACGAACCCTGTCCTTTCCTTTTGTGTTATCCCACTATGTGTTTGTGTACCCTTGTGTATTTGTTTTCTTTCTGTCTCTGTGTACTGTTTCATAGAATTTTTTTTTCTCTTCTAATACTAAGCTACATTCACTATGATGAGGAATACTGTTATCCTCAAATATAACTGGCATTAATAATATGTTATTTACTTTGTAAAGATGTTTAGACATTATTTATTCTGTTTTGTTTTAATGCTCATGTGTAAAGTTGATGTTTCAAAAGTTATTCTGATCTTTTATGTATTTACTTATGTCATAATTCCTGTAACACTGATGTATATGTTAGTTCGATTCTTTTGTAAAGCCTGTACTAAAAATTTTATCTGTATTGTTATGTTCATTAATGATGTATTTTGTACCTTTGTTATTGTATTCTTATGTTATGAAATTGTAATTGACACCAGTTCATCAAATTAAGTAACTTGTAAGTCACATTTCACTGCACACGTTTCTGTTGGTCATAGTATATGGACAATATGTGAGAAGCAGGGACTGATAGTGTTTGCACATGTGTTAATAATTCAGCAAGGGACTGGATAACAGCATTGCTGGTTCTAAGGACAATTCCAAAAACTTTGTGAGTGCACAAGTGGTGGTTATGGATTTGCTATATTATCCGCAAGACTCTTCAATGGTGATTGTGCACCTGCACAGTCACAGCAGATGGCTGCTGGCCATCTCTACAAGGACTACAGTGGGTCTACACCTCAGGTGGCCCACCAATACCACAATCTCTACCAGGACTACAGTGAGTCAGCACCTCTGGTGGCCCACCAATACCGTAATCTCTAACAAGACTACAGTGGTCTGTAATGTGATGACCTACCTACCAATATTCTTCAAAACGTCGAATGACTCTGCGGTGGGTTTGCTCTGTTGTGACCCATTACCTGTCAGTATGTCTAGAGTCAGCACTGTCTTTCCGTTGGAAGGACAACACTACTTCTTCAAGACTGCATGGAAATCCACTACTTCCGTGTGCATTGTCTTTTACTGCTCAGACTTTGAGAAAGAAACGGCCGCTTTACTGTGATGAATGATTAGGACTGCCTTTATGGACTGTGAGAAAATTTTAGCTTTTGACCAACATTGTACTAATAAGTGTACGCATTTGATATCTTTCTTACTGTAATTATGAAAAAATTTTTCAAATCTGTATTAGCCAATGCCCAAAACATTTTGTAAAATTTTGTATGGGGAGCATGGTGGCTACGTAAGTAGGTTGTTTAGGTTTTCTTATTGGCAACGTTACGTAGCGTTCTGTATGAATATCACTGGCTGTGCTGTGTGCAGTCTGTGGCTAGTTTCCATTGTTGTCTGCCATTGTAGTGTTGGGCAGCTGGATGTGAACAGCGCGTAGCGTTGCGCAGTTGGAAGTGAGCCGCCAGCAGTGGTGGATGTGAGGAGAGAGATGGCGCAGTTTTGAAATTTGCAATACTGGATATCATGAACTGCTATATACATTATGACTTTTGAACACTATTGAGGTAAATACATTGTTTGTTCTCTATTAAAGTCTTTCATTTGCTAACTATGCCTATCAGTAGTTAGTACCTTCCGTAGTTTGAATCTTTTATTTAGCTGGCAGTAGTGGCGCTCGCTATATTGCAGTAGTTCGAGTAACGAAGATTTTTGGTGAGGTAAGTGATTTGTGAAACATATAGGTTAATGTTAGTCAGGGCCATTCTTTTGTAGGGATTTTTGAAAGTCAGATTGCGTTGCGCTAAAAATATTGTGTGTCAGTTTAAACACAGTCATGTATAATTTTTCAAAGGGGACGTTTCAACGTCACCCCTAGGTTTCGTGGCCTACAGTTTGGAAATCGATCCACCAACCATATCACACCACTGACACCACCTGTATGTGGTACCTTCTCGTCAACGGCAAGGATACTACAAGACAGAAACTGCATCGCATCGCACTGGTGGACTCACCCCTGTGCCTCAAGTGCAATGTCGACGATATAGATTTACATCGTTTTGAGTGTGGGCCAGCAGCAGCTGTCTGGACCCTCGTATAGATGATTGTGGCTTTCTACCTCCGAGTACCACCACATCACGTTTCTCCTACCATGATGATATATCCCGACACGACCTACTTTCCATCGGCTAAGTGGCACGCCATCACATGGATCAGTGGCATGGCTGTCAACTACCTCTTCCGGGACGACATCGCCGATCCGGCGGACTTTTGGACACGCCTCCAAGTACATCACCACACCCTTCGCCGACATCGATACTATCGGGCTACTTTCGCGAACTATTTACACAGTATTTTCACCAACCCGCCTCAAAGCTGGAATCTCAACGAACCGTGCCAGCCAAGACTGGACGATCCCACGTTCCCCTTTAATGGTCAATGATAGAATGCATTTTGTTCTGATGGCGCGCCTAAGTGGAGCATGGCGCGGAAAGTGTTCCTATTTTCTTTCACTTCTCTTTTCTCCTCCTCTTCTAAGTTTTTTTTACCTTACACATGTTTATCCTTTTCACGCATAGCTTTCTATCTGCAGCCTATTTGATTTCTTTCTCCTGTGCTCCCCACAAAAAAAAAAAACATAAAATATTGGGTTGCTGCTGATGGTGAGACTGTATACTCATTTATGTTAAAAAATAAAAAGACGGTAGAATACTTGCCCGTGAAAGGCAAAGGTCCCGAGTTCGAGTCTCGGTCCCACACACAGTTTTAATCTGCCAGGAAGTTTCACCACTACATTTGTTAACTTCCTCCCTGGAAATCGTTCTGCGTACAGTGACTTTGCTTCTCGACTTTCGTATTGTGCCTCAACATAAATGAAATCCATGTCAGCAATCGGGATTACTTTATAATCAACAATAAATGAAACATTTTGCTTTCCTCAGGGCCTGCAGCGTAGTAAATATCTTGTAAAGACAATTTACTTATGTTATACAAGGACGCTGCTATTGTTTGAAGCTTTATTCAATATTTGTACAATTTGGCGATAAGTGTATTTCCGCAACATTGCCATTTTCAAGCGATTCGCATTTTTAGCGCTATTAGTATTTAAAACTTTTACGTTACGTACCTGACTGGTTTCGTAACAGTGTGTCGAGTAGCAACTTTCAAGTAAGCACAACATCTCATACGCAGTAACAACGTACTTGTTTATCCGACGACATGGGCACAGCTAGCAGTAAGGGAAACCTTCCTTCCGTAGCAGTAAGATGTAATTGTACTCCAAAGTAGATTTGAGTCTCAACGTTTTCCATATGAAGTAGTCAAAACAAATGTTAACAGGTGCACCTGTGACGTTTATGTAACATAATGAAAGTTTTTCTTTTCTTCTCCTCTATTAAATCTACAAATTTTGTATATGTAGTTTCTTTACGCCCTATTTATACAGTGCTTTTTTACTCGGTGTCATATTGCACTGTGGAAGGCTCTGAGCACTATGAGACTTAACATCTATGGTCATCAGTCCCCTAGAACTTAGAACTACTTAAACGTAACTAACCTAAGGACATCACACAACACCCAGTCATCACGAGGCAGAGAAATCACTGTGGAAGAAGCAGCTCAGCTTCTTTGATCCTAACATAGCAACTTACAGAAGTCAAACCGGTAAATCACCAACTTAATAAGCACTGGGTGAAGGACATGATCAGTGGGAACCGCTTATCAGAAGAGGATAGTGGTTAGTGAAAGAAATATGATCGTAAGTCGCACAGGTTGTCTGTTGGTATAGTAAATAACTGGACATAAGTAGTCTAAAACAATAGAACAATTTGAAGACTGCGCCAAAGACAGAAGGGTCTCAAGTTTAAAACTTTTTTTTTTTCTTGCTTGGATCTTTGAGAAAATTTCAAGTCTCTGAGCTTAAAATCACGCGAGATGGGTTGCTTATTGTGGTTCAGTCATTTGGAACAACTATTTCTTCCCGTTTTCGTATCTCTAGTTTACTAATGTAATTACGGTTGCACGTAAATATCACATTTACAAGTGCTAGGTTGCAACAGTGATATTTTTTCTAGCGGACATATGGCTGTGTGGGAGATCTGACCGCCCTAATGGATAAAAATTAACGGCTACGCCTAAATTACGGACGTGAGATATTCCTCGCGGCACTTATCTCATAAACGATCGTATTTATGGTCTAAACATCCCGCGAACGACAGCCGAAAGGTATAAAATCGATAGGCATGAGATATGGTGGCAAGGCAATAGGAAATAACGGGCTCATAAAATTGTTTACGGCGTTCATAAACATCTGAACGCAAATTTACGGTCGGGCGGTAGTGATCGCAGAAGGCAGCCTCGCCAGGTGCGCGGGCTCGAGAGATAGCAACGTTTCGACTGTAACTGGAATCCTCAGTACTTTTCACTGGCATGTATAACTCAGTAACCTAGGAAGCCCCGCAGCTGACACTTTGTTTTTCTTCTACGTTGATGCTTCCATTCGCTAATTTCAGTTCAATAGCTTTAGCGTCAGCTACACCTCATACCAACACTTTTCTTTCGCATGGGTGTAATGAGTCGGTAAAGTAACAGCGTTGACGTTGTCACACATTTCAGACACACACTTTCAAAATAGAAAGGCAACACATAATTTTCGTTCACTCGTTTGTTAATTTCGTATAATTATTCAATTTGAGGTGTTTTCGTGTACGTGTCAGTGATCTGTAGCAAGTGATGCCATCTGTTAGTAGCGTAGCGAACTGTTTTGATAAATGCTGTCTTTTCCTGTCTGAGCATAATATTGATTGCGGTTATTATGATTTTTGTGGTATGTTCTCTCAGAAATTAAAAACACAGAAACGGTAGAATGTTTAGGCAGAAGAAGCAAGTGTGTGTAAACATTTTATAATGTCTGTGTACGAGCTGAGTCACGACAGCCGAAGATTCTATGGTCCACCGTTGAAGAGTGCTGAGAACAACTGTGGAATGGTATCCTTAGAGCGGTTCCGCACTGTCGTGGATGCACATGGTCGCCGTCACATTGAGCAACGTTTGTAACGTAAACATGAGACGCCATTAGCAAAGGTTACCATCTGGCGTCTAAATTGAAACGTGTTTCTTTCCATGGTCTGTTCGTTATTTCTCTTCCACATGTCCTTAAAAAGTTTCATTGTCCCCGTCAAATAGAGAAAATTTGATTATAACCGTGCTGTACACTTAGTTTTTGTAGAGCATTCGATGGGTAGTTTCCAAAGAGAAAACTTCCATAGTCCTTTACAGGGTGAATCGGTTGGTGCAGTCAGATGATGACGTTACCACACCACACGTGATTAAGGAAAGGGGTGTGGCACGGGGCGGAGGGGGGGGGGGCTACGACGTCAAACAGGACGACTTGGAGCAGGTGAAGCACCACAGGACATTTTTGTTTCCACTGTCTATGCTTTTACAAATAAATTCATAAAACATTGTCAGCATGACCAGGAAGGATTCAGGATTCACACTCATAGCAAAATGGTTCAAATGGCTCTGAGCACTATGGGACTTAACTTCTGAGGTCATCAGTCCCCTAGAACTTAGAACTACTAAAACCTAACTTACCTAAGCACAGCACACACATCCAATCCCGGAGCCAGGATTCGAACCTGCGACCGTAGCGGTCACGCGGTTCCAGACTGTAGCGCCTAGAGCCGCTCGGCCTCTCCGGCCGGCACACTAATAGCAGTGGAAGTTCAAAAACATAACAAAATATTTTTTTTATATGTGACATTTCATCATTTTTTCACTTACTATTTGCTGCATTTGTTGCTATAGGTACACTTTTCTTCAGAAGTAAGAGAGAATTTTACTCACTATACAAACCATTCTTACAGGTGTATGAAATTCTAGAATTTATTTAATTTATAAAAAAAATGGATGAGCTGTTACATTTTAAGCTTCATCTTTGGAAAAACCTCAGATTTCTTAGTTAATTAACTCAGTTTTTATCACAGTTCTTAATATATTTGGAAAATTCCAGAGTTTTGCATTAAGGAGTTTGTGTTTAATAAGAATACCAAGTTTGAAAGTAATAAGATATTTATTTTGGTTGTTACATACACCTAAGTGCAGAAATTTGTGTTTTGCGGAAAATTACCGTTAAAGTTTCTGTTTGTATTTGGCATTATTTTAGAACTGTCCAGCACTATAAGCAGGTTCTCTTTCATTTTCTAAATCAGTTTTCACACTTTTACAATTCCTATGATGCATTCTTCTTGATTTTATCACCGCCAAATATGATTTATCTCTTTTCACTACACACTCTCCGTCGGTCGCATACAAAGCTCTGATGCAGTTCACTCCGGTCTTAATTCCCATTCTCTCTAAAACATATTTCCTGCTTTGCATACCATCATTAAAACATGAAACTGCATCATAAACACCAATAGCAAGTGCATATCTTCCCTCAAAAACGGTTTTTGGCAATCTTTCCAATACGCATTGGTTAAATCTTTCATTTGGGTTTAGGTACTGCGATGAAGACATTTTTTTAATAAGTTTTCATTTGCGAGGTCCCCGAATGTAGGTTGGATGTCTTCCATTAAAGCAGTTGGTAGAGGATTCCTGTGATGATATTCTTCACCACCAGCAATTGACCTTTGGTAGCCACACCATCATTCACTTCCTTTTGGGCATAGGTTGTGGATAGGGTTATTGCCTGCGAACATTTTGTGGAAGTGTAAGGCCGAAACTGCTTGCTTCATATATTTCGAGTCCCCTGTGTCCTTCTTATTCCTGAACCATAATATGTCTGTAGTTTGTCAATTTTTCTATCTGTCAGTGGCCCTCTTCCTTTTATTCCCTTCCCCTCAGACAATTTTTTTCCTGACAAATCTTGTCTTAGCCTTCTAAATCTAGTGCCAAGTCTTTTCTGTACATGTCCCACACATTATAATTCTGTCTCAGCTCCATACGGAGCACATTTTTGAACGTCAAGGAAAGCTTTACTGTCGCTATCACCAGCATCTTGGTACACTTAAGACCAAATAACGTGCCTTATAATCTCTCAAATATGTATGTTTTATACATCAAACTATTGAGAAAGATGAACGCCACAAAATAGGCATATTTTTGAAAAATCGATTTTTTTAAAAAGTTTGACGTGTTACCCCCCACCCCCCTTAGGGCAGTTATGTCGTTCATCCCTCTATTTCGAAGAAGCTTATTTATCAATTCTCCCTGGTGTGGGACCGTAAGAAAATATGAGAGCGAGATCTGACATAAAAGGAATAGATGGATCGATGTACAATGAGAATAATACCCAGAGATCATAAATGTGGACAAAAAATACACGATATTAAATCCAGTTCAAACATTCAAAGCAAAACGGACGTTGTTACCCCCCCCCCCTTAAGGCAGTTATGCCGTTCATCCCTCTATTTCTAAGAAGCTTATTTATCAATTCTCCCTGGTGTGGGACCGTAAGAAAATATGAGAGCGAGATCTGACATAAAAGGAATAGATGGATCGATGTACAATGAGAATAATACCCAGAGATCATAAATGTAGACAAAAAATACACGATATTAAATCCAGTTCAAACATTCAAGGCAAAACGGACGTTGTTACCCCCCCCCCCCCCCCTTAAGGCAGTTATGCCGTTCATCCCTCTATTTCTAAGAAGCTTATTTATCAATTCTCCCTGGTGTGGGACCGTAAGAAAATATGAGAGCGAGATCTGACATAAAAGGAATAGATGGATCGATGTACAATGAGAATAATACCCAGATATCATAAATGTGGACAAAAAATACACGATATTAAATCCAGTTCAAACATTCAAGGCAAAACGGACGTTGTTACCCCCCCCCCCCCTTAAGGCAGTTATGCCGTTCATCCCTCTATTTCTAAGAAGCTTATTTATCAATTCTCCCTGGTGTGGGACCGTAAGAAAATATGAGAGCGAGATCTGACGTAAAAGGAATAGATGGATCGATGTACAATGAGAATAATACCCAGAGACCATAAATGTGGACAAAAAATACACGATATTAAATCCAGTTCAAACATTCAAGGCAAAACGGACGAGGATGAAATTCTGAAAGAGCAGTATAATAGTAAAACCCATAGCCATCATAGTTCCTGGCACGGCAAGTTCCGAGGTCATTACGCAGCTACGTCTTCCAACTTCGTGGAAGTTGCGCTAACGTCCGGACCCGCTGTTGTTCTAGATCCAAGCGAGACGAGGGAGGGAAAAACCCGGTAGCAGCGGATACCAGCTGCCGGCTCGCGGCGAACGACTGCAGGAGTTCTACATTCTCCCAAGATGGCGCTGCATAATGTCCAGCCGTAAAAGAAGTTACTCTCAGCGTTGCTGTCGAACGGAGGGGATCGTAAGAGGGGGAGGGGAGGGGGGATTGGTGCCGTTACAGACAGACAGAGAGAGGGAAAGATATGGCTACTGAGTACACAGGCTTGCTAGACAAATACAACGAAATGAAACACAACTCAGTTTGTGGGAAAAAAAATTGTTTTTTTTTGTCCTTCGTAAAAATACATACACTAGCTACATTTTCAAAATGTTGTGCCTCACAGCTCGTAAATATTTGTAGGTCATAGTTACCGCCAAGAGATGCTGATAAAATTTACTTGTTTAAGAACCAGTTTCAGTCCACAGACATAATCAGATTCAAAAAAAGCATTCACACAATCATATTGGGCGTCATAATATTATAAGCGTCGGATAATAAAATCCATGAATTCGTAACTATTTCCACATACTGCTTGACGACCGCTCATTACATCCAGTATTCCCAACCGTGGCAACAGTAACTTCATCAATAGAATGTGACGTATTTCGCCGTCGGTTCTTGCAGGTGCAATTCCCAAATGGCCAGTGAAGTCGAACTTCCGAATCGTGTTCTTCAGCCGCAGTGCAGAAAGAAAACTTCTCCGTATCATTTTAATGCGTCGATACTCTCGAACAGCACTATTGCAGTTGTTTGGATAAAACAGCTTTACGAGTAAAGCATTGCTCACCTTATCCAGACCGATGTCGACTGTCTGCAACAGTGATGCAGACTGATGGTTGTGTTTAAACCCCACGTCGCCGTGTGAACAGTTTCAACATCTTTCCTTTAAAATAGGGCACCCATCAGGTAAACAGCTTTCCGCCTATACTGGTTCAAGTAGCGGAAGTTAAATTATAACCACCCTCTGCTTCAATATTTGGCGTTTAGATAGTACCTAGGAACATTGAGATCGTTATCATCCAACTTCCTTGTAATAGAAACTAAAGAAACGTCTCGTAATATCTGTATAGAATTACTAGCTAACAAGTTTTTACTTCAAATAGCCGGTCTAATCAATTAGCCTGTTATGGCCAATGCTCTTGGTACGTCAGAAAGAGGGTAAAAAGAATAAAGTAAACGAACAACGTAGTAATGAAGGCGTCCCACTATTTCAGACTTAGTTTCGCTCCCTGTATACCCCCAAATTTAATCATGCGTTCATCCTACCATACTCTGTACGCACAATAAGTAAAATTTCGTTACTTACTGTCCATCACAGCGGGGCAATATTGATTGCCAGCAGCGCAAATCTAAATGTTGCGTGGTGTTTCCCGTGTGTATTTCTTTTAGTGTCACTTGTATTTAACTGGGGCGTGAACGTTTTACTGTACAAACAAGAAGAAAATAGAACGTTTTGAAACGTGGCTTTACGAAAGAATGTTTAAGATTACATGGATGGGTGAGCAACTAATAAAGAAGTTGCGGTGCTACGGCTTGTTTTCACTTACTTATGCTGTCTTAATTAGGAATGAGCTTCAGTTGGTGAGGCATCAGACTGAATCGAAAGCAATCGCGCGTAATATGTGTTTGTAATTTAATTCAGCAATATGTATTTTGCGACAGAACAGTGCATTCAAGATACAGCACTTTTAAGTTTGTCTCGAACCACTATATCGGGAGGGTAAAGAAATAACTACCCTTACTGGTACATGTGCTTTAATGACGAGATGATTGGGGGGGGGAGGGGGGGGCAGGGGGCGTTTGGAGGTGAGGAATCAATACCATACTGGGACACATTAATTTGAAAAGCACAGCCTAATACCGTTTTGTGTATATCAACATAAACAGCTAACAAGATTAAACAACATTTGCGTAAAAAGACTCACAGTTAAATAATTTATGTATAACGGCACTGTACTCATGGTGAACATAGAAAGGTTTAACATGAAAACACGTAACAGGAAACATTGGTTTCACTGTAATTAGTATCACCACAGCGCATCTTCTGAACGAAAGATAACATGATTTGTTAGCTGTGGCAGTTAGGAGTCTTCGTGAGAAAAGTATTGAGAAAAAATGGTTTTACGTGTACTATATAGACTGCACATCCTTGCATTAACAGCCGGCCGGAGTGGCCGTGTGGTTCTAGGCGCTACAGTCTGGAACCGGGCTGCCGCTACGGTCGCAGGTTCGAATCCTGCCTCGGGCATGGATGTGTGAGATGTCCTTAAGTTAGTTAGGTTTAATTAGTTCTAAGTTCTAGGCGACTAATGACCTCAGAGGTTAAGTCGCATAGTGCTCAGAGCCATTTGAACCATTTTGAACCTTGCATTAACATAGACGGAGGAGCCAAAACATTACGATCACGTGCTTAATAGTTTTTTTGTTCGTTTTGGAACGAAATACATAACTGATTCTGCGTATCAGGGATCCGAGAGCTTGTTGGTAGGTTTGTGGAGGTATGTGGCATTAGGTCATGTAATTCTGGTAAATAACGGGCCGCAGGTTTGCGGACGGGGTGATGGCGGCCAATGGCGAGGCAGGATTTACATCAGGCGACTCTGGTCACCGAGACATCGACTTGAGTTCACTATAATGCTCCTCAAACCAATGCAGCACGGTTCTGGCTCCGAGTCATAATTATACTGCTGAAAGGTGAGATCGCGGTTGGGAAGAAGTCAAGCATGAAGGGATGCAAGTGATTAGCAGCTCTCATCGTGTCTCCGGTTATTACCACACGTCCCATGCAAGCGCGGAATAATGCCTCCTATAGCACAGTACTGCAATCACCAGCCAGCGTCCGTGGCGCGCTGCATGTCTCGAGTCCCCGTTCACCTCTATGACGGCGTTTGTGCAGATTACCACCGACCTAGTCTAGCAAAAATGTGATTCAGCCGAAGAGCCGACAAGTTGGCATTGATAGACGGTGGAATGCCGATGGCCTCTTGTCCATGGCAATCGCAACCGACGATGTCGCTGGGTCAGCATGTGAACACGTAAGGGTAGTCTGCTGCGGAGCTCCGTGTTCAACAATGTAAGATGAAAGGTGTGCTCCGAAACGCTTGTGCGTGCACCAGCATTGTGCTCTTTCGGCAAAGATGCCACAGATCACCGTCTATCCTACTTTACAGAGCAGACAAGACTCAGAACCCCACGTCCTGTAAAGAGTCGTGGACGTCCAACCATTTAGCGCCTAGTTGTAATTTCACTGTCCCTCTACCTCTTTCCGTAGATGCTCACGACAGTAGCACGCGAACAGTTGATCAGCTTTGCCATTTTCGAGTTACAAGTTCAACGGCTACGCGTAATAATAATCTGCCCTTTGTCAAAGTCGCTTATCTCAATGAATTTCCCCATTTGCAGCGCATATCTGCGCTATGGTGATCCCCCGTCCGTATCTACTGCGGTTACATACTCTTTTTTCCGAAGCGTGTGCCCGCAACGGCACCAGGCGGCATCAAACGTCACGGTGGGCAGTGGTCATAAAGTTCTGGTTTATTAATGTATATAACTGTGAAGTATGAATAACTTTAGAGCATTGAACAGTGGAAATGGATTAATTCACAGTTTACAAAATGGAAATACGTAACGACAGAAGAATTGTGTACGTAAGTGATACTGAAAAACATTGACCTTATGGCATTGTTGGTCATGGTACCCCATCTGGGATATTCAGTCTTCCGGTGCAAGTCGTTTTAGTTTGATGCCACTACTGTGACTTCCGAAACGACGCTGATCAAAGTTGATGAGGACAACACACACACTCAGTCCCGAGCGGTGAAAATCCCCGACACGACTGGAAGCCTAACCAGTGAACCCGTGATAGAAAGTCAGGAAGACCACCCCAAGACCACGAATTGCTAACTGTTAAAATATTAACATACAAGCGAGAGAGAACTTAGCTCCATAAAACTGAAACATGTGACTTAGCGTGGCAACGTCCTGTAAACACCTTCACCATTTAACACAGCGATAGTCATCTTGGTCCTACCACCCCCTAGTGGTCGTTCCAGCTCTTATTTGGGTGGTCGGCCGTAAGACTTTACAAAATAGTGTCATTAGGTTTTCATAAACAACTGACAAAGTAATTGGTAAGCAACTATTACCATATGCTTCGACTTGCTGCAACAGCGTTATAATTCCTATAAAGTTAAGTTACTTCCCTACATTATAAATCAGAATTGCTGTGGAGCTAATGTGCGGATAGAAAATTGTACTGCTAATATATAAACAAAAGTGGGCGGTAGGTAGAAATGGTTGATAACCCCTGGTTTAACACAACACTTGGTATAAACTGCTTCAATACAGTGTAAGTAGGCTGTTTAAGTTTTCTTATTGGTAACGGCACGTAGCGCTCTGTATGAAAATCACTGGCTGTGCTGTGTGCAGTCTGTGGCTAGTTTGCATTGTTGTCTGCCATTGTAGTATTGGGCTGTTGGCTGTTACAGCGCGTAGCGTTGCGCAGTTGGAGGTGAGCCGCCAGCAGTGGTGGATGTGGGGAAGTGAGATGGCGCATTTTTGAGAACGGATGATCTGGACGTGTGTCCATCAGAAACAGTACATTTGTAAGAATGGATGTCATGAACTGCTGTATATATATATTATAATTTTTGAAGACTATTAAGGTAAATACATTGTTGATTCTCTATCAAAATCTTTCATTTGCTAACTACGCCTATCACTAGTTAGTGCCTTCAGTAGTTTGAATCTTTTATTCAGCTGGCAGTATTGGCGCACGATGTATTGCAGTAGTTTGAGTAACGAAGATTTTTGTGGGGTAAGTGATTTGTGAATTTAGTCAGGGCCATTCTCTTGTAGGGATTACTGAAAGTCAGATTGCGTTGCGCTAGAAAAAAAAATATTGTGTGTCAGTTTAAGCACAGTCTTGTACAATTTTTCTAAGAGGACGTTTCATATGTCGACCCTTAGCCGAGGAAACCTCACTGGAATCTTCTGATTTTTTTCTTGTAGTTTGTGTAATTAGTGTAGCTATTGTTTATTGCTAGCGCGTAATCATAGAGAGAATTTCCTTTGTAGTTGTAGTTTTCCATTGTCGTACAGTAAAACACTTGTGGCATGCATGTGGATTTGCACCAAGTATTTCGCAGCTGCGCTTGCAATTAACTAGATATTATTTTCAGTGCTATGTTAATGTGTTTTCTTATTTTGCTCTTCAAATTGTGCTTTTCTGTGTTGTCGTGTGAAATATTGTGACAATAATGGCGTGTGAAAAACGTAGTACTAGGCTCCAAAGTAAACTGAGAAGTGACAGTGAAGACGAAAGCAGTGTGTTAGCGCCACCGTGTAATGAATTAACTAATGTTCAAAGTAGTAATTTGGTAACTGTGCATAGTGAAATGGAGCGGGCGGCAAATAATGGTGTAGACAGTGAAACAAGTAGTGAACAGGGAAGCATTATCGATCGATCGGTCGGCAACAGCTCGCCTCAGGAATCCGAAATGACAGAACACAATATTGCAAATAGTTGGGTCCTCACCGTTTTCTCAAATAAGTCAAGACACATTTTCTGCTCGTCAAAATGTGAATGTTGCCGGTGCAAATGCACTGCCGAGAGGCATAGAGGAACAGATTCCAGACACTAATACATTAATATTGGAATTAATGCTGCAAATGAAACAAAATCAGAGACAAACACAGCAACAGTTAGACACAATGGAACAAAATCTTCAAAAGTTAGACACAATTGAACAAAATCCTCGGAAGTTAGACACCACACTTGAACAAACACGTGAAGATTCAACTACTGGATTACATAAAATCGAAGCGAAATGTCAAAAGGTATGTAATGACGTAAAACACAAATTTGTGAGCATTTTCAACCTATTTTTTCGCGGCATTAAAATGCATTACAGAATCACGAAGCAGCCATAAAACAACTGCAAACTATTGTTCATGAAAATCACGACACCTTGCAAGCTAAAATTGACTCAGTTTCATCTACCGACTCGGTTACACAACTTGCAAAAACTCAGGAAAACTTAAAGGACACAGTAGATACTTTGAAAATTGTTTCAGAAAGACACATGGAGGAAGTAAGTTCATTATCAGAAAAAGCAGTTGAACTTTTGGATCAGCTAAATAATTTATCTACGTAGGTAGATGATAATCTGAATGACACAAAACCGGTAATCTTTAATGACACAGAAGAGTGCGAACAAATTAGGAAGTTCAAAGAAAATCAGAATAAAATTAATACGCAACACCAAAGAGAAATCCGGGAAGTACAAGATCACCTGACACAGGTAATACAAGAATTACATATTTTAGACGACACTCGCGCTCCAATACAGGAAGAGGGACATAGAAATACGGAACAGCCACTAAATAATAACACAGCGCATTTCGGAAATTATGAAAGAAATTGGCAAGATACACCGAATTTTGAAATGGAACCGCCGAAACGACGTAACAATGACCGACATGCGACTCGCCGACACGATTATTTTGACTATAAGCAGTTCATTACTACACGCAAATTCAAAACATTTAAGAGTTCTGGCAACAACATCCATCAACAAGCGTGGCTTCATCAATTCTCTCGTTGTCTCATAGTTCCCCCCCCCCCCCCAACTGGTCATTAGAGCACAGATTAGAATTTATATGTGGCTATTTAGAAAATGAACCAGCTGTATGAATGTGATCGGTCATTCACGATTGCCACAGTGAAGGAGAATTTTATCATGCGTTCCTCTCAGCATATTGGTCTCAAGCTACACAAGACCGAGTAAAACATAGCATCATAATGATGAAACATTTCGAAAAATCTGAATTTTCCAGTCATGTGAAATATTTTGAAGACATGCTGCACAAGAATCAGTACCTACAAACCCTTACAGTTCCTCAGAACTCATCCGCATTTGCTTAATCAAATTGCCTGAACATTTACGACATATTATTTTGGCAGGACGTTGCAAAGACGACATTGAAGCTTTTCAGGGACTGTTAGAAGAAGTGTAAATTGACACTGACAATCGCGGAACGCGAAAATAGGAGCACAACAATTACAGGTCACACCCGTCAGAATTCCGCGGTGACAGAAATAATAAATGGACACGACAAGGCTATTCTTACAACGTAAATCGTGACCAAAACAGACACCACCCGTGTGACAACTTTTGGCAGAGTAGTAATAATTACAGGGAAAGATCACCTCTCCGCAGTAATGGCTATCACAGAGACAATCAGAGAAACAGACAATATGGGAACCAAAATACATATTATCAAGGGAGACAGAATAACTTCAGACGCAACGCTCCAGCGTGCAGTTGTGATTCTGGGAGAAATTCTCCACCACGTGACTGACAAGAAAGAAACAATGGAATCTACCGACATGACGGCAGATGATATGATCGTAATGGCAGACCTGAATTGCATCAGAACTGGCGGGATTCAAACAGGGCAGAGCCCTCTCAACAAGGTGAATTTGTAGAAGTTAGGTCTCCTTACCCCAATAACGACGTGCGCCAACAAAGAGACAAACAATGACTCACACTGCAGGCAGCCACATGCGCCAGCTGGCTTAGAGAAAAATAACATAGACGCAAACCTTGAGAAAAATTTTGGCATTCCTTACCGACGTATGCCACATGATAACTGCTTTGAGGTTGAAACTCTGCGCACTAGAATGGGTGAAGGATTGCACCACATTTCACATGTAAAACCGTTTATTGAGAGATAATCTGTTTTTTTCTTTTAATTTAGTCTTTACTATTAAATTTTTCACTTCACGTTACTAGTACTCTTTGTCACACTTAGAAACTGTTAACACGTAAGTATGTTTTGAAACAAACTATCCAGTCTATAACCTAGGGAACATATTTATACAGTAATTACGAATGCATTGTTATAGTGAACAGATGACACAGTGTTATTGTGTGTGTACATTCTTGCTTGTTAGTGGCACGATTACGTAACGACCATAAGGCTCACATACTTAGAACATATACTGCTAATGAGATTTTCATGCAACATTTTGGTTTAGTTGAAAAGATACTCTTTATCTGAAGTACATTCGGTGAGATTAAAGATGACTTAGCATTTCATTTCCTTGATAGCTACACGATTATATCATGACGCTACTAATATGTGACACAATTTACATTGTTGCTTTTGCGGTGTATCTGTTTTATATCTGCACAGTTTTTTTGAATTCTTCTGGAAAGTAAAACATGTTTTAGTAGTAACTCTTGTGGTATAGCTACAATGAGACAGCCTTTTCCGTAACACAACAATACGTTACAGTACAGTACTTTCTTCATCATGGCAATAAGCATAATAACTAAGATATCTATACGCTAAGCATTTCACTTTTGTTTATGATGAGGTGAGTACATTGACTTCAGCAGAACTTTACTTACAGAGGACGATAACTACGATGCTTCCACAGAATTATCTTACAGCAAGATGCACATTTAGCGCTACAGGACACGCATTTGAGTGATTAATTTTGTACTTAAACCATTTATTTTTCTAGATTTTTGAATTACAAAGAAAGTTTTCCGTGATACATTTCATTCCATTGCTGTAATCTGTAACACCTGAGGGTATAATTACATTAATTCTCAGGGGGGTACACACTTACTTTGTGTACCATGTGTTTGGCAAGCACAAGGAGCCCTACCTGATATGGTATTTGCTTATACAACATTACACATCGATACCATTTTTCTGTAACACAGGAATTACACAGCTATCTGATCATTTAACTGAGAGAAACAAACTTTTTTTTTAACTCCATCAGCGACAGATGTTTATGTAATTACACAGTTGGATAACTTCATACTTATGAAATTGTATTTTGTCTATACTTTGTGAACTGTTCATATTTTTTGGGAACCATTGTGATACTAGGAGAGCTTAGAATTATGTATTTGGTAAGGGATCATGATTTTTGAAGTACGATTGAGGCAGATGACCTTATTGAAGGTCTTGAAATTATTGAAAGAAGCTGAGATGTGATTGATCTGCTTTGATGTTATTATTGCGATGACGATGTGTATTATGCTGTTGAGATATGTTTATGATCAATATGCTGAGAATCGTACTTTAAGAGTTATGAAATGTGTCTACATGCGTGAATGTATCACAATGCCACCGAAAATTTTTTGGGCTCTGCTATATTGATAGGATTTTGTTTCTACACATTTGTAACGTAAATTCTCGACCTGTGAAATTTTTATATGAGACTATCATTGCTGTCGTAAATATTTCGGTAAGAAAGTTAAGTGACCACCTTCACGTAATGCGTCATGGGCACCCAGCTGCGTGACAGTCGCCTGGAAAAAAGCCATTAGTGTGTGCCTTTCAGCAGCACAGGTGGAGAAAAATAAAGAGGCCATTATCCTCGCTATTGACGTTTCTTTGTAGAAAGCATTGCAAATACAACACGCTCAAACTTGGAAACATACGATTATACTGTGGAGCACACGCTTTGTGCTACTTACTGAAATGCTTATAAACTGATGGGAAATATTCTTACATCTGCACACCTGATTATGACAAGTGTCTTTCTAGAGAGTTGAGAGAATTTCTACTAACTTATGAAATGCCACATGACAATTGAATTATATTTCTATGCTTTGCTTTAGATAGTTGCTTACTTCATTTGATATCTGGTTTCCAGCTGTGTTACAGCATTGGTTTTATGAAATAAAATTAAATGCATTTGCTAATGTGAAAACTTTCTTTCAACAGATCTATTAAATAATAATTTTATGATCCACATTCTTCCAAAAAGGAGCACTTGGAATGGAAAGAACAATAAGAAGAGATTTATAACAGTAACTGCATACATAATTTTCTTTTCAACTACTCGGTAATTTTTTATAGAACAAGTTTTTTTGGTGCACCACTTTAATTACATAGACATTAAGATGTGAATATACATTTCCCTTATCTGCATTGTTGTCTTTAGTGTACTATTTTTTCTGCTTGTGGGTTTGTCATGTTTACATATTAGTTATTAAAATCACTGCAGCTTGCTTTGCCAATTTGCATTTCTTTGCCATTGCTGTTTGTGTTAATTGTTTTATGCTGCTGCATTGCGTTGTCCCTTAGTTTAGCATCTGAGCTCAGTAGATTTAAGTTAGCTTAAGAGGGGGTAGACTATATAAGAAACTAACTATGAAGGATTGGAAGAAATGCATTGAGACGCTATAAGAAAATGGTTTAGCCAAAAAAGTAGTGTACAGTGGAGAAAAACTATTTTTGAAAGAGGATGAGAACAGAATACATAAAGCATGCTTGGATAGGATTTTTTTGGCTGGAGCAAATGTCGAAATAAGAGGGACAATATATGGAGTGAAGTCTTGGGTTGGACTGGAGTACCAAATGTTACACTGAAAACAAACCCTGTCCTTTCCTTTTGTGTTATGCCACTATGTGTTCGTGTACCCCTGTGTATTTGTTTTTTTTCCTGTCTCTGTGTACTGTTTCATAGAATTTTTTTCTCTTCTAATACTAAGCTACATTCACTATGATGAGGAATACTGTTATCCTCAAATATAATTGGCATTAATAGTATGTTATTTACTTTGTAAAGATGTTTATACATGATTTATTCTGTTTTGTTTTAATGCTCATGTGTGAAGTTGATGTTTCAAAAGTTATTCTGATCTTTTATGTATTTACTTATGTCACAATTCCTGTAACACTGATGTATATGTTAGTTCGATTCTTTTGTAAAGCCTGTATTACTAAAAATGTTATCTGTACTATTATGTTCTTTAATGATGTATTTTGTACCTTTGTTACTGTATTCTTATGTTATCAAATTGTAATTGACACCAGCTCATGAAATTAAGTAACTTGTAAGTTACATTTCACTGCACACGTTTCTGTTGGTGATAATATATGCACAATATGTGAAAAAGAGGACTGTTAGTGCTCCCACATGTGTTGATAATTCAGCAAGGGACTGGTTAACAGCATTGCTGGTTCTAAGGACAATTCCAAAAACTTTGTGAGTGCACAAGTGGTGGTTTATGGACTTGCTATATTCTCTGCAAGACTCTTTGATGGTGATTGTGCACCTGCACAGTCGCAACAGATGGCTACTGGCCGTCTCTACAAGGACTACAGTGGGTCTGCACCTTTGATGACCCACCAATACCATTATTTCTACAAGGACTGCAGTGGGTCAGCACCTTTGATGACCCACCATTACCATTATTTCTACAAGGACTGCAGTGGATCTGCACCTCTGGTGGCCCACCAATACCATATTCTCTACCAGTACTACAGTGGGTCTGCTCTGTGATGACCTACCTACCAAGATTCTTGAACATGGATTAACTCTGCTGTGGGTTTGCTCTGTTGAGGCCCATTACCTGTCTGCATGTCAAGAGTCAGCACTGTCTTTCCGTTGGAAGGACAACACTACTTGTTCAAGACTGCATGGATATGCACTACTTCCGAGTGCATTTTCTTTTACTGCTCAGACTTTGAAAAAAAAAAAACACTGCAATTTTACTGTGATGAATGATCAGGGCTGTCTTTATGGACTGTGAGAAAATTTTAGCTTTTGACCAACATTGTATCAATAAGTGTGTGCATTTGATTTCTTTGTTATTGGAATTGTGAAAAAAATTTTAACAAATATGTATTGGCCAGTGCCCAAAACAATTTGTAAATCTTTCTGTGGGGAGCATGGGGGCTATGTAAGTAGGCTGTTTAGGTTTTCTTATTGGTAACGCCACGTAGCGCTCTGTATGAAAATCACTGGCTGTGCTATGTGCAGTCTGTGGCTAGTTTGCATTGTTGTCTGCCTTAGTAGTGTTGGGCTGTTGGCTGTTAACAGCGCGTAGCGTTGCGCAGTTGGAGGTGAGCCGCCAGCGGTGGTGGATGTGGGGAAGTGAGATGGCGCATTTTTGAAAGCAGATGATCTGGACGTGTGTCCATCAGAAACAGTACATTTGTAAGAATGGATGTCATGAACTGCTGTATATATATTATAATTTTTGAACACTATTAAGGTAAATAAAGTGTTTGTTCTCTATCAATATCTTTCATTTGCTAACTATGCCTATCAGTAGTTAGTGCCTTCAGTAGTTTGAATCTTTTATTTAGCTGGCAGTAGTGGCGCTCGCTGTATTGCAGTAGTTCGAGTAACGAAAATTTTTGTGAGGTAAGTGATTTGTGAAACGTATAGGTTAATTTAGTCAGAGCCATGCTCTTGTAAGGATTACTGAAAGTCAGATAGCGTTCCGCTAAAAAAAAAAAAAAAAAAAAAAAAAAAAAAAAAAAAAATTGGGTGTCAGTTTAAGCACAGTCTTGTACAATTTTTCTAAGGGGACGTTTCAACAGAATTCACTTTAACGTACAGCCTCAAGCCCCAATAGATGCTGCCGGTCTCTGTGACCGAGCGGTTCTAGGCGCTTCAGTCCGGAGCCGCGCTGATGCTACGGTCGCAGGTTCGACTCCTGCCTCGGGCATGGATGTGTGTGTTGTCTTTAGGTTAGTTAGATTTAAGTAGTTCTACGTCCAGGGGACTGATGACCTCAGATGTTAAGTCCAGTAGTGCTTAGAGCCATTTTTGAATAGACGTTGATTTCGCCAGGTGCAGTAGTTTTGACATTTAGATGCATCCAGCCGATATTATTCCATAAAAGAGGCTGGATCCATTGCACAGTAAGCAACTAACCGGACCAGTAACCTCCTGATGTCCATTTAATATCACTGCAAAAGATGGCTATTAATTTATTGTGGAATATTTAGTCAACATTGTGCGAAATGACGGCGTAGTTTTACAACGTGCTTGGTGGGTCCAAAGTAGCATTTTGTAGGACTGTAAAGCAAAGGTGTTCTTCATATACTATGTTCATGATGCCTGCTACACTCACTGGCACAAATGGGGCTAGTAAGCCGCATCTCGTCTCTTGGTAATACCTGTAACTATTGTGAGATTTTCTATAAGTTTCATAAACGCAACAGTTACACGTAACAGAAATTTTAGTATACAGTAATATATTCTTCTTCGCTATTTACATTAGGCTACCAACGCTGGGACAGGTTTCGAGCAGAGGTTCACGTCGAGTTATATTCTGAGCGCATTTTGATCCGGAAAGAAAGTTCTTTGAAAATTGTTCGTTAGAGAGCGGAAAAGATGAAACCTGAGGGCGAAGGATCAGGTGAATAAGGTGGGTGTGGAATGACTTCCCAATCCAACTTCTGCATAGTATTTTTTGTCAGTCTAGCAAAACGCAGATAGCCGTTATCATGGAGTAGCATCACGTCACGGCCTTTCTGGTGGTTACCCTTGGATTGCGTCAGCAAGACGTCTCAGTTGTTGAAAATAAATGTCAACAGTGATCGTTACATCTCGGGAAAGCAATTCATAGTACAGCTCACCGTCGCTGTCACACCAGATGCATAACATTATCTGTCATGAATGTGCGCAGCTGTTTGTACCGGAAGCTGTTGCTTTGTTCGGGTTCAATCCTTCTTTTCTTTTCCTTATGTTAGGATAAAGACAACATTTCCCCGTCACCAATAGCGATACAGGACAGGAATGGTCAGTGTTGTTCCCGAACCAGTTGATGACTAGCAACCACATACGGCGACGCGCTGATTTTTATGAGTTTCACTTAGAGCATACGGTACCCATACACCCGATTTTTGAACCTACCTCAATGCATTCAAATGTCGCACGATGGTGGATGGTGGAATGTTGACAGTTTCTCACATTTGCCAGTTCTCGAGTGCAATGACGTCACTCATTGTGGACTAATGCGTTTAAATTATCTACATCAAACCAAAAAGGTATTTCAGAACGTGGAGGGTAACTAATGTCAGATAAGTGGCGTTACCTCGCTTGCATTCTTGTCTCGACGGTAGAAGGGGTTACTTTGTGCGAGAAAAGTGGCACCTGTCTGTGGCATTTCAAAACTGTGCTCATTTCACTGACCCAGTGCAGAGACTTTCACCTGCACAGCACTTAATAACACTTGTCTTGTTCACTTTTCTTGCTTTCATTCTATTGTGTCGGATGGTTTTATATATAATAAGGGTGTATAGAAAAGAACCATCCAATTAAATAAAACATCATAACTGTTGTGCCATTTGAGATATGTGCCTGAACAACGTACTGCTGGAAAGAGCAAACTTTCGAGTTTTAGGTTGTACCCGCTAGGTAGCAGCAGTGTGCGCCCTCTTCAGTTCTAGCAAAAATGGTGTCGGGACAGCAGAAAGCGTTAGTGTACTACGTCTTGCGCAGTGCGGGTCAGTAATAATTGTTCAGCTTGACTTTCATACTAGGTATGGTGTGGATCCTCCTACAGCATTGAGCATTAGACAATGACATGAACGACTCCGAGAAACAGTTTGATTATGTAAAGACAAATCGCTGGGCCATCTCCGAATATCTGACACAGACGTAAAACGCGTCCGCTATAGTTTCACAAGGCATCCGCATAAATCCATTCGCCGTGCATCTCCAGGGGAGCATATTGAACACCTATGAAAAGATATGAATAAGATGTCTTGAGTTTCCCGTTCACCAAAAAAAAAAATTTATTGTATATGTTTATCAGTTTCAGATACATAGATATGCCAAATCGGCTGGTTCTTTTTGATACACCCACACTGACTGATTCAGAGAAAAAATAGATCAGCTCTCATTCAGTGAACAATGGACGGAAACTTAGAAAAAAAAGCGGCACACCTTCTGTGAACAATTGGGCAGCAAAATGTTATACATTTGAATAAGGCTTTCTTAAACACCGTTCAGAACAATTTTCACTATTCAGCAGGTTTCGTTGTCAGCAAGCTCCCAACAGCTCTGAAGAAATGGAGTGTGTAAGCTCCCCCTCACTTATCGACCTCAATGACAGTGAAAAATTAAACCGCGTGTACCTAATGGAAATTTGGGAAAAGCAATCGTCACCGAAGTTAATTTGTCGGTAAAGAGAGAGGAAAGGGATACATCTAAAGGAAAGGAAAAATGGAAATGAAATTGGTGGAAAGTAATTTTCTAAAAGGGTAAAATTAATAAAGAAAGTAAATGTGCAGTCATTACGATAATAATTAATTGGCGTTAATTAGATATTTGTGATTTGTGGAGAATTATGGTCACCAGTCCTATGGACCACTACAATAATAACTGCAAATAAAAGATTAATGCACATATAATTAGCACTAAAAGTGTGGCAACTGAAGGTTGACACATGTTGTGTGAAAACTGAATGTTTGTCAGAAGTAATTAATTTCGCTACACTCTGACTTAATTTAGCAAAAGAATTAATAAAACCGGAAAACTGAAAGTCAATTTAGTGACAGAAATAAATAGTGAACTTTGTGTCTGAAGCACTACGAACTTCAATAAAATAAGGTTAGTCTTGGGTACCTAAACAATCATTTCAAAAGCTACTTAAATCAATGCAATTTAGAAATAAGAGATTTTAACTTTGAACTTGAATTAAATGATTCTGAACAATTAACAATAGTAAAATTTAGTACGTACCAAGCTGAGCTGCAGTCACAGGTAAGCTAAAATATGGTAACAAAACTCTCCCTCTTAAATTGTGCTTGTGTAATATAAATATTGTAGCCAGCTATAAATACCTTAATTGAACTTTGAAATTAAAGCAGTGAAATAGAATGATATTACTTTGATGCTGGCGTTTGAATTTTAACGACACTTGGGTTCATTCCGGAAAAGGAAGGGACCCTGCTCAGTAATGCAATTGGGACAATGAGCAACAAAGGTTCATGCTAAGTTGCTGTAATTCTTTGAGACAAATGATACAATTTTAAAAGCTGAGGTCTGCCAAACAGTTCTAAAACTTTACGTGCTTCCTGTCTTCCTTGTTGGTTGTTGAAGGTTTGAAGTCGTTGGTCAAGGAGGTGGCGACAGTCTTCCATTGTCGGCCGTCGCTGTTGTAGAAGCTGGATGTTGGCACGCCTTCTTCTCGACACTGTCACCAGGCGAAACGGGATCTTGATGTGCGCCAGCTAATGCTTCCCATCCGCGACACCGTGTCAGAAACTATTATAGCAAGTCGAGCGCAATTACATGCTGCCAAACCCCAAAAGCACGGCAACTCGTGGGAGCGTCACACAACACACCTTCTCCACCGCCCTACTCCCGCCAGACTTCCCTCTGCCCGCTCTCCACGCGGCAGAGTTAACACTGCCAAAGATCCTAAACACTTTGGTTCTCCACACGACCTATCGATGTAGTCGTTCGATAGTATAGTTTTCCCTAGGCAAGACCCAGTGCGAAAATACAAATAATATTTACAAAACAAACCAATTGTACATCGACATAAATACATACATACATACACACACACACACACACACGCACACACACACACACACACACATATATATATATATATATATATATATATATATATATGTATATGTATATATATATATATATATATATATATATATATATATACACACACACACACACACATATATATATATATATCCTTAAGGAATGTGCGGATAAAGTAGGTTTGCAAATTTCGGTTCAAAAGACAGAATTTTTCTGTGCGAAATTCCATATACACAGTTTGAACACAAAATATGGAAAAATAAATAGAGTAAAACATTTTAAATACCTAGGTGAAATTTTGGAGCCAACCGGAGGAGAGAAAGTTGTACAGAAGATCAGACAACAGAAAATGAAGAGAGCATATGGTATGACACATGAAATATACAATAAAAAATGCATCTCCTCAAACACAAAAATCAGACACTACTGCGCAGTAATTAAGCCAGCAGCACTATATGCTAGCGAAACGCTCACACTCCACACAAAATGTGACTTAGAAAAAATACTAAGAGAAGAACGCAAAATTATGAGAAATATTTTAGGTCCAAAATTAACAGAAGAAGGATACCGGATACAATCAAGAAGAACCACAGAAACTATATCAAACCTGGCAGCAGACATAAGAAGGCGAAGATTAAAATTTTATGGACATGTCACTAGACTTCCCCCCACACGACTCACCAACAGAATTCTCACTTACATAGAAAAAGTCAAATCAACAACACCATGGATTAGCCAAGTAAAATTAGATTTACAAAAAGCAAATATTGAACTTAAAGATGTCAAAGATAGAAAAACTTTTAGAAATAAGGTGGAAAAGTGGATTGTATTGTCGGAGAAGGAAGCACTAAAGAGACCAGGAACAAAATGGACAGAAGAAAGAAAAAGAAAACATGGAGAACGAATGAAAGAAGTATGGAAGAAACGACATCAGAAAGCTTTACGTGATCTTTCTGGGTCCATTCGTGATAAGTAAGTAAGTAAGTATATATATATATATATATATATATATATAAGGAAAAAAATTTATAGTACAATCGATGAAAATTGGAGGATATGCATTTCCGGTGTTACATGTGCCCCACGTTGTCTCAGGATCTTCGTGTAATCGAAAGGGACTCAGAAAATGTCCCAAAAAGGGTAAAAAACAGCGTAAATGCATATGCTCAAATTATCAAGAAAATTTAGCATTATTCTAATTAACCATATACCAATATTTAGACCATAATAATTGAGTGGAGACACTCCTAACCTTATCCCACTCTGTCATCTTACTCAAAGGAAAACAGGTTGACAATATATTAAAGGTCATAGAAAACATAGAAAATGGTTTAGCTATTCTAAAATTAGCAAAACTCCTAACACTATCAAGAAATGGAATACTATTTGCAAAATTAATCCGAGTACATGGTCATAAAAACAGGTAGATCAAAATACGCAAATTAATAACTTATTACATAGAATATACATCTTCATATAACCTTTTCATACTTAACATTCTTGTCATGAGAGTCCACTTAACGCTAAACAAGAAAATAATATACAGCAGATCGAAAAAAACATAAATATTAACAGCAGAATTCTTTTGCATCTGCTGTCTGGGAAGAAAAACAACTCCCTCTTCCGTACCCGCAAGTACAAAGAATGCCGAGTGGCACAAGAGCCGACAGCGGCTCCGCATCGCCAGTACTGTTGCGCCCGCCTGTGTGGCACGCTTGATCTCACTCGCCTGTGTAACAGCATTTCCAGAACGTCCGTTTCACTGAATACTTTCGGAAAAACTCACTCCCGAGTAATCTCAAAGAGTCCATTAACACTATCACAGTGTATAACTCAACACTGTCTATCATCACACGCATGTACTAGCCTGAAACTTAAAACAGCGTCTAAGTACTACATCGGCAATGACTAGTAAATCACATATTCATGAAATCTTACAGCTAGTTACAAAATCATATCTACATTCCTTAATCTACTCTGATTCAGCTGAAAACTTAAACTAGCAGCTTGGTTTTTTCAATTGATTAAAAATCAGTTACTCTTAAATCATTTAATCAAAATTAATTACTTTTTAATTACAACTTCTTTAATGACCTCTTGGTCAGGCAAAAGCATGGCAACCTAGCAAATCCTTGGTAGGTACAATTTCAAATCTACTGTGTTCTGTATAACTAATAGTTTTCCAGAGCTTGGATACTCTAAGCAATAAGCAATTGTGTGAGGTATACCAATGACTTTGTGTGGTACATTATAAGCAAAATTATATTTAGAGATTTCATTGTCTATCTCGCTCGATTTCTGATGAGCTTTTACAAGTACTAAGTCTCCGATTGAAACTTAGCAGAACGCGCTTTAGCGTCATGACAACGTATGCGAGCATCGGCTTTTAGCTTCATTATTTCTCGCAAACGATAGTTTTTTACACCAATATTAATGTCAATCCGGGGAGGGAATTTGATTATCTCTTCCACAAGTACCGGTTTGTTTGAAAACACACTCTTATTCCTCATTATTTCTTCATACAGGCCTCGTCTTTGTTCGTGTGTTACGTTTGACACACCGTCTACAATACTTTCCAATTCACTTTCTACAATATTGTCAATGCCGAGATTCCTCACGTTACAGTAGTTCAAATTCATTCTTACGTCAATGGCGTCCGGCCAGTTAACAATGTGTATAGGCTGGTGTTGTCTATGCACACCATCTCCTGCCTCGTCGAAAGTAACTACTAATGTTTTATCTTGTGACGTACATGTCAAAGTTTTGCTTTCGCAATTAATCACTGCACAGTACTTTAATAGCCAATCTAACCCAATAATTACTTCCGTAGTTGAGTCTGTCACGACGACAAACTCTTGTTCAAATCGTGCCCCACATATCTCGAAGTTGACAAAAATTTGTTTCGTGACCGGTTTACTGGCATTCCCAGTAGCACCGATAACTTTTCCTCCTGTTACTGGCATAACTACGATACCAGGTCTGTCTTTCAGTAACTCAAATATTTTCCCAGATACAGCACTCAATTCTGCATCGGTGTCAATCAACACGTTTAGTTGTAGGTCGTGCATATTAACAGACACTACTATCTGTCTACCCTTGTCCTCCACTGTATCTTTAGTTTCCCATAATAAATCCTCGTCTATATCAAGGTCATTCCAGAAAAAACCATCCGGCTTTGATCCTATATCCGGTTTATCTGGCGGCTTTTTCAGTCTCTGTATGTGAACATACAGTTTTAATTTCAACACGTTTGTCCTGGGGCTTAGTCTGTAGCTTCGCCTCCAATACCAAAACCTTTTCCTGTAATTCGTCAACTAGTGAGTGTTGCTTTGCTATCAGTTCACTAATTGTCACCTTCGTTGATTCCTCTTTGGCCAGATTGATCTCATCTGCCAATTTACCTGGAGGAATGTGCCCAGTAGAATTTGCAATTACTTCCTCTGGATCTGCACAACCCACACTGCTATCGTCTGACCGTAAAATGTCAGCTCTAACCTCATACACGCTGTAATCTATGTGCTTTTCTACCAATCGTGTCCGGCTATCACTAAAATTCTCGTAATCTTTCTCCTTAATACTCTCGCAATGTTTAAACTGGAGTTTTGCGTCGGATGGGTCGGCTACTTCTACCACTATAACTTTCGGTAAGGTCTGCCGGTTAGGGCCAGAACTTTCCGTTACTACTTCAACTTCCAACTCCTGCGGGACGAAACACGACGAATTTTGTCGTGCTCCCCACTAACATCAACTATTTCTGGTAAAGCCTGCCGGTTAGGGCCAGAACTTTCTATCACTTCACAAACACTATCTTCCTGCGGGACGAGACGCGGCAAATCCTGCCCGCGCTCCCCATAAACACTTCTCCTGTACAGGCCCCTATAATCTCTTAGTTCGTCGTATAAGCGACCGAACTATCTTAACCAGATCTCATCCCTCTCTGCATCCCCTCGCTCGATAACGGACGTGTTATCAGACATCTGATCTTCCCTCAACACTTGCGAATCATTATTAAAATCAATCTCCAGTTCCACTGTGGGTGTTACAGCTGCCACTTTATAATCGATTTCCGGAACAGTACTTAAATTGTTCTCACTGACAGTGAATGTATTTTCTACTGCCGTGTCTACAGCTGATCTACTACTTGTGGGCGCACTCCTTTCTCCTAACACTGGCACACTCTCCCGCCGTTGATTATTCCATACGAAATTTTCATAACGAAGACATCTGGGTTTTCTCCTATTATTGAACCGCCAAAATTTCTCCACGCCCGGTCGGCCCCTCACCGGCGCGGCTAATGGTTTCCCTGTCTCGTCCCAGCAGATCTGCTCCCCGGATGCTGCTGAGGCGGCTTATCACAACCTCTGGCGTTATTACTATTCTGTGAAGCCCGTATCACGTTAGTATGATGTTGGCTCCCGTCATTCCTGATATTATTTGCATTGTACCGATTGTCATTACCGTCCGAACCATTATTGTTATTGCTTCCATAGTTACGGTATGCATTATTCCCATGGTTATTGTTGTTGTGGTTGTTGTGGTACATGTTGTTGTTACCACGGCCTCTACCACTGTCGCGATTATTGCGCCAATTGTCCTCGTCCTCAGCTCTTTCCAGAAAATCATTGATTGTCTTGTAATTGCTTCCTACGTAGCGTTTTGCATCATCTGGAAGCTTCTTGTAGAGTTCCCAGACTATTTCGGATTCCGTGTGGCGATCACGCAAATATTCCAACTTAAGGATCCAGCCCTCACAAAACTCCTTCATCGAGCCACGCGAATTCGTATCGAAAGGCCTCGATACGACAAATTCGCGCCAGACACTTTGTTGTTTTTGCTCTGACCAGTATTCAACCAGAAACAAATTTTTAAACTCGTCAAAAGTCAGGTTCGTAATGTTGAGGTTTAAGCCCCAACGCTTGGCATCACTAACCAACACGTCAACAACCGCATTAATTTATCTCTCATTAATCTATGATCTGGGTAAAACTCTTTCACAATTTTTAATGAAATCCGTTGCATGTATACCGCTTTTTTTCAAGGGGTCGAACCGCTCCTCTTTCGTCAACAATTCCGAACTATGTGCACAGATTGGAACATGGCTCTGTTTTTCGTCAAGTTTCTTTTCTGATTCCGACACTCTCGTAATTACTTGGCAAGTGGTTGTCGCAAGCGTTTCCACTTCCCTCTTTTTATCTTCGCAGGTATTAGCCTGCTTCCTCACTTTAGTATCTACTTCGGATACTGAAGTCTTTAAAGTTTCCACCCTCTGTTGATCCTCTTTTTTCACTAATTGAATTTGTTCCGTAACCTTATTCTCGATGATCGGAGCAACTGTTTCTCCTAAACTCTTCTAGATTCTGTTAATTTCGGAATCAAAACGAGTATCTATGCACGCAATTTGCGCCTGAGCGCTTACCATTTCCTGTTTAAGATTATCGATTTCGGTATTAATTACAACAATATCTTCTTTCATTTTATGAACTTTTGTGTTAACAACTCCAACATTGTTGTTAACAACATTAATAGCTTTGTTCTGATTGTCTAGCTTCCGTTCAATTTTTACAGCCTGAGCTTCTTGCTTGGCAGCCTGAGCTTTAATTTCTGCCGATTGACTCTTGATTTCATTAATCAAAACATTCAATAAATCAGTTAAATTCCCGGAAACTACCGGTTTTACTTCCGTAGCGGCTTCCTCTTTAATTGTCCCCCCGTATTCGTCATCAAGGGATTCAGATTTGATTTTCACTTCCGATTCCGAAACATTTTCTAAAGTTTGGAATTCCATTTCTGCTCTTTGTAGCGTTTCGGCGGTCGCGTCTTTCATGCTAGCCGCCAGCCCCTGAACAATGGGTACCGGGGTGCGCGTTTCCCACTGTTCGAAAGATTGTTCCGTACCCAAGTCAACCAAGTTTTGGTAATTGTTGCCTTCACTCATTTTACTAATTTTCAATACAAATGCCAAATCTCAAATCTAATTAGGATTCCTCCCACTACTTATTCTCGCTGACGTAACGACCTGTTCGTAACCAGTACTTCGTTACGAGATTTGCACACTGCAAAATTCGTGTCCAGAACAAACTCAAATCCGAAGATTGTCCTGTCACCAGGTCGCCACGTGTAGAGGCCCCTCATTTATCGACCTCAATAACAGCGAAAAATTAAACCGCTTGTACCTAATAGAAATATGAGAAAAGCAATCGTCACCGAAGTTAATTTGTCGGTAAAGAGAGAGGAAAGGGATACATCTAAATGAAAGGAAAAATCGAAATGAAATTGGTGGAAAGTAATTTTGAGAAAAGGTGTAAAGTTAATAAAGAAAGTAAATGTGCGGTTGTTACATTAACAATTAACTGGCGTTAATTAGATATTTGAGATTTGGAGAAAATTATGGACGCCAGTAATATGGATAACTACTATTAACAACTGAAAAAGAAAGGTTAATGCACATATAATTAGCACTAAAGGCATGGCAACTGAAGGTTGACACATGTTGTGTGAAAACTGAATGTTTGTCAGAAGTAATAAATTTCGCTACACTCTGACTTAATTTAGCAAAAGAATTAATAAAACCGAAAAATTGAAAGTTAATTTAGTGACAGAAATTAATAGTGAACTTTCTTTATGAAGCAATACGAAATTCAATAAAATGAAGTTAGTCTTGGGCTACCTCAACAATCATTTCAAAAGCTACTTGAATCCACGCAATTTAGAAATAAGAGATTTTAACTTTGAACTTGAATTAAACGATTCTGAACAATTAACAATAGTACAATTTAGTACGTACCAAGCTGAGCTGCAGTCACAGGTAAGCTAAAATATGGTAACAAAACTCTCCCTCTTAATTTGTGCTTGTGTAATATAAATATTGTAGCCAGCTATGAAAACCTTAACTGAACTTTGAAATTAAAGCAGTGAAATCGAATGATATTACTTTGATGCTTGCGTTTGAATTTCAACAACACTCGGGTTCATTCCGGAAAAGGAAGGGACCGTGCTGGGCAATGCAATTGGGGCAATGAGCAACAAAGGTTTATGCTAAGTTGCAGTAATTCTGTGAGGCAAATGGAACAATTTTAAAAGCTGAGGTCTGCCAAACAGTTCTAAAACTTTAGGTGCTTCCTGTCTTACTTGTTGATTGATTGAAGGTTTGAAGTCGTCGGCCGAGGAGTTGGCGACAGTCACCCATTGTCGGCCGTCGCTATTGCAGAAGCTGGATGTTGGCACGCCTTCTTCTCGACACTGTCACCAGGCGAAACGGGCTCTTGATGTGCGCCAGCTAATGCTTCCCGTCCGCGACACCGTGTCACAAACTATTGTAGCAACTCGAGCGCAATTACATGCTGCCAAACCCCGAAAGCACGGCAACTCGCGGGAGTGTCACATAACACACCTGCTCCACCGCCCTACTCCCGCCAGACTCCCCTCTGCCCGCGCTCCACGCGGCAGAGTTAACACTACCAAAGATCCTAAACACTTTGGTTCTCCACACGACCTATCGATGCACCTATCCCATATGGTAGTTCCTCGCCTCAATTAGCATTGAGATTGGACGTGGTCAGTTGATGTTAGTCAAGAATGCCTTTAAGGTGACAAAGACACCATTAACAACACCTCGCTGAGTTTGAACGAGGTCATGTACAAGGGTTGCGACAAGACGGATGTTCCTTTTGTGATACTGCTGAAAGACTTTGCAGGAGTGTAGCTACTGTGCATGATTGTTGGCAGTGGTGATCACTAGAGTGTACGGACGCAGGAGGACCGAAGACTGGGCTCGTGACAGCCAAGTGGCACTACCGAAAGGGAAGACCGTCTTGTTTGGCAAATGGCTGCGTCTACAGCAGCAATCTGAGCGGCAGTTGGCACCACAGTGACACAACGAACTGTTACAAATCGCTCACTTCAAGGACAACTCCGAACCAGAGGCCCTGTAGCGTGCATCCCACTGGCCCCAAACCACCGCTGTTTGAGACTTCAGTGGTGTCAAGCGAGAGGTCATTGGAGGACAGGGTGGAAGTGTGTTGTGTTTTCTGATGAATTTCGGTTCTGCCTCGGCGCCAGTGATGGCCGTGTGGTAATATGAATGTGGCCAGGTGAGCGCATGCAACCAACCGATCTGCGGCCTACACACACAGGACCTACACCAGGAGTTACGGTCTGGGGTACGATTTAGGATGACAGCAGGAACACTCTCGTACTTATCCCACACAAACCGGACTGCAGATTTTTACGTCAGTCTGGTGATTCGAGCTGTTGTGCTGCCATTCATAAACAACATCCCAGGGCGTATTTCCCAATACGACAAAACTCGCCCACATACCGCTATTGTACCCCAACATGCTCTGCAGAGTGTCGACATGATGACTTGGACTGCTTAACCACCAAATCTATCTCCAATGGAGCACGTACTGGACATCATCGGACTAGTAAAGCGTCATCCACCCCAGGACCGAGCGAGATAGCGCAGTGGTTGGCACACCAGACTCGAATTCGGGAGGACGACGGTTCAAACCCGGGTCCAGCGTTTCTGATTTAGGTTATCAGTGATTTCCCTACATCGCTTCAGGCAAAAGACAGGATGGTTCCTCTGGAACGGCACGGCTGACTTCCTTCCCCATCCTTCCTCAATCTGATGGGATGGATGACCTCCATGTTTGGTCCTCCTCCCCTAACTGAACCAACTAAGCACAACCAGCACTAACAGTCCCTGTATTGACCGACAAGTGAAACAAGCGTGATCTGCTCCCCACAACCTGACATCCGACACCTGTACAACACAATGCATGCACGTTTGAATGCTTGATTTCAACATTCTGGTGGCTACACCGGTTACTAATGTACCAAAATTTCACGTTTACGAGGCTTTTCTCACGCTTACATTAAATGTGATCTTGTAACGTTGGTCTCTTAAATATGTTGCCTAGACAAACCTATTCCTGAAATATCATTACTCTACATTATTAATTTTTTGGTTCTGGGGTATTTTTCCGTCAGTGTATGTACATACGCGCTCCGTAACGAAGTATCTTTGGCTGGCATGGTCCCACGGAACATGATAATAAAACAAATAAATACAAAAAGCCCTTCCCGCACACCATGAAAGCAAAGAATTTAAGGACTTGTAGTGAAATTGCGTGCCTATGGTGTATCGTCTCAGTTATGTGACAGGATTCATGATTTCCTGTCAGAGGGGTCACAGTTCTTAGTAACTGACAGAAAGCTATCGAGTAAAACAGAAGTGATTTCTGTCTTTCGCCAAGGTGGTGTTAAAGGCCCTTTGCTGTTACTAATCTATATAAACGACTTAGGAGACAATCTGAGCAGCCGTCTTAGGTTGTTTGCACATTACACTGTCGTTTATCGACTAGTAAAGTCGTCAGAAGACGTAAACAAATTGCAATACGGTTTAGAAAAGATATATATATATGATGAGAAGATTGGAAATTGACGCTAAATAACGAAAAGTGTGAGGTCATGGACATGAGTGCTAAAAGGAATCCGTTAAACGTCGGTTACACAATAAATCGGTCAAATATAAAGGCCGTAAGTTCAGCTAAATACCTAGGAACTACGATTACGAACAACTTCAATTGGAAGGAACACATAAAAAATGTGGGGAAAGCTAACCAAAGAGTGCGTTTTGTTGGCAGGACACTTAGGAAATCTACCAAATCTATTATGGGGACCAACTACATTGCGCTTGTCCGTCCTCTTTTAAATACTGCTGTGCGGTATGGGATCCTTACCAGATAGGATTGACGGAGAACATCGAAAAAGTTTAAAAAAGGGCAGCACAATTATTACAATCGCGAAATAGGGGAAAGAGCGTCACTGAAATGATACAAGATTATGGATGAACATCATTAAAACAAAGGCTTTCTCAGTTGCGGAGGAATCTTCTCACGAAATTCCAATTACCAAATTGTAAAGTGGCTATAAATTCGCACCTTACAAGCACTCATCCACATATTTTGTCACGATCTACAAACACAATTAGGTATAGTGCGATAGGTAGTACATGGTATATATGAATATATAAAGGGGACTGACATTGTCACGTATGCCTTTTAAATAATTGTTGACGCTTATTGCATGAAGGGTTCGGAGTGTCTTTATTATCAGAGCGGCGTAATGAATGATTGTCTATACTAGTACAGTTCTGAACGCCAGTGGAGATGAAACGGCAGGCAGAACTCAAGCCCTGGGTGGAAGACCAGCACAGGTGTAAGTCCTGCTTAAACACAGGAAGTAGCTAGACGGACGTCGTGGCACTGAATGCGAAGACACAATACAGGGGCGAACGGCCGCTATCGGCAGCTGTTGTAGTAGGGCCGGAAGGATAATCGGATAATACTTCCGAACTTTGCAAATGTTGGACGCAGGTGAAAGCAACGAAGAAGCGGCACCTCGGAAACCACGCAGGCTGGTTTATTTCCGAGGATTTTTACTCAGAAGTCTACTATTGTATCAGTATACGTACACTCCTGGAAATGGAAAAAAGAACACATTGACACCGGTGTGTCAGACCCACCATACTTGCTCCGGACACTGCGAGAGGGCTGTACAAGCAATGATCACACGCACGGCACAGCGGACACACCAGGAACCGCGGTGTTGGCCGTCGAATGGCGCTAGCTGCGCAGCATTTGTGCACCGCCGCCGTCAGTGTCAGCCAGTTTGCCGTGGCATACGGAGCTCCATCGCAGTCTTTAACACTGGTAGCATGCCGCGACAGCGTGGACGTGAACCGTATGTGCAGTTGACGGACTTTGAGCGAGGGCGTATAGTGGGCATGCGGGAGGCCGGGTGGACGTACCGCCGAATTGCTCAACACGTGGGGCGTGAGGTCTCCACAGTACATCGATGTTGTCGCCAGTGGTCGGCGGAAGGTGCACGTGCCCGTCGACCTGGGACCGGACCGCAGCGACGCACGGATGCACGCCAAGACCGTAGGATCCTACGCAGTGCCGTAGGGGACCGCACCGCCACTTCCCAGCAAATTAGGGACACTGTTGCTCCTGGGGTATCGGCGAGGACCATTCGCAACCGTCTCCATGAAGCCGGGCTACGGTCCCGCACACCGTTAGGCCGTCTTCCGCTCACGCCCCAACATCGTGCAGCCCGCCTCCAGTGGTGTCGCGACAGGCGTGAATGGAGGGACGAATGGAGACGTGTCGTCTTCAGCGATGAGAGTCGCTTCTGCCTTGGTGCCAATGATAGTCGTATGCGTGTTTGGCGGCGTGCAGGTGAGCGCCACAATCAGGACTGCATACGACCGAGGCACACAGGGCCAACACCCGGCATCATGGTGTGGGGAGCGATCTCCTACACTGGCCGTACACCACTGGTGATCGTCGAGGGGACACTGAATAGTGCACGGTACATCCAAACCGTCATCGAACCCATCGTTCTACCATTCCTAGACCGGCAAGGGAACTTGCTGTTCCAATAGGACAATGCACGTCCGCATGTATGCCGTGCGACCCAACGTGCTCTAGAAGGTGTACGTCAACTACCCTGGCCAGCAAGATCTCCGGATCTGTCGCCCATTTAGCATGTTTGGGACTGGATGAAGCGTCGTCTCACGCGGTCTGCACGTCCAGCACGAACGCTGGTCCAACTGAGGCGCCAGGTGGAAATGGCATGGCAAGCCGTTCCACAGGACTACATCCAGCATCTCTATGATCGTCTCCATGGGAGAATAGCAGCCTGCATTGCTGCGAAAGGTGGATATACACTGTACTAGTGCCGACATTGTGCATGCTCTGTTGCCTGTGTCTATGTGCCTGTGGTTCTGTCAGTGTGATCATGTGATGTATCTGACCCCAGGAATGTGTCAATTAAGTTTCCCCTTCCTGGGACAATGAATTCACGGTCTTCTTATTTCAATTTCCAGGAGTGTATTTCCACGCAAGCTTTCGGCGCTGAACGACAAAAGACTAAAATATGGTTGTTCGGCGTTCGGAAGGACCTGTAGAAAGGGAGAATATTCCGTGGTTTCGGGAGTTCGATTCGTTTTCGGATTTACGGTGGTGGGTAGCTGAGCCTTGCTGGGAAGCCAGTGGTGGAGAGACGAGGCGTTCCGTTGTGAGCGCCCCAGTGTGACGGTAGCTCGACATCAGCTTTGTTGGTACAGACGGACTTGCTGTCTTTGCTCTCAGGAGAGTTTATAGTTAGAACCCATAGTCACTGTACTGTTGCGAACCTGTCCGAGTGTTGACTTCACCTCCGGGCTGGAAGTCAGCGTTGAGTGTGCAGCGTTCAGTAATTGAGAGCAGTTCCTCTGCCTATACTTACGTTGAGACGTTATCTGGACTCCGTCCTTGTGGCTGAGAGTTCGCGTTTCTCGTCTGTAGAACACAGAGAGGAGAAGACAGTATTAGAGCATTTAGTCAGAGGACCGTCTTTTGCCGTCCAAGTGTTTGAAAGAGTTTATTGGTGGCTGGAGTTCTTCCATCGTCGCAGACGAGTACGAGAACCATCACTTCGACGCACCGGACGCAGTACATACGGTGATAACACAAATTGCTCCGGCTTATTAGGGCTATAAAAGCTAAACAGCTGTGATAACGTTAGTTTATTTCCAATGAGGTTCCACATCACCTTAGATCGCTTTGAAAGTAGTGTCTTCTAGTGTTTGGTACGTAGATGATGTCAGTCATTTCGCGTAATTGATATTAGACTACGCAGCCGTAATAAGGGGCAGAGTTGGGCAATTGATTAGTAATTTTACTTAGATAATGTAAACCTCGTAATATAAAGGTTTCTTTAATCTACAATAAATATATATACAGGAACAACGTTTATCATTTAGTAGCATTAGTTGCCTTCATCTTTCATTTATGTTTAGATTGTAATTTATGAAATTAAGAGATACTAAGATCTGATTCAGGGGTTAGTCAGACAGGATCAAATCTTCATTTTAGCGTTTATTATTTTCCGTTGCGCATATTCATTTTACACCTGCCTGGAGTAGTATCTTTTAAACTTTCTCCTTCGAATGCGAAAATATTTTGTTGACACCGACCTACATACGGAGAAACGATCACCTTGATAACATAAGGGAAATCAGAGCTCGTAGGGAAATATGTAGGTGTTCGTTCTTTTCGAGCGCTATACGAGATTGCAATGATAGGGAATTGTGGAGGTGGTACGATACCAGGCACTTAAATTTATGTGATTATGTGATTTGCAGAGTATCCATGTCGATGTAGATGTAGACAGACTGACAGAAGTACATTGAGTACGCTCCGAAACATACAAGAAGGGCTTTTCATGATACAGGAGTCCATTACGATTACTGTATTCAGTATAAGATAAAACTGCATCTTTACGCATGTACACTGCAGCTTTCAACAACGACGTTAACCGAAAACTATACGCTCGGGGGGGATGCGTTTAGAAGAACCCATTATTTACTGCGGCGAGTTTCTGCTGCGTACGCGCCGCACAAAAGCGGGACAAAAAGGAAACTTGCACAATCTTATTAGGAGCGCGAAATAGAGCGGGTGATTGCTCACGGGCCGTGACATGGGCGATCGATCGCTGGAACCGCAGCAGGGCGCGCTGCGTCGCGTGTAGCCCGCGGCGTTACGTCGTCAAAGTACGAACACACGCCGCGCCGCGCCGTGCTGCTTAGCGTGCAATTTTACCTCATGTGCTGCGGGCCCTGTTATTTTTCCCGCTTCCCCTTGGGGCAGTAAAATCACAATGCAGGCGGCAACTAAAGCACAACTCCGCTTCTGACGTCAGGGAGGTTACTCGAAGCAAAAAGTAGACGAGAGGCACTAAAACCTCTGCTCCAGCTGCTCGACTAAAGACTTTAAACAGTAGCCTGCTCAGCAGTAGACATTTTAAATCGAATACTTCAGGCATGTCTCTGTACTGTTTTGTTGGGTAGTAATATGCAACTACTCTCGAAAGAAAACACTGGCCGTTTTACCGTCACGTTTTAGGAAGGAATGTCGAGTGGAGACCTTGCATCGTGCAGGCATACACAGCGGGGTGGCAAAAGTCATGGGAAACCTCCAAATATCGAGTCTGACCTCCCGTTTCCCTGGATACTGCAACAGCTCGACGTTTCAAAAACTCAACAAGTCGTGGGAAGTGCCTTGCAGAAATTTTGACCCATCTGCCTCTATAGCTGTCCATAATGGCGGAAATGTTCCTCGTAGAGGATTTTGTGCACTAACTGACTTCTCGATCATGTCCTGTACAGGAGCGATGGGATTCATGTCGGGCGATCTTGGTGACCAAACCATTCGAATGTTCTTGAAACCAATCGCGAACAACTGTGGCCCAGTGACATGCAGCGCAGTCATTCATAAAAATTCCGTCATTGTTTGGGAACGTGACGTCCATGAACGGCTGCAAATGGTTTCCGTGTAGCCGAAGATCTAGAGGACCATTTCATCTAATCACAGCCCGCACGTTTATGGAGCCACCATCGGCTTGCACAGTGCCTTATTGACAACTTGGGTCAATGGCTTCGTGGAGTCTCCACCTCACTCCAATCCTATTGTAACACCCAACCCGTCACTTAGCTGGTTTTGGCGTGCGTTCACCCCAACTAATTGACTAACAGATCAACAGAGAGTGCAAAACTGCCGCAATATCGGATAACGCAAAAAAGTAATATGGCCCTGTGGCTCCTGATTGAACTACGGTGGCAGTGTTGACATTAATTGGTTCAGAATTGATCCCTTTTTAGTTAAAAATGGGTGCACAAGATGTTATATTCAGGTATTGAACACCAGATGCAAATGTGAACATAAAATTAATTAAGAAAGTGACTTGGGATTTCAGATACTTGATTGAAAACAGATGCAGTCGATTAGCACAGATTTATTTTAACTCACGACCTGCAATCATCACATTACAAGACTCTCCTAACAGGCAGTGGTAATAAATTGCGTTTGCGTGGAGTAAAGCGCGATAAATCAAAAGTAATTCCTATCGACTGACCCAGGCATAATGTGAAGTGCGAGAAGAATTCTACAATACATGGCCCATGAAACCCTCGTGGAAACTTTGCCGACATGATCCAACAAATTAATCAGTGGACGGAGCGGGCACAATATCACCGAATACAGCGTGGCGGAGCGGCGTTGTTGTGTGGATGTCGGCTGACCTCGTGGTGCTGCAAGGCTGCACTCGTCTATTCACTCCTAGCTATCTTGCTCAGTACATAGCTGAACCAAAACTTTCTATCTATAAGCTCAATCGTTCCATTTGTTAAGTCCTAAACTGCAGAGATGCTCACTCTTTCTCAGTCAAGCTGAGTAAAGAACGCCACATCCGCACTCTAAGCAAGTTGGGAACGGAAGACCTCTACTGAGACTTCTGCCAGTCGGCTCTTCGCCTCGGTTTCCCCTCCAGCAAAATCACTTATGCCTATTGCAGCGCAAGTCGGATGAACTATGCGTTGCTTCCCAGCGCCGACCAATGCCTGCTCTGGGAAGTGAACAAATGCCCCCAAAATTTCCCTTCCTCTCAACTTCTTCTATTTAACTCCCCCCAAGCCACCCATCAAGGTTAGCGTCTGCATAAACACCAAATTTTCCGGAATTCTGACTCCCAGGAGAGTACTTCAAATTCCTTGGTCGTACGTTCCCATCGGAGGCCAGTGTATTTCATGCTGTCGCTCTTCACCTGAATTACTTCAGACTCTGCGGACCATGAATTCAGCGTGAAGTTGCTATAGTCACGAACACACATATTTTGACCTCTGTTGACCGCTCCACTGTAGCTTTGCGCGGCTTTCACGCATGTTTCACAGGAAATGCGACGACGGACATTTATCAACAGGCGTACAAATTCTCCTCTGTTTCCCGGTACACCAGCATGGAGTCGGGGTCAACCACCCCGTCACTGTCACTCATCTTAAGGTGGCTGGAGGTCGCACACCATTACCGCTTTCTCAAGAGTTTGAGCCGCCCTAAGCTGCCTATTGTCGCTTCCCTTTGATGCTCCCCCGCCGGCCACAGTGGTCAACTCGAATACTTCCCTGGGGTAAACTAACCTCCAGTAAATCGACGTGTTTCCACAAAGTTTTCATGTCATGTGAATTACTTTAAAACCATCACCCGACATTGATTATTCCAATATGTCCATACTATACCCTCTACAAGATGCATTGTGCCTTGTCAGTCATTTTTGTTCAGCCCTACTGTTCTCTCAACGTGAGTTAGGTGATCTTTAATGACTTCATGTAAGGGGCATAGTTCTTGCCATCTTACACAATCATCGGCTCTTTACAACTAAAATCGGGATTCCTCTGACTAGGCCACACTTCCCCAGCCGTCTATGGTCCAATAGATATGGTCACGAGCCAAGGAGAAACGCTGCAGGCGATTTCGTGCTTCTAGCAAAGGCATTCGCATCGGTCGTCTGCTGCCACAGCCGGCACTGTCCTAACTGATACATTCGTCGTATGTCCCACATTGTTTTTGGGGTTATTTCACGCACTGTTGCTTGTTTGTAATCAGTGACAATTCTACGCAAACGACGCTGCTCTCGGACGTTAAGTGGAGGCTGTCTGTTACTGCGTTGTCCGTGGTGAGAGATAATACCCCAAATTCGATATTCTCGGCATACTCATGACACTGTGGATTTCGGAATACTGTATCCTCTAACAATTTCTGAAATGGAATGTCCAACGCATCTAGCTCCAACTACTATTCCGCGTTCAAATTCTGTTGATTCCCTTTGTGCGGCAATGATCACGTTGGAAACCTTTTCACACGAATCACCTGAGTACAAATGACAGCTCTACCAATGAACTGCCTTTTTATACGTGGTGCATGCTTTACTGTCGCCATCTGTATTTGTACATATCGCTACCCCATGACTTTTGCCACAGCAGTATGTAATACCTCTGCAGAACTGGAGTATCGTTTAGGAAACAAAAATTTTGTGTTCGTATTCGTAAGTCAAGATTCATTCCAAGTTTGTATATTCATTAATATAGAAGATATAATAAAGCGGAATCGAATGTTTGTTTTGGGAAAAGCCTCTGTAATGGAACGACACAGCGGGAAGGAGTTTACCAGTGTTTTGCAGACTAGGGAAATATCAAATCTGAGCAGCAATTAAGCCTTGACGAACTCACATCTTACTTTTACGGGCCACTCATTATGAGTACTAGGGATATACATACAAAGCGCCATCTAATGAAAGAAATAGGAGCCATGGCTAAGTATGAAATTGTCGAGAACGTATGTAGTAACAGGAGCTTCACTTCATTAGCGATGTCACTTTTCATGTGATGTCAGTCGAGAGGAATAAAAACTGGTACAAACACAAGAAAACTGTGTAGAATGATAACGTTTGAATGTCAATAGTTAGATGTGGAAGTGAAGTAAAGCAGATGGAAAGTGTAAAGTTGCTTACAGAATGCTTGCAGAAAGCTCCGTTAACCTGAAACTGGGACAGTTATGTAATCACTCCACTTCACAATAAATGAGGCAAAGAAGAAATAAGAAAAATAGCTATATGGCCTGTACATTCCTTTCCATAGCGCTTAAGATATTCAATAAAACTACTCTCAAACATATTTAAAACAATTGTATGTAAATGAAGAGAAAACAGTACCTAAAATCCTTTGTAAATAAAGTGTAACGTTGTTGCTTTATTTTGTGGTGTAAGCGGTGCTGATAGACAATAAAATCGGTTTAAAAGCTGTGAGCTGTCTGGGGTAACCTTGCATTACTGCGCAACTGTTTCACCAGGTATCCAGTCTAGCTTACCAAATTCCCAACCAGACTAACATTAATTATAATCTTTTGATAGTCATACGACAACCGGTGATATATATATATAAAAGAGAATTTAAATAGAAAGAAATAAATCAGTTTATATTTGAAAATTTATTTTAACATTGATCATTGAAATTTCAGCATATTAAATTTGATTCATAAATAAATTGGTGTCTTATTTAGGATTGTGAAAATGTGAGATTGTAATCATACGGAACACATCAAATATGGAGCCAAGATTGGGAGACTGCATACAACACTGCATTTATAAAACAACACACAAAGAACGTTGAAACATATGCAAGAGAAAATTAACCACTACCAACCGATTCAATTTTCACCCAAAGAAGTTATGTTCGTAGCACAATCCTGTCAGTCATGTAATTACCACACACTGGTATACTAAATTCATATTAACTCTTTGTGAAATCTTCCCGAAAAGAATAGCTGAGGGCTACTTTGATGATTACACCACATGCTTCACGTGGTCAACTTGGTATACACAAAGAGTGTAACTCCACAATAATTTTGATAATGAAAATAAATTAGATCGTAAAGCAATTTACAAAAGAAAAACCTCGAACTGGTTACTATCGTCTTACTATTAACCTGATGGGTCAAACAATTGTATAAGCACGTGGTACTGGTTTCACAAAGTACACCCCATGTGGGTTGAACATAAAGAAAAGTTGCTATATTGAAAAATATTGTCAAGACGAGACGTTATACTCTCATGCACATTCGCATTTAAGATTGATGAACTTAGTTAGAGTTACTGATCAACACGTAGTTCCACTTTACTCACAAAGTAGTGACAAAGCAACTACTGGAATATATTCTGAACTTCACACGAGAATTACACTGCGCTGCAATTTAAGATAACATTAGATATTTTAGAGCTAAACCTGAAATAAAGGTGATTAAATTTTTAGTTAGGCTGAAATTAAGAAATCCATTGTGCTACGGACTTAGCAGACACGTGCTTAGCCGGAGGTCTTACCACTTCAGACGCTCGCCACGGACACACTGACCTGGTCTCTTCCTTAGGGGGGCTCACAAATACAAACGGAAGTGGCCAGAAGGGCAGCTTCCTATACCAACATGACAAGCGATGGACAGGACCATACTAAGGATAGAAACCTCTTTGCTTTTAGAAAGCGTAGCTACCTGTTCCGACGTTGGTCCTACTGTTCTCTAGCAGACAGGCTTGTCTGCTACCCTCAAACATGCGACTAGAAATATATTTGCTCATTCATCCTCTCACACAGAGGGAAGGGGGATGACAGTATCTTATCATATACAGTATATAAAAGAAAGCTGATGTAGGTTCCGTATGAGACTGTGTGACATGAATTACATATAAACTGTGTTTTAAAACGTAGTAGTGTGACAGATCGTTCTTGTTTATGTGTAAAAGTAACACGTTCCACTACTCAGTCTCCTCCCAGATAGTCAGCAACGCCACAGTAAATTTAGAAGAGGAATTTATGCTGTAAATGGCAACATATTTCAGAAATTAACATGAAAGGAATCCAACAGAGACCTTTCACTGTGTCAGAACTCTCTATTACATTGATTAAATATTCCACTCAGTACCAAAACAATATAGCCAACTTAAGGTAATTCTTTGCCTTGCGTAAGATTCTACGATTCTCTATGGAAATAAATAAGCAATCAGGCATCGATAGTAACAATCGGAGGGCGAAACATGGGAGCGTGATTTTAAGCATTATTGTGAGACTACGTCTATCTGCGAGTAAAATTCCAGTAGTGTTGGTCTAGAGTTCGGAGACAGAAGACGTGTCACGCTGCCCTCACGTCGCTAATGGCAGATCTTACCACACTCAAGGCCTGATTTCATTTATATGGCCAGGAGAGATTTAGATGGCTTAACAGCGCTTGAAGATGGGATTCAAAGTAAAATTCGTAAGCACAGTGTAAAACGCATTTGCAGGGTTAGCCTCGTGACAGTTTGTCCGAGTTTGTAATAACCACATGTTTTGCTTGTCAGTTTGAGAGGTGGCAGAAGCCCCCTCTCATATACCTGTCTTGCTCTGAGTAATTCGATTTTCCTCTCTAATTGCATGCGGTGAAAAGTTGCTATTCCTTCACATGCAGACTTCCAACACAGCGTCTCTCGTCACCTGGGTGGTCCAGTGACAGGTGGGCTCTTCTGATCTTGAAAGGGTTAAGCCGATGGGTGTGAGGGAGTCGAGTGAATGCTTTCCAGACTCCGACATTGTCATAATAGCGGCGGAGACACGCCCGCAGGGGCCTGAAGGAGCGGCTGGGCTAGAGATTCCGTTACCTCGCAGAAACTTAGCGAAAACACTTTCTGGCTGACTACCAGCGAGGTGTGGGAATGACTTGTGTCCCCAAGCAGTCTTGGCGGGCAAATTTCCGCGTTTTCTGCAAAATCGTAACTGTGATTGGCTTGCTCAGGGCATAGCTCCGTGACGTAGCAAAATCAGCGCAGAAATTGGCGCCAACAATCTCCATTGGTGGAATGGTAGTGCTTCGGCAATAGAATGGAGTTTTCCGCCAGTTTTCGAGTTGCTGATTGGAACGTTTAACCTTGGCCACTGTTGTAAGGGCAGGAATGTTCTGTGTTCGGCTTGTACGGGTGCTCTTGAGAGAGTCGGCTCTCCCCTTTCGGTCGGAGTAGGTTACAAGACTGAGCTCTCGCTGCTCTGGACAGCCTGCCTTCCGTTGGCTGTCTAATATACTTTTATTTAATTGTAACTGTTTGACGAAATTGCTGAAGTTTCGACTTCAACGTAACTTTCCGAGTACAGTTGGCAATTGAGCGTTCTGCGTACAAGTGGCCTATGTTATCTGTCTTGAGCTGTTTAGGCTAAAGTTGACTGTATCGGAGTTACTGTGTGACGCTTGTTAAAATCAATCACTGTACCGTCAGTGATTGTGTGGCGAGGCTCCTTTGTCTCCCTCAGAGGCGCATTTGTATTGCTAGGAAGTCTTTAGTCTGGAACAACCAGACCAGAATAATTTGTTTCAAGCTATTCTTGCGACATTATCATCACCACGACCGGACGTCGAAGCAACCAGCCATCGCCTCCGGTACGCCAGATCGTGTCCTTGCAGTTAAGAAGACAGCTTGGTAATGTACGTCCGCAGCACCGGCAAAGCTGGCAATTTTGCTAGGTGATAATCAGAGCTCAGCAGAGCGCGCCTGTTCGTCTTTTCTAACTTGGTTCTGCCTTGGGTGGTCATTGTCTGAGTTCTCACTACTGTAGCAGCAATTAATGTTGGGTTGGTTGTGTGTTTCTCTTAAGATTTGTGTTGCAAGAAATTGACTCCACATACCACTTCGTCATAAATGTCACAATCTAGTTTAGGGACAACTTCACCTTCACAGCTTTTATTTGAGTATCCAATTTGAGCCAATTTGATGTATTGCAAATGTTTCATGTGTTTTGTTTATTATTTTGAGTTTAGTTATAATAAATCATATTGTTATTTTGGACAGAATTTTAATTCTGTTAATCTGTAGAGCAACCCTATCATTTCTCACTACGTTAATGAAACTTTCCTTTATTTAACTTATTTATCAAACTAAATTATTGCAGGTGCCAAACTCTATTCTACTCCACTTGCAGAGTCGATTACAGTCAGTTCGCGTTTATTTTTCATCCATGTGCAACAGCAAAAGTCGGAGTTAGAATAGGGGGGAGGGGGGGCTTAGAGCATCATTTACATATGTAGATTCTAGAAGAATTTAGTGTTAAATAGACTGCTAGCCCCGGCACCTCGGAACGGGACCCATGCAAACTCATTTTTACTAAATTCATTCTTAGTAACAATAAGCTTTTGCCTCTGCTGCTGCTAATTGCTGTAAACCACTTGGCAAAAGGCAGTCATCTAAAGAAGTGGGTGCAAAACTTAGATCCATAACAGAGACACTGACACACAACAAGATGTCATGTATTCTAACCCAGTAAATTCCGTTGTACAAGGCAGGCTCTGTATCACTTGTAAATTCTTGTTAGAATACGCGGTCAGATAGCTTATGTAAATGTTAGTTACAAGTTCTCCGTGTGACGATCTTTTGATTGCATAAATGACAGTGAAACTGACACTCATACAACTCGCACACAGTGTTATACAGGTCAGATTCCGATTGCTGATAGCTCAGGTTGCTCGTCGAGTCCATTTTCACAGACGAACACAGGCTTTACTTGTTGCAGGTACGTTACAAAAACATTGATGGAAGACACGAAGACTTACTGAACCCTTCTCAGCAGGCGTACACAAAGTCTTCAGATCCTATAACTGACAAAACTATGCAAGAGTGTGTGTTAGCTGGTGACATGTGGACCAGCTTCGTTTCCCTATTGACATTGTGCACTTCGCTCTTAGTACTGACAGATTTTATTCTCGAAGGGATAGTATGATACATCTTCGGTATTATTATGAATAAAAAGCACACGACAGTTGTAACATACAAAGACATTGTTTATTTAATTGATCACTACTGACGTAAACATATGTGGTTGTGAAATTTTTGTAAGAAAAAAAATTTAAGCTAGGTTCATCTAAAGAGCCGTAAGTTGGATGTCTGTGATGACTTTTATTTTCATTCGACATAGGGTGTGAGATGTAATGTTTCAATAAAAAATGCGAACACGTAGCTGCTAAGCGTTACGTCAGAGGACTCAAAAGTCCACGCCTTTACATTAGTGAAAGTTTGGCTATATTTTTCCAACAAGAGCATTGGACTTCCACAAAGAGAAACTCGCGATATGAAAGTTACCATAAATAAAAAGAAGAATGATACTGAGAAACTACTGAAGTGCATTACATATCCACAGATCTGCAGATAATGAGTTGGAGATATTCCTTACCATCTTTGTACGAATACGACTTAAATGTGACTAGAAGTAGTTTGCTAAGTTTTGTGAACACTTAGAGGTATAAAGTTAATATTAAACATTTTCAGTGGTTAGGTTCAAACACTCTGAGAAACAGTAACTTATTCATTTATTATAAGCGTTTATTTTCATGTAAAGGAAGCAAGTGCCTTAAAATGTCGTTGATTCCTCACTAATTACTATAAGGGAAGAACAGCAGACAATGAAAATTAAAACAGCAGATATAAATATTTTACAGATTAAGTATTATCAGATTTAAACATTCCAGACAGGCATACTCATATTTATTATGTATTAAATTAATTTCACTTGAAACACTGTCTTTAATTAGTTATAAGTTTTTATTTTCATGTAATTTAAATAATATAATAGTAAATAAAATATATTTATTTACTCATTAATTGCTATAAGGGGAGAACAGAAGGTGATAATAATCGCAAAAGCAGCCACAAACATATTTCAAGCTAGGTAACATTAGACCTACACATTCCACAAAATGAAGTGTTTCACGTAGTAAAAATAAATTTGCTATATCATTACTGAACGACTTTTGGAACGTTTTTCCTTCGTTCTGAACAATTTATCAATTGCGAACTGTCCCGTTTTAGAAATATGCGGTTCTACTGCTCGACGGTTAACAATGTGATTCTCCCTCTCTCCTTTATAGCACAGTCACCCCTGTGAGCTTTCTTCCATCCCTGTTAACGTTTAACATCTCATTCGCTGCTGGGCTGAAGTTTTCCTTCCGTAACGAAACATTTTTGTGACAGTCACCTTTTCTCGCCTGAGGTAGAAGCACCGGCTCCAGCCCTTCTCGCGGATGCCGTATAACGAACTTCATTACTTCGCCGCGTCGCGCTCTTTGATCCGGATGCCGTCCCCTGTCACGGCTCAGAGCCACTTCCCCAGCAGACGACAAGCGCGGCGATATCAGTCGCAAAGAAAGGACATTCACCTCCGGCGACTTTGGCGAACGACATCTGCTTGAGCTCCGCGCCAATCAGAGGGATGCAAAAGAAGAATGGGGCCGACAGCGGGTCTCGTCCCACGAAGAGAAAACTGGAGGGCCGTGATTCTTTAAAATGGAACTATTGCATTCGGCCTCTTCCACAGCCAACGACAGTACCTGAAACATGCATTTCGCTGCAGCAGTCATTTTCGCATTGTAGCCCACAACGCAATGCCTCTGTGATTCCTTTTATACGAAAATTGATCTTTGCTTGAACATCACTTATTTTAAACGCTTGTTATCGGTATCACTGGTAGTTTTGATTTCCGTCTCTTGATTTCCTTATCATTAGTCTTAAGCTCTCCACAACACTCTACCTCGTGCCCGTGTTTTCAAACCTGCGTACCTGCTGCAGGCCACACCCACTCATACCTTCTTAGTGTACTCAATCCTTGGAGGCTTTCTGCAGTTTTCACCACACGTACTTAACGCCAATACTACATTAAATATTCTTTGTTGCCTCAGGTGGTAAAATTAAATTTTCTCCCCAGTTGGATTCGGTAACTCGTAACGATACTCTCACTACAGCCCCGATAACATACCACGGTTGATTTCTTTTCTCTACGTTCATGAACAGAGCGTTGTTGTTGTCTCAAGGCGAACGCAGAGATAGAGATCATATCTCGATGTGTTCGCAGCATCTAGCATTTGTCACATCATTTAACTGACAAGGGAACCTCCCCATCGCACCCCCCTCAGATTTAGTTATATGTTGGCACAGTGGAAAGGCCTTGAAATACTGAACACATATCAATCGAGAAAACAGGAAGAAGTTGTGTGGAACTCTGGAAAAAATAAGCAAAATATACAAACTGAGTAGTCCATGCGCAAGATAGGCAACATCAAGGAGAGTGTCAGTTCAGGAGCGCCGTGGTCCCGTGGTTAGCGTGAGAAACTGCGGGTTGAGAGGTCCTTGGTTAAAGGCTTCCCTCGCGCGAAAACTTTTATTTTCGCAGTTATGATCTGTCCTTTCGTTCATTGACGTCTCTGTTCACTGTAATAAGTTTAGTGTCTGTGTTTTGCGTCCGCACCGCAAAACCGTGCGATTAGTAGACGAAAGGACGTGCCTCTCCAATGGAAACCGAAAACATTTGATCGCAAGGTCATAGGTCAACCGATTCCTCCACAGGAAAACACGTCTGATATATTCTATACAACACTGGTGACGGCATGTGCGTCACATGACAGGAATATGTTGTCGACCCACCTAACTTGTACACTTGGCGAATGGGTAAAAAGATTCTTCTACCTTGCCCGATTTAGGTTTTCTTGTAGATGTGATAATCACTCCCAAAAAAGTCATGAAAACATAAGAGTTGGTCACATAAACTGCAGTAAATGAATGCAACAGTTTCACAGTCGCACAGTTTTCCCTGTGCTTTGTCAAAACGTATGTTTTTAACGTTTTCCAATTTTTTCCGTGTGTAGACCGTCAAATCCGCAATATGTCCAAGCAAATCTGAACATGTCCTGGAATTTAGGAGAGCAAAGTTGATTATGTGTGAGTGCCTGAACTGCGATAATTGACACACGTCAATTGTCTGAAAATAAAAAGTTAAACTTTGTACTCGAGGGAAGACTTGAACCAAGGACCTGTCATTCCGCAGTTGCTCACGCTAACCCCGGGACCACGGCGCTCCTGAGCTCACATTTTCCTTAATGTGGCCTATGTTGCACATGGACTACTGAGTGGCATATTTTGCATATTTTTTTCATTGTTCCACAAAACTTCTTCCTGTTTTTTCGATTGATCTGTGTTCAGTTTCTCAAGGCCTATCCACTGTGCAAACTTATAACTAAATCTGAGGGGGGGGGGGGTGCGATGGGGAGGTTCCCTTGTGAGTAGAACTAATCTGAAACAGGGCAGCTTATAAGCTGATGCCAAATAGCGCTAATTGTTGTAACTAACTGTCGAGTGTAGTTCGCTGCGTACATTCTCTTACGAACACTGTGTCTTACTAATTATTGTCTTTAAAGTAGTATTCGTTAAGCGGGAATTCACTGAGGTGACGAAAGTCACTGGATACTTGCTAAGATGGTGCTGGACTCCTTTGGGCTGCAGTGGAGCAACTAGGCGTGGTGTGGACTCAATACCACGTTGTAAGGCCTCTGCACAAATACTAAGCCAGGCTGCCTCCATAGCCCTCCACAGTTGCCAAATCGTGGCCGGTGCTGGATGTTCTGTGCGAACGGACCTCTCTATTACCTCCCATAAAGGCTCTATGTGATGCATGTCGGGCGATATGGGGCGCCACATCATTCGCTCGAGGTGCCCAGAATGTTCTACAAACCAATCGCGAACAGTTGTGACCTACTGACGTGGCATCGTTGTCTGGGAACATGAAGTCCATGAATGGCTGCAAATGGTCTCCTAGTGGCCGAACATAACCACTTCCATTCAATGATCGGTTCCGTTGAATCGGGAGACCCACTCCATTCCAAGTAAACACAGCTCACACCATTACGGAGCCACTAGTTACTAAAGTGCAATGTTGACAACTTGGGTCAATGGCTTCGTGGGGTCTGCGCAATGCTCGTACCCCAACGTCGGCTCTTACCAACTGAAATGGGGACTCATCCGGCCAGCCCACGGTTTTCCAGTCGTCTAGGATCCAACCGATATGGTCACGAGACAAGAGGAGGCGCTGCAGGCGATGTCGAGCTACTCGCAGAGACACTCTGATTGGTTGTCTCCTGCCATAGCCCATTAATTACAAATTTCGCTCCACTGTCCTAACGCATACGCACATCGTACGGCCTATAATGATTTCTGTGGTTGTGTCACGCCGCGTTGCTTGTCTGTTAGCATTGACAACTGTACGCAGACGCCCCTGTTCTCGGTCGTTGAGTGAAGGCCGTCGGCCACTTTGTTGACCGTGGTGAAGGGTAATGCCTGAAATATGGTATTCTCTGGGCACTGTTACTCTGTGGGTTTCGGAATACTGAATTCCCTAACGATTTCGTAAATGGAATGTCCCATGCGTCTAGTTCCAACTACCCCTCAGCGTTCAGAGTCTGTTGATTCTCGTCTTACTGCCATAATCACTTCGGAAAACAGGTGAGTACAAATGAGCACTCAGCCAATGCACTCCCCATTTGTACCTTCTGTACGCGGTACTGTCGGCATCTGTATACGTGCATATTGCTATCCCATGACTTCTGTGACCTCACTGTATGTGGCAATTAAACAGTAGTGGGTTTAATACAAGAAATGACAATGAATAACGATATTTTGAGAGAGAGCAGTGCGTATGGGGAAGCCATACTTAGGGGAAGGGGGAAGGTTTAGCCCGCGTCTTTCGTAGAATTCTTTGTGAGACTGTGTAGTGAGCAGTTATGAACACAGCGTGTGAAGAAAGCTTTTGATTTACAGTAGTACAAAATGCTTCTTTGTAGCCACCTAGTCTGTTATAAAATTACGCCGTCATTACACACAGTCTTGGTCAAATATTCTACGGTTAATTAATAGCCAACTTTTGCAGTGATGAAACTGACATTACAAGGTTGCCGGTCTTGTTAATTGTTAACTATACAGAAGAAGCAGCATCATATGTGGAATCATACGTCCTAGTCGGAGCTAACTGTTAAAAGTGCTAAAGTTGGCTGAACAAAAACTGTTCGAAATACAGAAATACTTGCAGGGTGATTTGTGCAGGGCGTCATAGTTAAATCTGCACTTAAGTAATTGTATACGTAATATAACGCTCGTAGATAAGGGAATATATCTATTACAGTTTGATTACGCTATTGGTGAAAAGTCTCTAAAGACGCTGGAACACCTAGGAGTAACCGTCCAGGGCGATCTCATATGGAACGACCACAAAAAACAAATTGTAGGAATAGCAGATTCCAGCCTGAGATTTAATGGAAGATTCTTAACGAAATGTAGTTCACCAACGAAAGAAGTGGCTTACATAACACTTACTCGACTGATTCTTGAGTACTGCATCAGTTGGCCCTTAGCAAGCAGGAAGTTTCGTCGTGGCATCGATTAGTGCGTACTAGACCGTTACAGAGATGCTCAATAAACTCCAAGAGAGGCCTTGTGTTTCACGGAAAATGTAACTAATGAAATTCCGAAAGCGTACGTTAGAAAAAGAGTGGGCAACATATTACTTTATCTCACATTTTCTCCGTGAAATGACTACGACGACAAAAAAAAAAAAAAAAAACTCGACGAACGTGGTAGTTTGCGGAAGTTTTTCTCCAGCTTGCAGAAACAATGTGTGTTGAATGCCGATACGAAAATGTCAGTGCCGAAAAGGAGAATGGCTCGAAAACAGATGGACAGAAACAAATGTACGATTGGAACCCCTAAACAGAAGCCAACTTCAACCAAGTAAGGGTGAACCGAACTTACCGATTAATTTATTTCACCAGAAGGGGAAGTTCAATGATAGTAGAAACGTCTTCAAATTTTAGCGTAAACGTAAACGTTTGTCATAAGTACTGTTTTCAAAAATCGAAGAATAATTAAATTTTGCAAATTATAAAAGTAATAAATATTGTTTCCAAAAGTCGAAGAGTAATTAGAAGAAGATCTCTTGGTGATATAGCTCGCAACGTTTTCGTACTTTCTTTTTTCCAAATGCACTACATCTGTAGTAGAAGCAACAAATGTCGTTTGCAAAAATTTAAGAGGAAGTAAAAGGCGATATCTTGTTGATACAGCTTACAGCATTTTTATGTCCTTTTTTCGAATACTTCATAATACAACAGACGAGAAATTTTTGAAACTTGAATACGAAATTCTCAGATAGTTTTAATCTGAGTGGACACATCCTAGCCGGCCGCGGTGGTCTAGCGGTTCTGGCGCTGCAGTCCGGAACCGCGGGACTGCTACGGTAGCAGGTTCGAATCCTGCCTCGGGCATGGGTATTTGTGATGTCCTCAGGTCAGTTAGGTTTAAGTAGTTCTAAGTTCTAGGGGACTTATACCTAAGGTGTTGAGTCCCATAGTGCTCAAAGCCATTTGACCCATTTTTTTGACACCTCCTGATTTTTGTTCCTTCAATAGTGTTTCTTGATAACTTAAATATGTACGCCTCTGTTTCTATTTCTTCACACACAATTTTTTTTCTTTTCCCAGCTTTTAGTATTTTTAAGCATTTTTCTTCTATAATATAACGCAACAGAAATGGCGGCTACTCTGACTTTTAACCACGACAGTGTAAACATCTACTTGCCTCTTCCACCACGAGACACTTGTGGAAACTACTTCTGCAAGTACTTGCACGAATATCCGGAAATCAGCTTGCCAAAGGGACAAGCAGTAGTTACCTTGCGCTGGTTGTTGGTCTAACGTAAAAACTCCAGCAAGTGATTGCAGAACTGCCTCGCGGAAGTTACTTGCTGAGGTGTCCGCCAAGGTAATACTATGGTGGCTACAGTGCAGTCATTGAGTGTAGAAATGGGACAAATTCTTGACCAACAGCGGTGGTAGCTACCATACACCACCATAAATATAGTCAAATTCTGCAAGTTGGCTAATGCCATTCACTTCCTTCCTGACATTCTGCCACGACGACCAGGAATCGCTGAGATTGCCCTTGGATTTTCACCTCTCTTGTTTGTTCCATAAAGCTGTTTCCATTCACCTCTTTTCAGACATTCTGCGACCACCCCCACCAGGAGTCACACAGAGACTGCTCTTGAATTTTCACCTCTCTTGTTTGTTCAGTAATACGGTTTCGTTCTTGAATGAATACATTCAGCAGGCGGCGACGAGGAGATTCTCGGAGAATACAGACCTGATTTTGGCGTGCTCCGCTGCGAAAGCGCTACCCGCCCCAGTTGCCGACTTACCCGGCGTCATTTGGAATTTGGCTGCAATCTCGCCGCTATTTAACCTCGTTCCGAATCTGTGTCCCTCATCAGCTCCCCCGCTGTCGCAGGGCCGAGCATGCAACCTCGGCTGAACCAGTTCCTCCACGGGGGCGGCGGCAGCAGGAACCCCGTTGGGCCGCCACGCACCCCCACCCTACCCCCCCCCCCCCCCGCCAGCCGCTCGCGCGCGAGCTCGGGGTGGCGCCCTAAATCACCCCGTCCAGGCCAGAGGCACCCCGCCGTCACGGGCCCGTTACAAATCACGCCATTAGAGGAGGCCGCCTGGCGTGATGAATTTCCGCCACCAACTCGATTAGGAACAGCAATAATCCCGCCGTCCGCTAATCGATGTGGACGTTATCCGACACCGCCTGAAAATCCCCCCCCCCTCCCCAAAACCACATGTGAACACACTTGTGTCAAACAACTGTCAAAAGACTACTCACGCAGAACTCCATCGCAGCGGTGTGAAAAAATGGTTCAAATGTCTCTGAGCACTATGGGACTTAACATCTGTGGTCATCAGTCCCCTAGAACTTAGAACTACTTAAACCTAACTAACCTAAGGACATCGCACACATCCGGCAGGATTCGAACCTGCGACCGTAGCGGTCGTGTGGTTCCACACTGAAGCGCCTAGAACCGCTTGGCCACAGCGGCCGGCGCAGTGGTGTGAACTGAGAAAGTGATGTGATTATAATTGGAACATCAGGAAATATAACAAATTACTTACATTTATATGTGTTGGTTTTGATGAGTATTTTACAAAAAAATGAACCTTATTTAAAGTTTTTGTTATTTTTCCTCTTTGTGCAGCAGATTTGAACCTATATCTCTTATTCCTAATGATTGCAACTCATGTAGTAGATTCATGAGCTCCACAGTATTAAAAGGCGTAGAAAGATCTATTAATAAGTTCGGACACGATAATTGTTTAAATCAGCATGATAATGTAACCTGCCATAGAGCAGCTTCCGCAGGGCAATGTCTGAAGACAACAACATTTCAGAAATATACTGACCTGCCAGGGGTTCCGCCCTCAATCGAATGGAGTACCTTTGGGATGATTTAAGACGTCGACTTCTCTCAATCCTCAGCATCCAACATGACACTCTTCTGTGGTTTCGGCTTTTGAAGGTGTATGGGTTGCCATTCGTCCACGAAGACACCAAAATTTCACTGGAACTGTCCCCATTAGAGTTCAGGTAGTCATAAAGGCCAAGGGTAAAACCGCTTTTGTTCATGTCCAATGTCATGTGCCCATACACTTTTGATCAGATAGCGTTAATTGTTCAAGCGTGCGAAGAGTAAAGTCAGTGCCTTGCTTGACATGTGAGGTGTACAGTCGTGGACAAAACGAGCGAGACACCTCGCCTTTTTATTATGCTGATCCACACAGCTTTAAAGTCTGTTACACAGCATAACAGGCAAGGCGACGAAGTGCTACCAACATACTATGCACAGGCGGGAAATTGACAAACTATCCGAACTTTGTCAGACTGTTTTCGATCATGTGTAAGACTATATTATTGCTGATTAGTGTGTTAACACAACACGTACATATAAGATATAAATGAAAGAAGAAACTCTAATTAGTGTGAAGGTACTAATATAAATGAATTTCAGCTTATCGAGATAACACAACAGTTCTAATACGACAGAGTACCCCACATCGTTACGAATTAGCAAAATATTATGCGCATTCGGCCGCGAAACGGTTTGTGTCTACTTTCACACCAGTCATTGTGGATTACCGTTGCTGACCTACCATGAAAGTGTGCAAATTTAGCAATGCGTGGAGATTCATAACGAAATTCAGTTAAAAATCATTCAGTGCCACATGTAAGTCAATTCAATTATTCACAGAAGCGGAAAAAGGAAGGCAGTAACAAGAATGAAATTCTACAAGAGTTTCATATTGACATCCACAGGGCGCCACTACAGAATAAATGTAGCAATAAAACGTATTGGGGGCGCGAGAATTTCTTAAAATCGCTTTACTGATTGTCTACCTGCCTCCATCGAGATTAGAACCGGAAACAAACCAGACCTCCCTTGCAGTAGCATACACCTTTCACTACTTTAGCAGACAACCCTGGCAAGCAGCCCTCTATCATTACCCCAGACATGAATAAGACAGCAATTTCATATGAAAATGGCTAAATGATCTGCAGTTTCCGTTGCATAGAGCTTTCTGGAGTCTAAAACATTGATTTTCTACCTTTATGTGTCTGCTTATGTGACAATCATTCGGGATGTTAATCGAAATAACAAACTACTGTTATTAGCGAGTAACGGCAACGGGTTCTACACAACGCTCGTGACTACTTTGAAGGACAGTAACAGGTGCAAACATGTAACTCTTTTGTATCGGTTGTGAATAAATAGTTGACACTATTTAAGTTCCAACCCTCGTATAGTCTTACATTTGATTGAAAACAGTCTGACAAAGTTTGTATAGTTCGTCAATTTCACGCCTGTGCTTATTACGTTGGTAGCACTTCGTCACCTTCCCTGTTATGCTGTGTAGCAGACTTTAAAGCTGCGCGGATCAGCATAACTAATAGGCGAGGGGAGACCCCTCCACGACTGTACCTATGGATGATGGGTGTGAAATCTTTTGGGACTTAGCTGCTAAAGTCATCAGTCCCTAAGCTTACACTCTACTTAACCTAAATTATCCTAAGGACAAACACACACATCCATGCCGAGGGAGGACTCGAACCTCCGCCGGGACCAGCCGCACAGTCAGTGACTGCATCGCCATAAACCGCTCGGCTAATCCCACGCGGCTGTACCTATGGAGGTTGACACGTCACTGCTCTATATTTGGTGAGGCAGAGGATCAAATTACAGCTCTGAGAAAACCTCGGCTCGTAAGTGTCCTAGGGACGAGCCGTACACAGTCTGCTTTACGTCCTGTTGCTGCATTAGCAAAAAATCTTATTAAAAGGCGATCCTGCGGTCGAATAAGTGAAAATATTTAAGTAAAAGGTGACCCTGCGGTGGAATAACTGAGGGAAGATGGATTGTGTGAATTATTCTAATTAATGAACATAAACAAACAAGGAAACATTTGTAATACACATGGGCAGCATTGCACGTTTAACTTTTAGTAGCAGATGGTTTATTCAGTTCTTAATAAACTCGTATTGAATTGCGGTCCTGCAAGCAGTTTTGCATATACATAAAGTTAATTATTGAAATTACACTCCTGGAAATTGAAATAAGAACACCGTGAATTCATTGTCCCAGGAAGGGGAAACTTTATTGACACATTCCTGGGGTCAGATACATCACATGATCACACTGACAGAACCACAGGCACATAGACACAGGCAACAGAGCATGCACAATGTCGGCACTAGTATAGTGTATATCCACCTTTCGCAGCAATGCAGGCTGCTATTCTCCCATGGAGACGATCGTAGAGATGCTGGATGTAGTCCTGTGGAACGGCTTGCCATGCCATTTCCACCTGGCGCCTCAGTTGGACCAGCGTTCGTGCTGGACGTGCAGACCGCGTGAGACGACGCTTCATCCAGTCCCAAACATGCTCAATGGGGGACAGATCCGGAGATCTTGCTGGTCAGGGTAGTTGACTTACACCTTCTAGAGCACGTTGGGTGGCACGGGATACATGCGGACGTGCATTGTCCTGTTGGAACAGCAAGATCCCTTGCCGGTCTAGGAATGGTAGAACGATGGGTTCGATGACGGTTTGGATGTACAGTGCACTATTCAGTGTCCCCTCGACGATCACCAGTGGTGCACGGCCAGTGTAGGAGATCGCTCCCCACACCATGATGCCGGGTGTTGGCCCTGTGTGCCTCGGTCGTGGGCAGTCCTGATTGTGGCGCTCACCTGCACGGCGCCAAACACGCATACGACCATCATTGGCACCGAGGCAGAAGCGACTCTCATCGCTGAAGACGACACGTCTCCATTCGTCCCTCCATTCACGCCTGTCGCGACACCACTGGAGGCGGGCTGCACGATGTTGGGGCGTGAGCGGAAGACGGCCTAACGGTGTGCGGGACCGTAGCCCAGCTTCATGGAGACGGTTGCGAATGGTCCTCGCCGATACCCCAGGAGCAACAGTGTCCCTAATTTGCTGGGAAGTGGCGGTGCGGTCCCCTACGGCACTGCGTAGGATCCTACGGTCTTGGCGTGCATCCGTGCGTCGCTGCGGTCCGGTCCCAGGTCGACGGGCACGTGCACCTTCCGCCGACCACTGGCGACAACATCGATGTACTGTGGAGACCTCACGCCCCACGTGTTGAGCAATTCGGCGGTACGTCCACCCGGCCTCCAGCATGCCCACTATACGCCCTCGCTCGAAGTCCGTCAACTGCACATACGGTTCACGTCCACGCTGTCGCGGCATGCTACCAGTGTTAAAGACTGCGATGGAGCTCCGTATGCCACGGCAAACTGGCTGACACTGACGGCGGCGGTGCACAAATGGTGCGCAGCTAGCGCCATTCGACGGCCAACACCGCGGTTCCTGGTGTGTCCGCTGTGCCGTGCGTGTGATCATTGCTTGTACAGCCCTCTCGCAGTGTCCGGAGCAAGTATGGTGGGTCTGACACACCGGTGTCAATGTGTTCTTTTTTCCATTTCCAGGAGTGTATTACTGTCCTTGAATTATCTACTGTGACACGAAAGATGACAGAATCCCCACTCAAATCAAGCTACTCTATGTACTCAGTACATGGTTTCTCACCTAAATTCGTAGATGCCCGAAAGTTGGACCTAACAAGTGATACGGAGTGTCTCTACATAAATCCCATCACACAGCTCTGAATAACTGCCAGATGGCAGAAAAGTAGAGTCCCTACTTCCCGATCGATGTCCCGAACTGTTCTCCCTCTCTTCCGTCGACCAAGTCCCCAAGAGCACCTCTTTCACCACCAACATCCACCAACGTCACAACACTTTAGCGAATAAGACCTCAAGCAGCTCCCCACCTATCTGTGCTTACAGCACAACTCCTTTCATATTTTAATCAGCATTGATCATAATAACTTCATACTGCTTCATTTTATCAGTGTAACTGTGGAACACCCTTAGACACATCTGAGTGCACTCAACCTCGTGATGCCAATTGAGGAGCTACTCGACCGAATAGTAGCTGCTCCGGTCAAAGAACACCATCATTACGATCGGGAGAGCGGTGTGCTGACCAAATGCCCCTCCTATCTGCAGCCTCAGCTGAGAATGATACGGCGGTCGGATGGTTCCGATGGGCCACTTGTGGCCGGAAGACGGAGTGCAGTGCAAACGTAGACACATAAACTTAATATTATGCAATATTTAGCAACAAAAATGTAATATTTGTCGTTCGTCTCTATTATGGCTGCTGTGAAATGCTATTACAGGCCACATAGTTTACCACGTATTGTAAAATTATTTGTCACTGAGTAACTGTAGATATTTGTGGTGGAATCATTTGTTTAACTGTAAATAGACAGTGGAGAGCCAAACTGGTTCATCTGCCTCATATCGTGTAGGGCCCCGCGAGGATGCAGAAGTGCCGCAACACGACGCGGCATGGACTCGACTAATGTCGGAAGTAGTGCTGGAGGGAACTGACACCACGAATCCTACATGATTGTCCATAGATCCGTAAGTGTACGAGGGGGCGGAGGTCTCTTCTGAAGAGCACGTTGCAAGGCATCACAGATATGCTCAATAATTTTCATGCCTGGGGAGTCTGACGGACAGTGGAAGTGTTTAAGCTCCGTAGAGTGTTCCTGAAGCCAATCAGTAGCAATTCTGACCGTGCGGGGTGTCGCATTGTCCTGCTGGAATTGCCTAAGACCGTCAGAATGCACAATGGACATGAATGGTTGCAGGTGATCAAACATGTTTCTTACATACCTGTCACTTATCACAGCCATACCTAGACGTATCAGGGGTCCCATATTACTCTAACGGCAGACGCCCCACACAATTACAGAGCCTCCAGCAGCTCGAACAGTCCCCTGCTGACACGCAGGGTGCATGGATTCATGACGTTGTCTCCATACCCACACACGTCCATCCGCCCTTTTACAATCCGATCAGGCACCATGTTTCCAGTCATCAACAGTCAAATGTCGGTGTTGAGGTGCCCAGACGAGGCGTAAAGCTTTGTGTCGTGCAGTCATCAAGGTTATGCGTGTGGTCCTTCGGCTCCGAAAGCCTATACCGACCATGTTTCGCTGAACGGTTCGCACTCTGACACTGGTGATTTCCCAGCATTGAAATCAGCAGTAATTTGCGGAAGAGTTTCACTTCTGTCACGTTGAACGATTCTCGTCAGTCGTCGTTGGTCCCGTTCTTGCAGGTTTTTTTTTTCCGGCCGGAGATTTGATGTTTTACCGGATTCTTGATATTCACGGTATATTCGTGAAATGGTCGCACGGGAAAATCCCCAATTCATCGCTACCTCGGAGATGCTGTGTCCCATCGCTCATGCGCCAATTATAACAATACGTTCTAACTCACTTAAATGTTGATAACCTACCATTGTAGCAGCAGTAACCGATCTAACGCCGACCGTTGTGACTGAGCGGTTCTAGGCGCTTCAGTCCTGAACCGCGCTGTTGCCACGGTCGCAGGTTCCAATCCTCGGGCATGGATGTGTGTGATGTCCTTAGGTTGGTTAGGTTTAAGTAGTTCTAAGTCTAGGGGACTGATGACCTAAGATGTTAAGTCCCATAGTGCTCAGAACAATCTGAACCAGCTTTAGAACCGATATAACAACTGCGCCAGACATTTGTTGTCCTATATAGGCGTTGCCACCTGCAGCGTCGTGTTATGCCTCTGTACATACCTTTGCATGTGAATACGCATGCCTACACCAGTTTCATTGGCGCTTCATTGTATTTGTGAATCCGGTTGGCAATTTCTATGCGACGTATTGCATTCCGTTGGCTGACTTATGCATGTTGTGTGCCTGTCGTTCTGTCCTCGTTTCATGTTATTAAAGTGTGTGCTACGTCTGTCATTCGGCAAAAGTATACGCTACTTCGGGTCCTCAGTGCCTGCTCAGCGGAAACCATTTCCAACTTTCTGTTCACATTTACTGCCTCAAAATCGATATAACCATTCGTTGCGTTCCGCTGCAGCCTCGGGATTACCCCAAGACTCTTTAAGTCACTGTCTTCTACCGTAAGCGCACACCCGACAGCTCAGCAATCATTAACTACTTGTGTTTAGTTGCAGCAGGGGTATCTCCCAAGACTCACCAAGCTACAATGGCGTGGGAGCCGAGTGGAGCTCGGGATATTCCATTATGCGTACAATCTACACTACTGGCCATTAAAATTGCTACACCACGAAGATGACGTGCTACAGACGCTAAATTTAACCGACAGGATGAAGATGCTGTGATATGCAGAAGATTAGATTTTCAGAGCATTCACACAAGGTTGGCGCCGCTGGCGACACCTACAACGTGCTGACATGAGGAAAGTTTTCAACCAATTTCTCATACACAAACAGCAGTTGACCGGCGTTGCCTGGTGAAACGTTGTTGTGATGTCTCGTGAAAAGAGGATAAATGCGTACCATCACGTTTCCGACTTTGATAAAGGTCGGACTGTAGCCTGTCGCGAATGCGATTTATCGTATCGCGACATTGCTGCTCACGTTGGTCGAGATCCAATGACTGTTAGTAGAATATGGAATCGGTGGGTTCAGAAAGGTAATACGGAACGCCTTGGCCTCGTATCACTAGCAATCGAGATGACAGGCATCTTATCCGCATGACTGTAACGCATAGTGCAGCTCCGTCTCGATCCCTGAGTCAACAGATGGTGACGTTTGCAAGACAACAACCATCTGCACTAACAGTTCAACGGCGTTCGCAGCAGCATGGACTATCAGCTCGGAGACCATGGCTGCGGTTACCCTTGACGCTGCATCACAGACGGGAGCGCCTCCGATGGTGACCTGAACGACGAACGTTGGTGCACGAATAGCAAAACGTAATTTTTTCGCATGAATTCAGGTTCCGTTTACAGCACCATGATGGCCGCATACGTGTTTGGAGACATCGCGGTTAACGCACAATGGAAGCGTGTATTCGTCATCGCAATACTGGCGTATCACCCGGCGTGATGGTCTGGGGTGTCATTGGTTACACGTCTCGGTCACCTCTTGTTCGCATTGACGGCATTTGAACAGTGATCGTTACATTTCAGACGTGTTACGACCCGTGGCTCTACCCTTCATTCGATCCCTGCGAAACCATACATTTCAGCAGGATAATGCACGACCGCATGTTGAAGGTCCTGTACGGGCCTTTCTGGATACAGAAAATGTTCGACCGTTGCCCTGGCCAGCACATTCTCCTGATCTCTCACCAATTTATAACGTCTGGTCAATGGTGGCTGAGCAACTGGCTCGTAACAATACGCCAGTCACTACTCTTGATGAACCGTGTTATCGTGTTGAAGCTGCATGGGCTGCTGTACCTGTACACGCCATCCAAGCTCTGTTTGACTCAATGCCCAGGCATATCAAGACCGTTATTACGGCCATAGGTGGTTGTTCTGGGTACTGATTTCTCAGGATCTATGCACCCAAATTGCGCGAAAATGTAATCACATGTCAGTTCTAGTATAATATATTTGTTCAATGAATACCCGTTTATCATCTGCATTTCTTCTTGGTGTAGCAATTTTAATGGCCAGTAGTGTAGTTCCACAATGAGTCTGTCAGGTGCTGACAAAGCTGTTCTCACACATGAACGCATCATCTCCGGGTGCTTGACAGTGATCACTGAATATCTGATGGTGTTCACGACCTTAAGGTACTCTTTCGGGCTTGATAACAACAATAAACTGGAATAACGCAAATCACTGTCTTGTCTGTTCCACATGTCAGAGAGAATTGCTACTCCAATCATTTATGTAAGAGTGTATGTGTGAGAAGTTTCATCCAGGTGTTTCTCTTTTTGTCAGGTGGTGTAGGTGAGGGGTATCCCAGTTCTCGGGATCCATTCTGGCTGCGCTGTAGGGACTCACTCTTTCGTAGATACCTCAGCACGTGTGAGCTCGGAGAACGTGCTGTCAGATTCGTACGTTTCAGGTGACGTAGTTGGACGGAAGCCGCAGCAGCAGGGTTTCCGCTTCGGTAAACAGGCTAGTAAACAGGGCGGGGAGGGGGTGCTCAGGGCAGCCCAGGGCAGCGCAGGGCATCGGGCAAGGTCGAGCTTACGCCGAGGGATTTGGGCAGACCCGCCGGCGGCGGCGACTGCCCTGCTGGATTTGCATGACAAACCCGCGCGTCCTTCCTGGGCCGAGGAATGCGTAATGCGGCCACGCACGGTCTGACCTCTGGCTGGGCTGCGACCCCGTGTCCTCAGCCCGGCTCACCTCGCCTCACTGCAGGGCGCTTCTAGGAGCGTACCGACATGGATGATTGGCAGCAATATCTCGGCAGGCGGGAACACTGTGTGCTGCACGCCATATTCTAGACCAACGTCATTCTCACTCCAGTTCCTCTCGTAGTGTTAAGAAACTACACTACTGGCCATTAAAATTGCTACAACAAGAAGAAATGCAGATGATAAACGGGTATTCATTGAACAAATATATTATACTAGAACTGACATGTGATTACATTTTCGCGCAATTTGGGTGCATAGATCCTGAGAAATCAGTACCCAGAACAACCACCTCTGGCCGTAATAACGATCTTGATATGCCTGGGCATTGAGTCAAACAGAGCTTGGATGGCGTGTACAGGTAGAGCTGACCATGCAGCTTCAACACGATACCACAGTTCGTTAGAGTACTGATTGGCGTATTGTGACGAGCCAGTTGCTCGGCCACCATTGACCGGACGTTGTCAGTTGATGAGAGATCTGGAGAACGTGCTGGCCAGGGCAGCAGTCGAACATTTTCTGTATCCAGAAAGGCCCGTACAGGACCTGCAACATGCGGTCGTGCATTATCTTGCTGAAATGTAGGGTTTCACAGGGATCGAATGAAGGGTAGAGCCATGGGTCGTAACATATCTGAAATGTAACATTCACTGTTCAAAGTGCCGTCAATGCGAACAAGAGGTGACCGAGACGTGTAACGAATGGCACCCCATACCATCACGCCGGGTGATACGCCAGTATGGCGATGACGAATACACGCTTCCAATGTGCGTTCACCGCGATGTCGCCGAACACGGATGAAACCATCATGATGCTGTAAACAGAACGTTGATCCGAAAAAAATGACGTTTTGCCATTCGTGCACCCACGTTCGTCGCTGAGTACACCATCGCAGGCGCTCCTGTCTGTGATGCAGCGTCTAGGGTAACCGCAGCCATGGTCTCCGAGCTGATAGTCCATGCTGCTGGAAACGTCGTCGAACTGTTCGTGCAGATGGTTGTTGTCTTGTAAACGTCCCCATCTGTTGACTCAGGGATCGAGACGTAGCTGCACGATCCGTTACAGCCATGCGGATAAGATGCCTGTCATCTCGACTGCTAGTGATACGAGGCCATTGGGATCCAGCACGGCGTTGCGTATTACCCTCCTGAACCCACCGATTCCATATTCTGCTAACAGTCATTGGATCTCGACCAACGCGGGCAGCAGTGTCGCGATACGATAAATCGCAATCGCGATAGGCTACAATCCGACCTCTATCAAAGTCGGAAACGTAATGGAACGCATTTCTCCTCCTTACACGAGGCATCACAACAAAGTTTCACCAGGCAACGCTGGTCAACTGCAGTTTGTGTATGAGAAATCTGTTGGAAACTTTCCTCATGTTAGCACGCTATAGATATCGCCACCGGCGCCAACCTTGTGTGAATGCTCTTAAAAGCTAATCATTTGCATATCACAGCATCTTCTTCCTGACGGTTAAATTTCGCGTCTGTAGCACGTCATCTTCGTGGTGTAGCTAATTTTAATGGCCAGTGGTGTACATTTAGTTCCTTATTAGAATCGTGTAGTGTACAGATTTTTTGGGCATTCGAATGTGCCAGTGCCACATTGACGATTTGAATGGGAACTAGAGAGCAGACGAACTCGTCGTCAACATTCCAGTCGACTACGAGTTGCTACAAGAAGGGACTGGATTCTTGAGTTCCTGTCAGAAAGGTCAAACTTCGTAGTAACTGACGGAGAGTCACCTAGTAAATCAAAAGTAATATCTGGAGTTCCGCAATGAACTGTTACAGACAATCTGCTTTTCGTAATGTACATAAATGTCATACAGTTCAAGCTGAGTAGTCCTCTTAAATCGTTTGTAGATGGTGCTCATTAACCGCCTTGTAAAGTCATCAGATAATTGTAACCAATTGAAAAATTACTTAGACAAGCTGTATATATTGTGCTAAAAGTGGAAATTTACTCTAAATAATGAAAAGCGTGAAGTCATTCACATGAGTACTAAAGAAAATCTACTAAATTTCGGTTACTCGGTAATCACACAAACCTACAGCTGTGATTTCCACTATGAGCTTAGAGATTACAATAACGAATAACTTAAACTGGAAAGATGGCATTGAATATGTTGTGGGTAAAGCAAAAGATGACTGCTATTTACTGCCACAACACTGAGAAAATTCAACAGGTCTACTAAGAAGACTGGTTTCACTACGCTTGTTCGCCCTGTTATGGTGTACCGTCGTGCGGTGTGGCATCTGCATACGATGGAGTTGACAGAGGACATGGTAAAAGTTTAAAGAAGGGGAGCTCGTTTTGTACTATCATTAATTGGGGGGAGAGGGCCATAAATATGATACGTGAACTGGGGTGGCAATTATTGTAAGAAAGCAATTTTCCTTTCTGGCAGGAACTTCTCGTGAAATTTCAATCACTTTTTCCTCCGATTGAAAAAATATTTTGTTGACGAACACATACATAAGGAGAAATGATCATAATGATAAAATAAGAGAAGAGCTCGCACAGATAAACTGAAGTCCTCGTTTTCTCCGCGCGCCTTCCGGGAGTTGAACGGTAGAGAAACAGCTTGAAGGTGGATCGACGAACCCTCTGCCAGGTACTTAATTGCAGAGTAATCATGTGAATGTAGACGAACAAATGATGATGTCTGTGTTGTGCACCTAGCACTTCAGCACCTCTTCATATCCACGCTTGTCATCCGAGAACAAATACTGGTCTCCCTGGAATATTCTGCCATCTCTCGCCGTTGACCAGAGCCTAGAACAAGCCTGGTTAGTAAGTTGCCGTTCCGTGTGTCGGCTGCCGCTAAGACCACAAGACAAACGGCTGTGTCCTCAGTGTTGCGTTGATTGGAAAACGTTCATTGCAATCGAAAGGTGTCACACTGTGTTCAGTTATAAATCAAAGTTCTCCACTATCCCAGATCATTATTGTCGGCAAGTATGACGGGGACCAGAGGAGAGGCACCATTGTTCCAGTGTTTGGAGAGGCACAGCTATATTACTTCTGGCGTTATGACGTGGTGGACGATCGGGTATGAATTCAGATCATCCCTGGTAGTGACTGAGGTAACTAAAACGGTTCAAGGACATCCTGCGCCATCAAGTGTTACCTCTCTAATGCGACGCTACAGTGGTGCCGTTTCTCAGCAGAATAGCGCTCGTTCACACGCGGGACTTGTTTCTGTGAACTTCCTGCGTGATGCTGAGGTACTCCCATTGTCAGCAAGTTCCACAGGTCTGTCTCCGACACAGTGCCACTGTGGGAGATACGAGGGACCACTTACAACAGTTGTGGGCCAGTTTATCTCAGCGGAGGATTGAACGGCTGTACGACACGCTTTCCCATCGAGTCAGTACATACGTTTAGGCAATACTTGGTGCAATATCGTACTGATAAGTGTGCGGCACTAGGCACTTCAGTCTGGAACCGCGTGACCGCTACGGTAGCAGGTTCGAATCCTGCCTCGAGCATTGATGTGTGTGATGTACTTAGGTTAGTTGGGTTTAAGTAGTTCTAAGTTCTAGGAGACTGATGACCGCATAAGTTAAGTCCCATAGTGCTCAGAGCCATTTGAACCATTTGACTTGATGGTTCAAATGGCTCTGAGCACTATGGGACTTAACATCTGTGGTCACCAGTCCCCTAGAACTTAGAACTACTTAAACCTAACTAACCTAAGGACATCGCACACATCCATGCCTGAGGCAGGATTCGAACCTGCGACCGTAGCAGTCGCGCGGTTGCGGACTGAGCGCCTAGAACCGCTAGACCACCGCGGCCGGCATTTGACTTGATAAGTGGAGTGATAATTCCAAGTAAATTTGATTCGCCTTCGTAATTACTGAAATAGCATCACATATCCCCTCAGTCCGGGATGTTTCATTTAGTTTCGTCCATCTCTTTCATGTGCTCAACTTGTTTTGTCACATAAGTTGTATGTCGTACGAAGAACAACTAGAGTAAAAAAAGGGCAATGGATTGTAGTTGAATTAAATCAAACGCTGGTGAGGGAATAAGATTTGGAAACGAGGTACTCAAATTAGTAGGTGAGTACTGCTGTTCTCCCACCAAAATACACGTAACTGACGATGGAAGAAGTCGACAGGACGTAAAATTCGGAGTAGTAATAGCGAGAGAAGAGTTCTCAAATTAAAGTGTCAGGATGAGTTTTCTGGCGGTATCTAGAGTGTAGTACAGTATAGAAGTAAATCGTGGACGATAAACCGTCGATACAAGAAGAGAATACAAAGTTTTTAAAATTGGGGACCATAAAAGGTGGCTGTAGATGCTTAGATCGGATGACTGATAACTAGGCACTTAACAGAATAATATTTTAGACACAATTTGAATAAAATAAGTAAACGATTGATAGTCCACAATCTGAGGCATCAAGATACCGTCAATTTGGTAATGGAAGGAGGTTTCAGGCAGGTATGCGGGATCCGGCGGAGAGGAAGGGGAGGGTAGAAAACGGGTTAGAGAGTTATGTATAGAGAGGCCAAGGCGTCACTGCAGTAAGCGAGTTCAAATGGATACCGTGCCTAGTATTTGGAACAAGACGCAGGTGAAACCATGCTTAAAATATGGGTTGCAGAAGTGAAACACAGACTATTACCGAGTCGGTCTGATACTCATATGTTGAAGAATCTAGAGTATATTATGAGCTGAAACGCAGTGAGATATCGGGAACTGTATGACCACCACCGCTCCCAGCAAGTATTCAGGAATGGCCATGCGAAAGCTAAGCAACCGTATTGGTTAAAATACTACTCAAGAAGCTGTGGTGATTATCCATTACAAATTCCATACCCATATTGTAGCACTTAGTGATCACCTTAAAAATTCTCTTTGGTATCTCAGCAGGTGGTTACATAGCATCGATCTCAACTAAAAACGGAACTGTAGTTAGTTACTTATCGCTAACGAGGTTACGATTACCTACAAGTTTTTGGATACGCTAATTTGTAAATTATATCGCTGTACACAAAGAGAAAGGAAATACCAGCTGACGAGGTTGTCAGCAATTTTGATAGGTAGTGTGCTCAACACTGCAATGGACTGTTTACTCTTGCACCTGGTGACTGATGAAAAATGTATGATACAGAACCGGAAAAAGAATTAGGACACCTGCAAAGATGACGTCGAATTTGATCGGATGACGACACATGCCATCTGGGGGACACTACATGTACTGATGATGGTTTCGACTTCGACCGTCAACAGATAGCGTTGTAGTATTGCTACCAGAGTGCCTTTGTGTCTACCTTTTAATAGGGAATACTCACAGCTAGAAGGCCCAGTGTGGTGCGAAAGTGTGAAGCAAGGAGGTAATCATTCCACAAAGACGCATTCGTGCTTCCCTACGGCCTTCCGAGGGGCGAGAAGGTCCTTTCGGGGAAGTGCCACACAAGTTGGATGTGCTGCGACAGTTGTGCAACGATTCCGGTACCAGTGGTCACGTGAACATTCTCATACCCGAAGACGAGGTTCTGGACGTCCACACAGCACAGGCGCTCTCCAGCATCGTCGTACTGTAAGGGAAACAGTGGCTGATCGCATAATTACCACTGCACACACAGAGGGCTTGTGAAGCCAGACGTGTCAGCACGAGCTGCTGCAAATCAGTTGTTAGCAGTGGGACTACGGGCACAGACACATCTAGTCCATCTTCCACTCACGATACAGCATCGACGTGCACTGCTCAACTGGTGCCGTAAGAGGATCGCTTGGGATGGTGCGCCATGGTCCTTAATGATGAAAGCAAGTTCTGCCTGTATTCAAGTGATGGTCGTTGGAGCATACGACGTAGATCTGCTGTGCGCAATCTCGTAGAGTGTATTCTTCCAACACACACTAGCCCCAGCCCCCACTGGCCTTATGGTCTGGGATGGGGTAAGCTACAACTCTCGTTCAACTTCGGTGATTCTGGAAGGGTCGCTAACAAGCAGTCGCTACTTTCAGAATGATGTTAGACACTACTTTCGCCGTTCCTGCAACAGGAAAGGGGTGTGTTGTTCCAACAGGATAACACACCCCCACACACTGTCCGTGAAACTCAATTGCAAGATGTACAGCGCAATCTCCTGATTTGTCTCCAATCGAGCACGTGTGGGATAAGATGGAACGAGAAGTGACTCTTGCGACTCGTTAGACAACAAAAATTACAGAACTACTTCAACCGGTGGAGCAGGCGTTTCATAACCTGTGCCAGAACAGTACTCGCCACTTGGATCGTCTACTTCATGGTAGAGTCAGAGCCTGCACTGCCGCCCATGAATGCTACACCGCGTACTAATAACGCTGTTCCAGAAATGGTTCAAATGGCTCTAAGCACTATGGGACTTAACATCTGAGGTCTTCAGTCCCCTAGACATAGAAATACTTAAACCCAACTATGGACAACACACACATCCATGCCCGAGGCAGGATTCGAACCTGGAACGCAGCAGCAGCAGCGCGTTTCCGGACTGAAGCGCCTAGAAACGCTCGGCCACAGCGGCCGGCGCTGTTTCAGAAAGGGTCGTTTAATGGTATCCCAGAACCGCTTATGCTTGCGATCTGTAGACGAAATCGTTTCAGGTACTCCATATGCTCTGTTGCAACAATAAATCTTGAGTGAATTGGAAGCCATTGACAGGCTAATTCTTTTTCCCACCAGCGTACATGCATGAATATGTGGCAAGTACATATGTTAGATCTGTGTATATCCCTGAAGTGTGTGCATGTTATATTTACATGCTATGTGTTTTAATGCCTTTACCCTTAACGTTATTTTTGACCCGCCAGGTTAGCCGAGAGCGCTAATGAACTGCTTCCTGGACGCAGGCAGGCACACCGGCCCCAGATCGAATCCACACGGCGGATTACCGTCGTCGACCGGTGTGCCGGCCAGCCTGGATGTGGTTTTTAGGTGGTTTTCCACAGCCCGCTAGGTGAATACGGGACTGGTCCCCACGTTCCGCCTCAGTTATACGACTTACAGACATCTGAACACGCTCGCACTATTCCATTAATTACACTCGACGCAGACAGCAGGGGTACACTAATTCCGTCCCGGGGGGTATGGGGTGGCGGCAGGAAGGGCATCCGGCCACCCCTTTCCACTATCCTTGCCATATCCGTTCCTAACAATGCCGACCCTCTGTCAGCGCGGGACATGGCACCAGTGAAAGAAAGACCCATAACGTTATTTTTCTTTTAGAATGAAATTTTCACTCTACAGCGGAGTGTGTGCTATATGAAACTTCCTGGCAGATTAGAACTGTGTGCTGGTCCGAGACTCGAACTCGGGACCTTTGCCTTTGGCGGGCAAGTGATCTAGTTTGGAAGGTAGGAGACGCGGTACTGGCGGAATTAAAGCTGTGAGGACGGGGCGTGAGTCGTGCTTGGGTAGCTCAGTCGGTAGAGCACTTGCCCGCGAAAAGCAAAGGTCCCGAGTTCGAGACTCGGTCCGGCACACAGTTTCAATCTGCCAGGAAGTTTATTTTTATTTCCGTTTTTTTGTTTCGGCCAACTAGGTAGCACCTCAATTCCACAGTCTCATTTTCGTAGTTTTGACAGCCAGCCGGAGCTCCTGCATTCGTTTCTGGTGTTGTTCTTTTCTCTCTTGGGTACCCGCCTTCCTACAAGAGCTTCGGCTGGTCCTAGAAACCTTTGCAGGTTCGTCATTTTTCCTTAAGCACATCTCGCTCTTGAGTATATTTAGGAGGAGATTGCAGTTCTCCTAGATCTCTTCAGTTTTCTGTGAACCATGAGCTTTTCTTTTACTTGTCTTGAAAGAGGTTAGTCTCCTTTCAGATACCTTCGAAAGAGGATGTCTATGAATAAACATAAATTACGGCAGTTTCTGGATCTGCGGTAATGGCGTCATTAAGTACACTGCAGCTGGACAGTATTATCTACTGAAAATATAAATTCCCAGATTAAAACTGTTATCAAATCAAAAAAAATAATATTTGTTTATTCGTCTTACCGCACGACCGCCACGGTCGCCGGTTCGAATTCTGCCTCTGATGTTATTTAGGTTTAAGTGGTTCTAAGTTCTAGGGGACTGATGACCTCAGAAGTTAAGTCCCATAGTGCTCAGAGCCATTTGAACCATTTTATTCGTCTTCATTTCGTTCCTGTAACACTAAGACGTTGTGTGCACTTCCGTGAAGATTTCTTTTGCACTAAGGATCACCTAGCGCTCATAGGGGTGGGAATGAAAAGGGGATAACACACCAGCTTAACTCAGAAACGTCTGGAGCACTTTCAATAAAATTTTGTACAGGGTGATTATAATTGAAGTTAAACTTTCAAAATGCTGTAGAATAACACCACTGGTTACGATGATGTCAAATTGTAACGGGAGAAGGGAAAAATAGTGTGAAAATTGATCAATATATGGCGCTGTATGTGTCAGAATACGTAAATGAAAACACCTTTCATGCGCACGACTCATTGAAGTTGGTATAAACACGCCGGGTGCACGGCTTTTCCTCCTTTCGGGTCTGCGACGTTCGCCATGACTGTCTCAATGCAGGATCGCGCTGTGCTTCTAATGCTGTATTACAAGAGTGACTGTGCACACGTCGCTCTGCAGAAGTTCCGGACGTTGGACGGCTTGGAAAAGGGCGTCGGTCCGATGACTGACGTGGGTTTGGAGAAAATGATTTGGAAATTCGAAAAGACAGGTTTTTATGATGCGCAACCTGGTAGAGGGAGGAAACAAATTGATTCGACGTCAGTGGAAGCAGTGGCCACAGCAGTGCAGGATAAAATGAGTAGTGGTGTGCTAACGTGTTGTGCATGGAGAATTGCCCGAACATAAGACATACCCCTGAGCACGCTGCGTAAAATCCTACGAAACATTCTTCTTTGCTGTCCATTCAAAATTACCCATGTGCACGACTTGCTTCCTGTTGACCTGCTAGCAAGAGAGACCTTTATTTTAGAATTTCTTGCTCGCATGGAAGTGGATAATGATTGGCCGTGGAAGATTTTGTGGACAGATAAAGCCCACTTCCAGCTGACAATACAAATAATTGTCGAACATGGGCAACGGAAAATCCACACGCAAATCAACCAGTACCACTTCATCCTGAAAAGGTCTCTATGTGGTGCGTGTTTAAGGCATCATTTACCAAAGGGCCATATTATTTGGAAGGGACAGGTGCTTCAGGTCCTGTTACCTGTACCGTCACTGGTAAGCGCTATGAATGTCTTTTCGCCACCACGTCATTCCAGCTCTCCAACAGTGTGGATGCGATAATTTTTATGGAAGATGGCGCACCTCCGGACGTTACAAATCCGGTTAAGCAGCAGCTGAAGTGACATTTCGGAAATGCTAGAGTTATCAGCCGCCATTTCCCTACAGCCTGTCCATCCCGATAACCTGATCTTAATCCGAGTGACTTAATGCTTTGGGGCTGTCTGAAGGATGTTGTGTTCAGTGTTTCGATTGCAAACGCAGCTGAATTGAAGGCAGCTGCGTGGGATTAGTCGAACGGTGTAAGGCGCTGCAGTCATGGACTGTGCGGATGATCCCGGCGGAGGTTCGAGTCCTCCCTCGGGCATGGGTGTGTGTATTTGTCCTTAGGATAATTTAGGTTATGTAGTGTGTAAGCTTAGGGACTGATGACCTTAGCAGTTAAGTCCCATAAGATTTCGCAGACATTTGAACATTTTTTGCATTGGAGGCATGCATTGCACAACACACTCTGAACATGACTCTGGAAACACTTCGATCAGTTGTAGAACATCCTATTTCTCGATTTCAACTTGTTTCAGAAATCGGTGGACAGCATGTTGAACATGTTTTGCGCCAGTCACACGGAAATTAATAATCCGATTTTGATTGACTTTTTTTTGCGGGTTCGGCCTTGGGAATTTTAAAACCAAATGTGATTGATGCTTTTTATGCAGTTTTCGGCCTCAGGACAATTAAAAACCGATGTGATTGATGTGTAGCGGGAAAAGGTAGAAGGCACCGTATGAAGAGTCGTCTGAGCATTCCAAGTGATTTATTACTTCCAACTACAGTGCCGCGTTCCCCTCGGTCCCGCTTTGCTGAGGACACCACTTCGCTGTCTGCAAAATGGCTTGACACAGAATGGCTGCCTCAGCGACCCGTACAATGCACAGCTGTGTGTTGGCCTTGTATGGCCGCGGAGTTGTGGTGACCTGAGGATGCACTGGCAGTCGACTTAGCGGTCTTCGCCCCTTCCACCCCAGCGCCGCTAGCTGGGAAGCCGCAAGGTGGCCCAGAGGCGTGCTTCCTCGCCGGCATGGCTAAGATCATGGCAACAACAAGCGCCCACGATCCGGCAGCTGAATCTGCAGCCCCCGCCTCGGAAGTCACCAGTGCACGTTGGGAGCCAAGACGACAGCCCGCGGTAGCAAGGGGTGGAGTGGCCCGCCACTGGCTGGTTACGGACCCTGCATCAGCCTCAGAGGGTCGAACCAGCGACCTGCTGTGGACTGGAACGCTGGCGTCCCATCTGCTGCTTCGTGTAGCCGGTGGTGTGACACGCCCCGCCGTCCAGGAGAGCTGCCACACTTCAATTCTTTGTTAGAGATCTGGCAACTATTTATATGCGGCTGTGCGCTTTTGTTTTGCTAAAAGCATTGCTTCATGTCACATACTCATAACAGTTAGGTTTGCCAGTCGGCCTCTTCTGTCTGTGACTTGCGCCACGCAAACCCCTGTGTGTACTTTTTCCAGTGGTTCTATGCCCCTGTGTCCTCTATGAGGTGCATTCAAGTTCTAAGTCCTCCGATTTTTTTGCTCTGGACTGGAAAGAGATAGAAACGTGCACATTGTTTTAACATGAGGCCGCGTTCATTGTCAATACGTCCGAGAGATGGCAGAACCGTACGGCAGATGGAATTTTACCGCCAGCGGCGAGAATGAGAACTGTTTTAAATACTTAAAATGGCGACGTTTTCCTTACTTGAACAGCGTGCAGTCATTCGTTTTCAGAATTTTCGTGGTGTGAAACCAATTGAAATTAGTCGACAGTTGAAAGAGACATGTGGTGATGGAGTTATGGATGTGTCGAATGTGCGTTCGTGGGTACGACAGTTTAATGAAGGCAGAACATCGTTTGAGAACAAACCAAAACAACCTCGGGCTCGCACTAGCCGGTCTGACGACATTATCGAGAAAGTGGAGAGAATTGTTTTGGGGGATCGCCGAATGACTGTTGAACAGATCGCCTCCAGAGTTGGCATTTCTGTGGGTTCTGTGCACACAATCTTGCATGACGGCCTGAAAATGAGAAAAGTTTCATCCAGGTCGGTGCCACGAATGCTGACGGACGACCATATGGCTGCCCGTCTGGGATGTTGCCAAACAATGTTGACGCGCAACAACAGCATGAATGGGACTTTCTTTTCGTCGGTTGTGACAATGGATGAGACGTGGATGCCATGTTTCAATCCAGAAACAAAGCGCCAGTCAGCTCAATGGAAGCAAACAGATTCACCGCCACCAAAAAAATTTCGGGTAACCGCCAGTGCTCAAAAAATGATGGTGTCCATGTTCTGGGACAGCGAGGGCGTAATCCTTACCCATTGCGTTCCAAAGGGCACTACGGTAACAGGTGCATCCTACGAAAATGTTTTGAAGAACAAATTCCTCCTGCACTGCAACAAAAACGTCCGGGAAGGGCTGCGCGTGTGCTGTTTCACCAAGACAACGCACCCGCACATCGAGCTAACATTACGCAACAGTTTCTTCATGATAACAACTTTGAAGTGATTCCTCATGCTCCCTTCTCACCTGACCTGGCTCCTAGTGACTTTTGGCTTTTTCCAACAATGAAAGACACTCTCCGTGGCCGCACATTCACCAGCCGTGCTGCTATTGCCTCCGCGATTTTACAGTGGTCAAAACAGAATCTTTAAGAATCCTTCGCCGCTGCCATGGAATCATGGCGTCAGCGTTGTGAAAAATATGTACGTCTGCAGGGCGATTATGTCGAGAAGTAACGCCAGTTTCATCGATTTCGGGTGAGTAGTTAATTAGAAAAAAAATCGGAGGCCTTAGAACCTGAATGCACCTCGTATGTTACTTCGCAACTGCTGGTGAGCGTAACTTACTGTAAACAGGCCTGCACCTGGCTGCAATTTGTGCACTCAGAAATTTTGAAACAAAACTGACTTTTCCTATCCCAAACGGTAGTGCCACTACAAATGCTTTTTATGCAGTTTTTGGCCTCATGACAATTAGAAACCAATGTGAATGATGCTTTTTACGAGGTTTTTTGCCTCAGAACAGTTAAAAACCGATTTTTCCCATCCAATGTGATATGACCTTGCCATGGTGGATGGGCTTACGTAACTAACACCTCTACATCCATGCACACTGAGTAGAACAGTTTGATTAACTTCAAACGTACACCTTAGGCATTGTTGTATGATACATTTGTCATGTTTAGTCGACCCCCACTAAATTATGATGCTTACAGCACCACGTGTTGCTACATTTTGTAACTATTTATTTTGTATGTTTTCCCCCTTCTCCGATTCTATACCGTTGCATTTTGGTGTCATTCGGACCAGTGGCACTACTTCTACACCAATTTGAATGTTTAATTTTAATTACAATCTGTTGAGTGGTACTTAAGTAAATAAATTAGTGAAATCAAAGTGAACTAGAAATTAGAATATAAATGGAAAACTTGGTTTAGTTAGAGAGTTACATACTGGCATTCAGCGAGCCGAACAGCGGGCCGAACAGCAGAGACAATGACCGTGAAGTCAGCAAGTTCCACATAAGCGGGCGCTGTCGATTCAGCCGTCAGGGCATCGCCCGACCGGCTCACGTGTTTCTCAGTTGCCGCATGTGAGCAAAGGCCCTCACCTACATCCCAAGAGCCAATGACCGACGTTAAGAAGATTCTTCGAGAAGCTTTTCAACGTGACAGAAGAGGCAATGACCGGCTCACGTGTTTCTCAGTTGTCGTATGTGAGCAAAGGCCCCTCGCCTACATTCCAAGAGCCAATGACCGACGTTAAGAAGAATCTTCGAGAATCTTTTCAACGTGACAGAAGAGGCAATGGCCGTGAAGTCGTTCACCTCCAGTAAACTGAAGTGAATAAATACGCGAGACGCAGTGGGCCCGACAGATGTAGATGAAGATGTAGATGAAGACGAGAGGAAGACGAAGGCGAAGACGGAGACGAAGACGGAGACGAGCGACGAAGAAGACGAAGAAGAAGCGTAGCAGTTGTTTTAAGTTAATTTCGGTGCTGAAGATCGTCAAGCAAGAAGAGACTACATCATGCACAGACGCACCGAGTCCGCCGCTGCAATAGAATAGCAAGCAGCAGCCTCAGTGCCAGAAGAAGAAGTTAAAAGGTATTTTGAAGTCTGATTTTACATACCCGGGTGACTCGTGAGGACGGGAAGGAGACGGCCTCACATCAGCAGTCACCTGTGATCTGGGATGAAGACCTGACAGCCGAAGACTGGCAAGCGGGAGTCCGTGGTTCGAGTCCGGGACACTGGCCTTCCCCCGCCGCGCCGCTCCGCTGGTCGACGCACAACACACGCGGCCGCTTAGAGAAGAGAAACACTGGGACGCCACATTCAAGGTATCACCATCCGATGCACGACGTCGCCCGCAATAATTAAACGGACCACCTCGCGCTGCGCGTCTCCGGTCAGCTGGGCGAGACGGCGACACGAGATACTCACCGCTACGCGTAATCAGACGCCGCCGCCGCCGCCGCCGCCGCCGCCGCTGCCGCAGCAGAAGGCTACGCAAACGACACGGCTGCCGCTCTCCGAACCAGAACGTCCAGTAAGATAACAGTTGTACGAAACTTTCAATAAAAGTTATCTTATGTATAAAATGATGTTTCATTCGACCTCATACCCGAGCCAAGGAAGAACCCACCCTGCCCACATTTTGTAAAAGAGAAAAGTTTATTTATTTAATATTTTCACCCTGACAGAATGCTTGAGAATGCTCATCCTGACAATTGACAGCATCAAAAGAGAAAACCCAGTTACATTGAGTGACAGAAGTGTCACATTTAGTAACACACAACTGTTACATTTGATGTCAGAAGTCGTAGTAGTTGTTACATTTGGTGTCAGAGAAAAACCCTTGGCTCAATATGAGGTGTGAATGACAGTCACTAACGGTCCACAGTTAGTATTGTTTAATGTGTGAAAGGATAGAGGTTTGCATAGCAGTCGTAATATTTTCTTTATTTAGAATCGTATTCTCTCTCATAATTTTAAGAGTTTGTCGAAAATTTTTAAACATCATTTTAATTCAGTGTGGTAAGATTGTGTAACTAACAGTTTATAAAATGATGACACGAAATCGTACAAAGTCAGAGTCAGCACCACAAGGGGTTTCTACTGATGAAGCTATTCAGAGCTTAGTTAATCAAATAGCACAGCTTAAAAATGATAATAATGCATTATTTAAACAGTTGTGTGAGGTTAGGCAAACCAGTTCAGTCCCTCCTACCCTAGATTCCTCAGCAGCAGCCTTGGTAACTCCTTTTTCAGGTAAACCTGGCGAAGACATAACAGCCTTTTTTGATGATTTAGTAGCAGCTGCAAAGTTAGGATCGTGGTCAGATGAACAGCTCTTACAAATGACAAAGTTAAGATTGCTAGGAGAGGCTAAAGCACACGTATTATACCATGAAGAATTACGGAATGCTCCAACATTTGAGGAATTGAAGAAAGGATTGCTTAAACGTTTTCAAAAACAGACCAGCTGTAGATTTTATAGGGAACAGTTAAACACTATCACTCAGAGGCAAAACGAGTCATTAGAAAGCTTTGTAGATAGGATTAGAAAAGTTAATAGTAACACCTATCAGTTGACAACTAGTGATGAAGCAAATAAAGTTATTTTACAAGAGGCAGAAGATAGAGCTCTCGATACATTTTTACGTGGGTTACCTCCTGAAACGTCCCGTCGTGTCAGGGCAGAGTTTCCTAAGAATTTAGCAGAAGCTGTATCTGTGGCGACAGCTTTTGAAGAAATTGACATTGCCACCAGATACAAGGAGAAGCGAAATGTATTTTCAGCAGGAGTACGATGTTTTAGGTGCGATCGACAGGGCCATATAGCAAAAAACTGCAGACAACCTCAATGCACTAATTGTCAAAGAATGGGTCACACATTCAAGGAATGCAGGTCTAAGAAAGTTTTTGGAAATAGAAATCAGTTAAACTCAAACGGGAATGTCGGAACCGCCGCCAGGCGTTCCCAATAAAATTTCATGCCATTAAGGCGAATGTGAAGGCGGAATGCTGGTTATCTGCTACCATACGGGATAAAGAGGCAAGGATACTGGTGGATACAGGCGCAAACGTATCAATAGTGAGTAAAGAATGTATTGGAGAAAAGAAATATGACCCTCCAAGGTATAGATTGAGTGGAGTAGGAGGAGGTACAGTGAAGTCATTAGGATGTACATCATTGATTTTCTATATTCACGGTGTACAATTTCAAGAAGATGTAGAAGTGGTAACAAAGATAACTGACGGGTACGACGCGATCCTAGGGTTGGATCTCCTGAATAAACATCACGCTAAAATTGACCTCAGACAGCAAACTGTAGAACTTAGCGGAATAGTATTTCAGCTAGGTGACACCGCTGCAAAGGGCCCTCTGCCGCAAGATTTCCCTAACCGGAAGGCGAAATCAACTACACTGCGTGCAACGTCCTTGAAGGTTGATTCGCGGGATCAGATACCATCTGGCTCAGGAAAACTTCTCTGGATGACCGTTGACCCCGAGGTACCTACAGATACAATATGTCTAATAGAGCCACTGGAGGAAAATGAGGAATTAGATGTATCACATTGTTTTGTACGTAGAAGTGTTGTACGGGTTCAAGACGTTGAGGGAGAAAGAAAAGTACCGGTACATATTGACAATTTCGGAGTGGAGGACAAAGAGTTGCATAAGGGAATATTAGTAGCTACAGTCAGTACTTTTGAAGAAGAAGATTTTATTTGGTCAGATATTAATGATGGTCAGAAACCAGACGCCTATAAAACCGCATTACGCCAGAAGATTGAGCATTTGCAAGGAAAGGATAGAGACACGATAGAAGCAGTTTTAGTTGAGTTTCAAGATTTATTTAATGCAGAAGGTCCACTGCCAGCAACAGATATCACACAGCATAGGATCCCAACAGGAAATAGCCCCCCAGTTTATAGAAAGCCTTATAGAGTTGCGCATCACTTACAGCCAGTACTGGATGAATTTTTAGAACAGCATCTAAAAGATGGAATCATAGAATATTCTGATTCGCCTTATAATTCAAATATTGTAATTATTCCAAAGAAGTCTCCCGACGGTACGAAACGATATAGATTTTGTTGTGACTACAGACACCTTAACAAACAAACTATCTCAGATGTTTATCCTCTTCCAAACATTACAGATATCATTGACAGTTTAGGTAACAGTAAATACTTTTCAACAATCGATTTACGTAGCGGATATCATCAATTGGAAGTTGCACCTGAAGATAGGCATAAAACAGCATTTTCTACCCCTGGAGGCCACTGGCAATTTAAAAGAATGCCTTTCGGTTTGAAAAATGCACCAGCAACTTTTCAAAGACTACTCGATGGAGTATTGCGAGGACTAAAAACTCAGCAATGTTGTGTATATCTAGACGATATTATTGTATTCTCCAAAGACATTAATGAACATGCTGTGCGTCTCCGTAATGTTTTTCAGAGACTTAGAAAAGCTAAATTAACATTAAATATGGAAAAATGTAGTTTTGCATTGACAGAGGTTACATACCTAGGGCATGTCATTAGTGAAAAAGGAATTAGAACAGATCCTCGATTAATTTCGGCAGTTAAGGACTTCCCAACACCACAACGCGTTAAGGAAGTACAAAGTTTCATTGGTCTCGCATCGTATTACCGAAAATATGTTCAAAATTTTGCTGAAATTGCCCGACCCTTAACCCAATTATTGAAAAAGGGTGCAAAATTTCATTGGTCTGAAGATTGTGAATCAGCATTTCAAACCCTTAAAGATAAGTTAACACACAGTCCAGTATTAGCCTACCCAGATTATAACAAAGAATTTATTTTATCCTGTGACGCAAGTGGTCATTCAGTAGGAGTTGTTTTGAGTCAGAATATTAATGGCGCGGAACACCCCATAGCCTACGCTTCGAGACAACTAACAACAGCAGAAAGAAATTATTCCACAACAGAGAAAGAATTGTTAAGTGTTATTTATGGCATCAAATACTTTAAATGCTACTTGTATGGTAGGAAATTCAAGGTTATTACCGACCACGCAGCTTTAAAATGGTTGCTTGGGTTAAAGGATCCATCTAGTCGTCTCACGCGTTGGGCCCTATGTCTTTCCGAAATGGATTTCGAAGTTATCCACAAACCAGGCAAAAAACACACGAATGCAGATTGTCTAAGTCGGAAAATAGCACTTTTGGAAGCAACAGGCCGAGATACTGAGGACTGGAGAAAGGCACAAGATGAGGATACAGATTGCAAAAAATACGCATCTCAAAAACAATTTTGCTTTGAAGATGGTGTATTATGCCGTAAAACAAAACTTGGACCGCGAATTGTTGTTCCCCAACACCTTAGACAAGAAATAATGGCAGAGGCCCACGACCATATCCTTGCAGGACACGGTGGACAGCGGACAACCGAAAGACGTGTAGCAGAGCGATTTTGGTGGCAAACCAGAAAGCAGGATGTTGCACAGTACGTTCGCAATTGCATTGCGTGCGCACAACGAGCTGAACTTTCTCGTTCAAAAATACCCTTACAGAGGCTCCCCGAGGCTTCATGTCCATTTCAAATCTGCGGAGTAGATCTCTACGGGCCATTTCATAAAACACCTGCTGGTAATAAGTATGTTCTTACAATTATAGATCACTTTTCACGCTATCTAGCTATGGTGAGTCTCCCAGATCAGCAAGCAAATACAGTTGCCCAAGCTTTAGTTAACAATTGGATACTTAAATTTGGCGTACCTGAAGCTATTATCACAGATCAGGGATCTAATTTTATGTCTGAACTAATGAAACAGCTATGCCACTTACTAAAAATACGCAAATTACGCACAACTCCGTTACACCCTCAGTGCAACGGACGCACAGAAAGAGTTCATCGGACAATTGGCAAGATGCTTAGTTATTATATTAACGAACAACATTCTAATTGGGATACGTATTTACCAATAATCGTGTCGGTATACAACGCCAAAACGCATGAAGCAACTGGCATGTCACCTTATGAAGTGGTTTATGGGAGAAAAATGCCGTCCCCTTTTGATGTAATCAGGCAGAAAAACGGAAAAGTCGGAGAAACAGTAAGAGATTTCAGTCGAATGATGAAAGATGTATGGAAAAAGGTTCAAAAATCTAATACAAAGGCTTTGGAACGACAGGAAAGATTAGGTAATACCCAAGCTAAATATCCAAATTACAAAATCGGTCAGTGGGTTATGCTTTCAGCTCCATACGTTGCGAAAGGAAAAACAAAGAAATTTGTAACAAACTACAGAGGTCCTTATCAAATTATTGAGATCACGTCACCAGTCAACGTTAAATTGCAACTGCCCACCCGAACTACTGTTGTGCATGTAAGTCGTTTAAAACCTTTTAAGGGCGCTCCAGATGTAATTCCTTCAACAATAGTGTCTGCTTTTCCGAAGGGTGGAGGAAGTTCACGAAGAGGAAAAAGAGTGGCCACGCCAGCACAACATACAGACATGGCACCATACGAGTACAATCTGCGACCAAGAGTGCGAATGTCCTAGTGGAATCTCAGTAGACTGTGGATACTATATATATGTAAATAATTAATAAATGATAATGGTTTATTTTTTTAAGAAAAAAAAAGTTGAACAGGTAGATCTTGTAGTTAACAATGTATTCCTTCTTTTCTTTATTTTTGTTTTTACTAGGTTCGTAGGTCCATAACCATGTTGTTTGCTTTTTTCAGAAAACGCCATGCAAAGCATTTCCTACACAAAACCTGTCCTACCTCAATGACTCCCTTGACAGTTCCCTTCTGAAGTCATTAGAAACGTTCATAAACTCACAGCAAGACAAAATTGATGCCAATATTATAATGCAACATGTTTTAAAATTAAAAGGTGAACACAAAACTAAAATTATAATGCTAGGAACGGGTATATCTGGAACCTTTGTGTTGGTGTTTCTGCTTTGTACAGTTTTCTTTTATTTAAGACGAAAAAATAAGCCAAATAACAATATACCACTTCATCAAATCCCTGTTAATTGGATACCACACTCTTAACTGGTGTACTTCAGTAGTTACTTTTGAGCATTAGTGTATTAATTTTGTTTATTGTACTTCATTCTTCATTAAACAGTCTCTTGTTAAAATAAACAATACTGTAGAATAGATATTCTTGCATTAGTATAGCGTAGATTAAACAGCTGTTGCTATGTAATTTTCTAAGTGAAAAATCTATTTTTTGTTTATTCATTCTCATCAAGATTTGTTACTCTTATTATAACCATTTATGTGTAAACTATGTGATTCATGAGCGCACAGGGCTTTTATAAAGTGATACAGTATTTTCAACATACTTAATGTGATGCATGTGTAAGTCGAGAGTTTTCAGTGCTTGTGTTTTTTCCGTGTGAAGAGTGGAGGAATGTTGAGTGGTAAATTCGAGGGCGAATTTCTCCGAAGGGTGGAGGAATGTTGAGTGGTACTTAAGTAAATAAATTAGTGAAATCAAAGTGAACTAGAAATTAGAATATAAATGGAAAACTTGGTTTAGTTAGAGAGTTACATACTGGCATTCAGCGAGCCGAACAGCGGGCCGAACAGCAGAGACAATGACCGTGAAGTCAGCAAGTTCCACATAAGCGGGCGCTGTCGATTCAGCCGTCAGGGCATCGCCCGACCGGCTCACGTGTTTCTCAGTTGCCGCATGTGAGCAAAGGCCCTCACCTACATCCCAAGAGCCAATGACCGACGTTAAGAAGATTCTTCGAGAAGCTTTTCAACGTGACAGAAGAGGCAATGACCGGCTCACGTGTTTCTCAGTTGTCGTATGTGAGCAAAGGCCCCTCGCCTACATTCCAAGAGCCAATGACCGACGTTAAGAAGAATCTTCGAGAATCTTTTCAACGTGACAGAAGAGGCAATGGCCGTGAAGTCGTTCACCTCCAGTAAACTGAAGTGAATAAATACGCGAGACGCAGTGGGCCCGACAGATGTAGATGAAGATGTAGATGAAGACGAGAGGAAGACGAAGGCGAAGACGGAGACGAAGACGGAGACGAGCGACGAAGAAGACGAAGAAGAAGCGTAGCAGTTGTTTTAAGTTAATTTCGGTGCTGAAGATCGTCAAGCAAGAAGAGACTACATCATGCACAGACGCACCGAGTCCGCCGCTGCAATAGAATAGCAAGCAGCAGCCTCAGTGCCAGAAGAAGAAGTTAAAAGGTATTTTGAAGTCTGATTTTACATACCCGGGTGACTCGTGAGGACGGGAAGGAGACGGCCTCACATCAGCAGTCACCTGTGATCTGGGATGAAGACCTGACAGCCGAAGACTGGCAAGCGGGAGTCCGTGGTTCGAGTCCGGGACACTGGCCTTCCCCCGCCGCGCCGCTCCGCTGGTCGACGCACAACACACGCGGCCGCTTAGAGAAGAGAAACACTGGGACGCCACATTCAAGGTATCACCATCCGATGCACGACGTCGCCCGCAATAATTAAACGGACCACCTCGCGCTGCGCGTCTCCGGTCAGCTGGGCGAGACGGCGACACGAGATACTCACCGCTACGCGTAATCAGACGCCGCCGCCGCCGCCGCCGCCGCCGCCGCTGCCGCAGCAGAAGGCTACGCAAACGACACGGCTGCCGCTCTCCGAACCAGAACGTCCAGTAAGATAACAGTTGTACGAAACTTTCAATAAAAGTTATCTTATGTATAAAATGATGTTTCATTCGACCTCATACCCGAGCCAAGGAAGAACCCACCCTGCCCACATTTTGTAAAAGAGAAAAGTTTATTTATTTAATATTTTCACCCTGACAGAATGCTTGAGAATGCTCATCCTGACAATTGACAGCATCAAAAGAGAAAACCCAGTTACATTGAGTGACAGAAGTGTCACATTTAGTAACACACAACTGTTACATTTGATGTCAGAAGTCGTAGTAGTTGTTACAAATCACCCTGTATATGTGGCTGATTATTTGTATAACAAATACTGTGGGGTAATGTATTATAAGCACCCTTGTGGGTAGAGGTGGGGATGACAAGAAATGACACACAGGTACATTCGATGACGACCGACTTTAGTATCGAATCCACAGTTTGCGGGATCGCTAGACTTATTAGTGACAGTGACGATGACATTTCACGCTTGCTAGGAGAGATCCCCAGAGGTGCTATCGACTTTTAGAAACTATCTATGGAGTGATATAGGTCAAGAGTCAAGGTGTCATACACTGTAGCCATTCGTAATGGTGGGCCCCAGTTTGCGAATAATTGACGAAAAATATTCGTAAATTCGTTTGGCGTGCAATAGCGTTAAAAACTTGCATTGTTAGGCTGATTGCGGGGTATAATAAATAGGAAAACAGATTAGTATACAGGAGATTGTGGGTTCGAATCTTGTCAGGTGCAGTGAGATTTTTTAATTTTTTAATCTTAAACGAAGTGGTTCTGATCATCATTTTATTCAGTTAATTGAATTAAATGTAATTTTTTTTTATTTCCGTTCCTTTGTCACATAATTTAAACCATAACATCGACTTCTTCATTTGTTGCTATTTTCATTCTTATCATTCTTTCTCCACTTGAATCCTATGCTAGTGTGTTTTTAATTAATTTTATGCACCAATTCGATTTAATTTCTTTTGTTATATCCCTGTTTTTTCATCCGTGTTATTGCATTCATTACATCTGTTTCTCATTGTGTTTGAATTTCATTATACTTATAAATTCTTCTCTAGTTTAAATCGTCATCTTCGTTATTTTGTACAAAGTGCAATAGGTTTTTAGATTATGTTTTAAATGTTTGTATGACGATTGCCATGCAAAAAATTCAAATCTGGTAACGCAAAATACATTTTTCCCATCACTCCACAGTCAGTACAAATATATTATTTGGTCTCTTGTTTTTTAACCGATACATTGAAATTTTCACATAATTGAGTATTATAATAGATAAATATAATTAACTTCATATTCACAAGAATACCGATCGGAAAAAGAATGTGTAAATAAAAAATGAAACAAATGAAATAAGTTCATACGATGATTAAAAAGCGTATGACAAAGGAACTGAAATAAAAAAATAATTTAAACCAATTAATTGAATAAGAATAATGATGACAGTCAAATTTATAAAGTTTTTAAAAAAAACTGTGCAACTGCCGAGGTTCGAGCATGCAGTCTCCCTGCTTGTGATTCAGTTAACGTATCCATTATACTACACAACCAGACTGTAAAACGCCACTTTTTGAGTGTCACACAAAATGCCGATTTTATTTTTCTTGAGTTACTAGCATACAAGGGACCACCAGGGTGAATGGCTGCAGTGTGTGATACCTGGGATCTTAGCTTACATCACCGTATAGATAGCTTCGAAAAGTCGATCACAATGCTGGGGACATCTCATTTTTAGATTTATTAGTATGGAGGGTTGGGGGGGGGGGGGGGGAGAGCGAAATGACAGTGGCATAGCAGCTGTAATGCCTGAAGTATTTTCTACTAGAATTGTCTTAAGTATCACCTGCTAACTGGGAAAATTTACTGTGCCATTAAGACATTCGTAGCAACCCTATAACTGAAGGTTTCTTGTAAAAAGTGGTGGTATGAAAAGGTAAATCAGGAATGCTTGGCGCAGTTTCAAGCAACTTTGATACGTAAATGAAGCGCAATCTGTCTCTCTTTTGCGTTGCTCAGTATATCAACCATAGCGTGAGAATGAGGGCTGCAGTGTACCAAAAGTTATTGCGAGCGTATTTCGGGGCCAAAGATCGTGCCACAAGATTGAGTACCACAAACACATTTAACGTCCTCTCTAGAGTAGCATGGGGTAAAACAGCGGAGATACACACATCTGCCAATGACAGTGTTATTGCTCGAAACAACCATCAATTACTGGCATAGTTACCAGTTTCCTTAGAATTCAGTTGAAACTGCAGGACGTAATTCGATTGACGTACAGATGAAGTATATGTACAGATACGTGTGAAACATTTTAAAATTATATAAAATAATTATTTGTGTGAAATGTATTTGAGATATAGAGTCTTACGGGTATGAGTGCGCTGACTCAGGATAGTGTTCTGAACGATGTTACATCAATATTTACTTCACTTATAGACTAATAATTATACCTGTTACAAGTAATATGCTTTTAGGTTGGTTAATACCTCTGTGTGCATATGGCACAAGAAAGCCACTAATGTTTTTTTTTTCCTATGGGAAACAAGTAGTGTGGACACATGGATGCAAAACAGATTGTCTACACTGGCAGGAATAGTCCATTTCATGGAATAGTTACGATCGCGCAGAAAACATCAGAGAGTAAGATGTGTTTGCAGGAAGACTGTTAGGCACAGAAGTGGTTTACATATTAAGGTACCAATGATCAAAATATCTGAACCTATACCTCTAACACTGTATACTGTGGACACATGGATGCAAAACAGATTGTCTACACTGGCAGGAATAGTCCATTTCATGGAATAGTTACGATCGCGCAGAAAACATCAGAGAGTAAGATGTGTTTGCAGGAAGACTGTTAGGCACAGAAGTGGTTTACATATTAAGGTACCAATGATCAAAATATCTGAACCTATACCTCTAACACTGTATACGTGCTCCTGGATAAAATTTTCTATTCTAATTTAGTTCACTAGTGTTCATTGTCTTTAATTTGTTGTGTATATGCCAGTTTTGTTTGAATTTTCCCATTTTGAGAGAACTGAGGGGCGGTCTGTTTGGTTGTAAAAAGAATCATTCAGTAGCCAAGATCACATAAAATATTTGTTTATTTAAGACAACCGGTTTCAACAGACTATGCTGTCATCTTGAGGTACTAAAAGGTTTTTGCTGTAAAAAGTCGTCAGCCTAAAGCGTGAAGTGAACATGCTTTATAACAAAAATATTCTAAGACCTGATGATGAGAGCGTAGCCTGTTATCTTGAATAAAGAAATATTTTATTCGATCTTGGGAGTTGAACGGTTTTCAGCTTTGTACTTGTGTACTTATAAGGAAGCCGTCACCTATATCCCAGCCTTTAGCAAAAGTGTATTCTGTAACATTACAACCATTATACGGTACCATAGAATTTAAAGCGTTGACAACCGACGCGATACTCGCAGCAGCTATCATCAAAGATATTCTCATGCCAATATATCCTTCCATGACATGTATTTCTAGCCGATTTTACGTCGGAAGCTCGGTATGGTGTTATATTGCAGCCTAAAACATGGGTCCGTGGAACCAGATTCGAAATACTTTTCCGCTCGTCGGTTGTTTCCTCCATTATTGAGCCTCTTGATGGGACGGGCTGCTGTCTGAGTGGGCACACGTGTCGAGTCGTGGGCAGTGGAGCAAACAAGAGCAATTAGCGGACATGACGCAAAACGCACTAGCAGAACACTCGCGGCCGGTCCACAGCTGTCTACCTCCGGTCTACGGAATCGCTATCCGCTTCTACAGCCTTTCTTTTTTGTTGCGTTCGCTAATCAAACAACGAGGAAGTTTTGTTCTATTCACTAGGTCAGCTCGACTGCATCAAATTTGCAGTTGGTGAAATGGGACTCTGAAGCAAGAGACCAGTTGTACAAGATCTTTCTATTTGCAGCCGACCTTCAACCATGGCACTATAATCTACTCAGTCCTCAAACGGCCCAGTGGTTTGAGACGAAACAGACCGTACCGATGCGTTGGATGTGATAACTCAACTTTAGATGAGGTCTGTGTAGACATAAGAATAGGATTTATTGATAATATGTGACATGAAAAAATCTTTTCTTGTAAAAATCCATACCGGTTATAAAAATGTGTGTGTGTGAGTGTGTGTGTGTGTGTGTGTGTGTGTGTGTGTGTGTGTGTGTGTGTGTGTGTGTTTCACATCTCCTCCTAAATCACTGGACGGATTTCAACCAAACTGGGTACACATATCACTCACTGTAAGGCGACAATCGCTGTGTGGATAAGAACTACTTACCTATGAAATGGTGGGGGGTGAAAAAGAAGTATAACTGGAGACGCTTGAATACGGAGAAATCATTCATCCAGGTTTTCAGAATGAGAGCAGCTAGCCACTTGCAACAAACTTTACTCATAGTTTTAAACCTTTACGACATTTTCTTTCTCGCTAACAGCCCCTAAAATGATGAAAGGAGAAATGTTTATCGGTCACTACTTTTCCGCTGTTCATATAGTGAAAGTCCCACATGACGTTATAGTTTATTACCTCTTCATTATTAACAGAATTCGCGACACATTTTACACACAGTATGCATATACAGGGTGTTTCCAAAAGAGCGAGCAAAAATTTAACAGGACATAGAGGATGTTCCACTGAAGAATTTGAGGCAGGGGACCTGGGGTCGCAGAAGCCAACTTAAGGAGACAATAGGAATAAAATCACATTACTCTGCTTTTTTTATTTACACTAGTTAACAGTAAATATCAACTGTGACACAATGAATGTACCATTTGTACTGTATCTTACATAGTTTGCTGAAACTCACGGCCATAAACCTCAGTGCAAGCATTACATCGGGGAATAAAATTCTGACGCACCCTGACAAATACATCTGGTGTGTTTCGAATCACATCACAGTTCTTCTGGCAACTAATTCCATCTCTGTAACCGCAGGGGTCTCACACACAAGTGACTTTAGACATCCCCATATGAAATAATCAAGGGAATTCAAGTCAGGTGACCTCGCAGGCCATGGAATAGGACCTCCTATTCTAATCCAGCGGCAAGTAAATACTGTATCGGTACTGCTCCATCGTGTTGTACTGTACGTCTCCGAATGCCACTGAGTAGTGAATGGTCCTGTCACTGATTTACAGCCGGCCGTGGTGGCCGTGCGGTTCTGGCGCTGCAGTGCGGAACCGCGGGACTGCTACGGTCGCAGGTTCGAATCCTGCCTCGGGCATGGGTGTGTGTGATGTCCTTAGGTTAGTTAGGTTTAAGTAGTTCTAAGTTCTAGGGGACTTATGACCTAAGATGTTGAGTCCCATAGTGCTCAGAGCCATTTGAACCATTTTTTAACTGATTTACAGCACGTTCTGTCATGGGGCAATGTAAATACGATACAGCAGAGCAACTTTATGGACAACTAAAGTAAACAAAACCTACATCATGACTTCATGGGAATCAGACTCGTCCTCCTTGTTTCCTTGCGGGAAATAAAGAATGTACTGTAATATCTCTTTATATTCGATGAATTATTCTGATACAATTCTACCCTTGAATGACGTTTACAAATTTTCTATCTTCATACTCGCAGAATCCATGCGCAAAATAGTTTCATACAATAGCTATGCCATGAGCGCATAAGTATTCTTTGTAGTACTCTCTCTGGTGGTTGTTAGAAAAAAAGGAAGGGAGCTTCCGAGATTGTCTTCGTGCCGATTACCATGAGCTTGGTTTGGAAGAACTGTAATTTGATTATTGAGATTTATCACAGAAGATAACTGATACGAACTGTACGATTAAAAAGGAAATATATATATATTGCTCCTTCAAAAAAAGGTGTGTATGTGACATTTGGGAATTAATGATATTTATCGATATATTGCGTAGTTGTTAATCAGAAGGGACTTCCGAAAGACTGGATACGAACCTGCATTTAATAATCCAAGAGCTCCATTGCTTCTTCGGAAGGTTAAACTTCATCAAAGCCAAATATCCGCTTGATCTGAGGTTTCCCGACTGATTATACAACGCTCCCAAAATTACGAGGCATTTTATTTGTACAGATTAGCAGATTTCCGCAAAGCACGAGCCTGCAGAGAAGAAGAATCATCGCCTGATTTCATTCTAACAAGTAAAATTTCAGAATCATTTTGAGTGACTGAGCTATGACTGTGTTTCCTATCATGAATGATTGATTGCTCGAACGAATTGAGAGCTACATAATCACGTACATAGGAGGAAAAAAATTACAGTGGCGACAGTGTGACAGGACTCTCTTGGATTGTTATATAATATATGTATTTTTTGTTTCATGAAACCCAACGAGAACGAGAGGTAACTAATCTGAAGAGAGATTCGGTGCCCATAGTAAAAGATTGATGATGCCAAGAAACGATTTCAACTATTGGACAACACCGAGACTACAGAACAAGGCCAGAGAAATCTAATTCTTTTATCCTGTAGTTAAAATAGTTTGAAATCAATTTTGAAAGAACTTTTTTTCCAGATAGTAGTTTGACTGTAGAACTGTATATTGTGTGATTTTCGTATCTGGACATTGAACTTTATACCATCTGTGAAGTAATTTGAAAGTTAAGTGTGTCTACAACAGTAAATTTGAAACTGTATTTAGTGATTAGAACCTGATATTGACGGTTATTTAATGGTATTGACTAGAGCGGCATTTAAAATGTCATTGAATCAGCAACGAGACGTGCAACAGCCTTCAGCTGTTTGCGCAGAAGCAGAGGCCACGGATAGCAACTCTGAGACTGTTGTGGCTAGCGGTAGCAATATAAATAATCCCGCTAGTTCAGAAAACATTCATACAACAGCTGATCAGACTGTTGTTGACACATTAGTTGCTATTATGCAACAGTTGTCTCTATTAGCCAAAGGCCAAGCGGAGGTAAAACGAGACTTATCCGTTATACAAAATGACCTCCAAAATCAATTAGCCGAAAATCAAACACAATTACAAAATCAGTTAAGAGCAACCTTTACCGAATTAGATCAGAGATTAAATTCCCAGACACAAGAAATAAAAGAACAGTCAGTAAGGACCGAACAGAATCTTATTGCTCAAATTGAGCAAGTCCGCCAACAATGCCAAGAAAACAATAGTAAATTAAAAGCGGAACTAACCGAATATGTATCCGTCAAAATTGACACGATACAAAAACAAGTAGAACTGTTTCCTCAAGTAATACGAGCTCAAGAGGACATACAGTGTTCCGTAGCTATGATACCAGAAATTATAGAATCCCAAGATAATCTACAGAAGCAGTTTGACGAAGTGACGGAAAAACAGACGACAGTGGAACATAGAATGAATGTACTTGCGGGAAAGTTTTCAGAAATGACATTAGAGCGGCAAAATTTTCCTTCGGAAACCATAGAAGAAACTGTGAAAGTAGCTTTACAGTCAATTTCGGAGAGTTCCGAGGAGAATTTTTTCAACAAAGTGTTAAAGGAAGTTCGTGAACAACTTGGCGAAGAATTCTCGCGTTGGAAAGAAAATATCGAAAGATCACTAAATCTCTCGCAGCAGGATTTAGAAACAGCGAGAAGTAGGAAACAAAACTCTCAATCTGCGCGTGACATTCCGTCCACGTCAAGATCCGATGTAGACAGAACTGGAACGTCACAAGTTAGATTCGATATAACGGATAGCCCCAGGGAAAAGTACGAACAGGATGATTTTTGGAATCGTAGTACCGTTGAGGAGAAGATGATTAAACAGAGACAATTTCAAATCTTTAACCCTGACAAAAAGAATGTTCATCCTGTAGTCTTTATTCGAAGTTTCAGAGGTCTATTTCCACGATCTTGGACAGAATGGCAAAAGATTAGTTTTGTATCTGGATACATACAAGGATCAGGAGCGCTGTGGGCATCCGAACAAACATCTTCTTGTAAATACTATAAAGAATTTGAGCAGGCTTTTCTAGCAAAATATTGGTCTGCTGGAATACAAGAAAGACTTAAGCAGGAAGTATTATATCCTGAGCCTTTCTCATTTTCTAGAGGATCTCTAAAGAGATATTTTGAGAAATACATTAATAAATCTTTGTATTGGGATGTACCGATTCCTTTGCCGGACATACTTAAAATACTCAAGTCCAGGCTACCCACCAGTATAAGGAATCAACTGTTATATATAAATGATAAGGATATAGACTCATTTATGACTACGCTTGATCATATTGATATAATTGAGGAGGACAATAAAAGGGCAAGAGAAATGTCATATCAAAGAAGAGCAATAGAAGCGAATCGGAGCTGCAACTCGAGTGGGAATGGCACTAATGGTAGCAGTAACAATAATCATAACCAACTACACTCTCCGAGGAGACTTAGAAATGGACAAAACGCAAACACTAAATATTACCATAATGGAAACTTTAGTAATGGTGCAGCGAGGGGCTATTTTAGGAACAATAGGAATTTTAATCGATATAATCCAATGTATGGCAACACAGGACAGTTCTACCAACACCAGCAGAACAACAACAATAATTACACGAAGCAAGCAAGACATTATAGACAGAATTCACCACAAAATCCGATAATCACTGAAGTAGCTGAAGAGACAAATACCAATCGGACCAACAATCAGTCAAACTAAACATGACCGCATCGTGCCCCGGAAGAGCGATCAGTTAGGGGCGAAACAGTAAAATTACAATTGTTAAGATATAATGATGGTGAGCTGTTGACTGAAGAGTTAACAAAGGATTTAATAACGTGTCATAATGACAGATCGAGTGTTCCGGTATCGGAAGTATTTGTTGAAATAGAGGAAGTTCCAACGAATGTGATATTAGACACCGCTGCTTCCGCCAATGTCATCTCAGGCGCTCTTTTTAGGAGAATTATTAGGAATAAGAAGGTACCAATTTTGCCGGTACAGAACTGCAAAATCATCGGAGCTGTTGGAGCACGCTCTCCCAATGTCAAAATACAAACACAATTAGAGATGAAAATGGGAAATGTAGCAATAAAATGCACGTTCCTTGTAGTGGAGAAGTTATTAGTGGACTGTATTCTTGGTATTGGTTGTATGCAGGAGTACGATTGTCAGATTGATTTTTTGGAAGGAATAGTTAAATTTAGATTAAATGGAGAAGAGATAGCACTGGATTTAAATAGAAAGGAAACGGTGCATGAGAAATATTGTCGCGGTGCCATAATTCAATTAACTGACACTACAAACGGTCGTTGGAAGGAGCTTTCAAAGGATTTGATACAACAGGAGGACTTTAACCAAACAACAATGATAAAAGCTAGTGAATCAAATCAGCTTACCGAAGAACAAAGGCAGCAGCTTCATTATTTGTTAGAGGCATATGAAGAGATTTTTGATGTGAAACCAGGAATTATTGAAGGGTATATTTGTCACCTACAAGTGAAGCCACATCAGACTTACTGTTACACGCACTATCCGATCCCCTGGCGTTTAAAACAATCCGTTCAAAGGGAGATAAATAGAATGTTAGAATGGAACTTGATTGAGCCATCCACTAGTCCATATTGTTCTTCGCTCTTAGTCGTTCCAAAACCTGGAGGCAACGGAAGAAAAGTATGAAGACCAGAATTTAAAATGGGAGGAAAAGATTCGACTCGCACTTGTCAATTTAACAAAAAAGGCAATACAACGGAAATTGACATATGATAAACGGATTCACCGGATTTAGACGTTTCATCTTGGAGAAAAGGTTTTATTGAGGCGACACATCCATTCTTCGAAACTGATGAAGAACATAAAGAAATGGAATCTTATTTATACCGGACCATATGTTATTGTAAATATACCAAATCCTGGATCATACTTGTTGGCATATCCTGAATCGGAAAGAATAAAGGGATTACTCCCGCATAATGATATTAAGAAATTTTTTGAAGGATCGTAGATCTGTGATACCAAATATGGAGAAGAATTTAGAGTGGAATTTGACTATGAGTCGAATGTGTATATAAATATCAAGAAGTTTATGTTGTCTAGAGGTTAAGAGACAGTGAGATTACTCCTGTGATAGGTTAAGAGACAGTGAGATTGCTCCTGTGATAGGTTAAGAGATAGTGAGATTACTCCTGTGATAGGTTAAGAGACAGTGAGATTGCTCCTGTGATAGGTTAAGAGACAGTGAGATTACTCCTGTGATAGGGTAAGAGACAGTGAGATTACTCCTGTGATAGGTTAAGAGACAGTGAGATTACTCCTGTGATAGTTTAGCAAAAATTTTAAGTTAGGTGGAAGAAATTGTTAAATACTAGTGTTTCTAAGTGTGGACTATGAGCAGAAGCCACAGTGATATACAATGAAAGTGCATCTACATTTCCTCAAGACACGGCACTTACGTGAGAATTGCGTGTGAAACTTGAACAGTGTGGGATATGTAGGTAAATACGCTGTGTGTATGATGTGCGCTGTTCGCGCAAGATAACAAATGAACTGTGAAATGAAGCAACAGTCGATAATGTCACTGTTGCAAACAATTGAAGAAACTCTCTGGTTGCGCGAGAGAAAATTATTATAATTTTTAGATTTTTCACTATGCCTTCTTTACCAGGAGAATTAATTTAAGAGTTTTAATTAACATTTTAAGAATAGCAGTTTGTGTGTTTCATATTATGGACATAATTGTTGAAATATATTTCCATAAATGTTCATGAGAGGATGAAGAAGATTCTGCGAATGGATGATTTGGTAAATGAACATACGTCATCTTTAATGATACTTATTTGCAAGTGGATCTATAAATCAATTAATTATAAGAATAATTAAAATTTTTCAAATTATTCCTTTTGTGGAGTCAGTATCATATGCCTATGTTTAAAATTTTTCATCAGGTGTAAACTTAAATTTTATCCATAATTTCGTAATTGAAAGCAAACCTCGGACAGATTCAATGCTCTACTTCCACCTGCACTATAACAAAACGAAGATTAGATCTAAAAACTTTTTTGAGAGGAATACATTCGATATGAGCTACAACAAAATTTAAATGCCCACAGTCTATTTGGCAATATTTTGGACAATCAGCAGTTGTAATTGGTATTGAGGTCTACAAAAAATTCGCAATTGTCAGGACTGATGGATGTTCCACTCTAGTACAGATGGAAGAATATAAGAATCCACTCCGATTTTGAGTTCAACGATGAAATATGGACTTCGTTGCCTTAATCCACTCTCTTCCAGGGATTTATTCAGTCAGAACCTTTTCTTATTCCACTTTAAACCTGTTTCATGTTCCTGAGGTCATCTTCCTGTTTCTACGGCACATTACCAGCTTCTATCCTGTACCATAAGCCATCGCCTGTCCTTCGCGCCGTCTCCACCAAACGCTGTACGTCGCCTACCCCGTGTCTGTACCCAGTGTTCCTGTTCCATCGACTTCACAACGAGATCGCCGGCTACATCGTCGAAAGAAGAATTTTGAAAATTTTTTTGAGCAATATTGTAAAATTTTTTTTTGGCTATGAGGCACTTTTCCTTCGATCTAATCTATGGAGCTTCTATGTATTTCAAAATTACTGGATTTAGGCTTTCCTATCTTGTTTAATACCTGAGCTGGGGTCTATTCTTCCGGGTTTTCCAGGGTTTCCCTGTGAAGGCCAGTTCCCAAATGGGTAGATCTTTTTCGTAATTAAACCAATCTACATCTTCCCTGGTTATGTACTCGGGATGCGGGTATACCCCGGTACATGTAAAAGCTACAGCTTAGGTATTCTCGTAACTTACTCTCTTAACATGATACCCATACTCTCTATAGTAAAATTCTACTAATTCAAAATATTCCTCTTTTGAATAAACAACCCAACAAATTTTTTCTGTTAGCTCGCAAAGTGTATTATCATTAACTTTGCTCGCTGCGAGGGGCAATTGTAATATCTCTTTATATTCGATGAATTATTCTGATACAATTCTACCCTTGAATGACGTTTACAAATTTTCTGTCTTCATACTCGCAGAATCCATGCGCAAAATAGTTTCATACAATAGCTATGCCATGAGCGCATAAGTATTCTTTGTAGTACTCTCTCTGGTGGTTGTTAGAAAAAAAGGAAGGGAGCTTCCGAGATTGTCTTCGTGCCGATTACCATGAGCTTGGTTTGGAAGAACTGTAATTTGATTATTGAGATTTATCACAGAAGATAACTGATACGAACTGTACGATTAAAAAGGAAATATATATATATATTGCTCCTTCAAAAAAAGGTGTGTATGTGACATTTGGGAATTAATGATATTTATCGATATATTGCGTAGTTGTTAATCAGAAGGGACTTCCGAAAGACTGGATACGAACCTGCATTTAATAATCCAAGAGCTCCATTGCTTCTTCGGAAGGTTAAACTTCATCAAAGCCAAATACCCGCTTGATCTGAGGTTTCCCGACTGATTATACAACGCTCCCAAAATTACGAGGCATTTTATTTGTACAGATTAGCAGATTTCCGCAAAGCACGAGCCTGCAGAGAAGAAGAATCATCGCCTGATTTCATTCTAACAAGTAAAATTTCAGAATCATTTTGAGTGACTGAGCTATGACTGTGTTTCCTATCATGAATGATTGATTTCTCGAACGAATTGAGAGCTACAGAATTACGTAGAAAGATAGAAGAAAAAAAAATTACAGTACCTTTAAATAAACAGCACATTCCATGTAAACTTGTACACATGTTAGATGTGAACTGGTGCACTGCTGGCTCCAGTCTCTATCGATTGCCATCCCGATTGTTGTGAGTCGATTTTCGATGCCTGCTTGTCTTCTTCGCATCTTTGGCGGATGGCTATTTAACTGCGGCGCGCGCGCTCTGCAGGGGCTGTAGTTCGGGTATCACCTGTGTGAGCGTTAGTGACGTGTGCCGCTGTGGATGCATGCAGCGTGGCGAGTATCCGACGGAGGAGCGTGGGCAGCTTCTGCGGCATGTTTAGCTGTTGAACTGCAAGTCCGTTGCCGATGGTGATTGGGATTTCCTTGAGATTTTAAGGACAGGCCCCTTCGCGTCTGTTACATGCTACTCAAAGTGAATGACCTGGAGTCGTCGAATTGTTCCTTGGTAGGGTCTGTTCATGTTAATTGAATACCCGAGTGCACTGAAAACTATCTTGTCTGTTTCAGTTACTTGTCACAGTATTTGGTCTAGCCGCCTGATATGTTGACGGCATTTAAGGGAGTGCTAGCTACGGGCAGCAAATAGACACGAAGCCGTGCTTAATACGTAGCTAGAGTTCTTACCAAGTAGTGCCTAAGTCTGTGCCTGGAGTTCGAGAGCGGGCCGAAATAATTTTCCATATTTCCTTTTCCTATGTTATTATTTTATTTGTTTGTTCTAGGGAACTATTAATCAAATTTTAAGAGCCGTTACTGGGCCAGTGGTCACGAAGGTTACTTCTGCTTGGCTTCGTTTTGTGCCGTGTATAATTAAAGGTTTACTTATAACCAGTTGGGCAGATACGTTTTGTGTATCTGATGTGCCACAATGTTGTCTGCCGCTGATGTGTTTGTGTTTCAGATAACTGGCAGTGGTTGACGCGAGCAGACTCCAATCGGGGTATCACGGCGGCAGAGGAAAATTTAAGGACCTGGATCGGTGTCTATGATTACGTTGTTGGTGTCCTGTAATTCCATCTTCTGGTGGAGCGTTATCGTTTTCCGGAAGCTTAATTGTAGCTCGAAGTTGAGTATAGTTCTACTTCACCTTCTGGTCCGTGAATCTCCTGTATCAGCTATAACCTTTCGGTGTCATCGCGTCCATCACTAATTTTCAACGTAAAATTGAAACGGCCCCATTTTAAGACTTTTCAATATGCTATTATTACATTCTGGGGAATGAAATGCATGTGAACCTCGTACCTGTAAGTAATACGAAAGAGAAGGCTAGTTGAGTATACTAATCTGATAATACTTTTAATTTGTTAGATTTGCTTAAGATCAGTCCATGGAAGATGTCTTAGTTGTTGGAAGCAGTTTTAGAATTTGATATGAGTTATGTGAAAGCCAGTTTCTATGTAAGTCATGAAGCATGTTTAAAAGTTTGTGTATTTCAGTTATCTCAGTTAAATTTGGTTTATGGTGGTTTTGTGAACATTGTTTTAATTATTGAAAATGAGTTGAGTAAATTTTTAAAGATGTGTCAATTGGACTTAAATGCATTAAGGTTTTAATCTGAGTCCTGCTGGTGGTTTGGTATGGCAGGTGCCTTTAATTATAATCGTTGTTACTGTTAATTTCATTAAGAACATGTGTTTGTAATAAAGAAGTGCATGGCAACTACAAACTGGTTACGTGTTTAATTTCGATGTGTCGAAAGTAATAGCACATCAAGATGTAAATAAGCTGGAAGACAGTAATACTGGGCAAAGCGGTAGACAAGTTTGCTTACATATCTCCTTAAGTTGGCATCTCAGACCCCTGGTTCCCTACCTTAAATTGGTCAATGCACCCTTCTCTATGCCCTGTTACATTTTTGCATTCTCTTACGTAAACACCCTGTATACTACTGAATGCAAGTACAAAATTATATCATTGTTCGACACATATTTCAGGAGATATAAAGTCTTAAAAAATTAGATGTCTGAGAAACTACCGCACGATGCGTGACGTTAAACTTGTTATTTCTTTGCTACTAACTTTATTCTCAGTGAGTTTCGAAGACCGTATACACATATGCCGCTGAATATATCTACAACGCTGTAACATTGTATGACAAATATAGATTAGCAGATATGACGTCATAAGCAGTGAGATGCGTGAAAAACTGCTGCATCGCATATGATGCTTTAATTTATCTGCTAACTTCATTTTCGTCACATTTTGCAGACTGTATCCAAATATCCTGCTGAATGTACCTATAGCATCGTATTATTGTACGACACTTAGTTCAGGGGGCGTGACATCATAAACATTAAGCACAAGGTCAGGCGCTACGTCGTATGGGCGTGGGCGCACAGCTGTAAATAAATACCTTGGCTACGACGGCTTTCTCCGTTAGCAATATATAACTGCAGGCGTTAGTGGCTTTCAAATCCAAATCACAGCACTTACACAAAATGAAATACTACTCCGGCCTTTTTTCTGACAAAACGCCAAATAACATAACGAAAAAATGAAATTGTTCGATAAGTGGAAAGGAGTGTTATATATGTATACCTTCAATATGAAACGCCAAAAGCCTTATGTCAGTGGTAACACTGGTTCCCGTCAGATCACCGAAGTTAAGCATTGTCGAGCTAGGATTATTCTTGGATGGGTAACCGTTCGGATCTGTTGAGTGCTGTTGGCAAGCACGGTACACTCAAACCTCGGGTGGCCAATTGAGGAGCTGCTTGACTGAGAAATAACGGCGGAAGATGGCAACGCCCTAAAGGACGGCTTGCTGACCAGCTGCTCCTGCATATCCGCATTTCAGTGACACCTATGGGCTAAGGGTGACACGGCAGTCGGTCGGTGCCGTTGGGCCTTCTAGGCCTGTTTGGACGAACGGAGACAGACATAGAGAGAGAGAGTTCCTTTCTGTCTTTGGAAGCATAACACAAGCCGCATGTTCTTCATTTCGTTTCTAAATTCTGACTGCGACATGGAATCGATCCCACAGCTCCCCTAGTTTTCTTTCGACCCTGACAACTGTCAAACGAAGAGCTCGCGCGATACGTGGCTTGTGCATTATTTTGTCCACCAAGGATTTGGTCGAAGCTAAAGCGACAATTTTTAGGAAAGTCGCCGTACATGTATGGGGAAGGAGTCTTGGTTCGAATTATACTGAAATAAAACGAAACTGTTCACAGCTGCTGTGCCTAAGATTTCGACGAAGTATCTCCTTTTGGTTTTTCCTTTAGCAGTCTTGTCTTTGCAGAGTGTGTCCGACCCGTCCACTCCACCTCTTGTTAGGTTCTAGAATTCAGTAATTTCTGATCTGTTTGACTCATCGCTTGTTGTTCCCTTCTGGCGCACAGATGATATTACGACAACCTGTTTGTTCTTTATAGGGTTTTGTGAAACCAATTTTTTGTTGTCATGGTAGATGGACTTTACAGTTCCAGCAGGGGCTGCTGACAGCTTGGGTAATGGTATCTTGCACTTACTTTTAGGGCTCTGTAGCTCAGTCAGTAAGAACGGAACCAGCATAGGAACACCTTCTTGTCCGCCTGTGTGTCTGACTGCCTGTTCGATTGTTACAAAGAAGTTTTCTGATTAATGGGTAGGTCTATCGAGTTGAAATTTGTTTCACATACTATGATCTGCGGTACCTTGGCGGTGTACGAAATTGCAGTTTATAAGTCAATGCAATCAAAAGATATGGCCATTTATGTCATATTTTCATACTCGCCGACTCAGTAAGCAAAACCTACAAGATACTAGGCATAGGCCAAGAATCATGAAATTTATCAAGAAACAACGCTTACGGTATAACTAAAGGAAAAAAAAAACGAAAACTCTTATTTCGTATTTCTATCACAAGTAAAAAATTTCATTGCTTGTTATCAGTTTATCCGTCCGTCAGTCCCTCTTTTAAGACCCTTTTTTCTGAGGAAAGGGTTGGTGCATCATGTTAAAATTTATGCCCAATATGAAGGTCTGCAGTGTCTTGGCGCTGTAAAAAATTTTACCTACTAAGTCAATATAATCAAAAGATACGATCATTTAAGTCACATATATTATAGTCGCAAACTCACTCACTACGACCTATAGGGTACTTTCCTTTGATGTAGAATCATGAAATTTGGCAAGAAACGAGGTTTCACAGTGCTAGTGAAGAAAAATACCAAAAAAAATGTCAATTATTAATTATATCTCAAGAGAAAAAATATTTTTCTTGTCGTTTGCTATCCCAGTTCAAAGTTAAAATAAAATAAATGCTAAGAAGTCCTGGAATTCTTGGGACCAATATCTTTCCAGTGTCAATGTCGCAATGGTCCGCAGCTCGTGTTCATGCGGTAGCGTTCTCTCTTGCCGCGCCCGGGTTCCCGGGTTCGATTCCCGGCGGGTTCAGGGATTTTCTCTGCCTCGTGATGACTGGGTGTTGTGTGATGTCCTTAGGTTAGTTAGGTTTAAGTAGTTCTAAGTTCCAGGGGACTGATGACCATAGGTGTTAAGTCCCATAGGGCTCAGAGCCAAGCCATTTGTCAATGTCGATAACAGGCAAGTCTTGCGAAGTTAACCAGCTGACATTTCCCACATTTCAGTATCTCACTGTCACCGATTCAGCGAGTCGGGATCGATAAATCACCCTTCATTTTTGTTTTGTTCTTTTCCGATGTATGGAACGCCTGAAACAATATAGAGCGTTCTGGCGTCACGCATTGAAACTTTTTTTAGACCATACGTACCATGTTTTGATGGTTTAAACATCTTAAAGAGACACCGACCACGGAAACTGCCTAATGATCCATACACCATAAAGGACTATGACAGTCTACAACAGTTCAAACAATGAATTACAAAAAGTATTCCCCATTGACCGAACAGCAGCAAATTTATCTTTAGCCTTTTTCGACTCCCAAGTACTTTTGTCTTCGAATATCAAGTTCTGTAGGTGGAGTGAAAAATTTTTTCAGCACAAGGAATGGTAGGTGGGCTATAAATCTCGGAAAATATATCACGTTGGCATAAACCATAGTCTTTAAAGGTTCCACATATGAGTAAGAGACCAATGAAAACATTTATCTCTAACGGTTGTTAAAATGGATAGCTGCGGGCTATGAACTTGTGATTTGTGTACACTGTTTCGTTATTGGCATGGTGAACGATATCCCTATCATTACACTGTGTAAGTAGGCTGTTTATATTTTCTTATTGGCAACGTAACGTAGCGCTCCGTATGAAAATCACTGGCTGTGCTGTGTGCAGTCTGTGGCTAGTTTGCATTGTTGTCTGCCATTGTAGTGTTGGGCAGCTGGATGTTAACAGCGCATAGCGTTGCGCAGTTGGAGGTGAGCCGCCAGCAGTGGTGGATGTGAGGAGAGATATGGCGGAGTTTTGAAATTTGTAACACTGGATGTCATGAACTGCTATATATATTATGACTGTTGAAGTAAACACATAGTTTGTTCTCTATTAACATCTTTCAATTGCTAACTATCAGTAGTTAGTGCCTTCCGTAGTTTGAATCTTTTATTTAGCTGGCAGTAGTGGCGCTCGCTGTATTGCAGTAGTTCGAGCAACGAAGATTTTTGGTGAGGTAAGTGATTTGTGAAACGTATAGGTTAATGTTAGTCAGGGCCAATCTTTTGTAGCGATTTTTGAAAGTCAGATTGCGTTGCGCAAAAAATATTGTAGGTCAGTTTAAGCATAGTCTTGTAAAATATTTCTATGGGGACGTTTCAACTGGTCATAAGAAGTGAACATAATGTTTCTCAACTGCAATAGCTTTTACCTCCCCAAATGTCCAGTATTCACATTTGAGAAAGAATTTTGTGAATGTCTAGAGTCTAAAGGTTTGTCAGTCCATATTGTTTGCTCGTGCATCCCTAACTAGAAACCTCTGCCATCCGCTGCTTCTGCATCACTCCGGTCGGTACCACCCTCAGCATCACATTCGGAAACATCTTATTTGTGACTATTCATGAGGCTTCCAACGGGCAAGATGGATGAGATATAACAGTCCAATGAAGTTTCGTCATCTTCTCTCAGCTGCTCAGACTTTTCTGAGGCCTTGTGTTGTCCTTGAGAAGGAGAAATTCGTTAGCTTTCCTATGGCGCCGAAGATTCTGAAATCGTTTCTTCGATTTCCTGAGGATACACAGCTGTCTGCGGCCGGCCGGCACGCTAAAGATCGGACGGGTCCGCCCGACCTTGTTGCGACGAGGACACACGTCTCGCCCAACGACTCACCGTGCTTTTTTTAACTGAAAAATCTCCGTAGACATTCTGCAAACGCCTGTGAATATCTGCGACGCTCTGGTTTTGCGCGAAAGGAAACTCAGCGATAGCTTTCTGGAACGCACATCCGTTACAGACGTCATTTTAATGGCTATCTATAGCAACGCCATCGATCGGAACTTTATGAAACTATAGGGGATATAGCCCCCCCATGAACCATGGATCTTGCCGGTGGTGGGGAGGCTTGCTTGCCTCAGCGATACAGATAGCCGTACCGTAGGGGTATTTGTTGAGGGGTCAGACAAACGTGTGGTTCCTGAAGAGGGGCAGCAGCCTTTTCAGTAGTCGCAGGGGCAACAGTCTGGATGATTGACGGATCTCGCCTTTTAACACTAACCAAAACGGCCTTGCTGTGCTGGTACCGACAACAGCTGAAAGCAAGGGGAAGCTACAGCCGTAATTTTTCCCGAGGGCATGCAGCTATACTGTATGGTTAAATGACGATGGCATCCTCTTGGGTAAAATATTCCGGAGGTAAAATAATCCCCCATTCGGATCTCGGGCCAGGACTACTCAAGAAGACGTCGTTATCAGGAGAAAGAAAACTGGCGTTCTACGGATCGGAGCGTGGAATGTCAGATCCCTTAATCTGGCAGGTAGGCTAGAAAATTTAAAAATGGAAATAGATAGTTTAAAGTTAGATATGGGGGGAATTAGTGAAGTTCGGTGGCAGGAGGAATAAGACTTTTGGTCAGGTTAATACAGGGTTATAAATACCAAATCAAATAGGGGTAATGCAGGAGTAGTTTTAATAATGAATAAAAAAAATAGGAGTTTGGGTAAGATACTTCAAGCAGCATAGTGAACGCAGTATTGTGGCCAAGATAGACACGAAGCCCACGCCTACTACAGTAGTACAAGTTTACATGCCAACTAGATCTGCAGTTGACAAAGAAATTGAAGAAATGTATGATGAGATAAAAGAAATTATTAATATAGTGAAGGGAGACGAAAATTTAATAGTCATAAGTGACTGGAATTCGGTAGTAGGAAAAGAAAGAGAAGGAAACATAGTAGGTGAATGTGGATTGGGGGTAAGAAATGAAAGAGGACCCCACGTAGTAGAATATTGATCAGAGCATAACTTAATCATAGCTAACACATGGTTCAAGAATCATGAAAGAAGGTTGTATACATGGAAGAGACCTGGAGATACTAGAAGATATCCGATAGACTATGTAATGCTAAGACAAAGATTTAGGAACCAGGTTTTATATTGCAAGACATTTCCAGGGACAGATGTGGATTCTGACCACAATCTATTGTTTCCGGGAATTGGATTAGGAAATGAGACGCTTAAAGTAGTAAATGGGTTTTGCTGTTTTGGAAGCAAAATAACTGCTGATGGTCGAAGTAGAGAGGATATAAAATGTAGACTGGCAATGACAAGGAGAGCGTTTCTGAAGAAGAGAAATTTGTTAAGATAGAGTATAGATTTAAGTGTCAAGAAGTCGTTTTTGAAAGTATTTATATGGAGTGTAGCCATGTATGGAAGGAAAACATAGATGATGAATAGTTAGGACAAGAAGAGAATAGAAGTTTTCCAAAAGTGCTAGAAAAGAATGCTGAAGATTAGATGGTTAGATCACATAACTAATGAGGAGGTACTGAATAGAATTGGGGAGAAGAGAAATTTGTGATACAAATTGACTAGAAGAAGGGATCGGTTGGTAGGGCATATTCTGAGGCATCAAGGGTTCACCAATTTAGTATTGGAGGGCAGCGTGGAGGGTAAAAATCGTAGAGGGAGACCAAGGTATGAATACACTAAACAGATTCAGGATGTAGGTTGCGGTAGGTACTGAGAGATGAAGAAGCTTCCACAGGATATAGCAGCATGGAGAGCTCAGGACTGAAGACCACAACAACATCACAGGGGATAAAGTTACGATATTCCATGATATCCTAAAATTAATTCTCTGTTCTTTCAATCGAAAACGACTTTTCTCGGATTTTGTTAAAAAAATCAAATCCAGGACATCTTCCTCTTTAAAAAAATATTTCATGTTACCTTATTATTGAGCTGGCAATGTTATTTCGGAGCCTGTTAGTGGAGAGCACAATAATACATTACAGTTGGCCATAACTGCCCGTATTTTTTCAGAGCACAACTCTTCACTATAAAATCTGCATTACTATGTATAAATTTTACTGTTTGAGAGCACAATGAGCACTATGGTGTCTTCAGATGAAGATGATTCTTGGAGAATACTGTCAGTAGTTAGAGCCTTCAACAGAATCTTTTATTTTTCTGGCAGTATAGTTCATGTAATGAAGATTTTTGTGAGGTAAGTGACGTGATATGTAGGGGCTATTGTTAGGATTTCTTCTATTTGAGGGCCCGGCTTTTTTATTAATTATTTGAAACCAGGTAATCATTTATGAGCAGTCAGATTGCGTTGCGCTATAATATTGTGGGTCAGTGTTGATATGATACAAAATAAGTAAAGAGAAAGCAGAGACAGTATGAAACGTTCCCTTTTGAACATTTATACAAGACTGTGCTTAACCTGACACACAATATTTTTAGCGCAACGCAATCTGACTTTCAAAAATCCCTACAAAAAAATGGCCCTGACTAACATTAAGCTATCCGTTTCACAAATCGCTTACATCACAAAAATCTTGGTTACTCGAACTACTGCAATACAGATAGCGCCACTACTGCCAGCTAAATAAAAGATTCAAACTATGGAAGGCACTAACTACTGATAGGGATAGTTAGCAAATGAAAGATATTAATAGAGAACAATCAATATATTTACCTTAATGTCATCAAAAGTCATAATATATATATGAGTTCATAACATCCATTCTTACAAATATCAAAACTCCGCCATTTCTCTCTCCACATCCACCACTGCTGGCGGCTCACCTCCACCTGCGCAACGCTACGCGCTGTTCACATCCAGCTGCCCAACACTACAATGGCAGACAACAATGCAAACTAGCCAAAGGCTGCACACAGCACAGCCAGTGATTTTCATACAGAGAGCGCTACGTGGCGGCGGCGTTACCAATATAAGAATCTAAACAGCCTACTTACATAGCCCCCATGCTCCCCACAAAAAATTTTACAAATTGTTTTGGGCAGTGGCCAATAATGATTTGATAAAATTTTTCATAATTACAGTAACAAAGAAATCAAATGCACACACTTATCAATACAATGTTGGTCAAAGGCTAAAATTTTCTCACAGTCCATAAAGATAGTCCTGATGATTCATCATAATAGGAATTACAGGTTTTTTTTCACAAAGTCTCATTAGTAAAAGAAATTGCACACAGAAGCAGTGGATTTCCATGCAGTCTTGAAGAAGTAGTGTTGTCCTTCCAACGGAAAGACAGTGCTGACTCTTGACATGCAGACAGGTAATGGGCAACAACAGAGCAAACCCACTGCAGAGTCATTCGACGTTTTGAAGAAGATTGGTAGGTAGGTCATCACAGAGCAGACCCACTGTAGTCCTGGTAGAGAGTATGGTATTCGTGGGCCACCAGAGGTGCAGACCCACTGCAGTCCTTGTAGAAATTGTGGACAGGCCCACTGTAGTCCTGGTAGAGATTGTGGTATTTGTGGGCCACCAGAGGTGCAGACCCACTGTAGTCCTTGTAGAAATAATGGTATTGGTGAGTCATCAGAGATGCAGACCCACTGTAGTCCTTGTAGAGATAATGGTACTGGTGGGCCATCAAAGATGCAGACCCACTGTAGTCCTTGTAGAGATGGCCAGCAGCCATCTGTTGCGACTGTGCAGGTGCACAATCACCATCGAAGAGTCTTGCGGGAATATAGCAAGTCCATAAACCACCACTTGTCCACTCACAAAAAATTTGTTTGAAATGTCCTTAGAACCAGCAATGCTGTTATCCAGTCCCTTGCTGAATTATTAACATATGTGAAAACACTAACATTCCCTACTTCTCACATATTGTGCATTACTATGACCAACAGAAATGTGTGCAGTGAAATGAATGCTTACAAGTTACTTAATTTGATGAACTGGTGTCAATTACGATATTATAACATGAGAATACAATTACAAAGGTACAAAATACATCATTAAAAACATAACAATACAGATAACATTTGTAGTAATACAGGCTTTACAAAAGAATAGAAATAATATATACATCAGTGTTACAGGAATTATGACATGAGTACATACATAAAAGATCAGAATAACTTTCGAAACATGAACTTTACACATGCATTAAAACAAAACAGAATAAATAATGTCTAAGCATATTTACAAGGTAAATAACATATTATTAATGCCAATTATAGTCGAGGATAACAGTATTCCTCATCATAGTGAATGTAGCTTAGTGTTAGAAGAAGAAAAAATTCTATGAACCTACACAGAGACAGGAAGAAAACAAATACACAAGGGTACACAAACACATAGTGGGATAACACAAAAGGAAAGGACAGGGTTCGTTTTCAGTGTAACATTTGGTACTGCAGTCCAACCCAAAACTTCATTCCATAGATCTTTCGTCTTATTTCAACCTTTGCTTCCACCAAAAAAATCCTATCCAAGCATGCTTTCTGTATTTTTCTCGTATAACCTCTCAGTGCATTTCTTCAAATTCATCGCAACTCATTCTCTTATAGGCTACCCCCTCTTAAGCTAACTTAAATCTACTGAGCTCAGATGCTAAACTAAGGGACGAGGCAATGCGGCAGCACAAAACAATTAACATGAACAGCAATGACAAAAAAATTCAAATTGGCAAAGTAAGCAACAATATTACAATTAATATAAGGCAATGAGCAGCAAACAAGAAAAATAAATCAGTAGTAAACTGGCTTAGCAGAGTAACACAAAGTCAAATTCAGTAACACTATGCCTGGCAAACAGCAGTAACTTATACCTAAACATGACATAGCTCAAGCAGAAAAAGTATTACAGTAAAAACAACAATGCATATAAGGGAAATGTATATTCACATTTTAATGTCTATGTAATTAAAGTGGTGCACCACAAAAACTAATTCTACAAAAAATTACCAAGTACTTGAAAAGAAAATTATATATGCAGTTATTGTTATCTGTCCCTTCTTATTGTTCTTTCCATTCCTAGAGCTCCTTTTTAGAAGAATGTGGACCATAAAATAATTATTTAATAGATCTGTTGACAGAAAGTGTTCACATTAGCAAATGCATCTAAGTTTATTTTATAAAACTGATGCTGCAACACAGCTGGAAACCAGATATCAAATGAAATAAGCAACTATGAAAAGCAAAGCATAAAAATATCATTCAATAGTCATGTGACATTTCATAAGTTAGTAGAAATTCTCTCAACTCTCGTAGAAAGACGCTTGTCATAATCAGGTGTGCAGATGTAAGTATCTTTCTAAGTAATGAGCGTGTCGTATTTGCGATGCTTTCTCTAAAGGAATGTCAGTGGCGAGGATAATGGCCTCTTTTTTTTCTCCACCTAATGGCTTTCTTTTGTCAGACGACTACCTCTCAGCTGGGCGCTCAAAACGCATTACGTCAAGGTCACTTACCTTTCTCACTAAAATATTTACGACAGCAGTTTCTGCTACAGTGGCAGTCTCACATAAAAAATTTCACAGGTCGAGAATTTGCGTTACAAATGTGTAGAAACTAAATCCCATGAATATAACAGTGTTCAAAACGTTTTTGTCGACATTGTGATACATTCATGCATTTACACGCATTTCATAACTCGTACGATTCTTGGTTTCCAACATCCTGTTTCACAAACCAGAGTCCCTAAACACTACTCATTATTCCTTACCTCGACACTTCTTCAATATTTCATCATAGAGCTACGTGGCTTAATCAAATAACTCATGTAGCATCAGCTTATTGATCGTAAACATACCGCAACAGCATAATACACATAATCATCATAATAATAACAGCATAACACCTCAGTCAACTCTCAAAATCGTCGTAGCTTCCTCCAATAATTTCAAATCCTAAAAAAAATTCTCTGCTCATGTCAAATGTGTCATCTGCCTCAAACGTACTTTAAAAATCATGACCCCATACCAAATACATCAGTCAAAGCTCTCATAGTATCACAATGGTTCCGAAAAAATATGAACAGTTCACAAAGTACAACAAAATACAAGTTCATAAGTGTGAAGTTACGTAACTGTGTAATTGCGTAAACATGTGTCACTGATGTAGTAAAGAAAACGTTTATCTCTCATTTAAATGATCAGATAGCTGTGTAATTTGTGTGTTAGAGAAATATGGTACCGATGTGTAAAGTTGTATAAGCAAATACCATATTATCTAGGGCTTCTTGTGCTTGCCAAACACATGGTACACAAAGTAGGCGTGTACCCCCCCTGAGGATTAATGTAATTATACCCTCAGGTGTTACAGATTACAGCAATGGAATCAAATGTATTACGGAAAACTTTCTTTGTAATTCAAAAATCATTAAAAATAAATGTTTTAAGTACAAAATTAATCACTCAAATACGTGTCCTGTAGCGCTAAATGTGCGTCTTGCTGTAAGATAATCTCTGTGGAAGTGTCGTAGTTATTGTCCTCCGAAAGCTAAGTTCTGCAGAAGTCAATGTACGTACCTCATGATAAACAAAGGTGAAATGCTTTGCGTATAGATAACTTAGTTATTACGCTTATTGTTGTGATGAAGAAATTACTGTGCTGTAACGTATTGTTGTGCTACGAAAGAGGCTGCCTCATTGTAGCTATACCACAAAAGTTAGTATTAAACATGTTTTACTTTCCAGAAGAATTCAGAAAAACTCTGCAGATATAAAACAGATACACCGGAAACAGATTCTAAGTCTGACAAAGCATACTAGTAATGTAAAGTGAAAAGTTTTATGGCAAAGACAAATATAAAAAGCAGATTATCTCTCAATAAATGGTTTCACATGTGAAATGTGGTGTAGCCCTTTGCTCTTCCTAGTATGCAGAGTTTCAACTTTAACGCAATTATCATGTGGTATACGTCAGTAAAGAAAACTGGAATTTTTCTCAAGGTTAGCATCTATGTTATTTTTCTCTGAGCCAGCCAGCGCAGGTGGCTGCCTGCGGTGCGAGTCATTGTCTGCTATCTCTTTGTTGGCGCGCGTCGTTATTGTGATTAGGAGACCTAACGTCCACAAATTCACGTTGTCGAGAGTGCCCTGCTCTGTTTGAATCCCGCCAGTTCTGATGAAATTCAGGTCTGTCGTTATGATTATATCGTCTGTCGTCATGTCGGTAGTTCCTGTACTTTCTTTCTTGTCGGTTAAGTGGTGGAGAATTTCTCCCTGAATTATCACTGCACGGTGGACCGTTGCATCTGAAGTTATTCTGTCTCCCTTGATAATAATTATTTTGGTTCCCAAATTGTCTGTTTCTCTGATTGTCTCTGTGATAGTCACTACCGCGGAGAGGTGATCTTTCCCTGTAATTATTACTACTCTGCAAACAGTTGTCATACGGGTGGTGTCTGTTTTGGTCACGATTTGTGTTGTGAGAATAGCCTTGTTGCGTCCAGTTATTGTTGCTTTCATCGCGGAATTGTGACAGATGTGACCTGTAATTGTTTTACTCCTGTTTTCGCGTTCCACGACTGGCAGTGTCACTTTCCAGTTCATGTAACAGTCCCTGAAAAGCTTCAATGTCGTCTTTGCAACGTCCTGCTAAAATAATATGTCGTAAATGTTCAGGTAATTTGATTAAGCAAATGCGGATGAGTTCTGAGGGGCTGTATGGGTTTGACAGGTACTGATTCTTGTGCAACATGTCTTCAAAATATTTCACAAGACTGGAAAATTCAGATTGTTCGAAATGTTTCATCATTATGATGCCATGTTTAACTCGGTCTTGTGTAGCTTGAGACCAATATGCTGGGAGGAAGGCATGATAAAATTCTCCTTGACCGTGGCAATCGTGAATGACCGATTGCATTCTTACAGCTGGTTCATTCTCTAAGTAGCCACACATAAATTCTAATCTGTGTTTTAATGACCAGTTGGGAGGAAAACAATGAGAGAATTGATGGAGCCATGCTTGTGGATGAATGTCGTTGCCAGAATTCTTAAACGTTTTGAATTTACGTGTAGTAATGAACAGCTTATAGTCAAAATCATCATGTCAACGAGTCGCATGTCGGTCCTTGTTACATCGTTTCGGCGGTTCCATCTCAAAATTCGGTGTACCTTCCGAATTTCTTTCATAATTTCCGAAGTGCCCTGTGTTATTATTTTGTGGCTGTTCCGTATTTCTATGTCCCTCTTCCTGTATTGGGGCGCGAGTGTCCTCAGAAATACGTAATTCTTGTATTACCTGTGCCAGCTGATCTTGTACTTCCCGGATTTCTCTTTGGTGTTGCGTATTAATTTGATTCAGATTTTGTTTCAGTTTCCTAATTTGTTCGCACTCTTCTGTGTCATTAAAGACTACCGGTTTTGTGTCATTCAGATTATCATCTACCTTCGTAGATAAATTATTTAGCTGATACGAAAGTTCAACAACTTTCTCAGATATTGAACTAATTTCCTCCATGTGTCTTTCTGAACCAATTTTCAGAGTATCTACTGTGTCCTTTAAGTTTTCTTGAATTTTTGAAATTTGTGTAACCAAATCGGTAGATGCAACTGAGTCAATTTTAGCTTGCAAATTCTCATGATTTTCATGAACAATAGTTTGCAGTTCTTTTATGGCTGCTTCGTGATTCTGTAATGCATTTTCATGCCACGAAAAAATAGGTTGAAAATGCTCACAAATTTGTGTTTTTACGTCATTACAGACTTTTTGACATTTCGATTCAATGTTATGTAAGTCAGTAGTTAAATCTTCACGTGTTTGTTCAAGCGTGGTGTCTAACTTCCGAATATTTTGTTCCATTGTGTCTAACTTTTGAAGCTTTTGCTGTGTTTGTCTCTGATTTTGTTCCATTGTGTCTAACTTTTGAAGATTTTGTTCCATTGTGTCTAACTGTTGCTGTGTTTTTCTCTGATTTTGTTTCATTTGCTGCATTAATTGCAGTAGTAATGTATTAGTGTCTGGAATCTTTTCCTCTATGCATTTCGGCAGTGCATTTACACCGGCAGCATTCACATTTTGACAAGCAGAAAATGTGTTTTGACTTGTTTGAGAAAACGGTGAGGCCCCAAAACCTGAAACTACAGTATTTGCAATATTGTGTTCTGTCATTTCGGATTCCTGAGGCGAGCTGTTGCGGACCGATCGATCGATAATGGTTCCCTGTTCACTAATTGTTTCACTGCCTACGCCATTATTTGCAGCCCGCTCCATTTCCCTATGCACAATTACCAAATTACTACTTTGAACATTAGTTAATTCATTACACGGTGGCGCAAACGCACTGCTTTCGTCTTCACTGTCATGTCTCAGTTTACTTTGGAGCCTAGTATTACGTTTTTCACACGCCATTATCGTCACAATATTTCACACGATAACACAGAAAAGCACAATTTGAAGAGCAAAATTAAGGGAACACATTAACATAGCACTGAAAATAGTATGTAGTTAATTGCAAGCCCAGCTGCGAAATACTTGGTGCAAATCTACATACATGCCACAACTGTTTTACTTTACAACAATGAAAAACTACAACTACAAAGGAAATTCTCTCTACAATTACGCGCTAGTAATAAACAAAATCTACACTAATTACACAAACTACAAGAAAAAAAATCAGAAGATTCCAGTGAGGTATCCTGGCAGGGTCAACATATGAAACATCCCCTTTTTGAAGAATTATACATGACTGTGCTTAAACTAACACACAATATTTTTAGCACAACGCAATCTGACTTTCAAAAATCTCTACAAAAAAATGGCCCTGACTAACATTAACCTATGCGTTTCACAAATCGCTTACACCACAAAAATCTTGGTTACTCGAACTACTGCAATACAGCTAGCGCCACTACTGCCAGCTAAATAAAAGATTCAAACTATGGAAGGCACTAACTACTGATAGGGATAGTTAGCAAATGAAAGATATTAATAGAGAACAATCAATATATTTACCTTAATATCATCAAAAGTCATAATATATATATGAGTTCATAACATCCATTCTTACAAATATCAAAACTCCTCCATTTCTCTCTCCACATCCACCACTGCTGGCGGCTCACCTCCAACTGCGCAACGCTACGCGCTGTTCACATCCAGCTGCCCAACACTACAATGGCAGACAACAATGCAAACTAGCCACAGACTGCACACAGCACAGCCAGTGATTTTCAAACAGAGAGCGCTACGTGGCGGCGGCGTTACCAATATGAGAACCTAAACAGCCTACTTACAAGTACATTCAGTTTCACGCAGCAGTACAAGCAGAAAATTTAAATAAAGAAGTTTCATCTTCTCAGTTATTGCAGTATAAGTAAGAAAAATTTTAAATGAAAAAGGTTCTCCTGACGACCCTGCCACTGCAAAAAGTTTTTGAGTGCACAAGTGGTGGTTTAGTGACTTCCTATATTATACACAAGACTCTTCAGTTGTGGTTTTGCACCCGCACAGTCACAACAGATGACTACAGACGGTCTGCACCTTTGATGGCCCATTACTACCATAATTTCTACAAGGTATAGTGTGGGTCTGCTCTGTGTTGACCTTCCAACATTCTTCAAGACTTCGACTGACTCTGCTTTGGGTTTGCTCTGTTGTGGCCCATTACCACTCCTTATGACAAGAGTCAGCAGTGTGTTTCCGTTGGGAGGACAACTCTACTCCTTGAAGACTGCATAGAATGTATGGAGGTCCACTACTTATGTGTGCATTTTCTTTTACTGCTCAGACTTTGTGCGTAAAACTGCCATAGAATACTCTTATGATGAATGATTAGGATTGTCTTTAGGGATTGTAAGGTGAATTTTTTGATTTACTGACCAACAGTATATAACTAATTGTGTGCATCTGATCTATCTGATATTGTTAATATGAAATTTTTTTTACCAAATTAGTGTTGGCCACTTCCCAAACTGTTGTCTAAAATTTTGTGAGAGGAGCAGGAGGGCTATGTAAGTAGGCTGTTTATGTGTTTGTATGTTGGCAGCGCTATTTAGCGCTCTGCATTAATAACTCTGACCGCATGTGAGCACTCTGTAAGAGACTCTTTCGCTGGTTGGACTAGCAGTTGGACGTTAACAGTCATTGGTGATTGTAGCTGGAAGTGATGGAAGTTGGGCGTGAGTAGTCAGCAGTGATGGGGGTTAGAGGTTAATACGAGTATTTAGCGGTGTTGGAGGTTTGCAGTATAAGCGCGAGCGGACGATCTGGACGTGTCCGACTTGGAGATTGAATATTAGTAATGATTTTATAATTTTGGGAACTGGATGTCACGGATGATTATATATGTTTTTGAACTGGATGTCGAATTATTAAGGTGAAAATACATTGTTTGCTTTGCAACAAAATCGTTCCTTTGCTAACCACTTGCCTATCAGTAGTTAGAGCCTTCAATAGTTAGAATCTTTTATTTAACTGGCAGTATTGGTGCTTCCGACATTGCTGTAGTTCGTGTAATGAAGATTTTTGTGGCAGAAGTTACTTATGATATGTATTGGCTATTGTCAGGATTTCTTCTATTTGAGGGCCATTCCATTGTATAAATTATTTGAAGTCAGGTTATCATTTTTGAGCAGTCAGATTGCGTTGCGCTAGAATATTGTGTGTCAGTGTTGATATGATAAAGAATAAGTAAAGAGAAAGTAGAGACAGTATGTTCAGTTCCAGTCAGCAGTATAAGCAGAAAATTTAAATAAAGAAGTCTCATCTTCTCTGTTATTGCAGTACAAGTAAGAGAATTTTTAAATAAAGAGGTTTCAACTTCTTTCTGTGATAATGCCGAAATGCTTCGTGGGTAGGACTCAGCACTTCACGTAAACACGGATCACATGGGGGTCAAAAGTGCGTAGTATCTGACAAATGCTTGATGTTTTGGACAGTCGATAATAAGAGTTTAAAGTGCATTTTCGTCCACAAAGATATGTTCTTGATGGTTAGTCTGTAAGGAACGAGGAAGATAGCTAATCGAGGGCGCTAAATCTGAAGAAGAAGTGCCCTGGAGATTGGTTTCCAGCGGAACTTCTTGTCAGTTTTTTTTTTTTTTTTTTTTTTGTGTGTGTGTGAAATAAACAAAGTGTATACGGGTGTAGTCGTGCAGTGGCAACACTAGCTGCGGTTTCATTGGTCGCTTTTGGTATGTTGCGACCACAACGCACCTCAGTTGTTGTAAACAGATCACTGCTGCGATGGACACATCCATGGAATGCAGTTCTTAACATAGAGCATTTTCCTCGCGTCAGTAGTTGCATAATGTTACATTTTGAGGACCCACACTTGCTTACCCTTTTCCTTTTTTTTTTAAGACCAACAATTATTTTCTATTTATGAAGTTAACACACATTGATTTTCCGTTATTTCCTTCATTTCCTGAAATAGACTTTTTTCAGTTCGTTCTTCTGTCTGTTTTTTAAGATCTCTTTTTCTTAGGTACGGGTCGAAGTATCAAGTCAACTACTAATGTCCACAATACTTGATGGTGTAAAATACTGAAGACTGTAAGTCAATTTAGCCGAAAGATGCGGCTATGTACTTCACATATTTTGACAGTCGAAAACTCAGTAATGAAGTCCGAAGATTAGTGTCTATATGTTTGTCCGTGTTGGTGACTGTGCGGTTAAGTGCGTGCCGGCAAACCGACAGGCACGGGATCTAGTCTCGGACAGATCACTAATTTTTTAGTTTTCCTTTTAACCTTGTCTGGACCTCTCACTCAGCACTATTGGGAGTCGCCGAAAGCAACTCATGGTTCGGATTCCACGTTAAACTGTAGGTCTCCTTTTCCCAGTTGGTTATCTGGGTAGGGTAGGAACGCTAACGTTGTCGAAGTGTCGTCCAATAGAAAGACTTGCACCAGTGCACTGGACCACACGAAATTATTATCGTTTTTAATATTATTATTATTATCTACAAACATAAATTAAGTTTTGACGGAACCCACAGACCGCGAGTCCAACTTGCACCTGTCCAGTTGTTTTAGGTAAACTTTACCCTCGTGGATTACATACATCAGTATTCTTCATATAATACGTTGCATGAGAAAATGTCATTACGTCCTTACCTTTGTAATTATATGAGATGATATGCGGTTTAAGAACGCAAAGATGCCAGTGTGCTTGATATCTGGCCTTATGCGTTTATGCTGTGTCATATTTGTGAATAGACCACAAATACATACATCAGTACAGAATCGCAAGTGGAAAGCAACAGTTCCTGCGGAATTTTCCCCATCCAACCGAGTTTCCAGTTCGTGCAGCTGGCTGTCATGTAATTTCATTTCGGTGATTGTAAAACCAAGTCAAAACTACGCATTGCGTTGTCACTTCTGCTAGGAAATGAATGTTTCGAACAGGTGGTAATCAACCTCAAGGAAATCATAAATCTCATTCAGTGCGGAGCATTCTTCTTTACGACATGAAACTAAAGCAATATTCTTTATAGGTTGGTGTTCGTTCGAGTGGTTGTAACTTCCTACGGTTAAATCCTGGGTTCGATTCTCAAATAAGATAATGATTTTTAACAAGCGCAAACATCTCCTCTTTACCTCTTGTAACGTCAGTTGAACAATGTATGGTTGTCCCATCGTTACGAATCCACTTTAAACGCGACGTCCCTTCGATAACTACAGGGTTATTACAAATGACTGAAGCGATTTCACAGCTCTACAATAACTTTATTATTTGAGATATTTTCACAATGCTTTGCACACACATACAAAAACTCAAAAAGTTTTTTTAGGCATTCACAAATGTTCGATATGTGCCCCTTTAGTGATTCGGCAGACATCAAGCCGATAATCAAGTTCCTCCCACACTCGGCGCAGCATGTCCCCATCAATGAGTTCGAAAGCATCGTTGATGCGAACTCGCAGTTTTGGCACGTTTCTTGGTAGTGGAGGTTTAAACACTGAATCTTTCACATAACCCCACAGAAAGAAATCGCATGGGGCTAAGTCGGGAGAGCGTGGAGGCCATGACATGAATTGCTGATCATGATCTCCACCACGACCGATCTATCGGTTTTCCAATCTCCTGTTTAAGAAATGCCGAACATCATGATGGAAGTGCGGTGGAGCACCATCCTGTTGAAAGATGAAGTCGGCGCTGTCGGTCTCCAGTTGTGGCATGAGACAATTTTCCAACATGTCCAGATACACGTGTCCTGTAACGTTTTTTTCGCAGAAGAAAAAGGGGCCGTAAACTTTAAATCGTGAGATTGCACAAAACACGTTACTTTTGGTGAATTGCGAATTTGCTACACGAATGCGTGAGGATTCTCTACCGCCCAGATTCGCACATTGTGTCTGTTCAGTTCACCATTAAGAAAAAAATGTTGCTTCATCACTGAAAACAAGTTTCGCACTAAACGCATCCTCTTCCATGAGCTGTTGCAACCGCGCCGAAAATTCAAAGCGTTTGACTTTGTCATCGGGTGTCAGGGCTTGTAGCAATTGTAAACGGTAAGGCTTCTGCTTTAGCCTTTTCCGTAAGATTTTCCCAACCGTCGGCTGTGGTACGTTTAGCTCCATGCTTGCTTTATTCGTCGACTTCCGCGGGCTACGCGTGAAACTTGCCCGCACGCGTTCAACCGTTTCTTCACTCACTGCAGGCTGACCCGTTGATTTCCCCTTACAGAGGCATGCAGAAGCTTTAAACTGCACATACCATCGTCGAATGGAGTTAGCAGTTGGTGGATCTTTGTTGAACTTCGTCCTGAAATGTCGTTGCACTGTTATGACTGACTGATGTGAGTGCATTTCAAGGACGACATACGCTTTCTCGGCTCCTGTCGCCAATTTGTCTCGCTGCGCTCTCGAACGCTCTGGCGGCAGAAACCTGAAGTGCGGCTTCAGCCGAACAAAACTTTATGAGTTTTTCTAAGTATCTGTAGTATGTCGTGACCATATGTCAATGAATGGAGCTGCAGTGAATTTATGAAATCGCTTCAATCATTTGTAATAGCCCTGTATTGGAGATGAGTCGATGCAGGTTGAACCATGACAGAGGTGGAAGACACGCGAGGCTGAAACTCCGTCATCAGTAAGCTTCCTTACTTGAGATTTCTTTTTTTGTTAGCCAATAGTTTTTGAGCCAACACTTATGTAAAATTTCATCAAAATTAAATATTTGTTTGTGCCGATAAATCAACTAAGGAGATGTTAATAATTTTAATCAAAGGAGTTTACAGAGCAGTTATGTCTTATTGTATGGAACTGAGATGTGGAAAATATTGGTGCAGGACAGGGATACGAACTCAGATCTCCCCTTTCGCCTCGTTTGAAACCCATCAGATGATACATTTCCACCGTTTCATTGTTTCCCCATGACTCCAAAGTCCTCAAAGCCTCCACTGAAAATGCATGTATTGGTTGCTCGTACAACAAACTACGGGTGAAAAATAATAAATGTTTTTAATGCCTCTCGAGCGTTTTCAACAATTACGACTGGTGCCGGTTTCGACCCCCAGTACGACATAGAAACTTTTGCCATATCATTTCAGGTTCAAACGTGTCACATGCCATTCTTGTTACCCGTGTAAAATTAGTTTTTGGTTGATTGAGGGTGGCGGGGGGGGGGGGGGGAAGGGACCAAACAGCGAGGTCATCCATCCCATCGGATTAGGGAAGGATAAGGAATGAAGTCGTCCACGACCTTGCAAAGCAACCATCGTGGCATTTACCTGAAGCGATTTAGGAAAATCCCGGAAAACGTAAATCAGGACGGCCCGACGCGGGTTTGAACCGTCGTCCTCCCGAATTCGGGTCCTGTGTGACAAGAACTGCGCCACGTCGCTTGGTCTGGTGTAAAAGATTTCGACATTTAGTATCTCAATGTTTATAGTCAACAACGATCATACTGTTGGGTTAGATTCCCAGTCAGCGCAAAGATTTGCGACATGTTTTACAACATCAGACATGTATACTCTGGCTACTGCTGAAATAAACTGATACTAAACGTCTACTCGTGGCTAGAAGTCAATTACGATAGATACTGGGTTCGAAACCCGAGCACGTAAAAATTTTCCGTCTCATCATTTCAGTTACAGTGATCCCACTACTGGCGAAAAGTTACGATTTCTAACATTTTATTGAGCTTAGTTAACAATCCGATTGGTGCTGGGTTTGCATCTCCATATAACACAAAATTCTATGTCATTTTATTTCAAGATAAAGTGTGTGTACACTTTGTTACTTGTGATTGAAAACGTATTTAAGATCTTTCGTGGCTAGTTAAAAGGAACAATAGTTGCTGGGTTCGAGTCCCAGATCCGACACCAGTGCAAAAATTTTCGTCATACAATTTCAAGGTTAAACTTGCTATTTGAAATGCCACCTACTGTAATAAATTTGAGTTTATAAGCCCATTGGCTGTGTCATCTCTAATAACCTGTTTCCTGATGTTTACATTATTGTGTTACTAATTTACATCTGGACTGATAGCCATCAGAACAATTATCTCCTGAAGCCTCTTGCAATAATCATTTTGTATAGTCAGCGACTATACCGAAAGCAGAACAGAGGACCTGAACGACAGTTGCGTTATGTGGATTGCTTACAAATCAGGCGAAATGCAAATCGTGTGGTTCGGCTCCTTTTGAGTGTTATAGTACATACCATGTTGTGACTTGGAATATTTTATCAGATTTGGCAGTTCGTGACACAGTGACTGAGTTAGGACGTTGGAAAAGAGGGGGCGGGGGGTAGTGAGGCTCGTCAGATCAAACTAACTTTACTCTTAGATTGGGCGACCGAGCGAGGTGGCGCAGTGGTTTCACAATGGACCGTACTCGGGAGGACGACGGTTCAAAACTGCGTCCAGCCAGCCAGATTTAGGTTTTCCGTGACTTCCCTATATCGTTCCAGGCAAATTCAGAACGGTTCCTTTGAAAGGGCCCAGCTGACTTCTTTCTCCATCCTTGACAAAATCCGAACTTGTGCTCCCACTGTAATTGCCTCAATGGCGAAGGGACGTTAAATCCAGCCTTCCTCATTTCCCTCCTAAATTGGCCCATGCGCTTTGTGCAAAAGAGACTGAGCAATTGAAATACCAATTTCCAGCAACATGCACAACCGTTCTCATACGCGAGAAAACAACAATTTACATTCAAAGTATGGACTTTCGAACGAATTGTAAATTCTAGTTGTAACTGAGTGTTTTCCTAGTGACAGCTTATGACAATCCAGGAACTTTCATATCTACATGTTTACTAATATTTATCTTTTCGACGCCGTTGTGTAACTAGATTACTTGGTCGCAAAGCACTTCAGAATAAAATGGTATATTTGTCCTGTTCTTTTGACAGTAATCTAAAAGAATAGTTTTAATGCCAGTTGCTGTTACCTTTTGTTATGATTTGTTACCAGCTCTGTGTGCTTTTTCTGTATTTCCAAAACTTTTTTTGTCATCAGATGCACCACAATCAGTATATGACGCTCTGCTGTTGATGTACGTTATATACCAATCTCGGAAAGAAAAATCATACGACAGTCTCCTTTAAAAGCAGGAGGTGTGCTCTGTTACTGATATATCAACAATTTCGAAAAGCTTTTATTTGTTCCAGAGATACATTTAGGTCTCATTATGAACAATTACTGAATGTATAATTATTTATATCCAAAACACACACACTGAAATTATGGAATAAAAGAAGCAACAATCCGTTAGAGAGAAAATTACGAATGTGTGGTTACAATGTTACACTGACTTGATGATTATATATTTCAGCCATGCGTATTGATAACGTGGTCACTTGCTGATATCGATAGGAGCCGTTCAACGCGATCGTCTCTGACCAGTTACTGGGTAACTGAAGGATGCTCACCTACGTGTGGGCAGGGAGGCGGCTCTGAGTGGCTTTATATGGATTTGTGCAACATACTCGTGGAGTCTTGTTTTGTATGTGGAACTGTGCATAGTTCGGAATACGCTGTTGCCGAAGTCGTGTTGGCATACCCGTTCGCTGAAAATCACGTAAAGTCAGCAGCTCGGTTTGGGGTGTGTGTTGTTGGCTCCGAGACGCCGGTGGCAATTTAGACTGTAGTCCATTCAACCGTATGGAGAAAGTAGACTTTTCTTCGGAAACCGTCTCTCCACAGGACTGTGGATTTTATGGCGAGCATTTGTTTCCAGATGTAGAAAGCAATTTTGCATTTGATAAACAAGTGTTGTGGCACCTATCATTCTGGTTATCTTTCTGTTATGCGAGTGATTTTCCTGTGGCTGGCTTGATATACTGTGGTGCGAGTATGCGCTAGTTTGTTTCTGTACTGGCTTTCTGTAACCGTTTGAGTACATTTCACGACTTTTGGACAATGTGGAATAATAATTAAATTTACTAATGGCAATTTTGGCTTTCTGTTTTCATACTGCTCTGTGATGTGACTTTTTAATATCTGTACAAGCTCCTCGTTGTTACACTGTCTAGGGAGCTATAGGCCCGAGTAATTGCCCTATTACTTCCTCCTCATTCGTATTGCATCTGCTCGCCAACCCTGCCCCACTCATTGATGCTTGAATTTTCCTGTCGTACTGACAACAGTATTAATGCAGTTTCTGCAGGGTGTTTGGAAATTCCGTTTGCGAACTTCTAGGACTTGTAGAGGGAAGTGAGTACATGACATTTTGAACAGGAACCTATGTCCGGAAACCTACCGTTTCCGTGCTACAGTCGTTTGAAAACTTGATTGCTATGTAGGTAATGCAACAAGGAAGTCATTATTTGGGGGAGGGATGTGTGCTTGCACTGAACTGGGTGATGTGTCATCCTACTTCTCTGACCTAGTTTGAGCGTCATTCAAGTGTCTGTGAGCGTTAGAGCAACATGGTTGCATACGCTTTTGCAGAGTACACCAACATAATCCTTCTGAATTGCGAAGCTCACGCTAATGGAAGAGTTTTCATCACCTTGATCAAGATCGTTATCTACAGCGTCCGACTCCATCATATATCCTTTTCGCCACATTTACGCAACGGCTTCGAGAAAGGGGTACCTTCACCAGTTGGAAGAGGCCGTACTACTTTATGTTTCCTTTTGGTTTCTTTGGGTATTAATGAATGGAACTGTGAAACAAGTAATTGCTGGTTCACGTTACCAATATGTTTTCAAATGGTTGTAGCACAGAAATGGCACATTTCTGGACTTTAGTTCCAGTGCAGAATATTATCTAGTCATGCCCCTCTAAACGTAACGTTAATTTCCGAACTCCCCGAATACTGCATTATTATCATTGTATTGAATTCAAGTTGGAGCCGGGAAGTGGGCCTTATTATTGTCCTGTATACCTATTGGTGGAGCTAAGTTCGCAGATAATTCAAATGAAAGGAAAGTGGGAACAAGAGGCACGTTAGTGTTCTGTTTAATCCTTTGCACATCACGGGACTGAAGAATCTTATGTCTTTTCTTAAAAGTAGCTAGCCAGCTGATTGCATGTGAGCACTTAACTATAAGTTGTTTACTGCATTTGAGTATTCTCGCCTCCTGTGCTTTTGTCGCATTGTGTGTTTTTCTCCCTCTGCTGTACCAGTGTGCCTAAGCTGAGGTATTCAGTGCCTGTATCAGTGGCTCTAGACAGGCGTTATCTGTTGTAACGGTTACTTCCTGTAATGCGGCATTAAACTTAAGGTAGTTGCTTCAAAACAGTTTTACTTCCCTTTCACTGGTGTTCTGGCAGGCGATGTTTTGCTGTATCAGAATGACTGGCGCTAACAGGCTTAATTATAAAAAAAACCATTGACATCACATCCTGTTTCTAAAGCTATTTGTGAAAATCTTTCATAGCGCCATTGAGAGATGGCTGTTGCTCACATTAGCGCATTTGCCAATGGCAAAGTGTTTTAAAATCAGATATCGTTTTCGTGTTCCAGTAGGCTTCACATCTACTTAAGTTTAGTACTCTGTGTGCGTTTAGTATTTTGAGAGCTCTCACTTATCAAAACGTTTGACAGGCTGTGTGTAATGTATTTAATTGTGTTAAAATAGAAAATTTAGTTTGTCCAGTGGCAATAGCAGATTTAGATTAACATTATAGACATATTTTAGATGAGCCTTATTTTCGTGAACTGTTCCATAGCTAACTGGTTGGACCTAGGCCAATAATTTAGTTGTTCAGATTTATTATTATTATTGTTATTACTTGACTTGAAGTTCTTGATTGCAAATTGCTAATGTGTCTTGACTCCTTCTGTGTTTTATTTTAGGCACTACCATACTTGTACAACTGTTCAGTGCTTTTAAACTGTATTGACATATACGTCAAACAAAGATTTGCAATCGTTATTAGGGTTCGCAAACTAGTATAGGTAATTTGTAATGGGATTTTCAGATATATTACAACATCCCGCTTTCTTGTTTAAGTACAGCAAGAAGTCCAGTTGCACACCAGAATGAGAAAGATTATTTCGAAAATAGTGTGCCGTGTTCACAGTGTCTGAAATTAACCGTTCAGTGTGTGCCACTGCAGAGATTTGCAGAAGACAGTAAACCTTTCAAAATGATTGTCACGGGTATTTTAGGACCTTTGAGCCATGCATCAGTGGGAATCAGCTACATACTATTATAGATCTTTCTCTCGATATATGGTGGTGATCAGTGTCCTGAACGAGCAAGCAGAGACAGTTACTCAAGTGTGGCTTTATACAAACTATGATCATGGATCAGGACACCAACTTCATGTTGGAATTAATGAAGTACTTACGTCATTTGTTACACATTTCCAAGCTGAGAAAAAACCCACTGAATTTTCACATTAACAGGAGAACACGAAATGTACGTCAAATGGTAAGATGCTAAGTTACTATGTGAATAGCTGTCTCAATGATTGGGATGTTTTCTTGCCATACATGGTAGTGGCCTGTAATTCAAAAACTCGTAACAGCACAGCCCTGTCGCCAATCATACATGGTAGCGGCCTGTAGTTGAAAAACTCGTAACAGCACAGCCCTGCCGCCAAATGAGGTGCTCTATGGTCGAAAAAAGCCTTTGCCATTTAAGTGATTAGACAAAAGGTGCGGAAAAACGGTAAACTGGTACGAAATTTCGCAGGAATGTTGAAGGAAATATGGAAACAGACGTGAAGAGCTAACACCAAAGCTCTTGAGCATCAAGAAAGCGTGGCCAATGCAGTGCAAATTGGCAAGCTTCCGACTCTTTCAATTGAAGCTTTGACCTTAATAAAACGCCAAAGGTAATGTAAATCAGAACACTTGGAGGAGTTGTGGTCCAAATAACAATTGATTTATTCATTCTTAACATCACATGACAAAGAATGGCTAAAGAAACACCACACAAACGCTTTCAATAATATGTGATCTCTGGTTAACAAAGTCATCAGCTGGGATCAACACACCACTCTAACCAGAACTAATGGCCTTATCTGACTTCATAAATGTGAATCCGTGGTATGGTCCAAAAACTACGCTACTATCAAGCATCTATACTCTACCATTATATAAAGAAAAATATGGTCCCAAAGAAAAAGGATATATTGGAGCCCCACGCCGCAGCAGCCAATACTGTACCATTCTGCAGGTGATGGTGGCACAGCACAGGCAGTATCAACGTGTTAATAACGGCACGTGCCTGGAAATATGAAAGCATGCGGTCTTGCGATCGGCTGATTAGGAACACAGATACTTCCCTATGAGCCTTTGAAAACTTGGTGATTCCAATGTGTAGGTGGACCAATTTGCTGGTCTGATAAACCAGTTTGACTCCGTGACACGACTATGCATGGTGGAATATGTCAAATGTTTAGAGGGCTGCCTCAAAACAAATACGTAAGTACACCCACACATAACTCGTTGTGTGCGTGGTGCAAGAAGCAGTACCTGTGACGGTTTAAACGGTGACTGGCACATTCTCTAAGTGGCACACTAGCATAGGACACAAGTCTCACCATCTTGGTAAAGACCTGACGTTCTTTACTAGTGAAGCGTCAGTACAAGAGTTGGTTCAGCTCTTTCTCTACACCTTTTCTCCGCAGCTCGGTAGCATAGCACATATACGTGCTTACACTACACCCACTTTAGCACTAGCCAATCACGAGCTGAAGCTCAGCATTCGAAGCTGGAAGACCGCCCTCCTGCTCTGCATACACAGATTTGACCAACCAGCGGCTTCAAACATTAATTGGGTGAAAGGGAAAAAAGGTTCAGCTTCGTGGCCTCTTTCCCACGCGTTTACGCCGTGTCTTTGCATGACTTTGATGGAATCACAGCCATCCACAAAAAGGGCGTTATCTCCCGTGTTGCCTCCATTTCGAACTTTCCAAAGAACGGCCATAAACTCGCTAAAAGCCTCGTGCCTTCACTAATATGTTTTGTAGCGGAGTCTGGATGCCTGGATCCCACTGCACTGTCCCACGGAAATTCACAGAAACTCAAAGCCGTCTCATCCAGTTTCTACTTAACACGGGCCCATCCTCTGCTTTATTGCAGGTCATCAATCCTCTGCTCAAAGCTGCAGTGACTCCTTGGAGCTAATTAGACTACCTGGACGAGGCCGCAGACCGAATGGCGTCATCCAATGTGTCTGCACAATGAAACCAAGGAACTTGGATATTGGCAAACGTTTTCACCAGGATCCACAGAGAAAAGCTCCCCTCGGCCCTCAGCAGTCGTACACTTTTACTGCAGTTAGTTATCTTGGCACCCTCTTCCTTTTAACACAGGTAAAGCCTACTGCCATGCCTTCACTAGAGCACACAAGCAAGAGTGTTAAGTACTGCCAAACATTTCGCCGTATGAATGAAGTCAGATCCTATCAAATATAGCAACCAAGTAATGAAGATCACCTTCCCTACGAACATTAAGCAGCGTGACATCGTAACAACAGCGAAAATGCCCTGCAATCTCTCAAAGTTACTAGAAAATCTTATAGGATAGTGAATGAAACCTGGTGTCACTCTCCATATCAGGTTACTGATATGACCTATGCAGTGAATGTCAAACTGACGTTGCGACTGTGTCAGGCTCCAAACTGATGTCCTAACTGAACAAATGCATAAGCATTTGGCACCTGGCCCAGGAAAGTACTTGGAGTCGACTGCCTAGTCACGGCCCCTGCACTGTACTAAGTGCAGCCCTGGGGACCAAGATGCAGTCGATCTTGCTGCCTGTAGCTTGGCCATCATAGAAAAGAGGTCCATGTGGCCAGCGACCTGGCACTTCAGTCGTCGTCTGTCGACCATGTTTAGTGAGGCAGCAGTCGAGTGTTACTTGCAAGGAAACATGCTGCTCACATACCGTGGATGTAATGTGGATTGAAGACAGAATTGGCGCAAGCCCACGAAACTGCAGGACTGTTTAATGGATTGCTTTGTAGATAGAGTGACTTTATCCTATGCTATAGTGCACTGATGAAAACGTATGCAATTAAGCGTTTAGTTCTTTTAAGAAACTTTTACGGTTTTTGGTAAAGGTATTTACGCGATTTTCGGCAGTTTGAGGATTCTTGAGTACTTGTTGGAGATGCTAGTGGTTATGCGCAAGAGAGAGTGTGGATTATGGGAGTCATTACTGACTGACGACTGCTGTTGTGAATCCTGAAAATAGTGATGAGAGATGATAAATGAAACTTGTTAGTGGTATGTATATGTGACATTTGCTCATCTGTAGTAGAACTCTGCTCTGCTGTTCTTCCTACAGAACTTCTCAGTGATGTCACTGAAAAATTAGTTTTGGACTTTCATCAGTTCCAAGAGATTGTTTTCTCTGGGCATGATGGACAGTGTAGACGGACTGCTTCGGCCTCTCTTTATCTCAGTGTTAAAAACGATGATGTAGCCAGTTTGATTGCATTCAGTTTACTGAGTTTATAGAATTCTGGAAGTCCAGTTTATAGTTCACTTTGATGCAGGAAACTTTGTGTGTCACTCACAAACTAGGCTTCAAGATGGCATGACATAAACATATCACTCACTTCAAATTTTTACACAACAGCATCAAAAGGTTTGTCATATACTGTCTCCAATTTTTCAAACGTCCTCTCGAAAAATACATCTGAAAAACCTAAAAAACGTGAAAACTTTTTTGAGTCAAACATTTCATTGAACTTTAAGTCTGGCAGTGAACCTACATGATTATAATATCCGATATCTCAACAAAAGTGCATTTAAATATGAACATCCGTCCTAAGATGAAAGTAACGTTTCGAAGCGGAGCTATTTGTGTGAATAAACATCATTATTAATGTAATTTCTTAACTTTCCCGGCGATTTGGTGGCATCTCGTGGAAATCGGGTTTTCTGCCGGATATCAGCTTCTTGCCCCTTGTCACCAGTAGTGGCCAACCTGTTTATGGATAAGTTCGAGGACGAGGCTCTTACAACTGCCACCTACCGGCCAACATGCTTCCTGAGATACGTTGATGACACATTTGTCATTTGGCCCCACGGTCACGAAAAACTGGAAGACTTCCTGGACCACCTGAACTCAAGGCATCCGAATATTAAATTCACCATGGAGCTAGAAAAGGGCGGTCAGCTTCCATTTCTGGATGTTCTGGTGAAGAAGAATGGGGATGGCACCTTCAGCCACAGTGTGTACCGAAAGCCAACACACACAGACTTATACCTACAGGCCGACAGCTGCCACCACCCAGCACTAAAGTCCGGGGTGATTAGAACACTCGTACACCGAGCCCAGACACTGTCTGACTCTGAAAGCCTGACAGGGGAACTTTAACATCTTCAAAAAGTGTTTGCTAACAACGGATTCTCATCCAGGGACATCCGCAGAGCTTTACATCCCGAAAGACGTCAGGATACACCGGAGAACGAGCAAGAAGAAGAAATTAAGAAACTGGCATTTTTACCGTATGCCGGGCCTGTTTCTGCCAAGATCAGGAGAATACCAATGAAACATAACATCAAGAGTATCTTCTCCCCACCGAGCAAAATCAGGGCTTTACTTGAAACAGTCAAAGATTACCTGGGCTTAAGGAAGCCTGGCATTTACAATATCCCTTGTGAATGCGGTATGTCCTACATTGGCCAAACGACTAGAACGGTGGAAATCAGATTTAAGGAACACCAGCGACATACCAGGCTAAGGCAGGCCACAAAATCAGCAATAGCAGAACACTGCCTAGAGTTGGAACATTCCATGGATTATGAGAACACCAAGGTCATGGTCCAGATCCCCAGGTTCTGGGATAGTGTCATCACTGAATCTATAGAGATAAAGATGGCACAAAACCTGATTAACCGGGAAGCAGGATACCAGCTAAGCACTACATGGAACCCGGCATTTGAACTGCTGAAGCAATACCGGAGAAAATGTCTCCAACACAAACAACGAGCCTCAGACATCCGCACACTGCGGGCACGAACCAAGAAGGAAACACCAGGAAGCCTCAGCCGCACTTCGAGGCGGCCACAGCGGGCGCGGACGGAATAGGGAACGTCCAGAGCGGCAGGGGATGTCCACTCGCGGGTGCGGACCGAGAAGGCAACACCAGGAGGCCACGACCGCAGTTGCAGGCGGCCAGAGTGGGCGCGGACAGAGTAGGGAACACCTTCACTTCGCACATTGCTGAGGGATGGACCCTCTTCCGGAAACGAAGTTCTAGCGCTTACGCGCTTCTCCTTCTGAAATGGCGGGGTGATGCTACGGGATAACATGGCGGGTGTTTCTCCTGCTTGACTTGTGCTGGTGTTTTTTTTTTTTTTTTTTTTTTTTTTTTTTTTTTTTTTTTTTTTTTTTTTTTTAAATAAAAGAAAGATGAAAGGATAGTGAGAGAGATAGTAAGAGAAGTGGAAAACGAACGGCCGAAATGACGGGCCGGTGGGGTTTGCAGGGGTCCCGCTACACTGGTGATGGCCTCGCATTACATTACTGGAACCGTCGCTGGTTACGTTCGATTTCGGCAATGGCTTCCAGGGCTTCAGGGGTCGGCTTCCTCCTACCAGACCGGAACTCTTCCTTCACGAACAAGTCTATAACGTCCACTAAATCGTCCCACTGGGAAGGCGTGAAGATGGGGTGGGAGTTGATCAAGGTTAGTTCCTTCTTATTGATCACTTCCGAAAATACGCAGCGGTACCGGTACGTGCGAAGGTCGAGCGGTCGATGGGGCAGTGGTGGTATGGGTTGGTCTGGCGGGGTGAAGGGGTAGGGTTGGTCGGTATAGAGGTAGGACCCGGTCTTGAGAGCCGCGGCTAAGTCCTTCAGGATGACCCGAACATTGTACCTGTCGGGGAATGGGAGGCTAATCCTCCTCTTCTGCGCTGGCTTCCCGACGAGCGTGGAGTCAGGAGGCGGCTGGGCGCCCTTCCTTGCGGCTGCCACCCCGGAGGGGGGCAGCGCTGGCGGCACATCCTCCATTTCCATGGGCGCCACCTCCTGCATTGCTGCGGGAGGGGGAGCGGCGGATGTTGGCGTGGTCGCGTCGACCCTCACCGGACGGCTCACGGCGGGGGTGGCGGCAGGAACCGCCGACGTCTTCGTGTGGCGCTGCAACCTCTTGACGAGCGACTGCTCCACAGGGGAGGAGTCGTTCATTGGCACAGCACGGTGGTCGGCAGGCGTCGTAACAGAGTGGGACGGCGGCGGCGGCACGTCGTCGGTGTCCATAGGCGCAACCACTTGCGTCGCGGCAGGGGACGGGGCGGCGGTTGCCTGCGTGGCCGCATCGACCCCCGCCGGCCGAGGCACGGGGGGGGCGGCGGCGGAAACCGCCGACATCGTCTTGACGGCTCGCAGCTCATCGCGCAGCTGCTGGAGCTGGCGATGGACGGCCGTGAGCTCTTCTTTCAGCGCGGCCCGTTCGGCCGCAAAGGCGGCTTGGAAGCCGGCCAGAGCGTGGTCGGTGGCGGCTTCAAGACGGCGCGGCTCGCACCCCACGCCGGAGCGGGGGGGCGGGGCGGCCGACGTGGTCGTGGACGCCGCCGCAGGACGTGGTGCGGCGGACAGACGGCGAAACTCCCGAAGGTAGCCGCAGCTACGCGAATTTGCGGCGTGCGACCCGCCACAGTTCACGCACCTGCTGGCCGAACCCCGAGGCTTCGTACAGCGGCGAGTGTCGTGAGCCGCCGCGCACTTCAAGCACGCGACGGCGTTCGTGCACTCCCGCGCGGCATGCCCCAGTTGCTGGCAATTGTAGCACTGGAGGCCCATCCGATGCTGCTGCGTTCGCCTGCGCCGTGGCGGACGTGGGCGGCGGCCGGTGAACCCCAACGCGTGGAGGAGAACTTCGAGTGCGGCGGCAAACTGCTGTACAGCCATAGCGTGACGTGCGCGGTGACAGTAGCAATGTGTCGCAGCGAGTCGAGCAGCGAATACTAACTCGGTATGGGGGAACACCTAGAGCGGCAGGATAGCGCGACTCACGGGCGCGGACCGACAAGGGAACGGCAAACAGAACACCAGGCACCGGGCAGGCATAAATATGAGACCCGGTCCAGCAAGCAGCCAGTCTCAGGGAACACCTGATGAAGACGTCAAGTAATGACGTCGAAATATCGTGTTTGGAAGACGCTGATATCCGGCAGAAAACCCGATTTCCACGAGATATCATTATTAATTCCTGACCCTCAAATGGTTTTGTGGGGTCCAAAAGGACACCACTCTGTGTTAGCCATGAAAAGTAATTTATTCTACTTTCATCAAAACTATTTTTTCATAAACTTCATATCTGCATAGATGGCAATAAAATATTTCAGTTTAAAACGAAAATCAAAATATATCACAAAAGGGAATTCTGAACACATGGAAAACAGAAACACTTTTGGTGTCGTGAATCAATGATGGCACAACCCAAATTTTACAGCTACGCACTGAGAAAGCCAAGAGATGACAATGCTTCTCGTTCTCCTGCAAGTTTCTTATCACCTGCTGACAAGGCATTTGAAACCACAAACAGAGGAACTGACTAGGTTCTACATTTTCACTGCTATCGAAAGAGCCCCACAACTTCATTTCATAGTTAATAGTGGCTTGTTGCTGTTTTCGTCTTTGCAAGAATCGACTTATGTTTTGTACATAGCCATGGTACCAAAGTGTAAGTTCCCTACAAAACAGCAGTCAGTGATTAGGTTTTCTGGTCACCCCCCCCCCCCCCCCCCATTTACCCTATCTCCATATACAAAACTGAAAGTTGGTGCGCCGATGCGCATGGCAGGTAAAAGTAACAGTTGGTGCGCCGATGCGCTAGGCAGGTATTAACGGAATGGCGACGAGGTGATTTGCGAGTGGGAACAGATTCCTACTGCCAAGTTCTCTCCTTGGGATTCTTCAGTTTCTCCCGGCGTACTTGTTGCTCGAACTGTCCACGGGTATACTGCCGATTCATAGTGTCCAATGGGCACAATATTTGGGCGATCAGACATGTCGCCATCGTCAGGTGCGCTGAAGAACTGAGCTCTTGAGGGCGGGCGGCTCTCTTCGCCATCCAAGCTCGCGCGCCGGCGGTCGCGAAGACGTAGGCGTCGGAATCTGTCGTAGCGTCGATGTGCTTGCTACATCCGCCCTTGTCGCCAGTTCGTACTTCTTGCTGAGAGTCTTCTTAATTACATTCAATGCCGGGTCCCATGCCTTGCTGAGATTGTAGCCGCAGTCTCGGTTGATAAGATCTTCCCTGGTGCGAATTTCGATAGCCTCCCTTATAACGCTGTCCCAATATTTAGACATATTGTGCCAGTATTGTGCCAGTATACCCGCCGACTGTTCGAGCATGCTCTCTCCTTAATTATCAGCCTTTGGGAAAAAAATTGTCACTTTGGATAGTGAATATGTCAAAATGGGCCACCACCCTGTCCAAGTTCTAAGGTCACTGCTTGATTTATTTGCAGATACATAATTAAAATTTTCTGAATGACCCTCGTAGTGAAAAAAGCTGAAACGAAAGAGGAGCAGCTTCCGCTTGGGGCAGCAAAGCGGCCACCTCCGGTGGCAACCCTGTCTCGTCCACAGATGCCTCAGGTTACCCTGACGACGATCGCTGTGTTCCACCTGTCGGCGACTTCCGAGAAGTAGACACCAGGGGCGTGGCGGTGGGCCTACAGCAGGGTCGCCATCAGTTCCGCGGTGCCCCCAAGTGCCCGCCCAGTGCCCGATGCTGCTGTTGCCCGCCTGACGCTCCCGTCCCGCCGGTAATCCTCGTAATGGCTGCTCAAACACCGTGTATTCCTGCCGGCATACAACTTCCGTGTTATTAGGTGGTAGAGGCTCGCAAATTGCCATTAGCGGAGCAGCCGCAAATTGCTCGCCCCTTTATTTCTGGTAGCGTTCAGTTTGTAATAACGCTGCTTTCGAAGTTTACTTTCTGGTATACGTTTTCCCAGTGTGAGACGACAAATAAATACATAAATAAAATAAAATAAAAATGTGGCTAAGTAGAAGTTGCACTCGTGGTCTGACGGTTCCGTTCAAACTTAATTATATATACATTCAGTTCATCCATCCGGCAATCGAGAGTCTTTTGTGTCTTATCAACATTGATACTGGCAAGATATAGGCCCATAAATTCCACGACTTTCGAAAAATTTTTAATTCTATGTTTGATGTCCGATAATAGTTACAAAAATTTCTTGTATGATACAATTGCAAATTGCCAATTATCTGGTTTTTTACCCTTTCTTTGTAATGTGGAACCTTTGCCAAATTTAGCCGGCCAGGTCGGCAGAGCGGTTCAAGGCGCTACAGTTTGGAACCGAGCGACCGCTACGGTCGCAAGTTCGAATCCTGCCTCGGGCATGGATTAGTGTGATGTCCTTAGGTTAGTTAGGTTTAAGTAGTTCTAAGTTCTAGGAGACTGATGACCTCAGAAGATAAGTCCCATAGTACTCAAAGCCACTTGAAGACAATTGATGATTCTAGGTCAACGTAAAGTACACCTTAGGTTTTGATGACTAAGCTTGTGAGTATCAAAATATGTGACATAAATGACCATTTATTGTGACTGCACTGACTTAGAAGCTCTATGATTTTACGCCACCAAGGGACCATGGACCTTAGTATACAACATGAGTTTCAACTCGATACCTATATTCGTTCCTGAGAAAAATGCGTCTTAATAGAAGCATAGACAGACAGAAAATTGGATAGCAAATGAAAATTTTTTTTTCGATTCCTATACTTAAAAATCAAATATTGTTCGATTTTTTCCGTTTACTTCTATCCATAACTTTGCTTCTTACCAAATTTCAGGATCCCATGTCAACGGGAAGTACCCTACATCAAATATGTGAAATAAACGGCTGTACCTTTTGATTGCATTGACTTAGAATTCAAGGGACCGTAGACCGTATTATGTAACAGAAATTTCAAATTTGTGGAGTACCCTTTCCTGAAAAAAGTGTTTTCAACAGTCGGACAGACAGACAGACAGACAGACAAACAAACAGTCGAGCAAGAGAGTGTTCCAGTAATGATTCCATTTTTACCGATTGAGGTACAGAACTCTAAAAGTATTTCGATAACCTAACAAGTATCAGGCATAGGGAGCTCAAGGTACTCTACAAGTTGCATAGAAAGCAGGCTGAAGTCAACAGATGAATGACATGAAAGGGAGACAGTAGAAGAGTGGAGAGAGGGACTCAGTTGTATTCTATCCTAAATGTTATTGAATCTGAACACTGAGCATACAGTAATGGAAATCAAAGAGAAATTTTTGAACTGACATTAAAATTCATGCAAGAGAAATAATATTTTTTTAAATTTGTTGATGACATAATGATACTGTCAGATACGGCAGAGGACTTTGAGCCGTGGAAAAAATTGCTGTTTTGAAGAGCGCGTCGCAGCGCGTTGTGTGAAGCAGTCGCCCTCCGCTTCTGGCGGTGGCGCCGCTGTGGCAATCGCAGCTTTGGTGTCTCCCTCTGGTGGAAAAGGGAAAGGGTTACCTGGTCACGTGCATTTAAGGGGCGCTATAAGCTCGCCTGTGGCAGTTGATCAGGCGGAGTGAGTCTGGGTCAGTTACTCGTCACCAGTTGCTGGTCTGACTCTCGTACGCATTAGAGTCTGTCTGTCGTTCGGAGTGCTAGTATGTCTGTCGTTTAGATCAAACTTTAATGCCGGCAGAATGAGAGGCTTGCCACTCTGGCAGTAACATAACTCAGCTAGTGGTCGCCCGGTTGGGGCTGAGAACCTGCATCTGAGTCTGCGCGTTATGCCGCCAGTCTGCTCGAGTTACTCGGGCAATGGTCATTGGCGGTTGGATCGATCGGTTGGTCGGTCGCGCACTGAGACACAAGATGACTTGTCCGCCTTGAGCGTCGGCGCATGTGAGGTCGCCACGTGAGTCTAGTGGGCCGCGCCGTATAGCGAGGGATAGTGGCTTCGCGGCCGACACGAGAGCAACAGGAGTCAACCCATGACATCGGTTTGGCCGGTGCGAGCTGCGACGCCGTGAGACGGGAGATCGGCGCGCCTTCCTGCGTCCGTTGAAGTGGCTGGCAGCGGACGGTTCGGGAGAGCGTTGGGGTTGCTGCGCCAGGTCTTCGCCAGAAATCGCAGTTTATTAGATGTTAAGTAATTGGAGATATGTTGTTTCATTTACTTGTTAAATTCTACTTCTTTTCTTGGTGAGGTCACCAGCCACTTTTGTTTGGGGTCGTCCCACCATTATTTTCCGTTTGCCCACCCACGGGAAGGTGGTTATTTCTGAATTGGGTGGTCCGTTTTTTCCTTGTGGATCACGGGTGGGTTAGAGCAACCTGCCGTTCGGGTTGTTCAGTAATTTCCCTGTCAATCTGCGATACGTTAATAGCTGCCTCTGTCATGTTTGTCGCATTCGGTGTTAACGAATTTATTGCTTGAAGGGTGACGGCCGAATTCCTGAAATATGTTTTTATCTTGCCTTTCATCTTGAGAGGCGGTATACGTGTAATGTAGAGCTTGTATATTTTATGTAAGACTGCATTTCGTGGGTTTTTATTTAAATGGTTATTTTAGTATATAAAATTGCCACCCTTCCACAGTAAGAGTTTCTTTTTAAAATCAAGTTGCACCTTCGGTGGCAAGTTAACCTTTTAATGTTAGTGTTTTGTACCATTTCCATCCCTCCCAAGGGGTGCATAGTTTATGTGCTTCTGTGAGTTGTTAAAAATTTTTAGTTTAAAGTAATCTAGTGTGTTACAGATTTGCACCAGTGTAGTCTTGCAGAGCTTGTTGTGAGCGGTCGTGACTACGGCCATGTCAAAAGGGAGCGGCAAAGATCTCAGCCCGAAAGCTCATACTGTCAAAAATTTGTTCTTTCTGCCTCTGAATAAATTGTAACTTGATATTAGAGGATGCTTTATGATTATAATTTTAAATCTGTGTGTAGAAAAAAGAGGAAAAGGGTTTTAGGAATAAAATTTCCTTTTGTTGAAAGAAATTTTATTTGTTTTCATCAGTTACCCAATGCCAACAACTTCCACCCTTACATAGTATGATTAAATGTGTTAATGCTCTTGATGAATCTCTAGTCAATAAATAAATTCTTAAGAAAAGGTTTTGAAAGTAAATTCACGGTTCAGACTTGAAAGAGCAATTGAAAGGGATTCTTAATCCCTTTATAAGTGATGACAAGATGAATATGAATATAATTAATAATGATGTCAATGGAATGTATTGGAATCAAATCAGACGATGCTGAGGGAATGTGACATGAAATGAGACACTAAGAATACTAAATGAGTTTCCTTATTTGTACACCAAAATCACCTTTTTTCTTGGTATTGGTAGTTCCACAATAAACTGAGAAATTTCTCTACTTCCAGTTTCTCTCTAAAGACAAATTTGTCAGGAGAGCTGCATGAAAACAGAGGTGAGTGCCAAAACCATGGCTGTCAATAGTAGTAACGTGTGCTATGTTCATTTTTAGGGACAGCATCTAAAAATCGGAGGGTGATATGGAAAAAAATGGCTCTAAGCACTATGGGACTTAACATCTGAGGTCATCAGTCCCCTAGACTTAGATCTACCTAAACCTAACTAACCTAAGGACAACACAGACATCCATGCCCGAGGCAGGATTCGAACCTGCTACCGTAGCCGCAGCGCGGTTCCGGACTGAAGCGCCTTGAGCCGCTCGCTCACAAAGGCCGGCGAGGTTGAAATGGATAGCTAAAAGTCAGATTAACTGAAGATAAAAGTGGAAGAAAAGAAAGAAAATAGAAGAGGGAAGAAACTGTTTATATCAGCTGCTTCGGGACTTGATACACATTTAGCGGCGAGGAGAGAAAGTGTGTTCTGGAGAGGGATTCAAACCCGGTTCAAATGGTTCAAATGCCTCTGAGCACTATGGGACTTAACGTCTATGGTCATCAGTCCCCTAGAACTTAGAACTACTTAAACCTAACTAACCTAAGGACATCACACAACACCCAGTCATCACGAAGCAGAGAAAATCCCTGACACCGCCGGGAGCCGAACCCGGGAACCTGGCGCGGGAAGCGAGAACGCTACCGCACGACCACGAGCTGCGGACTTCAAACCCGGGATCTGCCGCTTAAAGCTCAGTTGCATTAATCACTGCGCCACTCAGACACAGTGCTTATCGCACATGCGCTCCCCAGGTGACTGACGTTCCCACCCAGCGACACCTATGTGCATGGCCTCCATGCTTGCTAAGTTCAGATTCCCACTGGAGGTCGAACGTAAACGTGTCCGCGCTGAAGGTTGTGGGTTCACTGTCTCTCGAGGCGAATAGATGTAATGAATGCAAGGCGTCTGCTCTTTCAGACGCGCCCAAAAGTACAGACACCACACTTTCATATAGTCCGTAACATAAGTTATGTGCTGAAGTAAGGCGACATTAAAATTAATTTTATATTGTGCTGAAGCCTACGTCAGTTATTTAGATTGTTACACAAGTATTTCTAAATTGATGTTGTCGTTTTAAGAATTAATAATAAATCGATTTATTACTTTATATGGCCAAACCTTACAGCATAAGCGGCAGCAACTGTCCAAGTTTCTTGTGCATTAATCAGAGTACTTCAATATCAGCACCCTTGGCTATACATGATAATTAATCTGTTGCCCAGCTCCAGGATGATCTGCAGCGTATGCTTTATCCGATCATACACTTCCTCAAGGAATACGGGAATGGATTTTCACAAATTCTCCCAGAAAGAACTCGCAGGGTGTTAAATCCAATGAACAGGATGGCCAGGAAGTAAGTTATTGTCTGCTCTTGCAGCACGTCCAATCCAGCGTTGATGGAGAACACTATTACGAAACTCCTGTACAGTGCTGTTAAAATGGAGTGGAGCTCCGTTCAGTTGCTAAATATAATCGTTGTAACTGTTGTTCATCTGGGGTAAAAACCAGGTTTCCAGCATGCCTCGAAATGAGTTACGTGTTAACGTTTATTGCTCAAAGAAAAATGGACTGTGCCCTCTGTCGCACGACACCGCACACAAACCGTTCTGGAAAGTTACACTGATGTACCACCAGCAAATGTGTTTCACGCTTCTCAACATACGAACGTCCTGCGTGTTCACCTTACCACTTACACAGAAAGTGGCTTCATCGCAGAGATGAGTCTTTCTACAAAACCAACGTCGCCCCTTCTTAACTCAGCACTTCACAAAATCATGCCTTTTCACGTTGTCTGCTGGTGTAACGAACTGCTCTAATTACACTTTGCGCACAGCTTCCATACCATATCTCTGGCATGACAGTTGCCTGCTTGCGTTACTAGATGACTTGCGAGGACTTTACTGAAACGCCTGGCGCATCCTTTCGACGTTGGCATCAGACACAAGAGGTCGATTAAAGACTCTTGCCCTTGCAAAAGCATCCGGTTTCCACAAACTGTCGGTATCATGTATCTACGTTATTCTTGTGTGGTATGTCTTTCCTAAACCGTGCACAGAACTCACGTTGCACTGTAACCACAGATATGAACACCTCGAAACGGAGTAACACAGAAAGCCTTTTCCTGTTGCGACACGATCTTAATAACACACGCTACGCCTGCCAGTTAGCGTGACAAACGAACAACGTTTAGTGCATAAAAAACTGGAATAGATGCCACTGCTTATACTGTAAGATTTGCCCATATAAAGTAAAAATCAATTTTTATTAATTTCTAAAACCGCACCATTCAGTTATAAACACCCTATATTTTCTTATGCAAAAATTGGAAATGTAAATCGTAGTACGATAAAGTGAGACACAGACGACAAACAAGTAGTAACGCCAAAAAATAATTAATGTAGACTACTGAAATTTCGGGAATATATTTGTCTAGGTAGCATTTTTAAGTGAAATGCTGGTACATTGATAACCGGTATAACCGCGACAATGTTGAATGCAGTTACGCAAACGAGCATGCACTGTGTTTTACTGGTGCCTGATGTTAATATGTGGGATGGAGTGGCCGGCCGATGTGGCCGAGCGGTTCTAGGCGCATCAGTCTGGAACCACACGACCGCTACGGTCGCAGGTTCGAATCCTGCCTTGGGCATGGATGTGTGTGATGTCCTTAGGTTAGTTAGGTTTAAGTAGTTCTGAGTGCTAGGGAAGTGATGACCTCAGACGTTAAGTCCCATAGTGCCCAGAGCCATTTGAACCATTTTTTTTTTTTTTTTTTGGATGGAGTTGGATGCCTGTTGCACTTGGTTGGGCAGTACAGGGACAGTTTGTAAGTAGGCTGTTTCTTTTTGGCAACGTTACGTAGCGCTCTGTATGAAAATCACTGGCTGTGCTGTGTGCAGTCTCTGGCTAGTTTGCATTGTTGTCTGCCATCCAGTGTTGGGCAGCTGGATGTGAACAGCGCGTAGCGTTGCGCAGTTCGAGGTGAGCCGCCAGCAGTGGTGGATGTGGGGAGAGAAATGGTGGAGATTTGAAATTTGTAAGACTGGATGGCATGAACTGCTATATATATTATGATTATTAAGGTAAATACATTGTTTGTTCTGTATTAAAATCTTTCATTTGCTAACTATGCCTATCAGTAGTTAGTGACTTCAGTAGTTTGAATCTTTTATTTAGCTGGCAGTAGTGGCACTTGCTGTATTGCAGTAGTTCAAGTAACGAAGATTTTTGGTGAGGTAAGTGATTTGTGAAAGGTATAGGTTAATGTTAGTCAGGGCCATTCTTTTGTAGGGATTTTTGAAAGTCAGATTGCGTTGCGCTAAAAATATTGTGTGTCAGTTTAAGCACAGTCGTAAATAAATTGTGCTAAGGGACATTTCAAGTTAACGCTGTTTGTGGGTGACGGTGGAGTTGTCGTCCGGTGATGTCCCACGTGTGCTACATTAGAGACAGATCTGGTGATGGAGCAGGCCAAGGTAACATGTAGACATTACGTAGAGCATGATGGCACGTAGGGTTGGTTACAATAGCAGTATGTGGGAGAGCGGTATCCTGTTGGAAAATGCTCACAAGAATGCTGTTCATGAATGGTAGCACGACAGGTTGAATCACTAGACTGAATTACAGATTTGAAGTGAGGGTGGTTGGGATAACTACTAGAGTGTTCCTGCTGTCATACGTAATGCACTCCAAACCATAACTCAATGCGTAGGTCCAGTGTGTTTAGCACGCAGACAAACTGGGTGGGGACCCCCAACTGACCTTCTAACCAACACACGGCCATCACTATCACCGAGGAAGAACGAGCTTTCATCAGACCTGCATCCTGCTCACAAATGGGCTCTCTTTTGACACTTCTGAAGTCGCAAGCGGCGATAGTTTGGGGATAGTGGTATGCACGTTACAGGCGCCTGGTTCGGAGCTGTCTTTTAAGTAACCGATTTATAATAATTCGTTCTGTCGCTGTGGTGCCAAATGCTCCTTAAATTGTTGCTGCAGATACAGTACGATGCGCCACAGTGCGAACACTACGGTCTTCCGTCCCGATAGTGCCACTTGGCAGTCTGGAGCCCTGTCTTCTTGCGACCCTAGATTCTCGTGACCACTACTGCCACCAGTCCTGTATAGTGGCTACATTCCTGCCAAGTCTTTCTGCCAAATCGCAGAATAAACAAGAAGCTTCTAGTAGCCCCATTGCACGACCTCGTCCGTCGTCAGTGAGGTACTGATAATGGCTTCTTTGTCTCCTTAAAGGCATCCTTCACAAACGTCAGCTTACCACGCCCAATATCAAGCGTAACTAACGCTCACTACCGTTTGTAATGACATTGCCTTCCCCAAAAGTCGATAATATATTGTTTTTTCTTTTGTGCATTACCTTGTTATAGTACGTATCATTTATTTCACCTATTCTTTATCTGTTAATACGTCACATTGTTTCTCCATTCATTTTGCTACTGTTTTATATTTTATATTGTTCGAATATGAAGGTTCTGGTTTTATATGCTTTGTAAATCTTTCGTTGGGCTAGGAGAAGTACTGTGTCAGAGAGAGAGAGAGCGAACGACTATCGATAGAGAGCGTGCGAGTTGTGGAGTCGTGGCCGATTCGCGGGTGGAGAAACGTTGAAAAGTTCGGCGTGAAAGATGGTGATGCGCGAAGAAACAGTTAATTACAGTGCGTCCGCTGTGTTAATAGGAGATCGTGCATTATTAAGTGAACAGTAAAACGTGAAAAGTATATCCAGTGTTTGCGGTGACGATTTTACATACTGTGCGAACTTGTGACAATTAACCGTGAACCAGCCACCATTGTCGTGTGGAGACACTAACTGTTAGAATTGCGTGAAAGTGGAACACACACAAAATGTTAAGTAAAAGAACAGTGCTGTGATTTGATCAAGAAACATTTATTATATCATCCAAACTGTCTTAAAGACGACGACGTAAATTGAACTGATGTTTAACGGACTGTTATAGAGATAAACATCCTGAGGGAACACGATGAAAGAACTGTGCGAAGCATTGGCATTAACCGGCTATATATCGTAAATACTAAAGACATTGCATAATTCCGAACCCGCACCGCGTAATTAATAAACTTTTAATAATAAAACGTCGCACGCGTAACGACAACGCACACACTGGAACTATTATTATCGCGCCAGTGCTGCCAGCTGATTCGGCTACAGCGGAGGCGTGGACCACCCCAGTAAGTGGAATGTTAATGAAACAGGAGGATCCATCATTATTTTCACGCCACGAACCAGGATTATCTTCACACATCGTTGGCGTGGACCACCGCTGACGTCATCGCACTGCCTGCAGCAACAGTTAAGACAGTAAAAAAAAATTATTACGCTCTCTCTCATTTCAAAATTAAAGACAATTGCAGTTAAATTATCTAATTGAAAACACTCTCACAATATCAAAGTTCAATTTCGTTTAGTTCCAATAAATATTCTTTCCATTATTTCGTCTTGTTAACAGTCTTCAATTAATAATTTTCTTTCAAAATTCTTCTCAGACATTTTGCTGCTCATCATAATTTTATTTTAATGTTTGTGTGTTACTTCCTTTGGAGAGAGTTTATGTTTTATTTTTTTGTTCAGTGAAATTAGCTACCATAAAATTACGTATATTACCAGCTGATGCTGTCCGCTATTACTGCTTGAAAACTGACCAATAGTATTTTTGCACCTATTTTCTCATTGGCTGTCAGCTTCAGAACAAAATTAGGTTCGCCCACTGCTTGAATACTGCTCAGCAGTGTGGGATCCGTACCAGATAGGGTTGATAGAAGATATAGAGAAGATCCAACGGAGAGCAGCGCCCTTCGTTACAGGATCATTTAGTAATCGCGAAAGCGTTACGGAGATGATAGATAAACTCCAGTGGAAGACTCTGCAGGAGAGACGCTCAGTAGCTGGGTACGGGCTTTTGTCAAAGTTTCGAGAACATACCTTCACCGAAGAGTCAAGCAGTATATTGCTCCCTCCTACGTATATCTCGCGAAGAGACCATGAGGATAAAATCAGAGAGTTTAGAGCCCACACAGAGGCATACCGACAATCCTTCTTTCCACGAACAATACGAGACTGGAATAGAAGGGAGAACCGATAGAGGTACTCAAGGTACCCTCCGCCACACACTGTCAGGTGGCTTGCGGAGTATGGATGTAGATGTAGATATTTCGTGGGCATCTAGCAGATGCGCGATGTCTATGTAGGCCCCTACATTTTTTTTCACTTTTGCAGGTTTACTGGAATTGTATTCACTTTAATTGTTCATTTGGCCCCCATTAAAGTGATTTATCGCATCTATATAAAAACTGTACTGAATTACCTACTTAATTTTTTTTATTACGTAAACATTGGCATACCATATTTAGTTTAAAATGGACGTCTTATTGGCCCCATGTAAGGTTCGGCACGTTCTGACAAAGACTATGCCAATTTCTTTTTTCGTCCATGACAAACAGGGGTAGTCAGATTCCTTGTACAGGTCATGTTTTATTATTTAAAAGGTTTTTTTTCAGAAGTAGAGAACCAGTTTCTTTACACGTTACAGAGTGTATTTAAAGCCAACCTGATTTGCATTCACATAGTAGCGTTACTAATGCCCCTCTTATGCGACTGACACCAATTTTGAACAGATATCATCTTTCAGATGTAGAAAGACTCGTATCAAATTTTGTGTATGTCGCACGACTTCTTCTAGATGTTGCCATTTTCCTCCATCAGTGTATTTTGAAACAGACTTATCTGAACAAAATACTCACAGTGGATAGGCCTTGTTACGGCGTAAGGTCAAGCTGTGGCACACCAGTCGAGAACAATAGAGAAGAGATGGCTGTGAGAAGAGGTCAGCCAATCGCACGCTGACTGGACCTCTCTCCAGGACGACAACGTGGCAGCAGCGGCCCCTATGCGAAGAGAACATAAGCGCCACGACCGACTGGTGCCAGCCCTGTTGCATAGCATTGTCCACTCTAGTTACTTCGCTTGTACTCTCCGTGTATCACAGACTTGGGAATTGTCTGTACTGACGAAGATTTATTATTCTGTTTGTCGCCCTTTGCTTGCGACACATCTGTGTAATTGCAGTAGTTAGGTATTGTAATTTTCTCATTGTAATAAAATTCATTAATAGGATTTGCTCGAATGTCTGTCTAGCGAACCGAGTAAGCAGGCTTCCTAGGCACCTCAGGCCTATACCTAAAGTGATTTATTCAGCAGATTAAACAAAAATGTATTGCGCAGTTTCTCTAAACAGCCAACTAATTCCTTACGATTGCTCACAGCCGATATCTTCAGTTTAATTATGTGTTAGGAGCTCTTTTGTGAATGTATATGTCTTGAGTGTTGCATGTTACAGAACTGAAATGTGAACGATTGTACATCACACAGCACAACTTGACTTAAACATGGATTTGGTTGGATAGAGATTCGGTTGACAGAACCCAACTCGAAGCAGCAAGGAGTGGTCAGTTCGGTGGTGGATGGAAGTGTGTGTGTGTGTGTGTGTGTGTTGACCCGTAGTAAATTTAGCTTTGAAAAGCGCGCCGCAGCGCGAAGCGTGAAGCAATCGCCCTCACTTTTCTGGCGGTGGCGCCGTTGTCGCAATTGAAGGCCTCGGTTTCTCCCTCTAGCGGCAAAAGGGGGCTCTTCGCGTGGGTTTAAGAGGTGGCTGTATTGGCTCTCGGAGAGTTGGCAGTGGGGCATCAGGAAGTGACTTCTCTGCCGGTGCTAGAGGGACAGCACGCAGACCGCGGCATCAGCGTAAGCGACGCGAGCAGCGGCTCCGTGGTATGAGGCGTTTACTGCTCGTCGCGAAAGGAATCTTCCTGAGCGTGGGTCCGCAGGGGGCCTAATTTGTAGTTCTTCCGTATGCTGTCGACCGGCGAGGAGGTTCTAAAAATCGGCGCGCCTTCCTGCGTCCGTTGAAACGGATGGCAGCGGTCGGCTCAGCAGAGCATTTGAAGGTGCTGCGTTGTTTCAGTCCTGAGAGTCGTAACGCACCAGAAGTTGAGTATTGATTAACAGATTTTATGAAGTTTAATTGAATTCTATTTACTTATTCTTGTTAATTATACCAGCCGTATATTTTGGGGGTTTCCCGCCATTCATTCGTCTGCTCACCTGCGGGAAGGTGGTAATATTAGAAAGGGTGGTCCGTTTGTCCCTTTTTGAGGACGAAAGGGTGGGAGGGAGTCAGAGTAAATCTGAGGTTCGGATTGCTCCTTTAACCTCCCAGCTTACCTACGGGTTATTCGACTGTTAGCCTCTGCCATGTCTGTGAAAGTTTAAGGCACCAATGGTGTACTGTTTACAATGCAACTCACTAAGACCTGATCCATTCTCTCGCCTGCCGTAACTAGTATTACTAGACTCACGTGTAAAAGGTACTCTAAGAAAGAAGAAAAATTCCTTTTGCCTCGTAGTAAGAACTAGTCAATTGTATAAAGAATTCCTGCTCATCTGGAAGATGTAACAGGTAAATTTGTGTTTATGTATATTTCGCTATAATCAAGCGAGGTTGTTAATGTACGCCGTAGTGGATTTTTTATATTGTTTCTACTCAGCAAAAACTGTTTTTTGTGCTTTTTTTTTTCAATTCAATACCTTTTAAGGCTTTTACTCAACGTGCTTATGTGTCATATACAGGTAGTTGGTTATTATTGTGTTTTCTAGTCACTCAAAAATTTGCCGTTTCATTACGGGTAGATATTGTTGCCTTGAGAGGAGAATGTTGTAAAGCTTGCAAGTCCTACCTTGCGAGTGTGTGTGTTTGCCGTAAGTTAACTGGCAGAAATTTGTAAAATTAATTTTTTATATAGTTTGGAAATTTTAATGTTATTAACTGTGAATGTGTCCCCCCCCCCCCCCCCCTCCGTGTGCACGACTCATGCGTTTTGGGTCTTCTATTTTGAGAACTTTTTGTAAACAGGGTTGTGTTTATATGTTGCAGACAAGTTAGATTCTGCGCCATGTAATGAGCCTGAGTGAGGCTGTTGTGGGCGGCCGTAGCTACGGCTGTTGTAACAAATGGGAAATTTGTCTGCCCAAAAGTGATGTCATATATTCAAATTGTATTCATTTATTAATGGAGTGAAAGTCACCTGTAATTTAGCTGAGCTTGAAATATTATACAGCGTCGCGTTGTATACGTTAAATTGCTTGCCTGTACTTGCCTTGCTGGCGTGAAATTTCTTACAGTAATTTAATAATTTAAAAGTGCGTTCCTATCGTAAATTGTGACTTATTCGTTAAATGATTGTTGGGTTTTTTAAAGTATCGTTAAGATTTGCACCAAATTTGAATAAAGAGTGTTACTGAAAATTGTGTGTTATTTCACCAGTTATTCCGTGGCACATACTTCCGCTTCACATTTGTGCATTAATTGCGATTAATAACCTTTGATGAACCAGTAGTAATTTTACGGTTCATGTGTGTGTGTGTGTGTGTTTAGGGAGGAGCGGTTAGGGGGATGGCTAAAAATTTCAGAGGTACACCAAGACTAGACTACTGTAAGCATGTTCAGATGGATGGACATAGGTGCGGTAGTTATGCAGAAATGAAAGGGTCTTACAGGATAGAGTACCGTGGAGAGCTGCATCAAACCAGTCATCGTAATGAAGACCACATCCACAGCTGGAAAGCTAACGTGAAAAAATGTGGCGCGAAATCTTCTCTTACTCATCAACTGATAGAGGCGAAATCTGGTTTCGGATTCCGATTTCTTTCTTCTTAGTGGACTTTCTCTTCTTTCTGTACGCTTTGATAATGAAAGGCTATTAAAAATTCTGTATGGCTCTGTAACTAACTAGTTTTACGTTAAATTTGAGTGATATGTACGTAGTGCAAATACAGATCTTATCTGTAACGGCATATAAAGACATGTTATTTTTAGCGATCTTACAAAAACTCTCGAAAAGTTTTGAAGGATTTACTTCAGAATTTTATGCGATATTGTAGCTAACGTTCGGACAACAATTGCTGCATTCATGAAATGTACTACTGTAAAAATCAACACTACCATATAGGGTAAACCTTGCACCGGAAATGTTGCGCAAATGCAAAGTGCTACTGATGTGCAGTTTTCACAGAATGGATATGTAGTCAGGAGTTTGTATTGCTAGCCTGTCAACAGTTGGTAATTATACTCAGAAAGTTTGTCTTTGCTAAACGCGAGCTTTTCAAGAGGAATAGTGCTTACTGACATTAACAAACTAATAGTGGGGTAGACCCGAATGGGAACGGTGTTTGTTGTATCTTATTTTGAAAAGTTTCCACACCGACGCTTGTACACTCTTTGCCATAAAACTCGACCGGCGGCCGGCCGCTTCAGAGGCTAAGTCCGCGCCGATCGCGACATGGGACAAAAAAACTGGCCAACTCGCTAATTCTCTAAGTCCGGTTATCTGCACAATCTGCCAACACTGTAGACTGCGGCACTTCCTGGAGGAAAACTTGTCCCAAGATAGAGAGACTCTAGGTTGATTACGCCTGTGGTCTAGCGGTAGCGTGCGTTGTTTCTGTTCATATTGTCAGTGGATCGAGACCAGCTGGCATAAAATATTTTTATAGCCTCTTCTGTCTGAATGCTGAAGACGTGAATGTAATGGTAGCGCAGATTCAATCTATTTCGCTTTGTGACACACCGATATCAAAATTTTATCTAGTAACGATTTTGCGGCAGATTTCCTGCAGACTGTCCTCCTCTGGACGCCGTATGCGGCAAAGCTCCGGGATCCATTTGCTGGCTACTGGCAGCGGCCGTGGCGACAGCTGCGGCGCTACACTCCCCCGTTCTTTATCGAAAGCGCCTGCTACCGCTCATCGCTTTTGATGATTTAAAACGCTTTATTATGAAATGTTGCTCCACAGAAAATTTCTACAATATCCATTCACGCTCAAAAGCAACGGAGACAGACGCCCTGATTAGTAGGCGGGTAATCGGCAAGAGCTGAGTATGGCCCAAAATTTATTTTATAGACTGGGACGAAATTAAACCACCTCACTACATTCGATGAATTTATAAATGCTTCATACCTCGTTTCCTTTCCTTTCAAACTTAATTATTTGTGCAACTTTTGGTCAATGTTTGGATGTTTTCGTCAAGCCAGAGTGAGGGTCTGTGGTGTAAACTGTATTACAGTTCTTGTTTCATTCCTTATGGTAAGTCTATGTGATAAACTGTGTGAATACCTTGCAATGCATGCTCTGTAGCAGTGGAGGCACACTGCACATTTGGAGTTCCATGTATGGGTTCATGAAGTATTTATTGTTGATCGGAAGTGATAGTTAAGGTCATCAGATTTAAACCAGAAAAATTTGTCGTTTTGAAGGTTTCAGAGAAGGGAAAGGAATTGCTAACGCCGGTGTTAGAAAACGTCTACAGTTAAATGCTATTGCAAAAATTTAGAAGATGGGAACTATATTAATGAACATGTGCACTTCATAAACAACCTTCTGACATGTTAGACCTATATGATGAACAAAGCTCAAATTTATATCGTTGACAGTCGGTTTGAATCTTTTCAGGACCTATTTTGCAGTGAAGCACCTTGGAATTTGCAAAGCAGAAATCCATTATATTAACTTAATTTACTAAGTCGAAATCGGACGAAGATTGATGTTTAAAGGCATTCTTCAGATTTCGCATAAGAAATTTTTTCTAGCAGTTTGCAACTCCATTAATTAAAATGGAAAATAAAAGGTTGTAGTCAGCGGCTTCTACCGTGATTCGAACTTATAGTACAAACACTGCAACGCACAAGGGAACCTTTGAGCTAACGACACACTGGCGGCCAGAGGCGGACTATAGTCACTGCGATGTTGCCTGAGCCTCAAAACGCAACCTTAAACAAACAAACAGAGGAGGTGGAGATTACTGTTTTAACGTCCCGTCGGCAACGATGTCATTAGAGACGGAGCACAAGCTCGGATTAGGGAAGGATGGGGAAGGAAATCGGCCGTGCCCTTCCTAAGGAACCATCCCGGCATTTGCCTGAAGCGATTCAGGGAAATCATTGAAAACCTAAATCAGGATGGCCGGGCGCGGGATTGCACCGTCGTCCTCCCGAATGCACACACAAACAGGTGTTACTTATGTGAAGAACGCCGTTCTTGGAGTCCAGAAATTAAATATACTTCCTAATTGTGTCATCTTGCAGTGGATTATATCGTACGAGTCTTCGATGTGGAAAACGAATGTCAAGTGAATTTAGCCAGGTAACGCCGACCTACACCCGGAAGCAAATGCACTATCAGAGTGTTGACAAATACTTGCTACGACGCTGCCATTTCTCGGCTCTCTGACGAGGCAGCTCTTCAGCGAAATGCTTGCCGTGATTCTCCGATACGGTTCTTCAGAGTGGAGACGCGCGCGCACGTTTGGTTTTTATGCGGCGTTCTCCCCTGATGGTTTCTGACGTCGCCTTGTGGGCTATGTATACATATGAGACATTCAATTATCATTAATCCAGAATGATACAAGTTTCAGCTTCCGGCGTGGAAGAAGGCTGTTGACGCCGACATTATATCATTTCAACGTAGGGAAAGCAAAACGGATCATTCAATGTTTCTCATTCAACATAAAGCATGTGAGATAAATTTCCGTAACGTTCATAATCATCTAAAAATACAAACGAAGTAAAAATACACCGGAAGCTTATTCGAATTGAATATAATGTAAGATACCAAACGCTTTGTACCTCAATGTCGAATTTGTCCACTTGCAATCGTTTGCAGCATGCACATACAATGTCATGATTACCACAAGAATGAAGAAATATGTTGGTAAGGATGGAAGCAAGAAGAGACGCAGTCAACAAATATTCTATTCCTCATGGCATTCATTTCATTTGACACGTAAGAAGAGGTAAAGCGGGAATTTACTTTCGTTAACACGAAAGATATGCCGCACATATTGATAACGAGGAAGTCTGCGTCTTCATACGTTTCCTCCTTGAAATCTGTATGCTCTATTATATACTAAGTAGCCCGATCATTGTTTCAGTAATGTTACCCTCTTGTTTGACCCCGTAACGATGAACAGATTCCAAATGCATGTCTCTGCGTGAAAGTAGCTGTTAGAACCCTTCCTGGGTTGTTTTTTGTGTTTTATTGCTTGGAATTCCTGAAGCAGACCACTGTGCCTTCCCCCCTCGTGGGTTAGGTCTCAAAACTAAACCGCTTTGTATCCAATGGCATAATTTATTCATACTGCATCAGCATAAGACTCTTGCGAGTGAGAGAATGACAATAACAATCGTAACAAGAACAAGCAAATAATGAATGATGTTTATTCCAACGCAGAACGAGAATGGCTTTAAATATAAAAATCTATATCTATATCCATATCTATTGATCTTTGAGTTGGCACAATGCAAATATATTCGTAGCATTTAGTTACTGAATTTAGTTCTGGATGTTTGCAGAGAAAAGGAAAAGTCGGTACTTCTCGCTAGTGTAATATAATGTGAACCAGCAACTACCCTTTCAGAATGAGATTTTCACTCTGCAGCGGAGTGTGCGCTGATATGAAACTTCCTGGCAGATTAAAACTGTGTGCCCGACCGAGACTCGAACTCGGGACCTTTGCCTTTCGCGGGCAAGTGCTCTACCATTTTTTTTTTTTTTTTCATCCTCAAAGTGAAATACCAAGTGATACAGTAAACCTGCAGTTGTGTATTGGAATTGAAATCTGGTTCAAAAAATGTGCAAGTGCTCTACTAACTGAGCTACCTTTTTTTTTTTTTTTTGGAAGTTTTGAACCAAGGACCTCTTTTTTTTTTTTTTTCTCAGTAAACAAAAATGAGTCGCCTCCGTCTTATTGGCGAAGCAATCGTTTGGAACAAAAAAAGTTTCTCAAAGCCAAACTCAAATTGTGAGGAATAAATAAGGAAATTTTTTGTTTTTTTTTTTTTTCAAAAGAAAACAAAGACTCCAATTATACTGGTTTGGCCTTCCAGTAAACAAAATTGAGTCTCCTTCATCTTGTTGGCGAAGAAGCAATCTTTTGGAACAAAAAAGTTTCTCAAATTCAAAATCAAATTTCTTGTTCCTTTAAGAACAAACTATGAAGAATAAATAAGGAAAAGCGTTTTAAGTCGTCGTGCGACTTGTAGTTAAAGTCCAGTTCTTACAGGAGCTCCTGAAGTGTCCGCCTACAGCATGCCAGCTCGTCCAAACGTGTCTTCTCATGGCGTAGGCGTGGGTTCCGGGTAGCAGATCTATTCAGTTCGGTTCGTTTTATACAGTTTTCAGCTTCTCATGGCTTGGACGTTCCAGCTACTAGGTGGGTCATCGAAAGTGCTCCGTAAGAAATTGGAAAAATATTGTTTATAGCGTGGGTTGCGTATCAGGACGCAGTGTCGTTCGTTGAGATAAGTCCAATATCCTAGCGTAGACTTGTCGCCAGAAGTAAAAAGATAGCGGATCGTGTGGCCACAGATCCAATTCACAGAGTTAGTTTTGGCGGAGGGGTAGAAAGTCTTATCGGGGTGCAAAAGCATGTGGACGTCGATCTGAGCCGGTGTCTGGCGAGTAAGAAACGCCATAATTCGCCGCGCAAGTGTCCAGACGTCTAGCGCTGTGCCACAGTGGAACCGGTGGACATCCGTGTCATCCACTCCACAGTGGGTGCAGAGGGATGAATCGGCGAGATGGATGCGGTGCAGACGATCTCGGTTAACTTGTTTGCCATTCACGGTGATGTACCACGCTGATTGAACGTCTGATTCGAGAAAACGCGCATGGATCGCCTTCCATATGTGTCTCCACACGTACTGTGGATACTTACGTTCGATGGGGTTGGACGGGCGGCACTGTTGTAACAATTCGGAGACTGTTTTCGTGAGGTACAAACGTGTAAGTGGTAAGGACCGGTAGATATAACTGAACTCCAGGAAAAATCGTTGGATGTAATAAAAGGGGGTTGGAATGGTCGATACCAGTACTGGGGCGGACAAGGAGGCCGGTGCAAAGTTGTGAAGCAGGAGGCTAGTAAGGCTCTGCGGGCAACGATGCCAAAGTTTTAGTTGGGAGCTGACGTATAGTGCCTTGACACGAGTCGGCACGTGGATGAGTCCCAAACCGCCACGATCTCGTGGCAGTGCAAGGGATTCATACTGCACCTTGAATAACATCCCCAAGCTGACGAAGGAGCCGAAAGCCATCAACAGTCGTCGCGCCAGGAGATTTGGGACTGGTAGTACTTGAGCCACGTGTGGTATACGGGAAGCATGATACATGTTCACGTATTGCGCGCGTTGGATAATGTCGAGAGCTCGTAGCCGGTGATCTGCGAGATTTGCTCTGATTGTCTGTAGCAAGCGTCTACCATTGACAGTCGCTGAGCGGCGCAGGTCTGCTGTGAAATCAAGTCCAAGACACCGTATGGTGGCGGAGACACTAAGCGGGGCAGCGCATCTCTCCGGCAAGCCCTCACCAATGAGCAGGACCTTGGATTTTGACACGTTGAGGCAGTTCCCCGACGCTTCGCCGTAAGTCGCCACCCATGCCAGTGCTGCTCGTACTTCATCTTCACTGCGCAGATATAGTACTATGTCGTCTGCATAGGCTGTACAACAAAAACGGTGGCCTTGCACAGCCATGCCTTCCAAACGTTGGCGCATGCCCTGGAGCAGGGGTTCCAAGGCGAAAGCATACAAAATCGTGGAAAGAGGGCATCCTTGTCGTACAGATCGTGCGATGACCAGGGACGGTGTAAGACGACCATTGTACATGATTTTGGAGGTTGCACTACTCAACAGGCGCATAATCACCGTTACAATACCGCCAGGAAAACCCATATGCTGAAGAACTGTCCGTAAATAGAAGTGGTCAACACGGTCGAAAGCCTGGCTAAAGTCCAGTGAAGCCAAGGCGCCAGGGAGACGCTGATGATGCGCTAATGCTATCATGTCTCTGTAACGGCAAAGGGCCGTACGGATGTTGTTGTCGCCTCCTAGGGAAGTCTGGTCGCAGGATGTGACGTAACGTGCGACCTTCTTGAGACGCGATGCCAGTAGCCGTGTGAATATTTTCATGTCGCTGTTGAGCAAAGTAATTGGTCGATAGTCCTGGACCCTCGATAACCCACGCGGTTTATGTACGGGGATAATAATTCCTTCTAGAAAGGCGCTCGGGACCACTGTCATCGGTGACATCAGCTCTTGTGCGATTGCCGTCCACGTGGAAGCCAACAAATAGTGAAAACTTTTATAAAATTCGATGGGGATACCGTCAGGTCCAGGAGATCTGTTATCGGAACCCGCCTTGATAGCGTCTAGCACTTCATCGGTGGTTACGTCGTCTTGGAGGTCGTGCACTGCATCCTCTGGAAGAGTGGTCGTAGTAAGCTGAGCGACTTCTGTGATCAGTGCTGCAGAATGCGGTACGGCTGCGTATAGCCCGGCAAAATGAGCATGGAGAGCACGACCGATGCTTTGTTGGGTGTCGTGCCGGCGCCCTTCCACATCAGTGAGGACTTGGATCAGAGCTCGTCGTCGTCGTTGTCTTTCCTGAAGGAGGTGGTACATCGACGGACGTTCTTGAGGGATTCGATTAGAAGCTCGAGAACGGACTACAGTGCCTTCCAAGTTACGCCGCATGATCATGGAGATCTGCGCCTTCGTGCGATGGACCATCGACTGCCGGGCTGGCGAGAAAGGCATCGTCGTACAGTCACGTAGAATGGTGTAGTAGAAGTGCAGGGTATTAGTTTGCCACGCCTTTAATTCCTTCCCATAACTCATCAGAGTCTTCCGGAGGGTCGGCTTTGCACAGGAGATCCACCATGATAAGGTGGAGGCATAGGCTTCTCGACGATGGTGGCAGCGTGCCCACGCTTCTTCGACCATACGGCGACAGTCTGAGGAGGTCAGGTGAGCGACATTGAGTTTCCACAGACCACGACTATGCCACACTTGCTGTCGGGCGAGAGTGACGTCACAGATGTACGCATCATGGTCTGAAAAGGCCAAGGGCCAGATTTCCGCATGACGTGTGCCATCAGCAAGGGAGCGGGTAACGTAGATGCGATCTATGCGGCTTGACGAGTGAGAGGTGTAGAATGTATAGCCCGGTTGAAGTCCGTGGAGCTTCCGCCATGTGTCAACAAGTCGGAGACGGTCGATGACCACTGAGAGAGATGCACAAGGGGAATGTCGCGGGAGTTGGTCCGCGGGCTCCTGTGTCGAGTTAAAATCCCCACCGAGTACCAAATCGTCCTGCGGACCAGTGAAAAGGGGCGTGACGCTTTCGGCAAAAAAAGTTTGTCGGTCATGACGGCGGCCAGTGCCGGACGGTGCGTAGATATTAATAATACGCACGCCGAACAGTGTGAGGGCCATACCTCGCGCAGTGGGGAGGTAGATGACGTCCTCTGCAGGGAGGCCGTCGCGTAGCAGGATGGCGACGCCGCTGCCGGTATCGGATGCGGGGGAAACACGGGCGTTGTATCCGGTGGGAACTAGGAAGTCAGCCACAAACACCTCTTGTAAGAGTGCTATATCCACATCCGCAGAGTAAATAGTCTCTCTGAACATGGCCAGTTTACGGGGGGCACGAATGGTGGCAAGATTCATCGTGGCGATACGATATTGCTGTGTGCGGCCATCCTCAGTATTTGCAGAACGTGCGGTAGAAGTAGCCGGCAGGTGGAGACCCGCCGGTGGTCCCGCAGTGGTGATAATTACTGGCGGGACGCCTGCCCCAGTGTCGCCGAGGTGGACTCCTGTGCAGACACGCTGGCAGTCTGTTCCGCTTCTTCTTCAACGTCATCGGCCCAGGAAGCTGACGACGTGGACATGTGACGGTCACGTACTTCCGGAACGGGTGTTGTGGATTCCGGAACATGAGTGGCAGGGGGATCGCCGTCATCATTCGTTGACAACGGCGAGGACACGTCCCTGGCCGGGAGAGTAGGCGTCACAGGAGGGGCGCCTGTTGCTGCCACATCGCGTGACTGGACGCAATGTGGGAGATCACCGTCAGACATCAGGTCGACATCTCGTGGGGCCGTCTGAGAGAGGGCGTCATCGGAAGGCGTTCGTCGTCGTTTCCTGTGTTTGCGAGGCGACCGCTGTTTCCTGATGTGGCCTTCTGAATCAGAATGTGGTCGCCCGTCGTCTGACGCCGAACCCGTCTGGACAAAGGCAGACGTCGGCACGACACCGAGGTCGACGTCCATGGTTCCAACAGGAACATCGGTTTCGGTCTGCAAACCGGACGGTCCTGAAGCGAGCACTGGAGGCGACGCCGTGCTTGTGTCCTCGGCGCGTTGTGCTGCGGCGGGTGGCGTTGACGAAGCTGCTGGCGCAATCGAGATTGGTACGACGGGGTCCTGTGCAACCTTGGCGTAGGTGATGGGTAAGGACGTGACCGTCGAAGCCTGGGTCTCTTCACGTAACGGCGTCTGTATTAAACGGCGGTGTAAGCATTCGGAACGTACATGTCCCTCCTGGCCACATCCTGCGCACGTTCGTGGCTGTCCATCATACATGACGATGGCCCTCACACCGCCAATCAGCAGGTACGATGGGACATGTTTCGTCAGCTCAATTTTTATTTGCCGGACGCCATTTAATACGGGGTAGGTCGTAAATGTTTGCCACTTCTCCGCGACGTGACCTAAGACGGTGCCATATGGTTGGAAGGCGGCAATGACCACATCCTGAGGCACCTCGAACGGGAGCTCAAACACCCGCAATGTCCGGAGACCGAATCCAGCATGGGCGACTGTCACAGCACCCATATGTCCATCAGAGTGTTTAAATTTCAGTCCGGTGGCATGACGGTGAATTATGTCATTGCAAATTTCCTCCGTCGACATCTTAATGTAGACAACACTTCCAGTGATGGAAAAATGTATGCCGATTACGTCCTGGGGGTTCAAACGTAGATCCTCACGTATAAACTGTTCGACTTCGAAAGCTCTGGGTCGTGGATGTTCGGCCTGAAACGTTACTTTGATCGTTGCACGGCGGTACGAGTGCGCCATGGTGTACGTTAGTACTGGACTCGATAGACACAAACACCGCGACGCGGAAGTAAACACCACCGAGAGCGGAGCGTCGGACGGCGCGCGGAGTAGCTCCGCACGCTAGCACGGCTGAGAGCCGACTTTTTGTCCATCTGAGCTACCGAAGCACGACTCACGCCCGGTCTCACAGCTTTACTTCTGCCAGTATCTCGTCTCCTACCTTCCAAACTTTACAGAAGCTCTTCTGCGAACCTTGCAGAACTAGCACTTCTGAAAGAAAGGATATTGCGGAGACATGGCTTAGCCACAGCCTGGGGGATGTTTCCAGAATGAGATTTTCACTCTGCAGCGGAGTGTGCGCTGATATGAAACTTCCTGGCAGATTAAAACTGTGTGCCCGACCGAGACTCGAACTCGGGACCTTTGCCTTTCGCGGGCAAGTGCTCTACCCTTTCCTTAGAACACGACTCAAGCAGGTCCTCAAGTAGGCACTGCTGCATTCTGTTCCCTGACATTGCTCTGATGACGGTTAATGCAGATAGTTCCGATTATGAAATACAAAACGTATTGCAGGTTAGTTCCTAGGATAGTAACATTAAATTTGCGTTGTAGACGGCACATGAACGTGACGACTATCCATATTACTCATCAATATAAAAAGACAATATTTTGGGAATTTAGCAGGATTACTCAAAATGAATTCTGAAATTGGGTGACTGACCGCACAGGTGCTAAACGTCGTCTAGAGTATACGATGTCCTAATCGCATTAGGAATATGAAGATCGTCTTCGACTGCTCGCAACTTTCACATTGCTATCTCCACCCTACTCCAGACAGCTCTCGGTGGAGTTGCACTACGTTGCCGATGTTATGGAAGGCCTTCAAACCGACAACAGACCACATATTGAAAAATACAAGCGAATTCTCTTGCAGCGTAAGCTTATTGTAACTAACCTAAAAATTATTGGAGAGGAACATTGTCCTATTCAAAAAAAGTAAAATGTTACACACTGTTGACGTCAAACGGACATTATCTATGTCCTTTCTTGTGTCCTACTCATCTATAATATCAAGTGTACTATGAAAATGATTATATATAATGGATTATAAGGTAATGCATTGATACCAGATGGTGGGGGCCGGCCGATGTGGCCGTGCGGTTCTAGGCGCTTCAGTCTGGAACCGCGTGACCGCTACGGTCGCAGGTTCGAATCCTGCCTCGGGCATGGATGTGTGTGATGTCCTTAGGTTAGTTAGGTTTAAGTAGTTCTAAGTTCTAGGGGACTGATGACTTTAGAAGTTAAGTCCCATAGTGCTCAGAGCCATTTGAACCATTTGAACTATTTAACACAAAATGACATTAAAAATTTAAGTTATTCACGAGCAGCTAGTTGAGAATATGTATGAACATTAAATGACACGACGAACCGTCTTGTTCTGCATATGGATTCAAACCCAGCTCATGCAGACTAAGCAAAGATTTCGTGACTGACGGAAACTAAGAGTCATTCCTGATTAGGCATACTGAGAGTGATATACCTCGATTTTAGACAGTATCATGTAACGCCGGAAATGCATTGCCTCCTATTTCCATCTATTGTACTATTTTTTTTTCCTTGCTTTGTTACCTCAAGATTTGACATTTCTGTCTCTTTGTATATTGTAATTGTTTTACTGTTTGTATATATATATATTTATACATTTATGTCGATGTATAATTGGTTTGTTTCGTAAATATTATTTGTATTTTTACGCTGGGTCTTGCCTAGGGAAGACTGCTATCGAACGATTACGTCGATAGGTCGTGTGAAGAATCAAAGTGTGTAGGATCTTTGGTAGTGTTAACTCTGCCGCGTGGAGCGCGGGCTGAGCAGAAGGAGTGTGGCGGGAGTAGCGAGTGGAGCAGGTGTGTTGTGTGACGCTCCCGCGAGTTGCTGCGCTTTCGGGGTTTGGCAGCATGTAATTGCGCTCGACTTGCGATGATAGTTTCTGACATGGTGTCGCGGACGGGAAACATTAACTAGCGCACATCAAGAGCCCGTTTCGTCTGGTGACCGTGTCGAGAAGAAGGCGCGCCAACATCCAGCTTCTGCAACAGCGACGGCCGACAATGAGTGACTGTCGCCACCTCCTCGACCGACGGCTTCAAACCTTCAATCAACCGACAAGGAAGACTGGACGCACGTAAAGTTTTAGAACTGTATGGCAGACCTCAGCTTTTCAAACTGTTCCATTTTCGTCACTATAATTACAGCAACTTAGCATGAACGTTTGTTGCTCATTGTCCCAATTGCATTACCAAGCAGAGTCCCTTCCTTTTCCGAAATGAACCCGAGTGTCGTTGAAATTCAAACGCCAGCATTAAAGTAATATAGCTAACTCGTTTTTACTGCTTTAATTTCAAAATTCGGTTAAAGTATTTATAGCTGGCTACACTATTTAGATTACACAAGCACAATTTAAGAGTGCGAGTTTTGTTGCCATATTTTAGCTTACCTGTGACTGCAGCTCAGCTTGGTACGTACTAAATTTTACTATTGTTAATTGTTTGGAATCATTTAATTCAAGTTCAAAGTTATATCTCTTATTTCTAAATTGCGTAGATTCAAGTAGTTTTTGAAATGATTGTTGAGGTAGTCCAAGACTAACCGTATTTTACTGAATTTCGATGTGCTTCAGAAAGAAAGCTCACTATTAACTTCAGTCACTAAATTAACTTTCGATTTTCCGGTTTTATTAATTCTTTTGCTAAATTAAGTCAGGGTGTAGCGAAATTTATTACTTCTGACAAACTTTCAGTTTTCACACTACACGTGTCAACCTTCAGTTGCCACGCTTCTAGTGCTAATTATATGTGTAATAACCTTTCTTTTTCAGTTACTATAGTAATTGTCCTTAGGACTGGCGATCGTGATTTCCCCCAAATCTCAAATACCTAATTACCGCTAGTTAATTGTTAACGTAACGGCTGCACATTTACTTTCTTTATTAACTTTACCCCTTTTCAAAATTAATTTCCACCAGTTTCATTAGCACATTTCCTTTCATCTAGATGTAACCCTTTCGTCCCTCTTTACCGACAGGTTAACTTCGGTGACGATTGCTTTTCCAAAACTCCCATTAGGTACACGCGGTTTCATTTTTCACTGTCATTAAGGTCGGAAAGTGGGGGGGAGGTTACACGTGGCAGATTTGAGGTTGTTCTAGACACGAATTTAGCATTGTGCTAATCTCGTAACAAAGTACTGGTTACGTACAGGCCGTTACGTCAGCGAGAATAAGTAGTGGGAGTAATCTTAATTATATTTGAGATTTGTCATTTATATTGAAAATTATTAAAATGAGTGAAGGCAACAATTACCAAAATTTTGTAGACTTGGATACGGAACAATCGGTCGAACAGTGGGAAACGCGCACGGCGGTTCCCATTGTTCAGGGGCAGGCGGCTAGCATGAAAGACGTGACCGCCGAAACGCAACAAAGAGCAGAAATGGAATTCCAAACTTTAGAAAATGTTTCGGAATCGGAAGCGAAAACCAAATCTGTACCCCTTGATGATGAATACGGGGGAACATATATAGAGGCAATAAGGAATTATCCTCCACCCAAGTCTAGGAAACAGTTAAAAAGTTTTCTAGGGTTAACAGGATTTTACCGTAAATTTTTAAAAGGACCAGTGTTTAATGATGAAAATTTGAATAACCTCTTACGCAAAAACGTTCCGTTTGTGTGGACTGACGGGTGTCAGGCCGCTTTCGAGAGATTAAAAGACGAGTTGTTAAGATCTAACATACTATTTCATCCTGATTTATCGTACCCTTCTATCTGGGAACGGATTCGTCGAATTACGGGTTGGGGGTAGAACTGTTCCAAGAAGTTGGTGAAGGAGAGGATAAGGAACACCGGACGATAGTGTTCGCGAGTCGAACTTTATCAAAAAGTGAGCGAACTACACGATTTCTGAGAAAGAGTGTCTCGCTATCGTGTGGGGATTCAAGAAGTTCAAGGGTTACCTATGGGACCGTAAGGTGATTATTCATACGGACCATAAGGCGCTCACTTATCTGAAGGATTGTAAACTACTTCACGAAAGACTGACTAGGTGGTCGCTGTATTTACAGCAATTTAACTATGACATCTGTTACGTGAAAGGGACCGACAATTGCGTAGCGGATGCGCTGTCCCGGTTGCCCGAGTCTAATCAAGATGTATTGAAAGATGAGTCAGATGGAGTGGTAAAATTATACTATTTTAAAGAAGTTGAGGGACGTAAATTAGTAGTGAACATCTGTAAGAATCTACGTCGTCATCAGAACGAGGACGGTTGTTTAAATATGGTGAAAACCCGATATGACGAAAGGAGTTCAGAAGGAGAGAAATTAAGAAAGTATTACAAGATATACGATCATATCTTGTTCATACGTAAGGGTGAAGATAGTAATATTTGGCGGGTATGCTGGCCCACCAAATACGTCACGGAAATAATAGACTACTGCCATTTGGCGTATGGTCACTGTGGACCTAAGAAATGTACGGAAAAGTTGAGTGAAGTAGTGCATTTTAACAACATGTTAAAACGCGTTACTGACAGAGTGAAAACTTGCGATTTATGTCAGAAGGTGAAGTTTACCAACTGTACGAGTCGTGGTCCTATGCAAAGTATAAGGCCTAACGACACCTTTGAATTACTGTGCGTGGACTTGTACGGACCTTTGCCCAAGTCATCAGGAAACTTTGCCTACATTTTAGTAGTGCTAGAAGCTTTATCCAAGTTCATCAAACTATACCCGATTAGGAAAGCTACACCCAAAGCGGTCTATAGCATGCTTGTCAACGATTATTTTGTTCATATTGGCAAGCCCAAGGCGATTCTATCAGATAATGGGGCACAATTTACTTCTAAGTTGTGGAATGAAGGCATGGAAAGTAATGGGGTCGAGGTGATCCATATTTCAGCTTACTGTCCGGCTGGGAATCCCGCTGAGAGGTATATGCGCGAGCTAGGCCGACTTTGCCATACCTATTGCCATCACAATCATAGGGCATGAGGGAAAATATGTAGCAGTATTTGAGAGAATTATGAACACCTTGAGACATGAATCGACGGGATTTTCTCCAGAGGAAATCCTGATGGATGACAGAAGTAAAAGTTTAGTGGAAGAGATAATCAAATTCCCTCCACGGATTGACATTAGTATTGGTGTGAAAAAAGATCGTTTGCGAGAAGTAATGAAGCTAAAAGCCGATGCTCGCATACATCGTCATGACGCTAAAACGCTTTTTGCTAAGTTTGCAATCGGAGACTTAGTACTTGTAAAAGCTCATGAGAAATCGAGCGAGATAGACAATGAAATCTCTAAATTTAAGTTTGTTTATAATGGACCATATAAAGTCATTGGTATAACTCACACAAATGCTTATTGCTTAGAGTATCCAAGCTCTGGAAAACGATTAGGTATACGGAATATTGTAGACTTGAAATTGTACCAACCTAGGATCGATTAATACCACACAATGGGTAACTTGTACAGTATGTAAATATAGAGTGTAAGATTTAAGGATGTGCCATGTTACGATGCTTTTGCCTGACCTAGAGGTCATTAAAGAAGTTGAAATTAATAAGTAATTAATTTTGACTAAATGATTTAAGAGTAACTGATTAGTAATCATCTGAAAAATCCAAGCTGCTAGTTTAAGTTTTCAGCTGAGTCACAGTAGATTAAGGAATGTAAATATGATATTGTAACTTGCTGTAATATTTCATGAATGTGTGTTTTTATTAGTCATTGCCGATGTACTTAGACGCTGTTTTAAGTTTCAGGCTAGTACATGCGTGTGATGATGGACAGTGTTGAGTTATCCGCTGTGATAGTGTTTATGGACTCCTTGAGATTACTCGGGAGTGAGTTTTTCCGAAAGAATTCAGTGAAACGGACGTTCTGCAAATTCCTTTACACAGGCGAGTGACATCAAGCGTGCCGCACAGGCGGGCGCAACAATATTGGCGAGGCGGAGCAGCTGTCGGCTCTTGTGTCACTGTCGGCTTTTGTGCCGCTGTCGGCATTCTTTGTACACGCGAGTACGGAATGTGGAGTTGCTTTTCTTCCCGGACAGCTGATGTGAAAGAATTCTGCTGTCAATAATTATGTTTTTTTCGATCTGCTGTATATTATTTTCTTGTTTAGCGTTAATTGGACATGACGAGAAAATTAATTATGAAAAGGTTACATAAAAATGTGTATTCTACGTAATTAATCATTAGTTTGCGTATTTTGATATACCTGTTTTTTATGACCATGTACTCTGATTAATTTTGCAAATAGTATTCCATTTCTTATAGTGTTACGAATTTTAATGATTTCGGAATAGCTAAACCATTTTCTATGTTTTCTATGAATTTTGATATGTTGTCAACCTGTTTTATTTTGTGCAAGATGACAGAGTGGAATAAGATTAGGAGTGCCTCCACTCAATTATTACTGTCTAAAAATTGGTTTATGGTTAATTAGACGAATGCAAAATTTTTTTTATGTTTTGAGCATATGCATTTCCGCTGTTTCTTTTTTGGGACATTTTCTGAGTCTGTTTACGTTACACGCACATCCTCAGACAATGTGGGGCACGTGTAACGCCGGAAATGCATATCCTCCTATTTCCATCTATTGTGCTATTATTTTTTTCCTTGCTTTGTTACCTCAAGATATGACATTTCTGTCTCTTTGTATATTGTAATTGTTTTACTGTTGGTATATATATATTTATACATTTATGTCGATGTATAATTGGTTTGTTTCGTAAATATTATTTGTATTTTTACGCTGGGTCTTGCCTAGGGAAGACTGCTATCGAACGATTACGTCGATAGGTCGTGTGAAGAATCAAAGTGTGTAGGATCTTTAGTAGTGTTAACTCTGCCGCGTGGAGCGCGGGCTGAGCAGAAGGAGTGTGGCGGGAGTAGCGAGTGGAGCAGGTGTGTTGTGTGACGCTCCCGCGAGTTGCCGCGCTTTCGGGGTTTGGCAGCATGTAATTGCGCTCGACTTGCGATGATAGTTTCTGACATGGTGTCGCGGACGGGAAACATTAACTAGCGCACATCAAGAGCCCGTTTCGTCTGGTGACCATGTCGAGAAGAAGGCGCGCCAACATCCAGCTTCTGCAACAGCGACGGCCGACAATGAGTGACTGTCGCCACCTCCTCGACCGACGGCTTCAAACCTTCAGTCAACCGACAAGGAAGACTGGACGCACGTAAAGTTTTAGAACTGTATGGCAGACCTCAGCTTTTCAAACTGTTCCATTTTCGTCACTATAATTACAGCAACTTAGCATGAACTTTTGTTGCTCATTGTCCCAATTGCATTACCAAGCAGAGTCCCTTCCTTTTCCGAAATGAACCCGAGTGTCGTTGAAATTCAAACGCCAGCATTAAAGTAATATAACTAACTCGTTTTCACTGCTTTAATTTCAAAATTCGGTTAAAGTATTTATAGCTGGCTACACTATTTAGATTACACAAGCACAATTTAAGAGTGCGAGTTTTGTTGCCATATTTTAGCTTACCTGTGACTGCAGCTCAGCTTGGTACGTACTAAATTTTACTATTGTTAATTTTTTGGAATCATTTAATTCAAGTTCAAAGTTATATCTCTTATTTCTAAATTGCGTAGATTCAAGTAGTTTTTGAAATGATTGTTGAGGTAGTCCAAGACTAACCGTATTTTACTGAATTTCGATGTGCTTCAGAAAGAAAGCTCACTATTAACTTCAGTCACTAAATTAACTTTCGATTTTCCGGTTTTATTAATTCTTTTGTTAAATTAAGTCAGGGTGTAGCGAAATTTATTACTTCTGACAAACTTTCAGTTTTCACACTACACGTGTCAACCTTCAGTTGCCACGCTTCTAGTGCTAATTATATGTGTAATAACCTTTCTTTTTCAGTTACTATAGTAATTGTCCTTAGGACTGGCGATCGTGATTTCCCCCAAATCTCAAATACCTAATTACCGCTAGTTAATTGTTAACGTAACGGCTGCACATTTACTTTCTTTATTAACTTTACCCCTTTTCAAAATTAATTTCCACCAGTTTCACTAGCACATTTCCTTTCATCTAGATGTAACCCTTTCGTCCCTCTTTACCGACAGGTTAACTTCGGTGACGATTGCTTTTCCAAAACTCCCATTAGGTACACGCGGTTTCATTTTTCACTGTCATTAAGGTCGGTAAGTGAGGGGGAGGTTACAATCAGTTAGCAAATATCAACTTTAAATTGCATAACGCAAACCTTTTTAACAGACGCGAATTCCTACCCAGCATCTATTGTTCCTGTTAACGAACTACGAGAGATGTTAAATATTGCTTCTTCACAAGTAACTTACTTGAAATGCCGTGAGGTAAAGCTGTGTGTTGGACATGGATTCGAACCCGGAACCTAATCGGATTGCTATCGAAGCACAGTCAAATGTGACATATCGGAATTTCGCGGCAGTAACTAGATGTTTTAACTGAAATGACGAGACGAAACATTAATTTTTTCCTTCCCAGGACTCCAACCCGGCACCTTTTTCAGTTACTATAGTAATTGTCCTTAGGACTGGCGATCGTGATTTCCCCCAAATCTCAAATACCTAATTACCGCTAGTTAATTGTTAACGTAACGGCTGCACATTTACTTTCTTTATTAACTTTACCCCTTTTCAAAATTAATTTCCACCAGTTTCATTAGCACATTTCCTTTCATCTAGATGTAACCCTTTCGTCCCTCTTTACCGACAGGTTAACTTCGGTGACGATTGCTTTTCCAAAACTCCCATTAGGTACACGCGGTTTCATTTTTCACTGTCATTAAGGTCGGTAAGTGAGGGGGAGGTTACAATCAGTTAGCAAATATCAACTTTAAATTGCATAACGCAAACCTTTTTAACAGACGCGAATTCCTACCCAGCATCTATTGTCCCTGTTAACGAACTACGAGAGATGTTAAATATTGCTTCTTCACAAGTAACTTACTTGAAATGCCGTGAGGTAAAGCTGTGTGTTGGACACGGATTCGAACCCGGAACCTAATCGGATTGCTATCGAAGCACAGTCAAATGTGACATATCGGAATTTCGCGGCAGTAACTAGATGTTTTAACTGAAATGACGAGACGAAACATTAATTTTTTCCTTCCCAGGACTCCAACCCGGCACCTATCGCTGTTATATTCTGGAGAAAACTAACGTTAAATATGGGTTTGTTGCACCAGCAGTGACATGTGAGCATGTTTGAACTGAAATAATATGACGAAGAGTTCAGCGCTCACTGGGAATAGAGCCCCACACATATCGTTGTTGACTACACACAAAGTGACGTCAGCTACCGAATTTTTCTCCACCAGCTGCTCAGAATAGCATCTTGAACTTACAGTCATCTCGCAAATAGTTCTGTGTCTCACTGGGAGTTAAAAACGTCAGATATCGTTAGTGTTGACAGGAAATGAAAATACATTAAAAATCAAAATTATTACCCACCAGCAGATAGGTGTTCTCATGCTAGAGCTTGATAATACATAATTAAATCTTTAGTGCCGGGTCAGGATTCGATCCCATTCACGCATAATATGTGAAGGTGTTGAGGAATCTGCAGTTTTGAACAAACAACAAATTGTAGCCGAGCTGTATTGCCACGATGGGATCATATTCCGCGTTAAGGGCGGTCTGAGTTGCATTCCCAGTTCAGAACCAATTTTATCGACATACAGAAGCTCAAATAAAAGATGGAATAAGTGTCCTGTGACCATACATAGCGTTTGTGTCGTCACTTGAAATAAATAACTAGTATAAGAAAGGTTACTGGTGATAGAGTTTCTACATGTCGCCACTCCAGACTTTATTGTGGTTCAACCTACCGTCTACTTGGTAAAGAAGGAATACCATCTTTAATGTGTATTTTCAGACCACGCAGCCATTATATCTCCTTCACTTGGTGTAGCCAGGAGAGAATGGAATCTGTCTCTCCCTATCTAAAATCATTGACAGAAGTGTGAAACGAACCCAGACCATAGGTATAACAACCTACCATTCGTCCAACAGACCACGAAATCCTCTTCTCTGCGAGTCATTTTTCTATCGTAACGCAGTTGCGCCACACTGGATGAGAATTCTGACACACAAGCTCCCTGTAGTAATTTGCAGCATGTTCAGTAAATTCATTTACTTGGTTGACCGAATCACCATGAACTAGCTGCCTCAGCTACCCAGTGCATACATTCGACTATTTTGTAATCACAGAAATAAAATCACGGTACTGCCACCTACACACAACTGCCAACATTGTAGGATGCAGAAGTTTAAATAGGAAGTGTTCCTTTCCACTTGAGCTATTCTATTGCGCTATCTGTTACTAGAAAACGTCGTTCAGTCCAAAAGAAAAGCTGTAACTGTTTGTCTCTCAGAAGTCAAGACCTGGCCATATGCATAATCTCACAGTGCTGTGGAATCCAAAAGTTCTGGAGGAATAGTTGCCGAGCTCTGGAGCTGTTGTAGCTACGCGTCAGCTTGTAGCATAGATAAGATGTCGCGAGTTCGAATACATTCAGTGCTACATTTTTTAAAACGCAATTCTGCTGTCTGCTGAAGTTATCAATCTGATGGAACTTTGAACATAATTCCCTTCACTTCTCAACCCAAAGTAGTCGAATGTGGAAAGAGGACTAACTACTGTGACATTTTGTTCTATTCAGGTTTAATAGACAGCAGGCAGCAGATGCATCTCGAAGATGTGCAGGGAGAGCGCATCGTGCCATAATATGTCAGAAAAGTATTTTCTACATTAGCCGTCGTGTGGTAGTGATATTTTATTCTTCTTCAAACTTTGATTGACAGCTTTAACTCAGAACAAATTTTCTACATGCATGTAATCAATAAACTGCATGTGCATTGTCAGACTGTCATAGGTAACATCAGAGAATTCGCATATATCGTTGATGATTAATTGCTCTCTCATGTTTACTATTGTTTTAACAACACTAAAGGAAACCTTACGAAAATTGTGCACTGTATTATAAGAAATGAAATAAAACTAACCATGATAACCTTACGACGAAAGTATCTGTACACAAGCATGCCTCTATCGACACGAATTAGTAAAATACTACTCACTTAGATTTTGATTGGGTCTGTGTTTAATTGGTATGCTGTGTCATAATCAAGAGGTATGCAAATGTGGCATTTCATAAATATAGTTACGTATTCCTAGAAACCCAAAATTCGCTTGTCAGCAGCGGAAAGAGGCGTTACCTGTTGTGCAGCATTGTAAGTTTTTCAACATTGCACTATGAGCTGAAAGCATTTTCTTGCGATTTCCTTATTGATGTTTGATCTGACTGCTTGTAGCTCTTTCACAGAAGGGATAAAAACGTTTCAGTCAGTGAGACTGGAACTGGGAACCGTAACATACGCTGTTTCACAGGTCAGCACGTTACCACAGAGCTGGCGAAGATGTATGGGTCTCAGCTTCCTATTACGACGACAATAGTAACTAGAACTCGTAAACCGCTATTTAAAGGTCGAGATTAGTTGCGATTTCCACCTGCAACGACTTTCCTGGGCTGAAAACCGTAAATTTTCAATCTTTTGTTACCCTTCAAGCTATAATAACTCAGATTATTCAATGGAAAGGACAGGTAAAATCAAGTGAACTTTGAGGCTTAATTCCGTGCACACCAGGAAGTAACTCGTCGATCACAGAGTTGCCAAACATACGTTGCCTTGTTGCCAAATCTCAGTTACAGTACCAGCAGGAAGAAGACGAACCGATGTGATCCTACAGCGGTCTGGGAAGTGACCATAGCTGGTGTCTCCAAGTCACGGCTATTACGGCCTGGAATACATAATGCGTCTGATTCGCTTTCTGTAACTAGGTTTAGGGACTGGAGCGTAGTTACTAATAATACTCAGAACTGACTGCAAACTGAGCATCATAAATCAGTAACTCTCATTGTTGTTTTTATATTTCTTTCGTAAGTGCACTCAAACTGCTAGAAAAAATTTCTTATGCGAAATCTGAAGAATGCCTTTAAACATCAATCTTCGTCCGATTTCGACTTAGTAAATTAAGTTTATATCATGGATTTCTGCTTTGCAAATTCCAAGGTGCTTCACTGCAAAATAGGTCCTGAAAAGATTCAAACCGACTGTCAACGATATAAATTTGAGCTTTGTTCATCATATAGGTCTAACATGTCAGAAGGTTGTTTATGAAGTGCACATGTTCATTAATATAGTTCCCATCTTCTAAATTTTTGCAATAGCATTTAACTGTAGACGTTTTCTAACACCGGCGTTAGCAATTCCTTTCCCTTCTCTGAAACCTTCAAAACGACAAATTTTTCTGGTTTAAATCTGATGACCTTAACTATCACTTCCGATCAACAATAAATACTTCATGAACCCATACATGGAACTCCAAATGTGCAGTGTGCCTCCACTGCTACAGAGCATGCATTGCAAGGTATTCACACAGTTTATCGCATAGACTTACCATAAGGAATGAAACAAGAACTGTAATACAGTTTACACCACAGACCCTCACTCTGGCTTGACGAAAACATCCAAACATTGACCAAAAGTTGCACAAATAATTAAGTTTGAAAGGAAAGGAAACGAGGTATGAAGCATTTATAAATTCATCGAATGTAGTGAGGTGGTTTAATTTCGTCCCAGTCTATAAAATAAATTTTGGGCCATACTCAGCTCTTGCCGATTACCCGCCTACTAATCAGGGCGTCTGTCTCCGTTGCTTTTGAGCGTGAATGGATATTGTAGAATTTTTCTGTGGAGCAACATTTCATAATAAAGCGTTTTAAATCATCAAAAGCGATGAGCGGTAGCAGGCGCTTTCGATTAAGAACGGTGGAGTGCAGCGCCGCTGCTGTCGCCACGGCCGCTGCCAGTAGCCAGCAAATGGATCCCGGAGCTTTGCCGCATACGGCGTCCAGAGGAGGACAGTCTGCTTGAAATCTGCCGCAAAATCGTTACTAGATAAAATTTTGATATCGGTGTGTCACAAAGCGAAATAGATTGAATCTGCGCTACCATTACATTCACGTCTTCAGCATTCAGACAGAAGAGACTATAAAAATATTTTATGCCAGCTGGTCTCGATCCACTGACATTATGAACAGAAACAACGCACGCTACCGCTAGACCACAGGCGTAATCAGCCTAGAGTCTCTCTATCTTGGGACAAGTTTTCCTCCAGGAAGTGCCGCAGTCTACAGTGTTGGCAGATTGTGCAGATAACCGGACTTAGAGAATTAGCGAGTTGGCCAGTTTTTTTGTCCCATGTCGCGATCGGCGCGGACTTAGCCTCTGAAGCGGCCGGCCGCCGGTCGAGTTTTATGTCAAAGAGTGTACATTTCGAGTAGCAACACACACTAAAGAACAACAGAAGTTGATACACTGGTTATGTGGATTTCGACAAGTATCGAGACCACTGACCATCACAGGTTTTGTTTTAAATGATCACAGGCTGTGGCAGTATAAATACACGCTTCCAGTCTGGTATGGAACGACTGCTGGACACATGTTAGCTTTTCAGCGAAGATGTCCGAGCAGGCTGCAGTGATACGTCACTGCATATCATCGGCTGTAGTTGGAATATCCTTGTAAACAGTGTATTTATGCTTTCCCGCAGAAATGGTCTACAGGCGTCAAATACGGTGAACGGGATGGCCAAGATACAGATCCTCTGTGTCCAATCCAATGGTCTGTTAACAGTTCGTGAAAACATGGTATAGTACTTCGTGCACTATTGGTTGGATAGACACGATGATACTGCCACAGGGTCCTCCTAGTCTGCAGAAGATCATCTTTTGGCATCAGTGGAAGACGGTCTGTTAGGAGGCTGCAATACTTGTGCGCGTTCAGTGGTCCGTCTATGGGAAACAGGCCTATGAGTTGTTGGTTCGCTAACCCATACCGCACGTTTACACTCCATGGACTGTAAAAGGACAGTATGGACGGCAAAAATCTCGAAGAGCTCTTGACTGACTTAATTCATTTTTTTACACAATGGGCCTACTCTAATAAACAACTACGTGAACACAGGCTAAATATTTTTTGAGCGACGCTGCACAGATTTCGTTCTAAAACAGACAGCAAGAAAGACCACGCAGCAGTATTTTGTGCTGTGAAAAGGAGAAGATCCGTTTCTTTTTCTCGCTGCCAGTTTAACTACGACGTCAGAGCAATAACATGAATAGACAAATTGTTAAGCCCATATAATAATATCATTCTTCTTTATAGACAGAATTAAACAAAAACTGTATATACAATACAACTATATGCTGTTTCTCTTTGTTTCTCGCCGGCGGTTTTAACAGAAAGCAGGAAAGCTGTGTTTATGGTTTATCGGTTTATGATTAGAAGCGGCGGACGGAGGGGTGAGGGGGGGATGGAAATGGACAGAGAGCGGAGGAAGGAAGAGTTGGACATAGAGAAGGGAAGGAAGAGCTGGAGAGAAAATGGGGCCAGGGAGGGAGAGAAGGAGGTCAGGAATTATATCCATTCCCCATACAAATTTACCAGTTGTGAAGCATTGCCGAGTTCACTAGTCGGTCGTAAACAAAACGCCTTTGTCAGTTTGCAGCACTGATATCTGTTAATTCAGAAGATTGCATGATTAGACTGGGTAACCAAGACTGAACACAGTCTGGGAGAAAAAACGTGTGTCACACAAATTGTGTAAGAGAAGGAATACGTTTCTGGGTTCATCCTGATGTAACGATCCCTTAATAATGCCTTGTACCAGTAATGGCCATGTTCGTGGAAGGAATCAACCTAATTTTACTGATCTGTCAAATAAAAGTGAAATATGGCAAATAATGTTAAAGAAAGAGGAAGAAAACTTATTGCTCACAAGGGAAACCGATTAGAAATAACTCGCAGTTAAAGCTGGAATAAATAAAAAATCCATAAAATTGACTATTTCTACACTTTACCGAATAATATCCTCACTTAGAGTGGAATAATCATTGATACACAACAACGCAAGGAGACAGATGCCTCTGATGACTGTGGAATAGTGCAGTACGACAAGTTTTCATAGGAAAACGAGCTTTATTCAAAACGAAACAAACCAGTTTAAAGCTCTCCCACTGGATAAACGCGCTATCGGTGATAAACTACCTATTTTAACGCGCTGCTGTGATTGGTCGAAGCTGAAAGGTTTAATAGCGGCGATTTGAGTATCGCTTCCAGTACAATATTGCACAGTTCGCTGCAGAAGATCCCTGGACATTCAAGAGAAAGGGCAATACACCCAAAGGCTTTCTAATACCTTGACTGACTTAATTCATTTTTTTACACAATGGGCCTACTCTAATAAACAACTACGTGAACACAGGCTAAATATTTTTTGAGCGACGCTGCACAGATTTCGTTCTAAAACAGACAGCAAGAAAGACCACGCAGCAGTATTTTGTGCTGTGAAAAGGAGAAGATCCGTTTCTTTTTCTCGCTGCCAGTTTAACTACGACGTCAGAGCAATAACATGAATAGACAAATTGTTAAGCCCATATAATAATATCATTCTTCTTTATAGACAGAATTAAACAAAAACTGTATATACAATACAACTATATGCTGTTTCTCTTTGTTTCTCGCCGGCGGTTTTAACAGAAAGCAGGAAAGCTGTGTTTATGGTTTATCGGTTTATGATTAGAAGCGGCGGACGGAGGGGTGAGGGGGGGATGGAAATGGACAGAGAGCGGAGGAAGGAAGAGTTGGACATAGAGAAGGGAAGGAAGAGCTGGAGAGAAAAAGGGGCCAGGGAGGGAGAGAAGGAGGTCAGGAATTATATCCATTCCCCATACAAATTTACCAGTTGTGAAGCATTGCCGAGTTCACTAGTCGTTCGTAAACAAAACGCCTTTGTCAGTTTGCAGCACTGATATCTGTTAATTCAGAAGATTGCATGAGTAGATTGGGTAACCAAGACTGAACACAGTCTGGGAGAAAAAACGTGTGTCACACAAATTGTGTAAGAGAAGGAATACGTTTCTGGGTTCATCCTGATGTAACGATCCCTTAATAATGCCTTGTACCAGTAATGGCCATGTTCGTGGAAGGAATCAACCTAATTTTACTGATCTGTCAAATAAAAGTGAAATATGGCAAATAATGTTAAAGAAAGAGGAAGAAAACTTATTGCTCACAAGGGAAACCGATTAGAAATAACTCGCAGTTAAAGCTGGAATAAATAAAAAATCCATAAAATTGACTATTTCTACACTTTACCGAATAATATCCTCACTTAGAGTGGAATAATCATTGATACACAACAACGCAAGGAGACAGATGCCTCTGATGACTGTGGAATAGTGCAGTACGACAAGTTTTCATAGGAAAACGAGCTTTATTCAAAACGAAACAAACCAGTTTAAAGCTCTCCCACTGGATAAACGCGCTATCGGTGATAAACTACCTATTTTAACGCGCTGCTGTGATTGGTCGAAGCTGAAAGGTTTAATAGCGGCGATTTGAGTATCGCTTCCAGTACAATATTGCACAGTTCGCTGCAGAAGATCCCTGGACATTCAAGAGAAAGGGCAATACACCCAAAGGCTTTCTAATACCTTGACTGACTTAATTCATTTTTTTACACAATGGGCCTACTCTAATAAACAACTACGTGAACACAGGCTAAATATTTTTTGAGCGACGCTGCACAGATTTCGTTCTAAAACAGACAGCAAGAAAGACCACGCAGCAGTATTTTGTGCTGTGAAAAGGAGAAGATCCGTTTCTTTTTCTCGCTGCCAGTTTAACTACGACGTCAGAGCAATAACATGAATAGACAAATTGTTAAGCCCATATAATAATATCATTCTTCTTTATAGACAGAATTAAACAAAAACTGTATATACAATACAACTATATGCTGTTTCTCTTTGTTTCTCGCCGGCGGTTTTAACAGAAAGCAGGAAAGCTGTGTTTATGGTTTATCGGTTTATGATTAGAAGCGGCGGACGGAGGGGTGAGGGGGGGATGGAAATGGACAGAGAGCGGAGGAAGGAAGAGTTGGACATAGAGAAGGGAAGGAAGAGCTGGAGAGAAAAAGGGGCCAGGGAGGGAGAGAAGGAGGTCAGGAATTATATCCATTCCCCATACAAATTTACCAGTTGTGAAGCATTGCCGAGTTCACTAGTCGTTCGTAAACAAAACGCCTTTGTCAGTTTGCAGCACTGATATCTGTTAATTCAGAAGATTGCATGAGTAGATTGGGTAACCAAGACTGAACACAGTCTGGGAGAAAAAACGTGTGTCACACAAATTGTGTAAGAGAAGGAATACGTTTCTGGGTTCATCCTGATGTAACGATCCCTTAATAATGCCTTGTACCAGTAATGACCATGTTCGTGGAAGGAATCAACCTAATTTTACTGATCTGTCAAATAAAAGTGAAATATGGCAAATAATGTTAAAGAAAGAGGAAGAAAACTTATTGCTCACAAGGGAAACCGATTAGAAATAACTCGCAGTTAAAGCTGGAATAAATAAAAAATCCATAAAATTGACTATTTCTACACTTTACCGAATAATATCCTCACTTAGAGTGGAATAATCATTGATACACAACAACGCAAGGAGACAGATGCCTCTGATGACTGTGGAATAGTGCAGTACGACAAGTTTTCATAGGAAAACGAGCTTTATTCAAAACGAAACAAACCAGTTTAAAGCTCTCCCACTGGATAAACGCGCTATCGGTGATAAACTACCTATTTTAACGCGCTGCTGTGATTGGTCGAAGCTGAAAGGTTTAATAGCGGCGATTTGAGTATCGCTTCCAGTACAATATTGCACAGTTCGCTGCAGAAGATCCCTGGACATTCAAGAGAAAGGGCAATACACCCAAAGGCTTTCTAATACCTTGACTGACTTAATTCATTTTTTTACACAATGGGCCTACTCTAATAAACAACTACGTGAACACAGGCTAAATATTTTTTGAGCGACGCTGCACAGATTTCGTTCTAAAACAGACAGCAAGAAAGACCACGCAGCAGTATTTTGTGCTGTGAAAAGGAGAAGATCCGTTTCTTTTTCTCGCTGCCAGTTTAACTACGACGTCAGAGCAATAACATGAATAGACAAATTGTTAAGCCCATATAATAATATCATTCTTCTTTATAGACAGAATTAAACAAAAACTGTATATACAATACAACTATATGCTGTTTCTCTTTGTTTCTCGCCGGCGGTTTTAACAGAAAGCAGGAAAGCTGTGTTTATGGTTTATCGGTTTATGATTAGAAGCGGCGGACGGAGGGGTGAGGGGGGGATGGAAATGGACAGAGAGCGGAGGAAGGAAGAGTTGGACATAGAGAAGGGAAGGAAGAGCTGGAGAGAAAAAGGGGCCAGGGAGGGAGAGAAGGAGGTCAGGAATTATATCCATTCCCCATACAAATTTACCAGTTGTGAAGCATTGCCGAGTTCACTAGTCGTTCGTAAACAAAACGCCTTTGTCAGTTTGCAGCACTGATATCTGTTAATTCAGAAGATTGCATGAGTAGATTGGGTAACCAAGACTGAACACAGTCTGGGAGAAAAAACGTGTGTCACACAAATTGTGTAAGAGAAGGAATACGTTTCTGGGTTCATCCTGATGTAACGATCCCTTAATAATGCCTTGTACCAGTAATGGCCATGTTCGTGGAAGGAATCAACCTAATTTTACTGATCTGTCAAATAAAAGTGAAATATGGCAAATAATGTTAAAGAAAGAGGAAGAAAACTTATTGCTCACAAGGGAAACCGATTAGAAATAACTCGCAGTTAAAGCTGGAATAAATAAAAAATCCATAAAATTGACTATTTCTACACTTTACCGAATAATATCCTCACTTAGAGTGGAATAATCATTGATACACAACAACGCAAGGAGACAGATGCCCCTGATGACTGTGGAATAGTGCAGTACGACAAGTTTTCATAGGAAAACGAGCTTTATTCAAAACGAAACAAACCAGTTTAAAGCTCTCCCACTGGATAAACGCGCTATCGGTGATAAACTACCTATTTTAACGCGCTGCTGTGATTGGTCGAAGCTGAAAGGTTTAATAGCGGCGATTTGAGTATCGCTTCCAGTACAATATTGCACAGTTCGCTGCAGAAGATCCCTGGACATTCAAGAGAAAGGGCAATACACCCAAAGGCTTTCTAATACCTATTAATAAACGAGGTGGCAAAGAAGAAAGAAAGAGACTCTTTCTTATTACTATAGGAAGCCAAGAAAGTGCATTGCATGCAAGGGTAAGAAATTTTAACGTAGAAAATTACAATTCACGTTAGTATATTGCTATCAGCATAGTATCTAGTGGATTCAGATATGTTGCAGTCTTCGGAATTAAGGGAAAAACTGATTAACTGATTTTGTTACTACGTTACGTAGGTAAATAACAGTAATGACGTAACATACATACGGATTCAGGAAATCAAAATTAAGTTTTATTTGAAAAATTATTAAAAAATTACGTAATCACGTGAGGAGAGTTCCCTGATAATTATGGTATTCATATGAAGAAACTTACGACGTTGTTACACTTTGGCTTCAACAAACATATACCAGTATTTGTAAACTTGTTAAATAATCTCTCTACAATTTACCGCTTGAAAGTGATAGTCGGAAGGAAGGCAAAGTAAACGAAGCTTGTAGTCTTCTTTTTAATGGGAACGCAAGTGGTCTATGAAGGACAACAAGTGAAACTGATAGCCAACGACGTAATGTTTACCAAAGTTACTGCATGTAACATGCTCTGATAACCACCGTCCGATTTCTGTAGCTTTTGTATTGGGCACAAAGTTCGAGGTACGAACTCAAATAGCTGTCAGTTCGGTAGGTAAGGCTGTCTTTTTGCTGTCACTGCTTTCCCATTACTCCACGATCTACTTTTACACGATAAGAAGCAGACATACACACTGGAATTTGATTTGGCTGTCCGTGTTGTGCCTCGCAATGTTTCCCATTAATGGACATATTCCTGTGCTATTCCTGTTGCACCATTTTATACTGTTGCGTTTAAGATCAAGCCAAGACGTGCTACAGATAAATACACATTGTACGGTGTAGAGTAAGAACCGTTGGGAAATGATTTCTTTTTAACACACGATCGGTTCCGGACTTGTGCCCATCTTCAGGTGGTTTACATTCAGGTACATGTCTTCATATCCTTTGCGGGAGATCATTGTTGAAATCGAAACAAATAACGTAATGATGACTAAACAGACACAAATGAAACATTTGGAGGTGGCTAAGCGACATTTGTTGTAGGATATTGTAGAACGTACATATAGTTGGTGTATCCGTGTCGTTTTCAATTTACATGTATCACATTTTTTTTACAAAAATATTTCATTTTTACATGTTTACTGTATATAAGTCACCATACTAATTGTTAGTGCATACGTTAGGTCTTTGACACATTAGTGACACTTCGGATGTTAGTAACTTCTAACGCACATGCACTGAAACTTTTGACCATAACCATTGTTTCGCGATGTACACACCTTAATTGCCGTTACTGTATCAAACAAATAATATGGGGGAGCACCTCTCCAGTTTGTCTGACGAACCGGTTTCAGGCTCTGTCTCAGGCTGATACTGATCTTCGGCCTGACATGGCTGCTTGTCCTGTTCCAGAGGTTGCCCCTCAGTCTGCAAGATCCGGGCGGTCGCAGAGGGTGGGCTTACTGGTAGTTGGGAGCTCCAATGTCAGGCGCGTAATGGGGCCCCTTAGGGATATGGCAGCAAGAGAGGGGAAGAAAACCAACGTGCACTCCGTGTGCATACCGTGGGGAGTCATTCCAGATGTGGAAAGGGTCCTTCCGGATGCCATGAAGGGTACAGGGTGCACCCATCTGCAGGTGGTCGCTCATGTCGGCACCAATGATGTGTGTCGCTATGGATCGGAGGAAATCCTCTCTGGCTTCCGGCGGCTATCTGATTTGGTGAAGACTACCAGTCTCGCTAGCGGGATGAAAGCTGAGCTCACCATCTGCAGCATCGTCGACAGGACTGACTGCGGACTTCTGGTACAGAGCCGAGTGGAGGGTCTGAATCAGAGGCTGAGACGGTTCTGCGACCGTGTGGGCTGCAGATTCCTCGACTTGCGCCATAGGGTGGTGGGGTTTCGGGTTCCGCTGGATAGGTCAGGAGTCCACTACACGCAAGAAGCGGCTACACGGGTAGCAGGGGTTGTGTGGCGTGGGCTGGGCGGTTTTTTAGGTTAGATGGCCTCGGGCAAGTACAGAAAGGGCAACAGCCTCAACGGGTGCGGGGCAAAGTCAGGACATGCGGTGACCAAGCAGCAATCGGTATTGTAATTGTAAACTGTCGAAGCTGCGTTGGTAAAATACCGGAACTTCAAGCGCTGATAGAAAGCACCGAAGCTGAAATCGTTATAGGTACAGAAAGCTGGCTGAAGCCAGAGATAAATTTTTGCCGAAATTTTTACAAAGGTACAGACGGTGTTTAGAAAGGATAGATTGCATGCAACCGGTGGTGAAGTGTTCGTCGCTGTTAGTAGTAGTTTATCCTGTAGTGAAGTGGAAGTGGATAGTTCCTGTGAATTATTATGGGTGGAGGTTACACTGAACAACCGAGCTAGGTTAATAATTGGCTCCTGTTACCGACCCCCCGACTCATCAGCATTAGTGGCAGAACAACTGAGAGAAAATTTGGAATACATTTCACATAAATTTTCTCAGCATGTTATAGTCTTAGGTGGAGATTTCAATTTACCAGATATAGACTGGGACACTCAGATGTTTGGGACGGGTGGTAGGGACAGAGCATCGAGTGACATTATACTGAGTGCAATATCCGAAAATTACCTCGAGCAATTAAACAGAAAATCGACTCGTGGAGATAACATCTTGGACCTACTGATAACAAACAGACCCGAACTTTTCGACTCTGTATGTGCAAAACAGGGGATCAGTGATCATAAGGCCATTGCAGCATCCCTGAATATGGAAGTTAATAGGAATATAAAACAAGGGAGGAAGGTTTATCTGTTTAGCAAGAGTAATAGAAGGCAGGTTTCAGACTACCTAACAGATCAAAACGAAAATTTCTGTTCCGACACTGACAATGTTGAGTGTTTGTGAAAAAAGTTCAAGGCAATCGTAAAATGCGTTTTAGACAGGTACGTGCCGACTAAAACTGTTAGGGACGGGAAAAACCCACCGTGGTTCAACAACAAACTTAGGAAACTACTGCGAAAGCAAAGAGAGCTTCACTCCAAGTTTAAACGCAGCCAAAACCTCTCAGACAAACAGAAGCTAAACGATGTCAAAGTTAGCGTAAGGAGGGCTTTGCGTGAAGCGTTCAGTGAATTCGAAAGTAAAACTCTATGTACCGACTTGACAGAAAATCCTAGGAAGTTCTGGTCTTACGTTAAATCAGTAAGTGGCATATCCAGACACTCCGGGATGATGAAGGCATTGAAACAGAGGAAGACACGCGTAAAGCTGAAATACTAAACACCTTTTTCCAAAGCTGTTTCACAGAGGAAGACCGCACTGCAGTTCCTCCTCTAAATCCTCGCACAAACGAAAAAATGGCTGACATCGAAATAAGTGTCCAAGGAATAGAAAAGTAACTGGAATCACTCAACAGAGGAAAGTCCACTTGACCTGACGGGATACCAATTCGATTCTACACAGAGTACGCGAAAGAACTTGCCCCCCTTCTAACAGCCGTGTACCGCAAGTCTCTAGAGGAACGGAAGGTTCCAAATGATTGGAAAAGAGCACAGGTAGTCCCAGTCTTCAAGAAAGGTAGTCGAGCGGATGCGCAAAACTATAGACCTATATCTCTGACGTCGATCTGTTGTAGAATTTTAGAACATGTTTTTTGCTCGAGTACCATGTCGTTTTTGGAAACCCAGAATCTACTATGTAGGAATCAACATGGATTCCGGAAACAGCGATCGTGTGAGACCCAACTCGCTTTATTTGTTCATGAGACCCAGAAAATATTAGATACAGGCTCCCAGGTAGATGCTATTTTTCTTGACTTCCGGAAGACGTTCGATACAGTTCCGCACTGTCGCCTGATAAACAAAGTAAGAGCCTACGGAATATCAGACCAGCTGCGTGGCTGGATTGAAGAGTTTTTAGCAAACAGAACACAGCATGTTGTTATCAATGGAGATACGTCTACAGACGTTAAAGTAACCTCTGGCGTGCCACAGGGGAGTGTTATGGGACCATTGCATTTCACAATATATATAAATGACCTAGTAGATAGTGTCGGAAGTTCCATGCGGCTTTTCGCGGATGATGCTGTAGTATACAGAGAAGTTGCAGCATTAGAAAATTGTAGCGACATGCAGGAAGATCTACAGCGGATAGGCACATGGTGCAGTGAGTGGAAACTGACCCTTACATAGACAAATGTAATGTACTGCGAATACATAGAAATAAGGATCCTTTATTGTATGATTATATGATAGCGGAACAAACACTGGTAGCAGTTACTTCTGTAAAATATCTGGGAGTATGCGTGCGGAACGATTTGAAGTGGAATTATCATATAAAATTAATTGTCGGTAAGGTGGGTACCAGGTTGAGATTCATTGGGAGAGTCCTTAGAAAATGTAGTCCATCAACAAAGGAGGTGGCTTACAAAACACTCGTTCGACCTATACTTGAGTATTGCTCATCAGTGTGGGATCAGTACAAGATCGGTTTGACGGAGGAGATAGAGAAGATCCAAAGAAGAGCGGCGCGTTTCGTCACAGGGTTATTTGGTAACCGTGATAGCGTTACGGAGATGTTTAACAAACTCAAGTGGCAGACTCTGCAAGAGGGGCGCTCTGCACCGCGATGTAGCTTGCTCGCCAGGTTTCGACAGGGTGCGTTTCTGGATGAGCTATCGAATATATTGCTTCCCCCTACTTATACCTCCCGAGGAGATCACGAATGTAAAATTAGAGAGATTAGAGCGCGCACGGAGGCTTTCAGACAGTCGTTCTTCCCGCGAACCATTCGCGACTGGAACAGGAAAGGGAGGTAATGACAGTGGCACGTAAAGTGCCCCCCGCCACACACCGGTGGGTGGCTTGCGGAGTGTAAATGTAGATGTAGATGTAGATGAAACAGCATGGTGTCTGATGTGCAGTTAATGTGTAAAAAACGAAACTTTTTGTAAAATAAATGTGATAATTGTAAAGTGTAAATGATACCAATACACCAGCTATAGGTAAGTGCCATAATATTTTACCTCACACGTCACTTAGCTACATCGAAATGTTTTATTTGTGTCTATTCAGTCCTCATCACGGTATTAGTTTTTGAATTAAACAGTGATCTCCCACACTCAATATGGAGACGTGTACCTAAATGTAAGCCACCTGAATATAGGCTCAAGTTCGAAACTCGTCGCGTGTTAAATAAAATCATCTCCTATTGTGACTGGCAGCAGTGATTATTCTACACCTTATAAAGGAACAGCCAACCAGTTATATTACATCCATTATGGATAAAGTACATTTCAATAAAGTTTCTCCTTTCTTCTTACAGTCCGAAATACACAGGAAAACTATCTTTATGTCTACAGTTACAAATTCGCTTACACTACCCCTACATCCGCTAACAACCAGTAATCCATAAAAGCCTTCCTCGCATAGTTGTATCAAAACTTGGTATTTATCGAAACAAGTATAAACCCTCACCCTCGCGGAATATAATTAGAATTAAAAATTAATATTAACTTTCTTCAATTTAAACTTGTTGTGTTGTTGTGGGCTGTAGTTCGAAGAATGGTTTCATGCAGCTCTCCTTATCCTGTGCAAGCCTCTTCATCTCTAACTACTGCATCCCTCTGAATCTGCTTAGTGTATTCATCTCTTGGTCTCCCTCTACGATTTTTAGCCTCCACGGTTCCCTCCAGTACTAAATTGATGCTCTCTTGATGGCGCTGTATGTGTCCTAGCAACCGATCCCTCCTTCTAGTTAAGTTGTGCCAGAAATGTCTCTTCTCCCCAATTCTGTTCAGTATCTCCTCATTAGTTGCGTGAGCTATCCATCTAATCTTCAGCGTTCTTCTGTAGCACCACATTTCAAAAGCTTCCATTCTCTTCTTGTCTAAACTGTATATCGTCCATGTTTCACATCCATACACCGCTATACTCCAGACAAATACTTGAGAGAACATCCTGACGCTTAAGTCTATACTCACTGTTAACAAATTTCTCTTCCTATAGCCAGTCCACATTTCATATCCTCTCTACTTCGACCATCATTCGCTACTTTGCTTCCCAAACAGCAAGACTCATTTATTGCTGTAAGAGTCTCACTTCCAAATCTGATTCCCTAAGTATCGCCTGATTCAATTCGACTACATTCCATTATCGTCATTTTGCATTTTCTGATGTTGACCTTATATCCTCCTCTCAAGATACTGTCCATTCCACTCAACCGCTTTTCCAAATCCTTGGCTGTCTCTGACCGAATTACAATGTCATCGGCGTACCGCAAAGTTCTTATTTCTTCTCCCTGCACTGTAATTCCTACTCCAAATATTTCTTTTGTTTCCTTTGCTTCCTTTTGTATCCTTTGCTTTGCATTGTTCCCTTTACTGCTTGCTCAATACACAGATCTAATCACATCGGGGAGAGGCTACAACCCTGTCTCACATACACGATAATAATTTTAAGATTAACGAAAAGGTATTAGACGAAATCCATTCAGTCTCTCACCGGCGCAGAGGATGTATAGGGTGTTATACACCACTGGCCATTAAAATTGCTACACCACGAAGATGATGTGCTACAGACGCGAAATTTAACCGACAGGAAGAAGATGCTGTGATATGCAAATGATTAGCTTTTCAGAGCATTCACACAAGGTTGGCGCAGCTGGCGACACCTACAACGTGCTGACATGAGGAAAGTTTCCACCCGATTTCTCATACACAAACAGCAGTTGACCGGCGTTGCCTGGTGAAACGTTGTTGTGATGCCTCGTGTAAGGAGGAGAAATGCGTACCATCACCTTTCCGACTTTGATAAAGGTTGGATTGTAGCCTATCACGATTGCGGTTTATCGTATTGCGACATTTCAGCTCGCGTTGGTCGAGATCCAATGACTGTTATCAGAACGTGGATCGGTGGGTTCAGGAGAGTAATACGCAACGCAGTGCTGGATCCCAACGTCTCGTATCACTAGCAGTCGAGATGACAGGCATCTTATCAGCATGGCTGTAACGTATCGTGCAGCCACGTCTCGATCCCTGAGATGGGGACGTTTGCAAGACAACAAACATCTGCACGAACAGTTCGACGACGTTTGCAGCAGCATGGTCCATCAGCTCGGAGCCCATGGCTGCGGTTACCGTTGACGCTGCATGACAGACAGTAGCGCCTACGATGGTGTACTCAACGACGAACCTGGGCGCACGAATCGCAAACCGTCATTTTTCGGATGAATCCAGGTTCTGTTTACAGCATCATGATGGTCGCATCCGTGTTTGGCGACATCGCGGTGAACGCACATTGGAAGCGAGTATTCGTCATCGCCATACTGGCGTATCACCCGGCGTGATGGTATGGGGTGCCATTGGTTACACGTCTCGGTCACCTCTTGTTACCATTGACGGCACGTTGAACAGTGGACGTTACATTTCAGATGTGTTACGACCCGTGGCTCTACCCTTCATTCGATCCCTACGAAGCCCTACACTTCAGTAGGATAATGTACGACCGCATGTTGCTGGTCCTGTACGGGCCTTTCTGGATACAGAAAAAGTTCGACTGCTGCCACGGCTTGCACATTCTCCAGATCTCTCACCAATTGAAAACGTCAGGTCAATGGTGGCTGAGCAACTGGCTCGTCACAATACTCCAGTCACTACTCTTCATTAACTGTGGTATCGTGTTGACGCTGCATGGGCAGCTGTACCTGTACACGCCATCCAATCTCTGTTTGATTCAATGCCTAGGCGTATCAAGGCCGTTATAATATGGCCAGAGTGGTTGTTCTGAGTACTGATTTCTCAGGATTCTTGCACCGAAATTGCATGAAAATGTAATCACATGTCAGTTCTAGTGTAATATATTTGTCCAATGAATACCCGTTTATCATCAATATTTCTTCTTGGTGTAGCATTTTTAATGGCCAGTACTGTACTTTACATTACACACTAATTGTAGTTTACGAATCAAACTCACATGTATATAAGCCCATCCCCACTGCTGTGTATCACCGTTAACGAAGAACTACAGCCGGAAGGAAAAGAGCGACAGAGGCAGACAGACAGAGCCGAAAGATGCGAATGAGTTTGCAGAGGGTAGACTAGCGTGTAGATTTTCATGGAATCAGTTACATGGCTGGAGAATAAAAGAATAGCCGTCAGTTATGTTGATCAAACAGAAAGGTACGAATTGCGTTCAAGCCGACGGACTCATTAAAGCGAAACGTGAGCTGATAATTGTATCTCTCGATTCCGGCACTATTTCCCATTGCTTACTCTGCGTTTCGGATAGAGAGAGATTCATCAGGAGCCGTGCATTGTTTAAAATTACAGACAAAAGAAGGAGAGGGAGGGCGGTGCGGTGATTACCCTGCAGGCGACGCGAAAATATCGGCCACGCGCGCGCCGCGACGCCGTGCCAGACAACAGGCGCAAACGACCCAATTCGCGACAAAGGACGCTCGTTAGCTTCCGCGGACGGCGGCTGCAGCTGGCCCGGGGTTTAATAATGTCCGCCGTGCGCAGAAGTGTGTCAACGGGCGGAGACCGGCAAAGTAACCGCTCCGAGCTTGTGCGGGACAGAGATCAAAGGCGGCGCGACGCAAAGAATCAACGGGCTCCCACCTCCGCTGGGCGTGCGTCAAGTTTTTTTTTTTAGAATTGTACTCGCGGCGAGCATCCTAATTAGAGAAAATGAAACACTTTACATATCAAGTCAATTTGTCAACTCGGAGGACGGAAAATACGAGAGAAATTCTCTGCCCCCCCTGTGGGACAGTGGTGCCACTCAACATGCATTAAAGGAAGTGACGTAAGACGCAAGGGAACACTGAGTTAAGTCAACAAGTGGCCACGAAAGCCTCAGAGAATTCAAAGAAATTCTTGAAACACGTAGTGGAACAACCAGCAAGAAACAGATGTCTCTAAAACAACTTTACAACTTCGAAAATTTATACAGGTTTATCGGTGTGATACACAGACCTGGTTTTGGTATAGTTCTATTGGCGAAATACGTGAAACCTTTTACCTCACAGCTGAAAAGGTTAAATGTGAGTTACACGAGCCATGATATCGACTACCAACTGAAGCCGATTTCTAGCGGAACTATTGTAACTTCTTCCATTGCAGAGTAGATTCTTGATCTGAGCCCCCCTATAGAAGCTGGTATGAGTAGTATAAACATGGCGCGAGTTCACACAAGAAAAAATTAAGTTGTCCGGTCTGATGAACTTCACATAATACGTTTACCTACAAAACACTTATTGGTTAATCTGGGACATCGTTGAGGTATTGCTGCGTTCTTGGTCAGCTTCGTGAACCAACCGTATTGAAAAACTTTCCAGTATATTCGGTTGATTGTGATCTCTTGAAAAAAGAAGAGGCCGTAAACTTTTCGTGCCCAATGCTCAAAAGCCATTAGTTTCTGGACTATCACAAGCATGCCGCAAGTGCTATAGTTGTATCTCTTAACTTTACCACTTAAGCCTTGCGGTTCTAGGCGCTTCAGTCTGGAACCGCGTGACCGCTACGGTCATAGGCTCGAATCCTGCCTCGGGCATGGATGAGTGTGAGGTCCTTAGTTTAGTTAGGTTTAAGTAGTTCTAAGTTCTAGGGGACTGATGACCACAGATGTTAAGTCCCATAGTGCTCAGAACCATTTTTACCACTTAACTAAAGAGTTACTCGTCAGTGAAGATAATGTATCCAGTGAAATCTTCGATTTTATATAATAGATGTAACATTTCCCACTATGTCTTTACGAGCAGTCTCTTCAGTGTATTTTAGTTTTTGGACCATTGATAACTTGTTTAGTTTGAGAAGCAAATATCTTCTTAACACACGCCAAGAGCTGTATGTTGTGCTCTCAGCTGTTGAGATAGCATGTCGGGTCAATTTTGTAGGACTGTTAACAACGCTTTGTCTCACTTCCCTTATAAGTTTGTCAAACTCGTGCTGTAGACTTTCGGATATTTAGTGGCTTACCGAGAACCAGGTTTGAACAAAACTCCTACGCCACTTTTAAGTCCTAGGTGTAACGGGAGGATATGTACCGTAATCGGTAGGAAAACTATACAGCGTAGTTTTTGCAGGCTCTGATTCTTCAAAGCACAACACAGAGTGAGTACATTGTGTACCACTAAAAGCAGCCGTCTTTAGTACAACGGTCGGTTACGCTTACGGTTTTGTGATTCGGAACTAGCGTACTAAGTCAATCAAAGTCTGATCTTGTAAGTAGGCTGTTTAGGTTTTTATGTCGGTAACGCCATGTAGAGCTCTATATGAAAATCACTGACTGTGCTGTGTGCAGCCTGTGGCTGGGTTGCATTTTTGTAATTTGCTATTATAGTGTTGGGCAGTTGGCTGTTAACAGCGCGTAGCGTTGCGCACTTGGAGATGAGCCTCCAGTAGTGGTGGATGAGGGGAGAGAGATGGCGGAGTTTTGAGAGCGGATGCTCTGGACATGTGTATATCAGACACAGTAAATTTGTAAGACTGGATGTCATGAACTGATATATACATATATATTATGACTTTTGAACACTATTAAGGTAAATACATTGTTTGTTCTCTATCAAAATCTTTCATTTGCTAACTATGCCTATCAGTAGTTAGTGCCTTCAGTAGTTTGAATCTTTTATTCAGCTGGCAGTATTGGCGCACGATATATTGCAGTAGTTTGAGTAACGAAAATTTTTGTGGGGTAAGTGATTCATGAAAGGTATAGGTTATTGTTAGTCAGGGCCATTCTTTTGTAGGGTTTTTGAAAGTCAGATTGCGTTGCGCTAAAAATATTGTGTCAGTTTAAGTACAGTCTTTTATAATTTTTTAAGGGGACGTTTCAATTTGCTTTCCGAAAAAATTATGCCAAGACTAGACCTGTAAGATCTCTATTAATTTTCAAATTTTTGAAGTCGTTGGGACACCCGTTACATTTTTGCTCATTAGTGAGTTGTTAGACCTAAACTGAAGTAAATTTCTCACAGACTTACGGCACACACCTTTTACCTTCGTATGATGACTTTTATGTAGAGGAACAACTCCTCCGTTGGGATCAACATAATAGGCATAACTGATGACTGTGGTGAAACGAAGATTGTTCCTTTCATTCGTGATACTCTGTATGCAGTAAATAGTTGAGATTCAGATAGGGGCCGTGATCCCAGGAAGCATCGTATACAGTTCCGCACCGCTGGCTGCTAAATAAAACATGTGCACACAGACAATAGAAACAGGTATGCGATTTGATCGAAGTCTTGTTAGTGAACAGAAATCAGTGAGTCGTACCTAAGGGGGAGGTTTTCATCACAAGGGAAGACGATGTCTGTTCTACGCCATGGTTGTGTGCTACGGCCACTGCTGTCCACGATGTATCATGCATTCCCGGGTGCGTATGGTGGGTTGCCTAATTCAAATTGCATTAAATATTTTCCGCACCAGATTGATTTCGGCTATTTCGATGATTTACTTTGTCGATAATGTCTGTAGCCTATGAGGCTGAGAGCAGACGATAATTGCTACGAAATGCAGAGAGGCATGCAGATGATCAGCTATTGATTAAAAGGTTGACAGCTGAGGCTCAAAGTAATGGGGTGCTCATAATTAAAATAGAGGCTTTTTTCGTTGCGGCGAAATCTTATCACGAAATTTGAATCACCAACTTTCTCCCCCGAATGCGAAAATACACTCCTGGAAATTGAAATAAGAACACCGTGAATTCATTGCCCCAGGAAGGGGAAACTTTATTGACACATTCCTGGGGTCAGATACATCACATGATCACACTGACAGAACCACAGGCACATAGACACAGGCAACAGAGCATGCACAATGTCGCAGCAATGCAGGCTGCTATTCTCCCATGGAGACGATCGTAGAGATGCTGGATGTAGTCCTGTGGAACGGCTTGCCATGCCATTTCCACCTGGCGCCTCAGTTGGACCAGCATTCGTGCTGGACGTGCAGACCGCGTGAGACGACGCTTCATCCAGTCCCAAACATGCTCAATGGGGGACAGATCCGGAGATCTTGCTGGCCAGGGTAGTTGACTTACACCTTCTAGAGCACGTTGGGTGGCACGGGATACATGCGGACGTGCATTGTCCTGTTGGAACAGCGAGTTCCCTTGCCGGTCTAGGAATGGTAGAACGATGGGTTCGATGACGGTTTGGATGTACCGTGCACTATTCAGTGTCCCCTCGACGATCACCAGTGGTGTACGGCCAGTGTAGGAGATCGCTCCCCACACCATGATGCCGGGTGTTGGCCCTGTGTGCCTCGGTCGTATGCAGTCCTGATTGTGGCGCTCACCTGCACGGCGCCAAACACGCATACGACTATCATTGGCACCAAGGCAGAAGCGACTCTCATCGCTGAAGACGACACGTCTCCATTCGTCCCTCCATTCACGCCTGTCGCGACACCACTGGAGGCGGGCTGCACGATGTTGGGGCGTGAGGGGAAGACTGCCTAACGGTGTGCGGGACCGTAGCCCAGCTTCATGTAGACGGTTGCGAATGGTCCTCGCCGATACCCCAGGAGCAACAGTGTCCCTAATTTGCTGGGAAGTGGCGGTGCGGTCCCCTACGGCACTGCGTAGGATCCTACGGTCTTGGCGTGCATCCGTGCGTCGCTGCGGTCCGGTCCCAGGTCGACGGGCACGTGCACCTTCCGCCGACCACTGGCGACAACATCGATGTACTGTGGAGACCTCACGCCCCACGTGTTGAGCAATTCGGCGGTACGTCCACCCGGCCTCCCGCATGCCCACTATACGCCCTCGCTCAAAGTCCGTCAACTGCACATACGGTTCACGTCCACGCTGTCGCGGCATGCTACCAGTGTTAAAGACTGCGATGGAGCTCCGTATGCCACGGCAAACTGGCTGACACTGACGGCGGCGGTGCACAAATGCTGCGCAGCTAGCGCCATTCGACGGCCAACACCGCGGTTCCTGGTGTGTCCGCTGTGCCGTGCATGTGATCATTGCTTGTACAGCCCTCTCGCAGTGTCCGGAGCAAGTATGGTGGGTCTGACACACCGGTGTCAATGTGTTCTTTTTTCCATTTCCAGGAGTGTATTTTGTTGACGCTGACATGCATAGGAAGAAATGATCATCATAATACAATATGGGGAAACAGAGTTCTCACTGAAAGACATAAAAACTAAACGCCGTCCGAATAGGCGAGTTTGACATTCAGTTTTCCAGTGAGATTCGCAACTGTCGTCTCCTTACTTTTCGACACAATCCACAGTCACTGTCACTGCCGCCGTGTCATCCTTCGGGCCACAGGCGCCACTCCATGCTAATATGGATGGTTCAAATTTCTCTGAGCACTATGGGACTTAACATCTATGGTCATCAGTCCCCTAGAACTTAGAACTACTTAAACCTGACTAACCTAAGGACAGCACATAACACCCAGCCATCACGAGGCAGAGAAAATCCCTGACCCCGCAGGGAATCGAATCCGGGATCCCGGGCGTGGGAAGCGAGAACGCTACCGCACGACCACGAGATGCGGGCATGTGCTGATATGGAGGGGCATGTAGTCAGCACACCGCTCTCCCGGCCGTATGTCAGTTTACGAGACAGGAGGCGTTACTTCTCAATCAAGTAGTTCCTCAGATTGCCTCACAAGGGCTGAGTGCACCCCGCTTGCCAATAGCGCTCGGCAGACGGGTCGGCTACCCATCCAAATGCTAGCCCAACCCAATGGCGCTTAACTTCGGTGATCTGAAAGGAACCGGTGTTACCACTGCGGAAAGGCTATTGGCACGGAAAGGTATAGGTGTTCGTTTTTCCCGTGTGCTGTTTGAGATTGAAATAATAGAGAATTAATGTGAAGGTGGTCCGATGAACCGTTAAGTGTGATTTGGGGAGTATCCATGTAGATGTAGGTGTTCAAGGGTTGGGCAGAAAATGGGAACACCGAGATAACTGCATGTTTGGGCATAAATGCAAATACTGGCCAAGCCTTCAGATTGTGGTGTTCTATTTGACTACGAACGACACCTGTACAATGTTCTCAACACACTACAAGTGTCAATTGTCGTTAGAACAGTGTTTTGTGTAATTGTGAATGCATTATGACGGAGGTAAGTGAATTCGAACGTGGAATAACTACTGGTGCTTGTATGGTGTGTGCTTCCGAAGCCAAGGTAGCCAAAGTTTTTGGTACTTCAAGAGGCACAGTATTGAAGAGTTCTACTGTATACAGGGAAAAATGTGTTCTGCCACGTCAGAAGGAAGGTATGCGTTGAGTGACAGTGACTGTGGATTGTGTCGAAAAGTAAGGAGACGACAGTTGCGAATCTCACTGGAAAACTGAATGTCGCATTTGCGAAGAGTGAATCATGGCATGGCTTCGTAGCATTCCACGGGCCTTACGCTTACTCTGCAAGGTTGCGTTACTGTCAAGCTTTGTGTGACTATTTTGGCTGATCAGATTCATCCCATGGTACAATGTTTGCTCTCTAGTGGTGATGCCATATTCTAAGGCGACAGCGCCCTCTTTCACACAGTTCGCATGGGCCAGGAGGGGGATGAATCGTCGCACCTCCCTGTCTACAGTAATCACTTGATCTCATTTTGATCGACTTGTAAGAGAACTGTGGGTAATCTCTATCGATCTCCGTCATCGTTACTTGTGCTTGCTTCAAATTTAATTGAAGAATGGTATGTGATTCCCTTGAAAACCTAGAAGAACATGTATTTACCCATTCCGAGATAAATAGAGGCTGTTAGAATGCCAAAGGGGATCCTACTCCGTGTGAGTCATTGTAATGTGTTAGCAGTAGGTGCTCCCGTATATTTGGCCACCCCACGAAAAAGAATCGTAGTGCAATGCGAAAGGGTGCTATATCATTTGACCACGTTACCATCGAACTTCCTCTGGAATCAGACACCATCTCAAGGGTCTAGCAGTTTTTGTGATATAAGGCAGAAATCTTACGCAAATCCAGTCGTGGGCACGGCAGTTACGGGACTTAGTCTATTGGAAGTATCCTGAGAGAGTGCAATCCAAGCAGAGGTAGCGTAAAAACCCTCGCTTGATGGTTCTCGAGTTCTGTATGTCGGTTGAATTAGCCGACGAGACAGAGGTACGTATAGAGAGAGATACAGGTAGAGATTGATAAAGAAGAAACAAACAAGAGCAATGCACAACAAACCGCATTGGACACGTTACGAGCAAGGCGTTAAGCGTCGTGGAGAGCAAGTAACTAAGTTTATCGTATCAGTTCGTATAAATATGGATCGTAAGTTCTCCAGGAGGAGTATACTGAAAGTTATTTTCTATGCCCTCAGGTCAAAGTCCATTAAGCCTTCATACTACCTAAAAGCATTTCAGTTACGATAGAGATAGAGGAGATTTTGGAAGTACACAAGTTTGTATGTTCAACTCCCTCCTTGACGATGTTAATCATGTGTGCGGCTGAAATTATTCAGCACCAGAGATTGAATACAATAACCAACCTTTATGCACTGGGTGTGGTACTGGAATATATTAGCAGTATACGTGAAACTGGCCGCCTGAGAACCTGGACACTGCTTGTCGCATTAAAATCCGATGCCAGCTGGACTTTCGGGCAATCAGACAGCTGCCAGTTTACACAGTTACGTAAATTAAAGTTCACGCAACGAGTCAATGGAAATAAGAGCACGCAAGTGAATAAACGGGTGGCGGTCTTGAAAAATCAATAAGTTACAAAGGGCTGGGATTATCTTCGTACAGAACTGGTAAGGAAGTGAGTCTTATAACACCCCTGTTTTATTTTTCTTCGCACACATGAGAAACTTCACATAGAATAAGTGTATGGCAGAAATTCATCAGCACACAGGGAAACACTTTGTTTCGCCTGTCATACATTAGTCACAAGAGAAATGAAAAAAAATATGTGTAGGAATCATGTCAGAATCTACTTTTACCGAAAGCGCAGTAATGCCTGCATGTAACATGTTGTGAGAGGGAATACTAATGAGGCATGCAACTGTTCTAATGTTGCCCATTTGGCATCGCAACTAATAATATCGTACCAAGGTCCTCCACAGTAAAATTCACACACGGGAGGTAACATTAATGTGAACACGTGTCAGGAGATTGAATAACCACCTTCTGTATCGTTGACCGCTGCGAGACGTGCAGAAAGTCCGTTGGCTTCAGCAACGTACAGACAGAGAGGTGAAGCCATGTCGACTCCACTGTCGTGGCCAGATGCTCTGTGTTCCTCCGTTGAGGATCCACGGCGCGTACAGCCCGATCGAGATGGTTCCACAGATTCTCTTTAAATTGGCGGAGTCTGGCGGCCATGCAGCACCATGAACTCATCCTGGTACCCTTCGAGCAACGCAGGTCCACTGTGGGCTTTGTTGCATTGTCGTGTAGGTAGATTCCTTCGAGGCGATGAAAAACAAACTGCGTGTGGGGGTGGACAGGGTCCCCAACGATAGATGCCTACTTGTGTTGATACATTGTGTCCTTCACAATGACGAAATCGTCTATGGAATGCCACGAAAACTCCTCCCTCTTCGGATCTGGACGCTTCCGACGATTGTTGCAGGGTGTTGGCTTTCAACGTTTCACGACGTACACGCCAACGACCATCTTTCACGTGGAAATCTGACCCGCAGGCACTTATTTGACGCCCAGATGCGGTTCTGGTTTGCAAATTCCAGCCGTCGTCTCCGATGAACAGCAGTTGGTGGTTCAACCATGCGCCTGCTGCGGAGACCCATAAACAGCATTTTTCCATGCAATCTGTACTTTAAACACGGTGGCACGCGAACTGTTTACAGACTTAGCCGCATCGGAAATGCTTCCATTCATGGTCTGGTATCCGATGGTGATGCCCTTTTCAATATCAGATAAATCGCTCCATTTCAGCATTATGCCAACAACTGCACTGTGCTTTATATGCCCTCCACTGCCGTTTTTGTTACCTGCCATCTGTGATCGGTTATTGCACATTGACGTAAAACATAAGTGGTGGTCACATTAATACGACTGGGCCGTGTATGTGCTAGCGACGTGACGTTTTCTTTAAAATTTTCTGTTACATATTGGGGAAAGTCCAGTGTTCCATAAAAAAATCCCAATAAATCAATGCCCACACATGATAAAGATTCTTGTCCAAACTATCTCTCATACAACCTCAGTTTCAATCTTTATAGAATGAAGATGTACATAATCTATTTCTCAGTGCCCTATCCTTTCAGTACACACTTCGATTTTACGCACCATCTACGGTAAACTACAGTTTTACTGACGAAGTTTGTCAACAAATGACTGCAATATCGTTATACTGCAATACAGAAACATCTGAAGCTGCCCATCTCCTGGCAAAAAGACTGCAAAAAACAGCAATAGCAAATAGGCTGTTATAATATCGTACACTGAGATACATTTATGGTGTTCGGTGGGTCGGTAGCAGATTACAAATCCAAAAGTCTGGGGATCGATTACTACTAGTTTCCAGCGTCAAGTTTTATTAATGTAAGAAGCGTTAAGGCTATCAAATGTTGTTAGTATAAGAAGTGTCATGAGCACTATGTAAAGAAAGGGAACTCTATTAAATAGTAAGGTTAGCACAACATACAGTCATAGTGCTGGGAACGCGTGATGCGCATGCATCGGTGTCCGCGAGAATTGAATCTTACATGTGTCCCGAGAGAGAGGCGAAAATGTTTCTTTCACAGCCACGGTCTCTGCTGGACAATAAAATATATGAATGCAGTAGTCATAACTGCGAGCAGGCAGCTGAGGCAAACACGGAAATGTTAACAAGGATTCCTTGTTTGAGAATCATTACACCGTTCATCAAATCTAGAGTGAAATTAAAATTCAAGCTGAAAGGATTTCAATGATAAGATTCGCTGATGACATTACTATCCTCAGTAAAGGAAAATAAGTAGTACAGGGTATGCTGAATGGAGTGCACAATCTACAAAGTATGGACTGAGAGTCGATGGAAGAAAGACGAAAGTAATGAAAAGTTGCAGAAAGGAGAACAGTGAGAAACTAAATATCACGATTGGTGATCACGAGGTAGATGGAGTTAAGAAATTCTGCTACCTGGGCAGCAAAATAACCCATGACGGACGGAGCCTAAGAAGCAGACTAGCATTGGCAAAAAGGGCATTCCTGGCCAAGAGATATCTACTGCTAGTAACACAAACCTTAGTTTGAGGAAGAAATTTCTGAGAATGTACGTTTGGAGCACAGCATTGTATGGTAGTGAAACACGAACTGAGGGAAAACTGGGAAGAAAAGAGACTCGAAGCATTTGAAATGTGGTATTACAGGAGAATGTTTAAAATTAATTGTACTGGTAAGGTAAGGAACGTGGAGGTTCTCCAGAGAATCGGTGAGGAAAGGAATATGTGGGAAACACTGACAAGAAAGAGGGATGTGATGAAAGGACATCGGTTAAGACATCAGGTATTGACTTCCGCAGAACGAGATGGAGCTGTAGAGTGTAGAAACTGTAGGAGGAGACAGAGACTGGAATACATCCAGCAAATAACTGAGGACGTAGGTTGCAGTGCTATGCCGAGATGAAGATGTTAACACAGGAGAGAAGTTTGTGGTGGGCCACATCAAACCAGTCAGAAGACTGATACTAAGTACATATGGAAGAAACAAAATGTCTAATGACTTAAATCCCCTGATATTTTCACTAAAAGTGAATGCGAGAAAGACAACAGAACCATACATTTTCACAGTGCAGCACTTTTTTCGATCTCCGTGTTACCCGAAAGAGTGTACAGTGTTGTTTCAAAAATACATATAGCTGTCCATCCGAACGTTTGTGAGAGTACAGCCTAATATTTTGAAGTAAATCGGTCAAGAACATTTCGAGATTTTTGGTAAGATAGTTTAACAACGTTTTGTCCTTATATAATAGTATAGATAGACAGTAGATGAAGCGGAACAAAAATATAGTCTCAGTTGTAGGTAAAGGAAATTGCAGATTATGATGCGTAGTTGAGATACTGTTACCTCGCCATAGAAAGATAGCACACAACGCTCTTGTGTGGCCCATATTTAAATATTGCTGTAGCGTATCAGGGTGGAGTAGGAGGTGACATTGAACGTTTACAGAAATGAGAGGGATAAGTGGTCACCGTATATCTGGGTGACGAGAAAGTGTAACAAAAATCATTGAGATAACTTAACTGGCGATCACTGGAGGACAGAGGCAATACATATTGTGGGCTACTGCATGGGAAAACTGCAGGAACTGCCTCTGAGTGCATACTTCTCTACCACTATGTATGCATGTCGTAGTCATAGCATAGGAAAAGAAGGTAAATAAAAGGTCATATATAGATACAGATGCAGTTATTACATCGACACACCATCGTGTGAATGGAACGGGAAGTAAACGAAATATATGACACAGAAAGAAATATCTCTATCGCACACACTTCCAGTGTACAGAATCAGTCTAGACGTGCATGCTATTCTGAAAAACTTCAATGAAGTACCGGGAATCGGGGTGGAAACCGTATGGGAAACTGCTAAAATTGCTAATGGATCACTATGGCAAGCTTCTAGAAATGAATCCTTTGTATCAACAAGTGGGTGGTGCTGAGATCATACATTGTGACCCTGAGGAGGCTACAACACACCCAGTTCCATTTGAAAGACAACACCAGACACCTGCAAACAGACTGCCTTACAAAGTGTATGGCGGACCCCTGGGGCTGTTCTATAGAGCGTGGTTCCAATATTATCGATTATGAGAGCCTGATGAAGTAAAAAATCTGTATAAATTCAAATGTAAATGTTCATTTGTACAAAATCGTAAATCACCGATAGCTTATACCGACTGCTTTCAAATTTTGACGCAATGTTAGAAAAATTTCATGTTCGTTTGTTCAGAATCATAAATCTCCGAATGATTGTCATCGATTGTTTCGAAATTTTGACATAACGTATCATTATATATATATATATATATATATATATATATATATATATATATATGTGTGTGTGTGTGTGTGTGTGTGTGTGTGTGTGTGTGTGTGTGTGTGTGTGTGTGTGTGAAGATACTGACAGATGACAGAAATAGGCTATATATTTTTAATGTATATAACTAAAAATATTTATAATAATGAAACACTATTAGCAAACATGAAGTTGTATATATGGCTTATTGGCTTACGATTTGAATGATGCTACAGTATCTCAGTTTGCAATAACAGCAAACTAGCGAGAGAGGGGTAGGGGAAGGGGACAGAGGGTCGGGAGAAGGTGGACAAAGGAAGCGGAAAGGAGGAGATGGACGGAGAAAAGGTCGAGGAGATAGTGGGCAGAGAATGGCGGAGACTGAGGGGAAGGAGGAGACGGAGAGAGAGTTCGAAGAAAAGATGGACAGAGATGGGGGGAGGAGGCGATTCACAGAGGTGCACAGAGGACGAGATGGACAGAGACAGAGGATAAAAGGAGATTAGGGCGTATCTCCAATTCCCATACTTATTAAAAACGTGTGCTTCCTGTTTTCTGTCTTTTCTATTTAACTAGACAGAGTCACAGCAGTGCGTTGCCGGGCACAGCTAGTAATAATAATAAATTCTCTTTCCTGCTCGGGAATATTTCCTGCTGTCATTTGTGGTATTTTAATTTCACGTTTAGTGCTATTCGGAGTGCATAGCTGAGATAGCACAGTTATTGGTTTCTCTGTGCAGCGCCTGTTTTTACGTTTTTTTATGTTTTGAAGATGGCCTGTGGGTATTAAAATTAACACAGTATTTCACAATCCACCCGTAAACCGTCTGGATGTACATTAGTTTCTGTCACTGAGATGGGTTCATTTCATTTTCATATCTGAAAATAATTCAAGCCATCACAGTCTGTTGAGGTATACTTTGTTTAAGTTTCAATCAGTTGTAGAATATTGAATGCTTACGTCTCAAATACCATGGTACCAAGGGAACAAGCGCCGATTTCAGTACAGGCCTAGTTGCTGAAACTGAAAATTTCCTTAAATGAAACTGCATTTTTGGCGTCGAGTATTTTGTTGATAACTCTTTCATTCACACTGTTTCGACATTAACACAATTTACTGTAGCAGAACTCAACGACTGTACAAAGAGAGCCGCGCGGAGTGGCCGCGCGGATTGAGGTGCCATGCCATGGATTGATCGGTCCCTACCGCCAGAAGTTCGAGTCCTCCATCGGGCATGGGTGTGTGTTGTTCTTAGCATAAGTTAGTTTAAGTAGGCATGGGTGTGTGTGTTGCTCTTAGCTTAATTAGTTTAGGTTAGTGTAAGTAGTTTGTAAGTCTAGGGACCGATGATGGCTCTAAGCACTAAAGGACTTAACATCTGAAGTCATCAGTCCCATAGACGTAGAACTACTTAAACCTAACTAACCTAAGGACATCACACACATTCATGCCCGAGGTAGAATTGGAATCTGCGATCGCAGCAGCAACGCGGTTCCCGACTGAAGCGCTAAGAACCCACAGCGCCCGGCTAGGGACCGATGAACTGAGCAGTTTGGTCCCTTAGGAATTCACATACATTTGAACATTTTTAAACTTGGATTGTACGTGTTAATTAAGTGTGGCTGCTAACCAAACCTACATCAGAAATCAACTATGTCTCACAATCGAGCACTAAGGTTCCAAAGAGCACAGAAATCAGAGATACTCCCTGCCAACGACATCTAATCTCCAGCAGCCGAGGTGTCACAGACGAATACACTGATCGACTGACATCAATGTTACGCATCATTATGGTAAGGGAACGGGGCAGAGAACATTTTTAAGTGCCTACAGTCTGACATGCTGATTCAACAAGAGCCAGCCACTAGGCGTAAAGATTTCGACGTGGCTAGTCAGTCAGAAAGAATGCGACAGCAGCACTTCTGTGCGTGAGTGCGAGCACACTCACTGGAGAAGTGTAAGACAAGTGCATATCAACTTGCCCTTGTTTCTGTCGTATCATTACGTAAGAAGTACTAGGTAGGGTACAACAACGCCTACAGGGGGTTTGATGAAGCAGTTATGATACTGAAACAAATTGTTCAGCCAGTACAGCAAAACTGAAGACTGCTGTCGACTTGTAATGAGCGAAATGTTGTAATGCAGCAACGCTATTCCTCAACACCATAAATACCTCACAAACCTAGAGCCAGTCTATCAAGAGGATAGACATCGTTAATGTTGTTCACACTCAATTCCCTGATTCTTGTATGTAACATTAATATGGAACTGTTCCCGTACTGGTTGTACTCTTCTGGTGACAACAATTCCACAGCCACACATAACTACAAACCAACATCCAGTAATGAAGCCGCCACTGAAGGGTAGTCAATGCGTCTACTAACACCAGGGCACCAACTGCTCTGAAACTTACGTGTCGTGTGGTTTAGCCGGCCTACCTAACCAGCAGGCTAAGCTCAGCTTTCAGCAGGACAACACAGCATCTGACAACACAGTCCACTGGGACAACACGGGGAGTTACCTGACAGGGAAAGAGTACTGTCAGCACTCGTGTAAGCCACACACACAACACACACACACACACACACACACACACACACACACACACACACACACCTGTGGGTCACGCCATAGTCACGTCTTAATTCTTACAAGGGAACCTCCCCATCGCACCCCCCTTAGATTTAGTTATAAGTCGGCACAGTAGATGGGCCTTGAAAAACTGAACACAGATCAATCGAGAAAACAGGAAGAAGGTGTGTGGAACTATGAAAAAATAAGCAAAATATACAAACTGAGTAGTCCATGCACAAGATAAGCAACATCAAGGATAATACGAGCTCATGAGCGCCGTGGTCTCGTGGTTAGCGTGAGCAATTGAGAAGCGATAGGTCCTTGGTTCAAGTCTTCTCTCGAGTTAAAATTTTACTTTCTTTATTTTCGCAAAGTTATGATCTGTCCATTCGTTCATTGACGTCTCTGTTCACTGTAATAAGTGTAGTGCTGTGTTTTGCGACCGCACCGCAAAACCGTGCGATTAGTAGACGAAAGGATGTGCCTCTCCAATGGGAACCGAAAACATTTGATCGCAAGGTCATAGGTCAACCGATTCCTCCACAGGAAAACACGTCTGATATATTCTATACGACACTGGTGACGGCATGTGCGTCACATGGCAGGAATATGTTGTCGACCCACCTAACTTGTACACTTGGCGAATGGGTAAAAATAATCTTCTACTTTGCCCGATTTAGGTTTTCTTGTGGATGTGATAATCACTCCCAAAAAAGTCATGAAAACGTAAGAGTTTGTCACATAAACTGCAACAAATGAATGTAACAGTTTTCCAGTCGCACAGTTTTCCCTGTGCTCTGTCAAAAAATATGTTTTTAACGTTTTCAAATTTTTCCGTGTGTAGACCGTCAAATCCTGCATATGCCCAAGCAAATCTGAACATGTCCTGGAATTTCGGAGATCGAAGATGATTATGTGTGAGTGCCTGAACTTTGATAATTGTCTGAAAATAAAAAATTTAACTTTTCGCTCGAGGGAAGACTTTAACCAAGGACCTGTCGTTCCGCTGCTGCTCACACTAACCACGAAACCACGGCGCTCTTTAGCTCACAATTTCCTTGATGTTGCTTATTTTGCGGATGGACTACTCAGTTTGTATATTTTTCTTATTTTTTTTCATAGTTCCACACAACTTCTACCTGTTTTCTCGATTGATCTGTGTTCAGTTTTTCAAGGCCTATCCACTGTGCCAACTTATAACTAAATCTGAGGGGGGTGCGATGGGGAGGTTCCCTTGTTAGCAGACCAGCCGACGGGAAGCGCCAACTGGTAGGCAACCGGTTACACACTGAGTCACCGGCCTGCGCTCAGGGCTGATGCAGCGTTCTTCGGCTGTCCTCAGTCTGCCTCTGGATGCAGCAGATTCTGCTCCAGCTTACGAAGCCACCAGCCACCGTTCAAGACAAGGTGAGAAGACGTATTCTGAGGCATAAAAGAAGTCATATTCGATTTTGTTCCATTTATCAGACGACGTCACACAGCTTCTCGGCCTCTGTTCTGATGAAACAGTGGAGATTTCTAGGCATGGAGTGGGTGACTCCTACACCAAGTTTTCATATTATATCACTAATGAAACAGAAGAGTTACAGATGACTCTTCTGTACACAATACTCACGAAAAGGAAACTACCAGTATTGGAGTATTATCCACGAATTTTCAGTTCAGTGTATTAACGGCCAAGGCTTTCCAATTACTTATTTACTCGTGTATTACCGTCATGTATTATCTAAAATTCAAAAAAATATAAGAAAAATTCTGGAGTTTCCAAGTATCCCAATTTCATTATCTGCAATGGCTATTTGAAAAGTAAGTTCCATTTTTTTTCATTAAAACAAGCCGTTCATGTGTTAAGGAGTTTTGTTATTATATCCAGCTTAGAGCTACTACTGTCGGCTATTTTTCAACAATGCACTTGTCATACCAAAGAACGAATTCTGAATGCCCGCTTTGTGAAATGTTGCTGTCAGCGAGCTAATTAATTTTTTGGCACTCCGTTAAAACGTCTGATCATTTTTTTCATGTTCATAAACCGGAGAAAACCAGTGCATAAAAAATGAACGATTAAAGTAAGATGACGGAACGACTCGTAGTAGAAACTCTAAAGCAATGTTTGTGTGCATTGGCAGTATGTGACTTAGGGTCATCATGCACAAAAATGATGCCACGACCCTACTTCCCACGTCTTTTCTACATCATTTCTTTTATGAGCCGATTTAGGTTTTCATAGCAAATTTCTGAGTTTATTGTAATACTTTGTTCCACTAAATCGACAAGGAGGATTCTGTTTGTATCCCAAAAAAAAAGGGGGTTGTCAACAGTTTTCGTGAGTAAGGTGATTGGCGGAATTTTAAAGGCTTCCGTGAAGAGCTAATGTCACCCCATTCAATTTATTAGTCTTTTGTGTCACTTTGACATATTCAGTGCATGTTTAATCCGTTTTCACAATATAATGGATGAACTCGTCTCATCCTGGACCGTACCGCGTCAAAGCGTTAACGCGGGTGACAACCACTTCGCCTTGTGGACATCAGTCAGACGCTTTGGGACTCACCGTCCATAAAATTTTTTATAACCGAACTTATCAGTCACAAGTTCTTAAAATAATGTTTGTCATATCAGAGACTGTTTGCTTTTTCTTGTACGCAAATTGTCGCAGACGTAAGAAAGCGATACTGATAAATAATATACAGAAAATCTAATCTATGAACATAAGAGCCTGGACAGATGAAATTGTTTCAGAATGCGGAATTTTTTTATTATAACGATCAATTATGTAAATTACAATGTAGAAAGTGCAGAGTGGTTTTACTTTTTTTCATTTTGTTTGTTGATTTTTTGGAACAATAGGTGAAGACAACATGAAATGGGACATACATGAGATGTTTTAAACCAAAGATTCTTGAAAGCAGAGTATTCGCTATCACTAGTTCAAGACGAAAACCTACATGTGTTTGTTGAGACCCTGAAGAATGAACTATCGCTCCGAAATCCGATCGGACAAAAAGATCTAAAAGCCGAAATACAAGCAGCGGAAGGACTTTTATTCATTTAATATATATGTTCCACTGCTTGCGAGTGCTACGTGAAATCACTGTGGATTCCTTAAAACATTTTGTTAATAATTAAATTTTATGGAATATTGAATAAACGAATGTTCACATAGAAAATAAACTGTAACAACGTTATCTACCCTCTCTGAATCATCTCCTTTGGCTTGTTTTAAGAACTAAGAATGGAATATCACTAACCTGTCTCATATTTTAAGGAGAGAATAGCACACTTGCTAGACATCAACCATAGCAATCGATCCCGCACGACAATGTGGGCCATATTTCTGACAGTACGCACTTATGACCTTCTTAATGTACAACCCCACTGTAGCTGCCAAATGCCATAGAGCGAGTATAGTACACTAAACTGAGTACTAGGTTTGTTTTTACAATGTTGGTGAACCACACCTGCAGGGGCGGTACGGAATGACGATCAGATTTCAACATTTAAACGTCAAAGCACGAATGACTCGTAAGAATCGTTACATGGCGCTCTTCGACTAATTTTGAGACAAGGCAAACAAAAGCCTACGGCGCTTTCTTTATACTGTAATTAATACCACTCCATTTCGATGCAAAAATCATAGATAACTTCATGATTGGAGACGCAATATGTGTAGAGAGCACTGAAGTTTGATGCTTCTTAGTCACATTCGTTGACGAGCTTCATTCGTACAACGGGGCAGGGATATATAAACGAGAGAGAAAGTGATGGTGACGTCTGCTGTGGATCGAGTCACAAACAACTGGAGCGCGAGAATGTTTAAAAGCTGTACATTCAAAACGTCATAACTGCTGAAACAACCCCTTAGAAGAATTTATAAATAACAGTGTTTGTAAACCTCTTACGTTATTTGATTTTCAAACAGCTGAGCAAAACTGAACGTACTCGGACATTTCTCTTATTCTGATCAACAATAAACTGACACATAATATTTTTTTCAGCGCAACGCAATCTGACTTTCAATAATCCCTATAAAAAAAATGGCCCTGACCAACAGTAACCTATACCTTGCATGTATCACTTACCTCACAAACATCTTCGTTACTCAAACTACTGCAATACAGCGAGCGCCAATACTGTCAGCTAAATAAAAGATTCTAACTACTGAAGGCACAAACTACTGATAGTTAGCAAATGAAAGATTTTGATAGAGAACAAACAATGTATTTACCATATATATATATATATATATATATATATATATATATATATATATATATATATATATATATATATATATATATCATGGCATCTAGTCTTTCAAATTTCCTTTTTCTGACGGACAGACTTCGTCCGCTCTCAACACTCTGAGATCTCTCTCCCCACATCCACCACTGCTGGCGGCTCACCTCCAACTGCGCAACGCTACGCACTGTTCACATACAACTGCCCAACGCTACATTAGCGATTATTCCAACAATGCTAACCAGCCACAGATTGCACACAGCACAGTCAGTGATTTTCATACAGAGCGCTACGTGGCGTTACCAACATAAAAACCTAAACAGCCTACTTACACTGCATACTATGATAATTATGGCCCGAGCTTTCGTGCGGGATCGACTTTGGGGCAGATATCTTGAAAATGTGCTTTTACTCCTTAAAGTATGAGGACAAGTTGGTGATGTTTCGTGGTAAGAAGGGCGATTGTCACTATGACCTCACACACATCCCTGGGAAATCCAGAAGAGTAAATTAAGAGCGGTGTTGATATATAAGGTGATCCTGTGATGATGTTACAAATTTTCAGGAATGATGGTTTAGGATAATGGTATCAATTTCAGATAAGGGACCCAGGCCAGGAAACGACCGCCTCAAGAATTATAATCGGAAGTCGTTCTGATACCTCTGACAGTGGAAACCTTTTTTCTTCAGGCTCCTTGCCTTCAGCATTTTGGGAGCAGTAAGCGTAGACAAAAACTAGAAAAAAATATTCGGTATACATGGGCTCTAAACTCCATCCCTTAAGTGCTATCAGCACTTGTTCATTTTTACTATTGTGAAACATATCCTGTAATAAACAAGTGCTCATAGCTCTTAATACATGCACTTTAGAGCCCATGTTTGGCAACGGCTTTGCCGCGGTGGATACAATAGTTCCCGTGAGATCACCGAAGTTAAGCGCTGTCGGGCGTGGTCGGCACTTGGATGGGTGACCATTCAGGCCGCCATGCGCTGTTGCCATCTTTGGCAGTGAACTCAGCCTCGTGATGCCAATTGAGGAGCTACTCGACCGAATAGTAGCGGCTTCGGTCAAGAATACCATCATAACGACTGGGAGTGCGGTGTGCTGACCCCACGCCCCTCCTATCCGCATTGTCCACTTAGGATGACACGGCGGTCGGACGGTCCCGGTAGGCCACTCGTGACCTGAAGACGGAGTGCTTTCAGTGCCCATGTTTACAGCACACGTTTTCCTTATTTTTGTTCATACTAAGTGCTCCCAAAATATTGAAAGCATCAAGCTTACAGTAGAAGAGATCCACTGTCACAGGTGCCGGAGCAGTTTTCAATGGTAAATTTCGGCTCAGCAGTTTCTGGACAAGCTGATACATTTACCTTCCCTAGTCATCCCAGAAAATTCGTAACATCACGGAATCACTATTTACAGTAGAGTTGTCACTGCTTTTCTACAAGCAACAGACTGACGCAGCACCAGGCTTTCTGGTTACAAGGCTTGCAGGCAGTGGACAAGCGGTCAAGTACATCAAATGAGGTCCCTTACATCACGGGAGCGAATGTACTGCGCAAGCGATTGAAGTGTACCGAACCAAGCAGGTGCCCCGCTGAACGCTCACTTGCTGCTCGGCGCCACACGCAGAGGGAGGAGCGCAGTCCGGCAGATGAGCGGTGCGGTCGACGGTCGTGTCAGTGGGGCAGCGGCCCTGGGGGCGGCGCCCGACGAGCAACTGGCGCGGCGTACGGCGGTCGATAAAGCCCCACCCGCGGCTGCGGCCACCGCCCCGGCAGGCGCGCCACCCACCGCCACCCACCGCCGCCCACCGCCGCCCACATATCGCCGGTCACGTCGGCACGGCCGCCCCCTGCCCGAGCTGCTGCCCCCAGCCCGCACCAACTCGCCCCGTCTGATAACGGTCGGCTCGCCCGTAATTACGCGCTCTGATTCCTACACTGCCGGCCCTGACCTACTTCTAGCCCTCCAAAGTCTCTGGCAGACTATTGTAACTCTGTGCTGTAACAACACTCTGTGTCCGAGCTAGATGGGGAAGGTACTCATCTACATCTGCACTGAGGTGACAAAAGTCGTGGGTTAGAAACGTACACATATGCAAATGGCGGCAGTACCACGTTCACATGGAATAAAAATGCAGTGCGTTGGCGTGTCTGTCATTTGTACTCAGGTAATACCTGTGAAAAGGCTTTCGCTGTGATTTTGGCCGCACGACGGGAATTAGCAGACTCTGAACGCGGAATGGTACTTGGAGCTACACGCAGAGGATATTCCATTTCAGAAATCGTTAGGAAATTCAATACTGCGAGATCCACAGCGTCAAGAGTGCGCCGAGAATACCAAAGTTCAGCTGCTATATCTCACCACTGTTAAGACAAGCCGGCCGATGTGGCCGTGCGGTTCTAGGCGCTGCAGTCTGGAACCGAGCGACCGCTACGGTCGCAGATTCGAATCCTGCCTAGGGCATGGATGTGTGTGATGTCCTTAGGTTAGTTAGGTTTAATTGGTTCTAAGTTCTAGGGGACCGATGACCTCAGAAGTTAAGTTGCATAGTTCTCAGAGCCATTTTTTTGATAAGAAAATGGCCGACGGCCTTCACTTATCGACCAAGTGCAGCAGCATTTGCGTAGAGTTTCCAGTGCTAACAGACAGCAACTCTGCGGGATATAATCGCAGAAAAGAATGTGCAAAGTGCGATGAACGAATCCGTTAGGAGAGTGTGGCGAACTTAGGCGGTAATGCGCCGTGGGAGCAGACGACCGACGGCGAGTGCCTTTGCTAACGGCACATCACTTGCAGCGTCTCTCGTGAGCTCGCGGCGGTATCGATTGAACCATAGACGACTGGAAAAATGTGACATGGTCATATGAGTCTCGATTTCAGTTGTTAAGAACTGATCGTAGGTTTCGAGAGTATCGCAGACCCCACGAAATCATGGACCCAAGGTGTCAACAAGGCACTGTGCAAGGTGGTTGTGGCTCAGTAATGATGTGGGCTATGGTTAATGGAATAGTGGGTCCTCCGGATTTTAGAATAAGAGGTGCATTCAAGTTCTAAGGCCTCCGATTTTTTTTCTAATTAACTACTCACACGAAATCGATGAAACTTGCGTTACTTCTCGACGTAATCGCCCTGCAGACGTACACATTTTTCACAACGCTGACGCCATGATTCCATGGCAGCGGCGAAGACTTCTTTAGGAGTCTGTTTTCACCACTGGAAAATCGCTGAGGAAATAGCAGCACGGCTGGTGAATGTGCGGCCACGGAGAGTGTCTTTCATTGTTGGAAAAAGCCAAAAGTCACTAGGAGCCATGTCAGGTGAGTAGGGAGCATGAGGAATCACTTCAAAGTTGTTATCACGAAGAAATTGTTGCGTAACGTTAGCTCGATGTGCGGGTGCGTTGTCTTGGTGACACAGCACAAGCGCAGCCCTTCCAGGACGTCTTTGTTGCAGTGGAGGAAGGAATTTGTTCTTCAAAACATTTTCGTAGGATGCACCTGTTACTGTAGTGCCCTTTGGAACGCAATGGGTAAGGGTTACGCCCTCGCTGTCTCAGAACATGGACACCATCATTTTTTCAGCACTGGCGGTTACCCGAAATTTTTTTGGTGGCGGTGAATCTGTGTGCTTCCATTGAGCTGACTGGCGCTTTGTTTCTGGATTGAAAAATGGCATCCACGTCTCATCCATTGTCACAAACGACGAAAAGAAAATCCCATTCATGCTGTCGTTGCACGTCAACATTGCTTGGCAACATGCCACACGGCAGCCATGTGGTCGTCTGTCAGCATTCGTAGCACCCACTTGGATGACACTTTTCGCATTTTCAGGTCGTCATGCAGGATTGTGTGCACAGAACCCACAGATATGCCAACTCTGGAGGCGATCTGTTCAACAGTCATTCGGCGATCCCCCAAAACAATTCTCTCCACTTTCTCGATCAAGTCGTCAGACCGGCTTGTGCGAGCCCGAGGTTGTTTCGGTTTGTTGTCACACGATGTTCTGCCTTCATTAAACTGTCGCACCCACGAACGCACTTTCGACACATCCATAACTCCATCACCACATGTCTCCTTCAACTGTCGAAGAATTTCAATTGGTTTCACATCACGAAAATTCAGAAAACGAATGACTGCACGCTGTTCAAGTAAGGAAAACGTCGCCATTTTAAGTATTTAAAACAGTTCTCATTCTCGCCGCTGGCGGTAAAATTCCATCTGCCGTACGGTGCTGCCGTCTCTGGGACATATTGACAATGAACGCGGCCTCATTTTAAAACAATGCGCATGTTTCTATCTCTTTCCAGTCCGGAGAAAAAAAAATCGGAGGCCTTATTAGAACTTGAATGCACCTCGTACTTAGAGACCATTTGCACCCATTCATGGACTTCGTATTCTTAAACATCGATGGTATTGTTATGAATGACAATGTGACTACGCCACAGTTGTTCGCGAGTGGCTCGAAGAAGATTCTGGAGAGTTCTATCGCACGATTTGGCTACCGAGATCGCTCGACATGAATCCCATCGAGCATTTATGGTAGATAATCGAGAGGTCAGCTCGTCCTCAAAATCCTGCAACGGTAGCTCTTTGGCCGTTATGGACGGCTATAGACGCAGAATGGCTCAAAATTTCTTCAGGGGACTTCCAACAAGATGTTGAGTTCATGTCTCGTCGAGAAGTTGCACTACGCTGGCCAGAGGATGTCCGACACAATATTACGAGGTATCCCACGACTTTTGTCACCTCAGCGTGCATCAGCATTCCGAAAACCACCTTATGGTGTGAGATGGAGGATACTTTAGTTACCGCTGTCACTTCCTGCTATCTCATTCCAGTCGCAGGTGGTGCACGGTAAAAACGATTGTTGGCAAGCCACCGTGTCGGTTCGAATCTTTCTGAGGTAACTTTCAAGATCTTTTCTCGAGATATACGACGGAACATGCAATATATTCTTTAGTCTTCCAGTAAGGTTTACCAGTAAACCAGACTGTGATGCACGATAGCTTTGGCTCAAATGGGTCTGAGCACTATTGGACTTAAGAGCTGAGGTCATCAGTCCCCTAGCAGTTAGAACTACTTAAGCCTAACTAACCTAAGGACATCACACACATCCATGCCCGAGTCTGGGTCGCGTATCGGTCGCGCGGTTCCAGACTGAAGCGCCTAGAACCGCTCGGCCACCCCGGCCGGCCACGATAGCTCTCTCTTAGCGCCTGCCACTGGAGTTGAACGTGCATTTCCGCGACGCTTTTATGCTTACTAACTGAATCCTTGACGAAACTCGCAACTCTTCTATGGATTTTCTCTGTCTGCTCCATGAATCCAATATGGTACATATTTCACACTGACGCGCAATATGCAAGTATTGCCAGAAGGAGGCTTTTGAAGCTACCTGTTTCATGCATGGACTACACTCCTACCCCTGCTCCTACATCCGTACCGTGCCACAAACGGTGAAAGACATGGCAGAGGATACCTCTCATCTTATGTGAGAAAAAATAAAAACACCTACAGCTGTCCTTAAGATTTTATTCTATTTTGTCACAACAAAATAAAATAAAATCTTAAGGTCGGCTGTAGGTCTTTTTATCTTTTGTCAGGATAGTAAACGGCCTTGGTCCCAGAGACGTCCTGCTAAAAGGATAGACATACAAAAGCTCTCATCTTATGTTTTTACAATTTTTTGCCTGTTCCAGTCTCGTATATAGCGATGGAAGGCTAAATGCCTTAACATCACTAGTGATGCTGTAATTAGTGTCATTTTATTTTCGCGATCTATATGGGAGCAATTCGTAACGAGATGGTTAGTAGCATTTTCCTAGATTCATCACTTAGTGATTTTTTAAAGGCTTTCGCGCGGTAGTTTGTGTCTGTTCTCAAGCATTTGCCAGATGAGTTCTTTCAGCATGACCGTGATGTTCTCACATTGTTCAAAGAAAGCTGAAACTATTCGTGTTGTCCATTTTTTGTAGTTTCCATAGCCACTGTTCATCCTAGCTGGTACAGCTTAGACGCAGTTGAGCCACACAGGGTCGTTGCAATTAAACTTTCGCTACTTGAGCCAGTGTAGACAGAAACATACACTCACAGACAAAAAAAGATCCTCCACAAAGGAATTATCCGAATGGGACGGAAATCGGTAGATGTGATGTATATGAACAGACAAACATATGATTACAGTTTCAGAAAAACTAGATGATTTATTCAAGAGAAAGAGCTTCATAAACTAAGAAAGCCAGTAATACCTTGGTCCACCTCTGGCCCTCATGCAAGCACTTTTTCGCCTTGGCATTGATTGACTGAGTTGTTAGATCTCCCCCTGAGGGATATCGTGCCAGATTCTGTGGAACTTGCGAGGAGATTCTCGAAATACCAAACTGGCTCGAGGCTTTTACCCTTAACGCTGCAACTGTAGTCAATCGGGGCGAGGTTTCTGGCCATGATAGGGTTTGGCAAACACAAAGAAAAGCAGTGAAAACTTCTGCCGTGTCTTGGTGGGCAATATTTTGCTGAAATGTAGTGTCAGGTTGGTTTCCAATGTGGGCAACAAAACTGGGTGTATAAGATCACATTCCACTGTGCTGTAAGGGTGTCGTAGATGACAGCTAAAGTGATCCTGTTATGAAATGCATCCCTGGCTGTCACTCCGTACGTCCAGCGACAGTCATGTTGGTATCCCACTGATTTCCGGGGCGTCTCCAGACACGTCTTCAGCTTAGAATCTCATTGTCTGGAGTATAGCTGTGTTCATTGATGAGTCCAGCTTCGAAATGACCCTAAATTCTTGAAGAACGTAGTGTTACCATGGCTGAGAGGACTGGACGCAATGTGCGATCTTCAAGTCGTGTACGAGCTGCGTCACGACAGCTAAACGTTCCACGATCCACCGTTAGGAAAGTTCTGCGAACAATTATTGTGAAACAGTATCTGTAGAGCGGCTTCAGACTGTCGTAAATGCAAATCGTCGTCACATTGACCAATATTTGTAACATGCAACGGAAACATGCTACACAGTCCACAAATGTTACTCACTTATGTGAAAATGAAAACGTATTTATTCCAATGGTTTATTCATTAATTCTCTTCCGCAAGCCCTTACAAATGTTTCCACAAAGTTTTGTTGTTCTACGATCACTCATTTCTCATGGGGGGGGGGGGGGGGGGAGGGGGCCTCCCAAGTAGCGAAAGTTTCATTACAACCGCACATTAGGTGAATCTCCGCTGAAGGCCTGCCGCGTGAATTCTGTAGGAGTCAATGACGCGAGACGTAAGATGAAAAGGTGTCGGATTTTATTTATAATACCGGGTGGTTATAATTAAACTTTCCCTGTGTAACACGTTATAACACGGAAACTAACTACTGTACGAGTACCAAGCTTGGTAGCGTTAATGTCCAGAGTGTGGGATGCATGATCTCCATGCGTCACAGAGCCAGCGTTCAGTTCCAACTATGGCCACCAGTCATCAGTCACCGTGAATCATAATCTCATACGCCTGACCAGTCGCAGTGCACTTGCTGACGTGTCAACATGAGCTTGGACGAAGGGGGCTGCGCGTTATTGGTGAAGCTCTATTTTGAAAACAACAGTAATGCTGCAGCTGCACTTCGAGAATATCACCGGCTCAAAGGATTACGGAAGGGTCCTCTTTCTTCACCTGCTGTGAGGAACATGATGAAAAAGTTCGAATCCACTGCAGAACTGGGCGTCGCTCCAGGAAGAGGCCGTGACACGACAGTTGAACATCCCATTGTCGATTGTACGGAAGGTGCTTAGAACCATCCTCAAGTGATATCCGTAAGATATCGTACAGCAGCTTGCAACACAGGACGCACAACGAGATGTTGACTTCGCTCTCGACTTTCTCGCAAGGTCTGTAGTGGACGAACGCTGGCCTGGAACATCCTATGGACAAAGCTCATTTTACTCTGACGTGTGAGGTAAACACGCAGAACTGCCAGGTGTGGGGATCTTCACTTCCAGTCATTGTGCTTAAAGTTCCTGTGTAAGGTGAGCGTGTCACAGTATGGCGTGGCTTCACGGCTACATTCATAATTGGCCCATTCTTTTCTGAACAGGCTGGCGTTCAAGGACCAAAGCTGTGCCGTGTGACTTGGCAGCGTTACTGCGATTTACTTCGCCAGCATGTCATACCCACCCTAGAGGAGACAGACGCACAGAACTCAACAGTTTTCGTGAAAGATGGAGCTCCAGCGCCCATCTCTCGTGAAGTTCACCTGCTTGTCCAAAACACATTTGGAAACGATCGAGTTATCAGCCTATCGTTTCCAAACTGCCGGCACGATCACCTAACTTCCCTCACTGTGATTTCTGGTTGTGAGGCTACCTCAAGGACAGCGTTTATCAGGGTGACATTCAAACATGTGCTGGTCTGAGGCGCAGCAATCAAGAGTGGTCGCCAGCATTCCTAAGGGCATGTTCTTTCTGCTGTGCAGATACAGTCCTGCGCTGTCAGACTCTTGCGGACACTGATCGGCGCCACGTTCAGCCCTTTCTGTAGCAGTAATGGTACCGGTAGGTAATGGTATAATGTACCGTAGCAGCACATAAAAAGTGTTTCAACTGAACTGTTTCTATATTATTTCTCTTCCCCATGTCATTAACATTAATGGTACCAAGTTTGGTCCTCGTACAGGAATTAGTAATTAGTAATTGTTATAATGTGCTAAATAGGGAAGTTTAATTACAACCACGGCCGGCCGCGGTGGTCTAGCGGTTCTAGGCGCTCAGTCCGGAACCGCGCGACTGCTACGGTCGCATGTTCGAATCCTGCCTCGGGCATGGATGTGTGTGATGTCCTTAGGTTAGTTAGGTTTAAGTAGTTCTAAGTTCTAGGGGACTGATGACCACAGATGCTAAGTCCCACAAAAAAAAAAAGAAAAAAATACAACCACCCCGCATTTATGACACGTTTTTACCTTACGTTTCGCCTCATTAGGTTCCTTCCGATGTCATGTGGCAGGACTTTGGTGGAGTTTCCACTGTTTAACCCGTTGCGCATTCACGCCATTCTGCAGTCAAGGTTTACGTCTTTGTACAAACCGCGCCAGCTCTATCCGCCGCCTTCGCTCACCACCTTAGGGTATACGCCTCATCATTAATTTTGTTTTTACTTTACTGGTCATACTCTTTAACTTTCATTGTTTCTGTGTTCCTCTGAGTTGTAACATTAACTGCACTACAGAGATTGTTCCGAAGATGACCACAGAGTATTTTAATACTTATTTAATGCGACAAGACTGTTTTAAAAATGTTTTTAAATGTTAAGCATTGTAAATGATGCAAGTACCTGCGTAATGTTCAAAAAATGGTTCAAATGTCTCTGAACACAATGGGACTTAACATCTGAGGTCATCAGTCCCCTAGAACTTAGAACTCCTTAAACCTAACTAACCTAAGGACATCACACACATCCATGCCCGAGGCAGGATTCGAACCTGCGACCGTAGCAGTCGCTCGGTTCCGTACTGAAGCGCCTAGAACCGCTCGGCCACCACGCCGGCCCTGCGTAATGTAAAACGTAAATGTTGTAAATTGTCAATTGTAGTTTGAGATGAATACCGCCTCTTTATAATAGAAAAAAAGTTGTAAATAGTGTAAATAACGTAAACTGCGGATAATAACGCCACTTCTGATTGAGAAAAATGTAATCCATCTTAATTTTATTTATTGTAAATCGTGTATGCTTGTGGATGGAAGTTCAATAATCCGACTATAAATGTACTAATGCAAAAAATATTGCAAGTAAATATAAATGAAGTAAATTGTACAGTTTCTCATTGGAAATTCAGTCATCCATTGCAATAGTTAAAATTTGTTATAATATATTTAATGTCTGAAGTGTTTTGTTATCCTCAGTACTCCTTCTATAATCTGTTTTCACACAACGTTAGCGAACGTCTATCAGTGTCTGAGCTAGTCTACTTCTTATAAAGATAGCTGAGAAATGCAGACATAAATCCCTTTGCACTGGGCCGCTCTCTGTGTCTGTCAGCGACAGTCTAGGAGGTGACTTGACGCTAAGTAAGTCGTGTACTGTGAGATAATGAAGGACAAAATGTTTGAGACCTCTAGTTTATATTTATTCGCAAGAAAGAGAAACTGGAAGATGACATTTAATGTTGAGCCAGAGGTAAAAGATGTGCAGAAACACATATGAGATATAATGAGAAATTTACATGATGAGCCACTGTTGTTGTTATGGTCTTCAGTCCTGAGACTGGTTTGATGCAGCTCTCCATGCTACTCTATCCTGTGCAAGCTTCTTCATTTCCCAGTACCTACGGCAATCTACATCCTTCTGAATCTGCTTGGTGTATTCATCTCTTGGTCTCCCTCTACGATTGGAATTATTATATTCTTCTTGAAGTCTGAGGGTATTTCGCCTGTGTCATACATCTTTCTCACCAGATGGTAGCGTTTTGTCAGGACTGGCTCCCAAGGCTGTCAGTAGCTCTAATGGAATGTTGTCTACTCCGGGGGCCTTGTTTCGACTCAGGTCTTTCAGTGCTCTGTCAAACTCTTCACGAAGTATCGTATCTCCCATTTCATCCTCATCTACATCCTCTTCCATTTCCATAATACTGTCCTCAAGTGCATCGCCCTTGCATAGACCCTCTATATACTCCTTCCACCTTTCTGCTTTCCCTTCTTTGCTTCGAACTGGGCTTCCATCTGAGCCCTTGGTATTCATACAAGTGGTTCTCTTTTCTCCAAAGGTCTCTTTAATTTTCCTGTAGGCAGTGTCTATCTTACCCCTAATGAGATAAGCCTCTACATCCTTAGATTTGTGCTCTAGCCATCCCTGCTTAGCCATTTTGCACTTCCTGTCGATCTCATTTTTGAGACGTTTGTATTCCTTTTTGCCTGCTTCATTTACTGCTTTTTATATTTTCTCCTTTCATCTATTAAATTCAATATCTATTCTGTTACCCAAGGATTTCTACTAGCCCTCGTATTTTTACCTACTTGATCCTCTGCTGCCTTCACTACTTCATCCCTCAAAGCTACCCATTCTTCTTCTACTGTATTTATTTCCTCCATTCTTGTCAATTGTTCCCTTATGCTCTCCCTGAAACTGTACAACCTCTGGTCCTTTCAGTTGATCTAGGTCCCATATCCTTAAATTAACACTTTTTTGCATTGTCTTCAGTTTTAATCTACAGTTCATAACCAATAGATTGTAGTCAGAGTCCACATCTGCCCCTGGAAATGTCTTACAATTTAAAACCTGGTTCCTAAATCTCTGTCTTACCATTATATAATCTATCTGATACCTTATAGTATCTCCAGGGTTCTTCCATGTATACAACCCTCTTTCAGGATTCTTGAACCAAGTGTTAGCTATGATTAAGTTGTGATCTGTGCAAAATTCTACCAGACGGCTTCCTCTTTCATTTCATAGTCCCAATCCATATTCACCTACTACGTTTCCTTCTCTCCCTTCTCCTACTGACGAATTCCAGTCAGCCATGACTATTAAATTTTCGTCTCCCTTCACAATCTGAATAATTTTTTTTATGTCATCATACATTTCTTCAATTTATTCGTCATCTGCAGAGCTAGTCGGCATATAAACTTGTACTGTTGTGGTAGGCTTGGGCTTCGTATCTACACTCCTGGAAATGGAAAAAAGAACACATTGACACCGGTGTGTCAGACCCACCATACTTGCTCTGGACACTGCGAGAGGGCTGTACAAGCAATGATCACACGCATGGCACAGCGGACACGCCAGGAACCACGGTGTTGGCCGTCGAATGGCGCTAGCTGCGCAGCATTTGTGCACCGCCGCCGTCAGTGTCAGCCAGTTTGCCGTGGCATACGGAGCTCCATCGCAGTCTTTAACACTGGTAGCATGCCGTGACAGCGTGGACGTGAACCGTATGTGCATTTGACGGACTTTGAGCGAGGGCGTATAGTGGGCATGCGGGAGGCCGGGTGGACGTACCGCGGAATTGCTCAACACGTGGGGCGTGAGGTCTCCACAGTACATCGATGTTGTCGCCAGTGGTCGGCGGAAGGTGCACGTGCCCGTCGACCTGGGACCGGACCGCAGCGACGCACGGATGCACGCCAAGACCGTAGGATCCTACGCAGTGCCGTAGGGGACCGCACCGCCACTTCCCAGCAAATTAGGGACACTGTTGCTCCTGGGGTATCGGCGAGGACCATTCGCAACCGTCTCCATGAAGCTGGGCTACGGTCCCGCACACCGTTAGGCCGTCTTCCGCTCACGCCCCAACATCGTGCAGCCCGCCTCCAGTGGTGTCGCGACAGGCGTGAATGGAGGGACGAATGGAGACGTGTCGTCTTCAGCGATGAGAGTCGCTTCTGCCTTGGTGCCAATGATGGTCGTATGCGTGTTTGGCGCCGTGCAGGTGAGCGCCACAATCAGGACTGCATACGACCGAGGCACACAGGGCCAACACCCGGCATCATGGTGTGGGGAGCGATCTCCTACACTGGCCGTACACCACTGGTGATCGTCGAGGGGACACTGAATAGTGCACGGTACATCCAAACCGTCATCGAACCCATCGTTCTACCATTCCTAGACCGGCAAGGGAACTTGCTGTTCCAACAGGAAAATGCACCTCCGCATGTATCCCATGCCACCCAACATGCTCTAGAACGTGTAAGTCAACTACGCTGGCCAGCAAGATCTCCGGATCTGTCCCCCATTGAGCATGTTTGGGACTGGATGAAGCGTCGTCTCACGCGGTCTGCACGTCCAGCACGAACCCTGGTCCAACTGAGGCGCCAGGTGGAAATGGCATGGCAAGCCGTTCCACAGGACTACATCCAGCATCTCTACGATCGTCTCCATGGGAGAATAGCAGCCTGCATTGCTGCGAAAGGTGGATATACACTATACTAGTGCCGACATTGTGCATGCTCTGTTGCCTGTGTCTATGTGCCTGTGGTTCTGTCAGTGTGATCATGTGATGTATCTGACCCCAGGAATGTGTCAATAAAGTTTCCCCTTCCTGGGACAATGAGTTCACGGTGTTCTTATATCAATTTCCAGGAGTGTATCTTGGCCACAATGATGCGTTCACTACGCTGTTTGTAGTAGCTTACCCGCATTCCTATTTTCTTACTCATTATTAAACCCACTCCTGCATAACCCCTTTTTGATTTTGTGTTTATAACCCTGTAGTCACCTGACCAGAAGTCTTGTTCCTCCTGCCACCGAACTTCACTAATTCCCACTAAATCTAATTTTAGCCTATCCATTTCCGTTTCTAATTTTTAACCTACCTGCCCGATTAAGGGATCTGACATTCCACGCTCCGATCCGTAGAACGCCAGTTTTCTTTCTCCTGATAATGACATCCTATTGAGTAGTCCCCGCGCGAAAATCCGAATGGGGGGACTATTTTATCTCCGGAATATTTTACCCAAGAGGACGCTATCATCATTTAACAATACAGTAAAGCTGCATGCCCGCGGGAAAAATTACGTCTGTGGTTTCCCCTTGCTTTCAGCCGTTCGCAGTACCAGCACAGCAAGGCCGTTTTGGTTAGTGTTACAAAGCCAGACTCTTGCTCCTGCAACTACTGAAAAGGCTGCTGCACCTCTTCAGGAACCACACGTTTATCTGGCCTCTCAACAGATACCCCTCCGTTGTGGTTGCACCTACGGTACCGCTATCTGTATCGCTGAGGCACGCAAGCCTCCCCACCAGCGGCAAGGTCCATGGTTCATGGAGCCACTATAGGATGTAATTTCATGAAAAATTTATTGCAGTTACTGGGAACATTGGCAAGAATTGATTACTGATCACGTTTGTCTTTAGTGAGTATAATAGTATTTGATATATGAAATGCAGACCAGTGTGAGTGTGTGTGTGTGTGTGTGTGTGTGTGTGTGTGTGTGTGTGTATGAAAGGCAAAGAGGGAGAGAGAGGGAGAGGGAGAGAGAAGTAATAAAGGATCACAGCATGTAATATACTTAATGCGTGTATCTTACCTTGGAGTCATTTAAATATCACCCCAGATGATTTCTATCCTTTGAAGTTGGATAAATTTGCAGATTTAGTTGTAAGAATGTTAATTTCGCGATGACTGAAGATAAAATTTTGAACGTAATGGCAAATAGTATTGGTATACTGGATACTAGTTAGCACCCACACACATCAGAAAAAGTTTTGCATCACCCCGGTACCCAGAACTCCTGAAGATAGGCGTTAACTGCGGATATTGTATCACAGACATTGTTCATTTGAATGTTCAGAGATGTCACTATACCCGCCAAAAGATGTTAACAACCATGCATGAGGAGCGCCTATTAGACGGAGGTGGTCCGACAGCCGATCAGTTCCAGTCATTCTACCAGGAAGGAGGTAAACGGCTCTTGTTGTATGTAGTTCAACCACGCCTACACGGTCAGTACCACGGGTCAATCGCGTCCGCATTGTTACTTTGTGCCAGGAAGGGCTCTCAAAAAGGGAAGTGTCCAGGCGTCTCGGAGTAAACCAAAGCGATGTTCTTCGGACTTGGAGGAGATACAGAGAGACAGGAACTGTTGACGACATGCCTCGCTCAGGCCGCCCAAGTGCTACTACGACAGTGGATGACCGCTACCTACGGATTGCGGCTCGGAGGAACCCTGACACCAATGCCACCATGTTAATACTTTTCGTGCAGCCTCAGCAACAGGACTTTCTGTTACGACTCAGACTCTGCGCAATAGGGTGCATCACTCCAGACGTCCATGGCGGGGTCCATCTTTGCAACCACGACACCATGCAGCGAGGTACAGATGGGCCCAATAACTACCCGAATGGACCGCTCATGATTATTATCCATTTCTCTTCACCGATGAGTGTCGCATATGCCTTCAACCAGACAATCGTCGGTGACGTAATTGGAGGCATCCCGCTCAGGCTCAACACCTTAGACACACTGTCCAGCGAGTGCTGCAAGATGAAGGTCCCTGCTGTTTTGGGGTGGCATTATGTGGGACCGACGTACGCCACTGGTGGTCATGTAAGGCGCCGTGAATGCCATCCTCCGACCAATAGTACAACAATATCGGCAGATATTGTTGAGGCACTCGTCTTCATGGACGACAATTCGCACCCCCATCGTGCACGTCTTTTGAATGAGCTCCTTCAGGAAAACGACATCGCTCGACTAGAGTGTCCAGCATGTTCTCCAGACATGAACCCTATCGAACATGCCTGGGATTGATTGGAGATAGCTGTTTGTGGACGACGTGACCCACCAACCACTATGAGGAATTTATCCCGAATCGCCGTTGAGGAGTGGGACATTCTGGACCAACAGTGCCTTGATGAACTTCTGCATAGTATGCCACGACGAATATAGGCGTGCATAAATGCGAGAGGACGTGCTATTGGGTATTAGAAGTACCGCTGTGTATATCAGTCTGGACCACCACCTCTGAAGGTCGCAAGGTATGGTGGTATGGTGGTACAACATGCAATGTGTGGTTTTCATGAGCAATAAAAAGAGCGGAAACGATGTTTATGATGATGTCTATTCCAGTTTTCTATACATGTTCCGGAACTCTCTGAACCGAGGTGATGCAAAACTTTTTTTGATGTGTGTATTACATTCGCCATCTTTTTTCCGATTAATACTGAAGCAGTGTATCTGTGTGTTTGACGGTGAAGAATGTGAATCCGCTTTGTGAAGTTTTTTTTGTTTATTTTCTTACTTTTTTCCAGTGGGTGAGGAGGGTTCGGCAGATCCTTTTACAAGAAGATCGCTGGGCACAATGTTGTCATGTGCGATACAATTCTATTGAATTCAACGCCCTTTTTTAAGAAACGAATTATCGACTCCAACAATACAATCGATGTGTGATCCATTTCAACAAACTGAAAGCTCTTCGTTCCTAAATATTCGCTTACTTAAATTTGTACAGGCGCACTCTTTTTCATATCTACAAAAACTATGGAAGAGATCTATTTTTTAGTAGAAACCTTTTTACTGTGTTTCGGAACATTTGTCTTTAAAATTTATACAGTCTTGTACGCATCTGAGCTAGCTGTGTAACCATTTCTTCATCGCAATGCAGGTGGGAAGAAACATGGTTTTGGAGAGATTCTGCAACTCCTTGTTATTATGTAATTGATGTCCACACGGTTTTTGTATTACATGTGTTGTGTGATTTCGTGACACAGTTGAAGTACTGTAGTTCCGATCCCCTCTGGAGGTGGCACCAAAGCGTAGCAGTTTCCTCGCTGGTTCAAGAGAGCGCAGGGATGGAAAGGACACTTCCAGTCTCTATCCAGAAAACAGTCTTACCTCTTCTGTGACACAGTAACTAGCACGAAGATGGAAGATTAGTACATAAATCCTAAGAAAACTTCTCCATCATAAATTTGATCGCTACCTTTGTTCTTTAGCCTGTAGATCTAAAGGAGAAAACGTTGCTGAACTCCACGCTTCTTAGCGCATGCTTTTTCTGCTTCTCTCTATTGTACTGGCATAGTTTTCGCGCTGAATGATTTGTTGACTGCATTTTGTTATGTATCTATCCTTAATGCGATGTTTTCATACTTTTGTGCTAGCCCTGCAAGGCTACTTCAATATGTCTATGGACTGAAAGCAGAGACAAACCATTTCGAAGCCGAGAGTACCTTCTATTCTGCTAATTTGTGACAGTTTGGGTTACTCTGTTTTTATTACAAAAAAAATTCTCGTAACTTCATTACAATAAGTACTAATTCATTTTTATTATTGGTAAATAGCGTTTTTTTGTTGATTTATTGAACATAGAGGACAAACAGAAGAGAAATTATATTTTCCCCTCATTATCTACAACAGTCTAACAATGCTCGAATAAATTTCTAGTGGTCCGAGTTCACAGTCATGCAGAATTTGTAGAGAGCTTCACATTCACCGATGACTTTAGAAGTTATTTATTTCACAACTGCAGTTCCGGCCTTTGGGCCATTTACAAGTGGTGCTGCAAAAGATTATGCTTCAGTACACGTCAGACTTTCAAATCATCCTACATATGTGCATGGGAGAGGGTGGGCTGCCGGCGGTAAAAGTATCCGTTTTTCGGCCAAACGAATTAAGGAAAAAGAAATTAAAATAAGATATATATGCAAAATTTGCTGCTGTTTTCTATTTTTAATTGAAAATCAAAGACAAACGGTTAAAAAAGAAAATATATACGTATTAAAAACAAATCACAGGGAGGTTAAATACTTGTGATGAAAACACAGAAGCACCGCAGTTTTACCTACAATCTGAAGGACCTACACTAGTGTGGGAAGTATTTACCAGAGGAAAGTCCATTCCCTATGGTTGAGGGCTGTTGGCAGAGTGATAGAGGTCTGTTACATAGGAAAGCTATGGAGGTGGGAGGTAGGGGTTGAGATGGATTGTGGAAAATACTGTCGCAGGATAAGACAGAGGGGGAGGAGTAGTATGTTGTGTGGGCAGGGTTACAAGAGAAAAGGGACGGGGATGGATGGAGAGGGAAAAGGAGAGAGGAGCTCTGATGTAGAGTGGGATAAGCGTAGAAGTGCTAAAGCTGGTAGGAGGTATAAATATAGCATTGTATTGGAGAGGGAGTTGGTTGAAGTTGGGTTGGGATAGCGTATGAAATGTGTGTAAATGCAGGGACGTAGGTATGTGTGTGTAAAGGCACAGCAGCATACCAGGCTTGTTGCCTCAGACGAGACAATGGGGTGATAGGAATCTAGTTACGGATAGTACAGGAGATGATGAGGTATTATATGTCAGGAAGGGTGGAAATTAGATGAGTTGGTAGAGGATCCAGGTGGCGGAAGGTAAGCGATTGGCGAAAGCGAGACGGGGTGGATTACGTTCGAAGGTTTGTAGGGACTTATAGAAATTTGTCGGGATGGATATCTGTGCAAGATTTGCTTAGCAGAAAATGGGTCAGAACAGGGTTTTTTAGGTGTGGGTAATAGTGGAGGGGTGTAATCCCCAAGTTCAGCCTGTTAGTTGTTTCAATAGTTTCACTCTATCTTGGGTTTTCCGTTGGATGGTTGGTATATGAGATTTCCACGTTAGTTGCCGGTCGACGGCTAGTCCAAGACATTTTGGAATGTTAGTTAACTGGATAGGAAGACTAGATAGATATCGTGGAGGCAGAAGGTGTGGGTGGTTCGTCCTTCAATAATTGCCTGGGATTTGGACGGGTTGAGCTTGAGGAGCCATTGGTTTCACAAGTGGCTAAACTGACTGAAGTGGATTTGGAGGGTTCGTTGGGACTTCTGGAGTCTAGGGCACAGGGTGAGGAAAGCGATGTCATCAGCAAACCGGTGGGGGTGGTTTGGCATACCATCAGTATAGAGGGGATCATGCCATTGTTAGAAATAAGCCTTTTCACTTCAGACATACAGCAACAGAAAACGAGTGCGAAGCTTTGTACATCGTCAAGTAAAGTAAGATACGTGAACTGTACTTCACATACAAATCAATGTTCTAACATACTCTTTGCGTGTTCACTTTCACATGAGGAGTGGGTGTGCTCCCCTTGTGAGTCGGGCATGCGCTCCGGCCAACATGAGCGATGCATGCCTATCCTAGACATAGCGGCGTGCCACCTGGCAACACTTAGAACACTGTCCTTTCCGGCACCCATATAATTACTGTTTCTGTGTCTTACCGTCGGACATCCTCCCGGCTCCAGGAACCTGTTGCACTGCTAATCGACAATCAACGCCATTATAACCTGTAGCTGGGTACCTAAACTAACCTGCCAGTCCGACTGTTCCGACGAAACTGTTCTTCTGATCTTTGCCAGAAAATAATCCAAGAGTCATAATTTTCAGGTTTCGCCAAAGGTTACCGATCACGCTACTTATTATAGTTGAAGTATTTGCTTAGAAATCTCAGCACTGTTCGAGATCGTTCCAAAACGAAGCTGAATTGTCATAATGTGACATAGGTATGACTTGAAAACTAAAATTTAAAAGGTTCAGATGATATAGCGAAGTGTTTCTTTCAGTGCCTTCAAAGCGCAAATTTTTCCCGGAACCGTTCACACTTTTCGTCTCGTATGTGATGTTTCACTGTTCTGCCAATACTTTGTAATTATTTTTCAGAACTGGATGAGAGAATACAACAAAAGTACAACTGGTCTACCCAGTTTTCAGGCATACCTTTCTCCCGCCTGACCGCAATCCGTAAGAAAAGAAAGAAAAAGAAAGAAGCTAAAATTGATCTGAAACGATATACAGAGTTCATCAGTTAACTTTCTACAGTAAAAAGGTGTGAAGATTTAAGGTGAATTATTCTACACAAAGGTGAATCGTGTACTGAAAGGTACAGTAAAACTTTCAACATCAGTCAGCGATGTACACCAGTGTATTGTATTGAGAGGGAATTCTATCAGAAGAAATACAATGCTGATATCCTTTTGAAAAAATGTTGCGCCGCCAGATCCTTCCTTACGTTTTCACAAACACCTAACTGAAGCAGGGACTGGATTTGGTACTGAGGATGATGTTAGCACTTGAGGAACTGTATGGAGCAATGATTAAGGGATACCGACAGCGTGACGGTCGAAAAATCTCTGAATTTTTTATTACGAAATTCGAATGTATATACATTGAAGAACTATTCAATAAAACATTATGAGTCAGCTCCAAAAAGTAACCATGGTGTGAGCGTTTTGAGGCCGATCGAGCACGACACGCCTCGGCGTTAGAGAACGGCTCCGCGGTCACGCTCCCTTCGCGGCGTCCGTTTGGTGTTTTGGGCTGATTCTAATGGTGTAAATGTTTACCAATGTCTCGAACAGTAGTAGACACGCCACTTTTCCCCCGAGTAGACGCTCACTCAGCTGTTTCATCGCTGAGTTAGCGCCAGTCGGCGTCATTCAGAGAGGAATGCTTTCATTGTTCGTCGTAAAGTGAAAATCAGTTTTGGTGTGTATTTTTTTACAGTTAAATCGTGGAAGATGCCCTTCAAATCAAAAACGGCGATGAAATGCGCCGATTCTGTGAAGACAGAGACGCCAGCGGCGATGCTCTCAGCGACGAAAAGGGCTTTGAGGACGAAAATAAAGATTTATCAGGTCAAAGTAGTAGAAAGCGGTCATCAACTAGCGAGAGCGAGAGTTATTATGGACCAGACATCGATGATATCCCATAGGTTTCAAGTTTTGTCGCTTTTTTACATGATAAATACTTGTCAAACTTTAAACACGTTTTTCTCGGCATGGTTGTCGTCGCCCACGCTTCAATTTTCGCCCGATTTTGGTGATTGTTGTCTCCTTTGAAGCAAATTAAATTCTCTTCAGTTTATCGTAGCCGATTTTTTTGCGTTGATATTTAGTATTTTTCGCCCAAAAAAAAGTGGGGTCCAAATATGGCAATATTTTTCAAATATCTGTAAACTCGCCACATTTTTTTTTTTTTTTTGTAGATCCCTAAGAAGAATTAATAACAGATCTGTAAGGATCAGGGTGATATGTTAATTTCATGTTTCAGATAACCACAACCGGAGTTACAGCGACAACCGTCGATCTACCTCCTTTAAGAGCTACCTCGGGAAAATCCTAATTACACAATAAATATATTAACGTTTTCCAATTAAAATACCAATAAAGACTTCAATTTATGCTTTATTCTTTGCAACGAACCTCATTTGTATACTACATTCCAGCACGGAGAAAACAAACCCTGAATTTGAGCAATATTTTAGTTCGGCACCCCGTCGTTTCCCCTTAAGCATCCCACATACAGTATTTCAGTTGACATGACTACGTACGGATGAATAGGATGATTCCGGAATGGCGTTTCAAACTTTCAGGGATGGTGCAGATGGATAAGTGTAAATGTAAGAGACACTGTTCTGGAAACGACCAAGTGCGAAGTTATAAGTGGAAATCATTGTGATGCCTCTGACAGTGAACCTCTTCTAGCGCAAGCTGTTCGCTTTTCATATTTTGGGAGTGAAAATATGACAACAAAAAGACAAAGTAAAAGTCCACTAAACATGGCCTCTTAAGAGCACGTCTTAAGAGCTACACTATGTGATCAAAAGCATCCTGACACCTGGCTGAAAATGACTTACAAGTTCATGGCCCACTCCATCAGTAATGCTGGAATTCAGTATGGTGTTGGCTCACCCTTGACCTTCATGACAGGTTCCACTGTCGCAGGCAAATACGTTCAATCAGGTGTCGGAAGGTTTCTTGGGGAATGGCAGCCCATTCTTCACGGAGTGCTGCACTGAAGAGAGGTATCGATGCCGGTCGGTGAGGCCTGGCACGAAGTCGGCGTTCCAAAACATCCCAGAGCTATTCTAGAGGATTCACGTCAGGACTCTATGCAGGCCAGTCCATTAAAGGGATACAATCGTCGTATAATCACTTCGCCACAGGCCACGCGTTATGAACAGGTGCTCGATAGTTTTGAAAGATGCAACCGCCATCCCCGAATTGCTCTTCAACAGTGGGAAGGTGCTTAAAACGTCAATGTAGGCCTGTGCTGTGATAGTGCCACGCAAAACAACCAGGGGTGCAAGTCCCCTGCATGAAAAACACGACCACACCATAACACCACCGCCTATAAATTTTACTGGTGGCACTACACACGCTGGCAGATGACGTTCACCGGGCATTCGCCATACCCACACTCTGCCATCGGATCGCCACATTGTTTACCGTGATTCGTCACTCCACTAAACGCTTTTCCACTGTTCAGCCGTCCAATGATACGCTCCTTATACCAAGCGAGACGTCGTTTATGATTCACCGGCGTGATGGGTGGCTTATGAGCAGCCGCTCGACCATGAAATCCGAGTTTTCTCACCTACCGCGTAACTGTCGTAGTACTTTCAGTGGATCCTGATGCAGTTTGGAATTCCTGTGTGATGATCTGGACAGATGTCTGCCTATTACACATTACGACCCTCTTCAACGGTCGGCGGTCTATGGCAGTCAACAGACGAGGTCAGCCTGTACGCTTTTGTGCTGTACGTGTCCATTCATGTTTCCACTTCGCTATAACATCGGAAACAGTGGACCTAGGGATGTTTAGGAGTGTGGAAATCTCGCGTACAGACTTATGACACAAGTGACACCCAATAACCTGACCACGTTCGAAGTCCGGGAGTTCCGCTGAGCGCCCCATTCTGCTCTCTCACGATGTCTTATGACTAGTGAGGTCACTGATATGGAATAGCTGGCAGTATGTGGCTGCTCAATGCACCTGATATAAACAACATATGCTTTTGGGGGTGTTCGGATGCTTCTGATCATATACAGGGTGATCCATTGATAGTGACCGGGCCAAATATCTCACGAAATGAGCATGAAACGAAACAACTACAAGGAACGAAACTCGTCTATCTTGAAGCGGGAAACCAGATGGCGCTACGGTTGTCCCGCTAGATGGCGCTGCCATAGGTCAAATAGATGTCAACTGCGTTTTTTTTTAAATAGGAACCACCATTTTTATATATTCGTGTAGTACGTGAAGAAAAATAAATGTTTTATTTGGACAAATTTTTTTTTTTTTTTTTTTTTTTTTTTTTGCTTTGTGATACACGGCGCTGTAATAGTCACAAACGTATAAGTACGTGGTATCGCGTAACATTCCGCCAGTGCGGACGGCATTTGCTTCGTGATACATTAACCGTGTTAAAATGGACCGTTTGCCAATTGCGGAAAAGATCGATATCGTGTTGATGTATGGCTATTGTGATCAAAATGCCCAACAGGCGTGTTCTATGCATGCTGCTCGTTATCCTGGACGACATCATCCAAGTGTCCGGACCGTTCGCCGGATAGTTACGTTATTTATGGAAACAGGAAGTGTTTAGTCACATGTCAAACGTCAACCACAACCTACAACAAATGATGATGCCGAAGTAGGTGTTTTAGTTGCTGTCGCGGCTAATCCGCACATCAGTAGCAGACCAATTGCTCGAAAATCGGGAATCAAAAATACGTCGGTGTTGAGAGTGCTACGTCAACATCGATTGCACCCATACCATATTTCTATGCACCAGGAATTTCATGGCGACGACTTTGAACGTCGTGTACAATTTTGCCACTGGGCAAAAGAGAAATTGCGGGACGACGACAGATTTTTTGCACGCGTTCTATTTAGCGCCGAATCGTCATTCACCAACAGCGGTAACGTAAACCGGTGTAGTATACACAACTGGGCAACAGAAATCCACGATGGCTGTAACAAGCGGAACATCAGCGACCTTGGCGGGTTAATGTGTGGTGCGGCCTTATGGGAGGAAGGATAATTGGCCCCCATTTTATCGATGGCAATCTAAATGGTGCGGTGTATGCTGATTTCCTACGTAATGTTGTACCGATGTTACTACAAGATGTTTCACTGCATGACAGAATGGCGATGTACTTCCAACATGATGGATGTCCGCCACATAGTTCGCGTGCGGTTGAAGCGGTATTGAATAGCATATTTCATGACAGGTGGATTGACCGTCGAAGCACCATAACACGGCGCTCACGTTCACCGGATCTGACGTCCCAGGATTTCTTTCTGTGGGGAAAGTTGAAGGACATTTGCTATCTTGATCCACCGACCACGCCTGACAACATGCGCCAGCGCATTGTCAATGCATGTGCGAACATTACGGAAGGTGGACTACTCGCCGTTGAGAGGAATGTCGTTACACGAATTGCCAAATGCATTGTGGCTGACGGACATCATTCTGAGCTTTTATTGCATTAATGTGGTATTTACAGGTAATCACGCTGTAACAGCATGCGTTCTCAGAAATGATAAGTTCACAAAGGTACATGTATCACATTGGAACAACCGAAATTTTTTGTTCAAACGTATCTATGTTCTGTATTTTAATTTGAAAAATCTACCTGTTAACAACTGTTCGTCTAAAATTGTGAGCCATATGTTTGTGACTATTACAGCGCCATCTATCAAAAATCGAAAAAAGTGGTCCAACTAAACCATTCATATTTCTTTGCGTACTACACGAATACGTAAAAAAATGGGGGTTCCTGTTTTAAAAAAGGGAGTTGATATCCGTTTGACCTATGGCAGCGCCATCTAGCGGGCCAACCATAGCGCCATCTGATTTCACCCTTCAAGCTAGACAAGTTACGTTCTTTGTAGATTTTCGTTTGACGCTTATTTCGTAAGATATTTGGCCCGGTCACTATGAATGGACCACCCTGTAGTGTATGAGCACTTATTTATTTCCATACTGTAAAACGCCTCTTCTACTGAAAAAATGTTTATAGCTTTTAAAGGTATGCGCTTCACAATCTATTTTCACCAAAAAATTTTTTCTTCTTTTCGTCCATATTACTTCCTCTCAGATTACGGAAAGCGCAGTTCTTGCAGTAGAAGAGTTCTATTGGCAGAACTATCACAATGATTTTCTCGTATGGCTTTCGATTTGGTCTTTTTCTGGGACTGGATCCCTTACATTTACATTTGTGACATAGACATCGAATCATTGTCATTTTATTTTGCTGTACGTTTTGGAATTAGGGACCCGTGCTCTCCGTTGGTTCAAATGGTTCAAATGGCTCTGAGCGCTATGGGTCTTCAAATCTGAGGTCATCGGTCCCCTAGAACTTAGAACTACTTAAACCTAACCAACCTATGAACGACACACACATCCATGCCCGACGCAGGATTAGAACCTGCGACCGTACCGGTCGCACGGTTCCAGACTGAAGCGCCTAGAACCGGCTACGTTGGTTCCTTACATAGTACTCGTGTAATTATGATTTGTTTGGTTTGTTACCGCAGTGAAAAAGTCTGTTTTTATGTAATTATAAAAACACGCAACATAAAACACAGAGTAATGGAACAAAATTCGGTTGCAGAAGTACTGTGGCGTGTCTTCTGTCACTGCGTGAATAGCTCAGAATGAGATGATGTGTCGCTCTTTCATCGCATACAGTGATCCCGATTTGTGTGTCGGTAGCTGGAAAACTGCGTGTAGGATAGGCGCTCTGTGGGTTCCGTGCCAACTTAATTGGGTACATACACATCTCAACAAAAGTTTGGAATATCAAAGAGTTTACTACTCTGATTTCTTATAGTACACCCACTGAAGTCTGTACAATATCCTGTTAACAAAATAAACATAAACTTTTGAAGATGTGTACGATTTAGGTTAGTTACAAAAAACATTTACAAAACAAAGCAGGCTCTCTTCTAAGTGTACATCTTGGAAACAAAAATAGTGAAAAATCTTTATCTCATGATAATAGTCATCAGTCTTTAGTAGAGAGTACCCCCTTCCCACTCAAGGATCATCAAGTTCATCTTACGGTATGACGTCGCATTCCTCAATGTTAGTTTCACTGAGGTTATGAAGAGTGTCAGGTGGATTACGACGCTGTGCAATGGCCACTTTCAACACGTCGCGTACATCCACTATTGCATTCATGTCCGGGAACTGTGCTCGTAAACGTATTCCGTTTATGTTGAATCTTTGAAGAAACCGAGACCTCGTATTGTCATCGACTTCTCGTCCGTAGGGCTTGAAGTCGTTTGTAGGACCCCTTGGAGGTATTAGGGAGCAGTCAAACTGGCGTACATGGGAATTAGAGGGGTCCGCCATCCCATCATTATTGCCGCCCAGAACGGTACACTCCCACCTGCGATTGGATGGATCTCTTGAACATATCGGCGTTCCTGGTGTTTTCTAGCGCTTCTCTGACCCTAAATAGTATAGTGTCCGCTCGCAAACCAATCCTGTTCTCGTCAGCAAACATGACATCACTCCATTCTGGCCGGCCAGTGTGGCCGAGCGGTACTAGGCGCTTCAGTCTGAAACCGCGCGACCGCTACGGTAGCAGGTTCGAATCCTGCCTCTGGCATGGATGTGTGTGATGTCCTTAGGTTAGTTACGTTTAGGTAGTTCTAAGTTCTAGGGCACTGATGACCTCAGATGTTAAGTCCCATAGTGCTCAGAGCCATTTGAACCATGTGAAGTCCATTCTTCAATAGTCCAATGTTGATTTTCTAGAGCCCAAGTCATTCGATTGCGTCGGCTCCGTTGGTTCAGTGCAGAACTTCTCATTGATCTTCTGGAATGAAGATCACCCTGCTTCAATATTCTACGTACCATTTCGTCTGAGATACGAGCCCCTGTTTCCGGAAGAAGGCATTTCCGACATTTGTGGAAGTTGATGAGGTAACGACCCTGAATTAGTGTTGTCATACAAAGACGATCACTGCTAGGTCTGTAATTCACATTTACCGCCAGTCTGTACTTTCTGTACCCCTTAGACACGCCACATTGAGTGACACATATCCGCCTGGCAACATCTTGCAGTGTATAGCCTGTTGCCACTACCACAAGTCTGTGAAAGTGTTGTACGCCTCAACGTGGCCCTTTACTGCAGTGCTGAACACAAACTGAATGAAGCTGTTGTTGATACTGGACTGCTCGCGGTGTGTCGCTGCGGCGCCGGTGTGAATACGTGATTGGGAAACGGCCACAAAGCATGCCAGTAGCAAACAGCATATATATGCTATATAAATGGATAATGCAATGAGGCCTTCAGAATCATAGACTACATTTTACGATAGTATTCCAAGCATTTGTTGATCAGTGCGGATGATACACCTCTGACCATTAAAATTGCTACACCAAGAAAAAATGCAGGTGATAAACGGATATGCATTGGACAAATATATTATACTAGAACTGACATGTGATTACAATTTCACGCAGTTTGGGTGCATAGTTCCTGAGGAATCAGAACCTAGAACAACCACCTCTGGCCGTAATAACGCCCTTGACACTCCTGGGTATTGAGTCAAACAGAGCTAGGATGGAGTGTACAGGTACGGCTGCCCATGCAGCTTCATCACGATACTACAGTTCATCAAGAGTAGTGACTGGCGTATTGTGACGAGCCAGCTGCTCCGCCATCATTGACCAGAAGTTTTCGATTGGTGGGAGATCTGGAGAATGTGCTGGCCAGGGCAGCAGTCGAACATTTTCTGTATCCAGAAAGACCCGTCCAGGACCTGCAACATGCGGTCGTGCAACCGCAACTTGATTTTCCAGCAACACGGGCCTAGTAATACTAGGGCCCGTGTCGCGCGGCTGCCTCGCTCAGCGGCTAAGTCCCACTTAAGGTCATGCGCCTTACACAGCGACACGTATTCAAAACACACAGAAATGTAGGGTTTCGCAGGGATCGAATGAAGGGTAGAGCCACGGGTCGTAACACATCTGAAATGTAACGTCCACTGTTCAAAGTGCCGTCAGTGCGAACAAGAGGTGACCGAGACGTGTAACCAATGGCACCCCATACCAACACGCCGGGTGATACGCCAATATGGCGATGACAAATACACGCTTCCAATGTGCGTTCGCAGCGATGTCGCCAAACATGGATGCGACCATCATGATTCTGTAAACAGGACCTGGATTCATAAAGAAATGACGTTTTGCCATTCGTACACCTAGATTTGTCGTCGAGTACACCATAGTAGGCGCTCCTGTCTCTGATGCAGCGTCAAGGGTAACCGCAGCCGTGGTATCCGAGCTGATAGTCCATGCTGTTGCAAACGTCGTCGAACTGTTCGTGAAGATAGTTGTTGTCTTGCAAACGTCCCCATCAGTTGACTCAGGGGTAGAGACGTATCTGCGCGATCCTTTACAGATATGCGGATAAGATGCCTGTCATCTCGACTGCTTGTGATACGAGGCCGTTGGAATCCAGCACGGCGTTCCGTATTACCCTCCTGAACCCACCGATTCCATATTCTGCTAACAGTCATTGGATCTCGACCAACGCAAGCAGCAATGTCGCGATACGATAAACTGCAATCGCGATAGGTTACAATCCGACCTTTGTCAAAGTCGGAAACGTGATGGTACGCATTTCTCCTCCTTACACGAGGCATCACAACAACGTTTCACCAGGCAACGCCGGTCAACTTCTGTTTGTGTACGAGAAATCGGTCGGAACCTTTCCTAATGTCAGCGCGTTATAGGTGTCACCACCGGCGCTAACCTTGTGTGAATGCTCTGAAAAGCTAATCATTTTCATATCACAGCATCTTCTTCCTGTCGGTTAAATTTCGCGTCTGTAGCACGTCAGCCGGCCGCGGTGGTCTAGCGGTTCTGGCGCTGCAGTCCGGAACCGCGGGACTGCTACGGTCACAGGTTCGAATCCTGCCTCGGGCATGGGTGTGTGTGATGTCCTCAGGTTAGTTAGGTTGAAGTAGTTCTAAGTTCTAGGGGACTTATGACCTAAGATGTTGAATCCCATAGTGCTCAGAGCCATTTGAACCATTTTTGTAGCACGTCATCTTCGTGGTGTAGCAATTTTAATGGCCAGTAGTGTAGATAACACTGTTGTCAAAAGCAAGTATCTCCAAGAAATGGAACACGTTTGTTTCCAAACGAGTCACACAGCACAGACCGTCGACGTTTGCAGTGTTGTGCCAGTACACTTAACATCTGAAGTCAGTTACTGTGAATGTGAGACGCCCTCCTTGCAGCCTAATTTGTGGAGTGAGGGTGGAAAACTGGTTACATGGAAATGTAACTCTGAAATGATTTGATGTCTGGATCAATTACAACGAAACATTGTACGTACGTGACTACTATCTGGAAAAAAATACTGTTGGCATAACACAGAACATCCACGCTAATTGGTCGGATATGTGTGTGAACAGTAATGCGTGTAACAACAACTGAAAACGTAGATATTAGTCCATCTATCTTAAGTTTTCGCTGCTACTATGTTGGTTAGTGATGTTTCGATTAGAATTGTACTCTGGTTTCGTGAATGTGTTGTGAGAGGGAGGGATGCTTGAAAGGCGAACCAAAGACTGTATTTGTGTAAGACCTGTATGGGGAGCCAAAATGTGTATGATCAAATTTTGCTTTAAATTAGTATTCCAATGAGTTAGTGAAATGTTTTACATTTTAATTGTCTGCTGCATTCATAAATATCAAATAAGTAGAAGCATCAAGTTCGTTTTCAAAATATAGATGCATTACATCTGTTATCTGACGTAAGATTATAGCTGAAAACGTGCAACTTTCTGTCAACGATTCATGTCATCTGTAACACTAGGTTTGGAATAACGTAATGTCTCATTCTGGCCAGACGAAACTTGGTTGAACTTTGACAGTGATACGTGACATTCAATTATAGGACTAGAGCATCTCATGTACTAATAGTAGTTTGATTGATAATGATGGTTATCTTAATTTAATTCCCATATTTTAATAAAATGTAATTGACTGTTTTAATAAATTACGTCAGTGATATCCAGACGAAGGCATATAGCTTTACATTAATTCCCGTTTTCTCGGTGGAGGTCTTGCGTGAATTTTTTGCAGTTCAGTTAAGTGCATGATGTGCCAAGTCGGACGGGCCTGACCAGGGACCTGGTGTTAGAAAGACCTCCTAAGCGTTGACAGCTGCCTTTTCAGTGGACTGTGTGAACCAAAACGATCGCGACGAAGCATGCACCGGGCATCAAAATTTTCCAGGGCTGGCGATAGGGCACGTTCCTGCTGGTTTCGCGTAGTGCTTTGTGCTCTGCGCAATGTGGGTCCAAGTCTACAGACATAGTATTATTAGAATTTAACGTTGTATGATGAACGCCTGCACTTGGTAGAAAATCACGATTTTGTGCGAGGCCGAGTGTCCAGGTCAAACAAGTATCAAAGGAACTTCGTTCTGCGACGAGGATATGCTTTCCAGGAACGTTGTATGAGGCGCTGTCAGAGACAGATAAACATCTTGCCATCGTGTGGGAAGTGACCTTCCTTTATTGTGCATAGAAATATTTTCTCCTTCTGCTACCTCTCTGTCACATTCTTAATATCCTCGATGGATAACTTATACCAGTTGCAGAGTGGGGTTAGCCAAGACAAACAATTTTTGAGAGGTGCATACGTGGAGGAAACTGCATTGGCTAAAACATCGAGCGGGCTTCGCCGTGGGATAGAAACTCAGAAGTCTGGGTATGTAACGAGTGATTAATGTTATAAAACTTTTGTAAGGAATGGAGATTGCTGACCTGCGAGTGTGCAGTTCTTTGTTTACTTTAGTGGACACGGGCATTCACTTCGCAATCACCGTGGATTTAACTATGGATACATCGTGCGAATCCAGCATTGTCTTATTCATCTGAACTCTCCAGTCTTTGCTGAAGTATATATCTGTCAGCTTTATAGTGACCCATGTTAATAGTTAACAGTTTTCTCATTCTACTTTACTTATGGTCGAAGTGATCGATTGATAATTTGTTACTCACGTATGCCATCAGGGAATATTGTAATTAACAGAGATAAATGTAGACAACTGCTTCATTTCGTAGTTAGCTGTACACCCTCTTTACTACCTTGCGTTAGTAACATCACACAGGCCTGTTTAATCAATTGTGTGATACTTTTCTCATTACATGCATGTCAGTCTGTAACGCCGGAAATGCATAGCCTCCTATTTCCATCTATTGTACTATTTTTTTTCCTTGCTTTGTTACCTCAAGATATGACATTTCTGTCTCTTTGTATATTGTAATTGTTTTACTGTTTGTATATATATATATATATGCATTTATGTCGATGTATAATTGGTTTGTTTCGTAAATATTATTTGTACTTTTACGCTGGGTCTTGCCTAGGGAAAATTGCTATCGAACGATTACGTCGATAGGTCGTGTGAAGAATCAAAGTGTGCAGGATCTTTGGTAGTGTTAACTCTGCCGCGTGGAGCGCGGGCTGGGCAGAAAGAGTTTGGCTGGAGTAGCGAGTGGAGCAGGTGCGTTGGGTGACGCTCCCGCGAGTTGCCGCGCTTTCGGGGTTTGGCAGCATGTAATTGCGATCGACTTGCGATGATAGTTTCTGACATGGTGTCGCGGACAGGAAACATTAACTAGCGCACATCAAGAGCCCGTTTCGTCTGGTGACCGTGTCGAGAAGAAGGCGCGCCAACATCCAGCTTCTGCAACAGCGACGGCCGACAATGAGTGACTGTCGCCACCTCCTCGACCGACGGCTTCAAACCTTCAATCAACCGACGAGGAAGACTGGACGCACGTAAAGTTTTTGAACTGTATGGCAGACCTCAGCTTTTCAAACTGTTCCATTTTCGTCACTATAATTACAGCAAGTTAGCATGAACTTTTGTTGCTCATTGTCCCAATTGCATTACCAAGCAGAGTCCCTTCCTTTTCCGAAATGAACCCGAGTGTCGTTGAAATTCAAACGCCAGCATTAAAGTAATATAGCTAACTCGTTTTCACTGCTTTAATTTCAAAGTTCAATTATGGCATTAATAGCTGGCTACAATATTCAGATTACACAAGCACGAATTAAGAGTGCGAGCTTTGTTACCGTGTTTTAGCTTGCCTGTGACTGCAGCTCAGCTTGGTACGTACTAAATTTTATTATTGTTAACTGTTCAGAATCATTTAATTCAAGTTCAAAGTTAAATCTCTTCTTTCTAAATTGCGTAGATTCAAGTAGCTTTTGAAATGATTGTTGAGGTAGTCCAAGACTAACCGTATTTTACTGAATTTCGATGTGCTTCAGAAAGAAAGCTCACTACTAACTTCAGTCACTAAATTAACTTTCGATTTTCCGGTTTTATTAATTCTTTTGCTAAATTAAGTCAGGGTGTAGCGAAATTTATTACTTCTGACAAACTTTCAGTTTTCACACTACACGTGTCAACCTTCAGTTGCCACGCTTCTAGTGCTAATTATATGTGTAATAACCTTTCTTTTTCAGTTACTATAGTAATTGTCCTTAGGACTGGCGACCGTGATTTCCCCCAAATCTCAAATACCTAATTACCGCTAGTTAATTGTTAACGTAACGGCTGCACATTTACTTTCTTTATTAACTTTACCCCTTTTCAAAATTAATTTCCACCAGTTTCATTAGCACATTTCCTTTCATTTAGATGTAACCCTTTCCTCCCTCTTTACCGACAGGTTAACTTCGGTGACGATTGCTTTTCCAAAAGGTACACGCGGTTTCATTTTTCACTGTCATTAAGGTCGGTAAGTGAGGGGGAGGTTACACGTGGCGACCTGGTGACAGGACAATCTTCGGATTTGAGGTTGTTCTGGACACGAATTTTGCATTGTGCAAATCTCGTAACAAAGTACTGGTTACGTACAGGCCTTTACGTCAGCTAGAATAAGTAGTGGGAGTAATCCTAATTATATTTGAGATTTGTCATTTATATTGAAAATTATTAAAATGAGTGAAGGCAACAATTACCAAAATTTGGTAGACTTGGATACGGAACAATCGGTCGAACAGTGGGAAACGCGCACGCCGGTTCCCATTGTTCAGGGGCAGGTGGCTAGCATGAAAGACGCGACCGCCGAAACGCAACAAAGAGCAGAAATGGAATTCCAAACTTCAGAAAATTTTTCGGAATCGGAAGCGAAAATCAAATCTGTACCCCTTGATGATGAGTACGGGGGAACATATATAGAGGAACCAGCTACGGAAGTAAAACCGGTAGTTTCCGGGAATTTAACTGATTTATTGAATGTTTTGATTAATGAAATCAAGAGTCAATCGGCAGAAATTAAAGCACTGTCTGTCAAGCAAGAAGCTCAGGCTGCCAAGCAAGAAGCTCAGTCTGAAAAAATTGAACGAAAGCTAGACAATCAGAACAAAGCTATTAATGTTGTTAACAACAATGTTGGAGTTGTTAATACAAAAGTTGATAAAATCAAAGAAGATATTGTTGTAATTAATACCGAAATCGGTAATCTTAAACAGGAAATGATAGGCGTTCAGGCGGAAATTGCGAGCATAAATACTCGTTTTGATTCCGAAATTAGCAGAATCGAGAAAAGTGTAGGAGAATCAGTTGCTCCGATCATCGAGAATAAGGTGACGGAACAAATTCAATTAGTGAAAAAAGAGGATCAACAGAAGGTGGAAATTTTAAAGGCTTTAGTGTCCGAAGTAGACACTAAAGTGAGGGAGCAGGCTAATACCTGCGAAGAGAAAAAGAGGGAAGTGGAAACGCTTGCGACAACCACTTGCCAAGTAATTACGAGAGTGTCGGAATTAGAAAAGAAACTTGACGAAAAACAGAGCTATGTGCCAATCTGTGCACATAGTTCGGAATTGTTGACGAAAGAGGAGCGGTTCGACCCCTTGAAAAAAGGCGGTATACACGCGACGGATTTCATTAAAAATTGTGAAAGAGTTTTACCCAGATCATGGACTAATGAGAGAAAAATTAATGCGGTTATTGATGTGCTGGCTGGTGATGCCAAGCGTTGGGGCTTAAACCTCAACATTACGAACCTGACTTCTGACGAGTTTAAAAATTTGTTTCTGGCTGAATACTGGTCAGAGCAAAAACAGCAAAGTGTCTGGCGCGAATCTGTCGTATCGAGGCCTTTCGAGGCGAATTCGCGCGGTTCGATGAGGGAGTTTTGTGAGGGCTGGATCCGCAAGTTGGAATATTTGCGTGATCGCCGCACGGAATCCGAAATAGTCTGGGAACTCTACAAGAAGCTTCCAGATGATACAAAACGCTACGTAGGAAGCAATTACAGGACAATCAATGATTTCCTGGAAAGAGTTGAGGACGAGGACAATTGGCGCAATAATCGCGACAGTGGTAGAGGCTGTGGTAACAACAACGGGTACCACCCCAACCATAACAACGATAACCATGGGAATAATGCATACCGCAGCAATAACAATAATAGTTCGGACCGTAATAACAATCGGTACAATGCAAATAATAACAGGAATGACAGAAACCAGTATCATACTAACGTGATACGGGCTTCACAGAATAGTAATAACGCCAGAGGGTGTGATCAACCGCCTCAGCAGCATCCGGGGAGCGTATCTGCTGGGACGAGACAGGGAAACCATTAGCCGCGCCGGTGAGGGGCCGACCGGGCGTGGAGAAATTTTGGCGGCCCAATAACAGGAGAAAACCCAGGTATCGTCATTATGAAAATTCCGTGTGGAATAATCAACGGCGGGAGTGTGTGCCAGTGTTAGGAGAAAGGAGTGCGCCCACAAGTAGTAGATCAGCTGTATACACGGCAGTAGGTAGTACATTCACTGTCAGTGAGAACAATTTAAGTAGTGTTCCGGAAATCGATTATAAAGTGGCAGCTGTAATACCCACAGCGGAACTGGAGATTGAGTTTAAGAATGATTCGCAATTGTTGAGAGAAGATCAGATGTCGGATAACACGTCCGTCATCGAGCGAGGGGATGCAGAGAGGGATGAGGTCTGGTTAAGGCAGTTCGGTCGCTTATACGACGAACTAAGAGATTATAGGGGTCTGTATGGGAGAAGTGTTTATGGGGAGCGCGTGCAGGATTTGCCGCGTCTCGTCCCGCAGGAAGATAGTGTTTGTGAAGTGATAGAAAGTTCTGGTCCTAACCGGCAGACTTTACCAGAAATAGTTGATGTTAATGGGGAGCACGAGCAAGATTCGTCGTGTTTCGTCCCGCAAGGGTTGGATGTTGAAGTAGTAACGGAAAGTTCTGGCCCTAACCGGCAGACCTTACCGAAAGTTGTAGTGGTAGAAGTAGCCGACGCATCCGACGCAAACCTCCAGTTTAAACATTGTGAAAGTATTAAGGAGAAAGATTACGAGAATTTTAGTGGCAGCCGGACACGATTGGTAGAAAAGCACGTAGATTACAGCGTGTATGAGGCTAGGGCTGACGTTATACGGTCGGACGATAGCAGTGGGGGTTGCGCAGATCCAGAGGAAGTAATTGCAGATACTACTGAGCACATTCCTCCAGGTAGATTGGCAGATGAGATCAATCTGGCCAAAGATGAATCAACGAAGGTGACAATTAGTAAATTGATAGCAAAGCGACACTCAATAGTTGACGAGTTACAGGAAAAGGTTTCGGTATTGGAGGCGAAGCTACAGACTAAGCCTCAGGACAAACGTGTTGAAATTAAAACTGTAAGTGAACAGAGGCTGAAAAAGCCGCCAGATAAGCCGGATTTAGGATCAAAGCCGGATGGTTTTTTCTGGAATGACCTGGATATAGACGAGGATTTACTGTGGGAAAATAAAGAAACAGTCGAGGACAAGTGTAGACAGATAGTAGTGTCTGTTAACATACGTGACCTACAACTAAACGTGTTGATTGACACCGGTGCAGAATTGAGTGCTGTGTCTGGGAAGATATTTGAGTTACTGAAAGACAGACCTGGCATCGTAGTTATGCCAGTAACAGGAGTGAAAATTATCGGTGCTACTGGGAAGGCCAGTAAACCGGTCACAAAACAGATTTTTGTCAACTTCGACATATGTGGGGCACGCTTTCAACAAGAGTTTGTCGTCGTGCCAGACTTGACTACGGAAGTAATTATCGGGTTAGATTGGCTATTAAAGTACCGTGCAGTGATTAATTGCGAAAGCAAAACTTTGACATGTACGTCACAAGATAAAACAATAGTAGTTAGTTTTGACGAGGCAGGAGACGGTGTGCATAGGCAATACCAGCCTATACACATTGTTAACTGGCCGGATGCTATTGACGTAGGTATGAATTTGAACTACTGTAATGTGAGGAATCTCGGCATTGACAATAGTGTAGAAAGTGAATTGGAAAGTATTGTAGACGGTGTGTCAAACGTAACACACGAACAAAGACGAGGTCTGTATGAAGTAATAATGAGGAATAAGAGTGTGTTTTCAGACAAACCGGGACTTGTGGAAGGATATAAATGCAAATTGCATGTAATTCCTCACGAACCATTCTTCGTGAGACCGTATGCTATACCGCTGTCCAAAAAGGAAGCAGTGCAACGGGAGATAGATAAGATGATCAAATGGGGAGTGATTGAAAGAAGTACGAGTCCATACAATAACGGTTTGGTCATTGTAGCAAAACGGGATGGTAGTGTGCGTATTGTGATTGACGCACGCACGTTGAATAGGGTCGTTCAACGCGAAACAGACAGACCAGAGAGTATGGAGGAGATTTTGCAACGTTTTCATGCCGTTAAGTTCATGACTAGCCTCGATCTGACGGCTAGTTACTGGCAAATAGAACTCGAAGAAGAATCTAGGCCATACACCGCCTTCTTGTTTGCGGGCAGGTGTTATCAGTATAGAGTACTGCCGTTTGGACTTAATATATCTGTGTCCGTATTCATCAGGGCCCTAGATAAAGTGCTAGGACCGGGTTTGAGTTCAAGATTAACTGTATATGTTGACGACCTATTGTTGGCCAATGCCACTTGGCATGACCATTGTGACCTGTTAGATTAAGTTCTTAGAGCATTGCGCTGTGGCGGAATGACTCTAAAGTTAAAGAAATGCGAATTTGTGAAGCAGGAACTGAAATTTTTAGGGCATGCAATTACCACTGCTGGTATTACGAAGGACCCAGAGAAACTAGAGGCAATAAGGAATTGTCCTCCACCCAAGTCTAGGAAACAGTTAAAAAGTTTTCTAGGGTTAACAGGATTTTATCGTAAATTTGTAAAAGGACAAGTGTTTAATGATGAAAATTTGAATAACCTCTTACGCAAAAACGTTCCGTTTGTGTGGACTGACGGGTGTCAGGCCGCTTTCGAGAGATTAAAAGACGAGTTGGTAAGATCTAACATACTATTTCATCCTGATTTATCGCTACCCTTCCATCTGGGAACGGATTCGTCGAATTACGGGGTGAGGGTAGAACTGTTCCAATAAGTTGGTGAAGGAGAGGATAAGGAACACCGGACGATAGCGTTCGCGAGTCGAACTTTATCAAAAAGTGAGCGAGACTACACGATTTCTGAGAAAGAGTGTCTCGCTATCGTGTGGGGATTCAAGAAGTTCAAGGGTTACCTATGGGACCGTAAGGTGATTATTCATACGGACCATAAGGCGCTCACTTATCTGAAGGATTGTAAACTACTTCACGAAAGACTGACTAGGTGGTCGCTGTATTTACAGCAATTTAACTATGACATCTGTTACGTAAAAGGGACCGACAATTGCGTAGCGGATGCGCTGTCGCGGTTGCCCGAGTCTAATCAAGATGTATTGAAAGATGAGTCAGATGGAGTGGTCAAATTATACTATTTTAAAGAAGTTGAGGGACGTAAATTAGTAGTGAACATCTGTAAGAATCTACGTCGTCATCAGAACGAGGACGGTTGTTTAAATATGGTGAAAACCCGATATGACGAAAGGAGTTCAGAAGGAGAGAAATTAAGAAAGTATTACAAGATATACGATCATATCTTGTACATACGTAAGGGTGAAGATAGTAATATTTAGCGGGTATGCTGGCCCACCAAATACGTCACGGAAATAATAGACTACTACCATTTGGCGTATGGTCACTGTGGACCTAAGAAATGTACGGAAAAGCTGAGTGAAGTAGTGCATTTTAACAACATGTTAAAACGCGTTACTGACAGAGTGAAAACTTGCGATTTATGTCAGAAGGTGAAGGTTACCAACTGTACGAGTCGTGGTCCTATGCAAAGTATAAGGCCTAACGACACCTTTGAATTACTGTGCGTGGACTTGTACGGACCTTTGCCCAAGTCATCAGGAAACTTTGCCTACATTTTAGTAGTGCTAGAAGCTTTTTCCAAGTTCATCAAACTATACCCGATTAGGAAAGCTACAGCCAAAGCGGTCTATAGCAAGCTTGTGAACGATTATTTTGTTCATATTGGCAAGCCCAAGGCGATTCTATCAGATAATGGGGCACAATTTACTTCTAAGTTGTGGAATGAAGGCATGGAAAGTAATGGGGTCGAGGTGATCCATATTTCAGCTTACTGTCCGGCTGGGAATCCCGCTGAGAGGTATATGCGCGAGCTAGGCCGACTTTGCCGTACCTATTGCCATCACAATTATAGGGCATGGGGCAAATACGTAGCAGTATTTGAGAGAATTATGAACAACTTGAGACATGAATCGACGGGATTTTCTCCAGAGGAAATCCTGTTGGATGACAGAAGTAAAAGTTTAGTGGAAGAGATAATCAAATTCCCTCCACGGATTGACATTAGTATTGGTGTGAAAAAAGATCGTTTGCGAGAAGTAATGAAGCTAAAAGCCGATGCTCGCATACGTCGTCATGACGCTAAAGCGCGTTTTGCTAAGTTTGCAATCGGAGACTTAGTACTTGTAAAAGCTCATGAGAAATCGAGCGAGATAGACAATGAAATCTCTAAATTTAAGTTTGTTTATAATGGACCATATAAAGTCATTGGTATACCTCACACAAATGCTTATTGCTTAGAGTATCCAAGCTCTGGAAAACGATTAGGTATACGGAATATTGTAGACTTGAAATTGTACCAACCTAGGATCGATTAATACCACACAATGGGTAATTTGTACAGTATGTAAATATAGAGTGTAAGATTTAAGGATGTGCCATGTTACGATGCTTTTGCCTGACCTAGAGGTCATTAAAGAAGTTGTAATTAATAAGTAATTAATTTTGACTAAATGATTTAAGAGTAACTGATTAGTAATCATCTGAAAAATCCAAGCTGCTAGTTTAAGTTTTCAGCTGAGTCACAGTAGATTAAGGAATGTAAATATGATTTTGTAACTTTCTGTAATATTTCATGAATGTGTGTTTTTATTAGTCATTGCCGATGTACTTAGATGCTGTTTTAAGTTTCAGGCTAGTACATGCGTGTGATGATGGACAGTGTTGAGTTATCCACTGTGATAGTGTTTATGGACTCCTTGAGATTACTCGGGAGTGAGTTTTTCCGAAAGAATTCAGTGAAACGGACGTTCTGCAAATGCCGTTACACAGGCGAGTGAGATCAAGCGTGCCGCACAGGTGGGCGCAACAATATTGGCGAGGCGGAGCAGCTGTCGGCTCTTGTGTCGCTGTCGGCTTTTGTGCCGCTGTCGGCATTCTTTGTACTCGCGAGTACGGAATGTGGAGTTGCTTTTCTTACCCGGGCAGCTGATGTGAATGAATTCTGCTGTCAATATTTATTTTTTTTTTCGATCTGCTGTATATTATTTTCTTGTTTAGCGTTAATTGGACATGACGAGAAAATTAATTATGAAAAGGTTACATAAAAATGTGTATTCTATGTAATTAATCATTAGTTTGCGTATTTTGATACACCTGTTTTTTATGACCATGTACTCTGATTAATTTTGCAAATAGTATTCCATTTCTTATAATGTTACGAATTTTAATGATTTTGGAATAGCTAAACCATTTTCTATGTTTTTTATGAATTTTGATATGTTGTCAACCTGTTTTACTTTGTGCAAGATGACAGAGTGGAATAAGATTAGGAGTATCTCCACTCAATTATTATTGTATAAAATTTGGTTTATGATTAATTAGACGAATGCTAAATTTTTTTGATGTTTTGAGCGTATGCATTTCCGCTGTTTCTTTTTTGGGACATTTTCTGAGTCTGTTTACGTTACACGAACATCCTCAGACAATGTGGGGCACGTGTAACGCCGGAAATGCATAGCCTCCTATTTCCATCTATTGTACTATTTTTTTTCCTTGCTTTGTTACCTCAAGATATGACATTTCTGTCTCTTTGTATATTGTAATTGTTTTACTGTTTGTATATATATATGTATACATTTATGTCGATATATAATTGGTTTGTTTCGTAAATATTATTTGTATTTTTACGCTGGGTCTTGCCTAGGGAAAACTGCTATCGAACGATTACGTCGATAGGTCGTGTGAAGAATCAAAGTGTGCAGGATCTTTGGTAGTGTTAACTCTGCCGCGTGGAGCGCGGGCTGGGCAGAAAGAGTTTGGCTGGAGTAGCGAGTGGAGCAGGTGCGTTGGGTGACGCTCCCGCGAGTTGCCGCGCTTTCGGGGTTTGGCAGCATGTAATTGCGCTCGACTTGCGATGATAGTTTCTGACATGGTGTCGCGGACGGGAAACATTAACTAGCGCACATCAAGAGCCCGTTTCGTCTGGTGACCGTGTCGAGAAGAAGGCGCGCCAACATCCAGCTTCTGCAACAGCGACGGCCGACAATGAGTGACTGTCGCCACCTCCTCGACCGACGGCTTCAAACCTTCAATCAACCGACGAGGAAGACTGGACGCACGTAAAGTTTTAGAACTGTATGGCAGACCTCAGCTTTTCAAACTGTTCCATTTTCGTCACTATAATTACAGCAACTTAGCATGAACTTTTGTTGCTCATTGTCCCAATTGCATTACCAAGCAGAGTCCCTTCCTTTTCCGAAATGAACCCGAGTGTCGTTGAAATTCAAACGCCAGCATTAAAGTAATATAGCTAACTCGTTTTCACTGCTTTAATTTCAAAGTTCAATTATGGCATTAATAGCTGGCTACAATATTCAGATTACACAAGCACGAATTAAGAGTGCGAGCTTTGTTACCGTATTTTAGCTTGCCTGTGACTGCAGCTCAGCTTGGTACGTACTAAATTTTACTATTGTTAATTGTTCAGAATCATTTAATTCAAGTTCAAAGTTAAATCTCTTCTTTCTAAATTGCGTAGATTCAAGTAGCTTTTGAAATGATTGTTGAGGTAGTCCAAGACTAACCGTATTTTACTGAATTTCGATGTGCTTCAGAAAGAAAGCTCACTACTAACTTCAGTCACTAAATTAACTTTCGATTTTCCGGTTTTATTAATTCTTTTGCTAAATTAAGTCAGGGTGTAGCGAAATTTATTACTTCTGACAAACTTTCAGTTTTCACACTACACGTGTCAACCTTCAGTTGCCACGCTTCTAGTGCTAATTATATGTGTAATAACCTTTCTTTTTCAGTTACTATAGTAATTGTCCTTAGGACTGGCGACCGTGATTTCCCCCAAATCTCAAATACCTAATTACCGCTAGTTAATTGTTAACGTAACGGCTGCACATTTACTTTCTTTATTAGCTTTACCCCTTTTCAAAATTAATTTCCACCAGTTTCATTAGCACATTTCCTTTCATTTAGATGTAACCCTTTCCTCCCTCTTTACCGACAGGTTAACTTCGGTGACGATTGCTTTTCCAAAACTCCCATTAGGTACACGCGGTTTCATTTTTCACTGTCATTAAGGTCGGTAAGTGAGGGGGAGGTTACAAGTCCTTGGGGGATGATCTCACTATGAGCCAGTCAACTGATGGGGATCATTCAGACATCCACGGGGGTACGTCAATGGGTCAGCCGAAACCTCGCAACAGATCCGTGAATGCACAGAACTCACGTATTTGCACTATGGGAAAGGCACACCAACGGGACAAATTCTATGCGCACTCACAGCTAGTGCGTGTTTAGTATGCTATATTCCTTCACATTTTTTCATGGCACAGTGAAGAGTGGCCGCTACTTAAAAATGATCAAATCGTTCTGCGCACTGTGGGACTTAACTTCTGATGTCATCAGTCACCTAGAACTTAGAACTACTTAAACCTGCTAACCTAAGGACATCACGCCCGAGGCAGGATTCGAACCTGCGACCATAGCAGCAGCGTGGTTCTGAACTGTAGCGCCTAGAACCGCCCGGCCACTCGGGCAGGCGCCGCTACTTATACAGAGGGTAAACAGTTTGTAAATACTACGCCCGGAGACCAGCTACCTTACACGTCGTGTTAGAAAATAATGCCATGACTCCCGCAGCCATGAAGTTTTTGGATCGGCGTTTCATTGGACAAGTGATTCTGAAGAGACTGTATACCCGTCAGTGTCAAGACGTATTCCTAGCTGATTTTATGTTATATGAAATCCTTAACTATGGTTATTACATGACTCACCCTCACAGTTCTCCCTAATAGGAGGAAATAACTGAGTCACACGCCGCTATAAATATTATTCAACTACATGAATAAAACAGTTGAAGGCACTTCCAATAGTTTTTCTAACTTAGCCGTTTTTCCACAACATTGTGTTACTTCTTTAAATTCTGTAGTGCAGAAACTGATATCTTTTTACAACAAACTGCGAAATGCTTCTATGCAATGCTTCTGCTAGCCCTATTGATTGCATTGTTTGCTAATCATTCTACCAAGTGTGGGCAAACTTGTCACTACCTGCAAACTTCTACAGATTTCTCACCGACTGAAAGTGTGAAGCAATATTTCGAGTATACTACTACTACTCCCGTTTTCTAAAATTATGAGCTGCATTCATTAGACATATGATCGTCTAGTGTAGTTCCTGCACACGACATTCCTAAATAATCAGACTGAATGTTCTCCCACGTGATAAGTGAACGCGATCCCAGTCTTTGTTGGTGCAGTCCCTGAATTATTGGCACCATCGCGAAAGGTGGCGCCGATGTTTTGGTGTCAACGGAACACAACTTTTTGGTCGTCCGGTGAGGAGACCATCACCATGCAGTCGCCCTGCCACTGTAGAGCGTGAGTTTCGGTGCCTTGCGGTTCTGTTACATGTGCTTCAAATTGCATGAAATATTTAGTTTTACGTGGGTCCCTTCCTACTTGTTGGACAATGTAGTGTTCGTGAGCTTCTCTAGATTGTTGACGTAGTCGATCACCTCGCCTTCTTCGGGTAGCAGTGCCTGTGGTTCGCAATACTCCACTAATTGCCATGCACGTGAAACAATGGTGTGAGCAGTGTTAAATTGCTGGACTACGCTCGTCACAGTTCACCCATCTTCCAGTTTCCCGGTGATTCTTCCCCACGTGAGGTCGTCCAAACGTTGTCTCCGGGCCACGTTGTAATGAACGCCACCACCACAGTGCACCGTAGCTGCTCGCTGACTGACGCACACTGTCTTTTCCAGATCCTTCAACAGTCGCGTGGCCAACCACATATGGTGCTATAGTCAAGATTACCACACGCTATGTGATTTCCAAATTTCAGCTCCAGACTGGGAGATCTCTGGCAACATGCTCGCGCACTTCCACTAATTTCCACAGAGTACTTGCCATATTATGTTGTTTTATCTCTCTCGTCCTTAAATTTTGTAGAGCAGTTAACATTTTTCGTTCAATTCGGAGGCTGTCTTATGTTATATGACAAGGTGCAGTCTCTAAAGCTGATTTAGCACCCTCACCTGACTAAGGAGAATAATTAGTGAATAGGGTCTCTCGAGGTTGTGTTTACGTTCTCACAGAGCAAAAGTATAACAAAATGGAATCAGAAGTCGTATGTACAGGATAGCAAGTGGGAGGTGAAGAGCATGAAAAAGGTGATTATAACAGGGGCGATTTAAAATCAGAAATACAATGAGAATAACGCCTACGTTTACTTTCAACGGTACCCTCCCGATTGGATGTACGTGGTAACTGTTTTTTTTTTAATTAGGCTTTGTTTGTCTGTTATTGTTGTACAAGTAAACTGGTTTCCTATTCTTAAACTTTCGGGTATATCTGCGTTGTAATGTGAATCTGAACAAACAGAGCTGTTTGCTTACGCAAACGATATCCGATACAAAGAGTCTCCAAGTCATCTGAAACTGTGTAACTGTATCAGAGTTAAATTTTACCAAAAACGCACTACTGGCCGTTAAAATTGCTACACCAAGAAGAAATGCAGATGATAAACGGATATTCATTGGACAAATATATTACACTAGAACTGACATGTGATTACATTTTCATGCAATTTGGGTGCAAGAATCCTGAGAAATCAGTACTTAGAACAACCACTCTGGCCATATTATAACGGCCTTGATACGCCTAGGCATTGAATCAAACAGAGATTGGATGGCGTGTACAGGTACAGCTGCCCATGCAGCGTCAACACGATACCACAGTTAATGAAGATTAGTGACTGGAGTATTGTGACGAGCCAGTTCCTCAGCCACCATTGACCAGACGTTTTCAATTGGTGAGAGATCTGGAGAATGTGCAAGCCGGGGCAGCAGTCGAACTTTTTCTGTATCCAGAAAGGCCCGTAGTGAGAGATCTAGAGAATGTGCTGCAGTCGAACATTTTCTGTATCCAGAAAGTCCCGCAAAGGACCTGCAACATGCGTCGTGTATAATCCTGCTGAATGTAGGGTTTCGCAGGGATCGAATGAAGGGTACAGCCACGGGTCGTAACACATCTGAAATGTAACGTCCACTGTTCAAAGTGCCGTCAATGCGAACAGGAGGTGACCGAGACGCGTAATCTATGGCATCCCATACCATCACGCCGGGTGATACTCCAGTACGCCGATGACGAATACACGCTTCAAAAAATGGTTCAAATGGCTCTGAGCACTATGGGACTCAACTGCTGTGGTCATAAGTCCCCTAGAACTTAGAACTACTTAAACCTAACTAACCTAAGGACAGCACACAACACCCAGCCATCACGAGGCAGAGAAAATCCCTGACCCCGCCGGGAATCGAACCCGGGAACCCGGAATACACGCTTCCAATGTGTGTTCACCGCGGTGTCTTCAAACACGGATCCGACCATTGTGATGCTGCAAACAGAACCTGCATTCATTCGAAAAAATGACGTTTTGCCATTCGTGCACCCAGGCTCGTCGTTGAGTACACCATCGCAGGCGCTCCTGTCTGTGATGCAGCGTCAAGGGTAACCGCAGCCATGGTCTCAGAGCTGATAGTCCATGCTGCTGCAAACGTCGTCCAACTGTCCGTGCAGATGGTTGTTGTCTTTATAACGTCCCCATCTGTTGACTCGCGGATCGAGACGTGGCTGCACGATGCACTACAGCCATGTGGATAAGATGCCTGTAATCTCGACTGCTAGTGATACGAGGCGTTGGGATCCAGCACGGCGTTCCGTATTACCCTCCTGAACCCACTGATTCCATATTCTGCTAACAGTCATTGGGTCTCGACCAACGGGAACAGCAATGTCGCGATACGATAAACCGCAATCGCGGTAGGCTACAATCCGACCTTTATCAAAGTCGGAAAAGTGATGGTAAGCATTTGTCCTGCTTACACGAGGCATCACAACAACGTTTCACCAGGCAACGCTGGTCAATTGCTGTTTGTGTATGAGAAATCGGTTGCAAACTTTCCTCATGTTAGCACGTTGTAGGTGTCGCCGCCGGCGCCAACCTTGTGTGAGTGCTCTGGGAAGCTAATCATTTGCATATCAGAGCATCTTCTTCCTGACGGTTAAATTTCGTGTCTGTAACACGTCATCTTCATGGTATAGCAATTTTAATGGCTAGTAGTATAAGGAAAGAAAGTGAGACTGTACACTAAATAAGGTAGCCTGTGAAATTCTGTATTGTGTGCTGGAGTGAACGGTGGTACAATTCGTGATTTCATAGTGCTAACCTTACACACCCAGTACACAGAAACAAAAGAATAAAAAATTTATGTAAAATTACAAATCGAACTTTGAATAAATAAATGTCCAAATTGCTTGCGTTAAAATATACTGTAAATTTTTCGTACACAAACTGACTGAATAAACTCAAAACATTGAATGATGCTTAATGGAAGATGTTATACTGCATTGCAAGAATAAGACTTTCTGACAAAGAAATGAAATCTGAATTGAACGTTACCTATACTGACACTGGAGATAATTTTGAAATGCAACACTTAACTGTAAATGATCTTATTGAGTTCTGACTTTAATGCTAAATTGGCCCTAACAGATTTTCATGTCACGTCGTGGTACTGCTCGAATATGATGAAAACTTAAAATTCATTGCAGCAGCGAACCAATAAAGAAAAACATTGCCAACTGCAGTGAAAGAAAAAGCATTTATGCTATGCACATCGTAGTTTATTTTGAGTAACTGTGTTCCACTCAGTGCATTATTGAATGAAAAAAGGGCTAGCATTCAAAACTCTATTAAGGAGCTCACATAAACATATTTTATATGTTATATAGTCCGCCCCGGCTTCGATTCCCTGCTGGGTCGGTGGTTTTCTCCACTCAGGGACTGGGTGTTGAGTTGTCCTCATCATCATCATTTCATACCCATCGACAAGCAAGTCGCTGAAGTGGCCTCAACTAAAAGACTTGCACCAGGCGAATAGTCTACCCGACGGGAGGCCCTAGCCACTAGGCATTTCTGTTTCCATATGTTACATACATATTTTACAAAAATCACTTCTTATAAAAAAAGCGGCTCTGCAATGAAATTAGTTAATGAAATGGTAAAGGAGTGGTGACTCTATAACTCTGAGTTCAAGCTATGTGAACAGATAAATTGGTTTAATACCATCTTGGCAACCAAACTAACTGACCTGAACCATTTAAGAAAAATCAAGCTAAATATTTGTCTTTCTCAAAATCATGATAAATTACGTAAGAGCAAACCGTGCTGCGGCAACATTACCTGAATATCTTCACAATTCTCAAATCTGTCTTTCCAAAATCATATTGCCAAAAAGCAACATCCTCTGAGTTCACATTTCTGTGTTCCGCTAATTATTCGCAGACCGCTCAGCAACTTGACCAGCACGTGACTCTCTCACTAGCTTCTTACAGAATGCTGAACTGGCAACGAGAATGTAACTGTGGTCTCTGTTTTTCTTTTCCGGACATGTCCGATATATAATTAAGGCGGATCTGACCCCTTGAGTGCAGATGCACACCTTTCTCGAACTCTTAAGGGAATCGGCGAAACGCCGCATGCGATAAAGGGCAGGGGCACTAGCTCAGTACCGTGCGGACAAGTGCAGCTACATGTCGTAATTCCTTTGTGTCTGGCAACGACAACGCTACTGAAAACCAAAGATAAATTAGCTTGTACTCAAAATCTTTGTGGCACAACATATAGCCTGTTGGAGACTTCTGTTTGAAAAATGTACAGCACAAAAATATGAAGTACGACACATCGAAAAATAAAGAGGTCTGAGTCCTCTCTCATTGAATGCCAGAAATAAGCTAGAAACCTTACAGTGTGTACCGTGTCAGCCGCTTAGGTTACCGTGGTGGATGGCCAAAAGTTAGAAGATATTGGATAGGAATAGTGACATTATGGTGGCGAATGTTGAATATTAGACAAACGGGTAGACGGGAGTCACAAGAGAGACAGGGTCACGACGGGCAAGACTCTGGAGCAGAGGTGAAGTAAATGAAAGAGTGTAATTGAGAAGTGCCTTCCTGAAGGCAGATGTGGGAGGTACTTTATTGCGCCTTTTGATTTTCTGTTAATAACTGGTGGTGTGTACTGTGTCTTAGTACTGTCTCTGGACTGCCCTAGGAATTCGTGCCACCAATTCAGCTAGCATTCATGTAGTAGCATTTGTACTCCGCTAGAACAATTGGGTAAGGAAGTTCTTAAGGAGAAATGAAGGGTTTGATGTACAGCTGCGCAGTCTGAGGCGCCTTGTCACGGTTCGCGCGGCTCCCCCCGGCTCCCCCCCCCCCCGCCCCCCCCCCCACCGTCTGAGGCTCAGATCCTCTCTTGGGAATGTGTGTGTTGTCCTTAGCGTAAGTTAGTTTCAGTTAGACGGAGTTGTGTGTGCGGGCCTAGGGATCGATGACCTCAGCAATTTGGTCCCTTAGGAACTTACCACATACTTCCTAATTTCTGATTGTATACATAGGTATAAATAAATTTATTTGAAGGTAAGTGAAATCTGAACCCAAATTTTGCAACTTTTGGAATAATAATAATAGTAATAATTAACAATTTCTTTCTATGCCAACGTTCACCAAAACTTGATTACATGTTTGCAGTAGTCCACAAAGAAAATATGCACAAGATTTTAGTTAACCGAAAATGTACCTTTAATGCACCATCTAACGTTCGATACTAAATGTAATAGACAAGTTTTGTGATCTGTCCAAAACAGAAGAAAAATCTGAATATTTTTATGGCCCTCACACATTCTAAAATGTAAAATTAGTTACTTAATTACTAATTATTAGACAGTTTCCATTTTATTACCTAAATTTCAATATCTAGCACATCACTACATTAAATGAGTCAAGCACTTTTTCAGTGTTACAGTAGATACACTAAATAACAGCTTATAACGAGTAATCTTTATTTACAATTACGACAGATGGTTTCGGCTTTATAGCCATTTTCAAGTTCCCCTAGATTGATGTAACGTCCACATTGCGTCGCTAGTGGACTGCTTTGTAAATATCACTGCTTTAATAAGATCGTAACTATTCTTGTCAAGATTTTAAAATTAAATATTAATTACGACGTGACAGCAGTTTGACAGTACCACTCTTACTAGTTTTTAGTGTCTTTTTCAAACTACCCTCTACAATTTATCATGTGCACGCCGCTGATTCGTGTAGGTCATTTTATTTCCTTGGTGTTAATATTTAAGTCAGCTGACTTCCTGCTTCCTTCTGTTTCATGGAGCATTTGTAGTAGACCAATTAAATTTTAATGCTTCGTTCTGTAAATGTATTTCGAATATTACGACAGCACAGAATACTGTGAGGATTGCATTGATAATAATACTACAATGATATGTTTTTTAATTAACAACTTAAATTTATATGTGAACACTCAATTTATTTTCCTGTTTATAATTATTAAAGTAGGATCTGGAAGTCCACAAATGCATTCGCACCTTCGCTGAAGCTATAATAAAATCTTTCTAGCAGGGATAACCGACAATGTCAACTTAAAGTACGTTGGTTTGCTTCCTGTTCATGCAGGTGACATATAGATTAGAGTTTCTTACGCCATTAGCACAATATTCACTGATGCTGCCAAAGCGTTACCATCAGTGACTCTTCAATGTCAATAATAATTAGAAACTGTAATTAATTTGTCTGCAGGATACGTAAGACGTAACCTGCAGAGGTCACTCCTCAAACTAAATGCTGTAACTAATTATTGTTTGAATGATAGGTCACAACCACCGTTTAGCAAATATGTTGTTAACTTCTTTAAGTATACATTTAAATATTTTCAGCGGCTTTTTAATTGATGTCCAAACGAAAAAGAATCAAGAAATTTTCGTTTTCCTAGTCCTTGAGGACCACTTCACTAGCCTGCCATTTCATTAATGGGAATCTATTTTTGTTTTTTTTTTTGTTCCTTTTTTCCACATCTTAGTGAACCTCCTGAATGTGGTGGTACAGAGCTAGCAGCGGTTCTAATCCAATATAATCTTCGAAAAAGAAGCTAAGCAAAGGAAAACAAATTCAGAAGTGGAGAAGCAGTAGGCTTTCAAGACATCGATAGACTTTGCTACAGACTGTGTTGTGGTGTATGAAGAGAACAATTAGTAGTAACGTATCAGTATCAAACAAATCAGAGATTTACAGCAATCGTTTATCAGTTCCAGTTTAACTGAACTTAAGTAGCAGCACACTAAGAGACTGACAATGCTACTGACAAGGGAATGGTGTAGCAAGACAGGTCGAAGCCAAACCTGAAAATTTTTACACAGGAAGAAGACAACGAAAGGAATTGCACTGTGAAAATTTTAGCTGCTATGAGGCAATGCAAGTACTAAAAAAAAAAATAGCCGAAAATTGCCGAGTTCGCAGCGCGCCAGGCGGTCGTAGAAATGTACATTCCTACAGGCGCTGTAGCAACTGCGTGTGGGCAACTAGGCGCACACGCAGCTGAGTTCGGCGGTACATTTGTAAACAGGAAATACGACACAACCCGATCGTAATTTGTAAAGGACGTTTCAGGTTATATTTCATTGATAGTTTCTCTGACACTATAGTACACAGTTACTATTCTATGGAATGAGCCACTTAAATAACATCTCTCTCATTTCATGTTTATCAGGAGAACAGTTCTCTTAATCTCCAGCCATTTGTGCATTACCAGTTTCCTCCGCCACGCTTTACGAATTTGATGAAGTATGCCTGGAATGCAGGATAATATGCAGAACAATGGCCGGAGCCATTTATGACTGTATCCCAGTTCTATCTAAATAAAAGTAGTGGTTACTGCGAAGTGCCTGACTGCATCAATTTTTAGTTTACCCGGTGTGCTTGGTGCAAGAAAAATGTTTGTTTTTCTCATTCGATAGACACTTCGCATTTTTGCAACGACTGGGAATAAACAAAGAACTATTTCAGTGACAGTCAAAAGTACAACATTCAAACATTATTATAAGGAATTGCCTACATGAATCGTTATAAAATATAGTACTGCTAAAAAAATTTTCCTCATTGGTGGAAGTCGTCTGTGACATCCAACACCACCATGACTTTATTTTCTCTGCAAGCTACTGTTATCAGAATTATATGTGCAAGAACTGAACTATCGATATGAAGTTATTAAAAAAACGTTTGTGTAGCTAAGCCCGGTTTTCACCGAAGCAAACAAGCTAACAAACAGGAGCAAAAGAGAATTCTGTCTGGTGTACCCGGCAGGCCTCTACCAGGTCTTTCAGCTCGGCGCCAATGAAGCTACTTAAGTGACCCTAACCTTCCCCAGTTACCTAATCGTAAAATGTAGGCCTGCAGTTTAACATGGAATTAGAACCACATGTCTTTCATGGCCACTCCAACAGGTGAGGAATGAATGCTCGGTTAAAAATCGTAGTGAAAAAGTAGTGGTCTGAACGGGATTTGACCCCACAAAGCTCTTTGCCACTAGACTCTTTTTGTTTTAGAAAAAAAAGAATATCACCATTAGACTTTACACGCTTAGTGAAAAAGCTGTTTGTGTCACCTCTTCAGATGATGCTCGATGTCGGTAATTTGTGTTCTGTTTGTAAATTTTCCCTCAATGGTTAAGAGAAGCCTGGGAGAATGGCAGCCGACGTACAAGGAAAATTTTGTACCCGTGCTACGGAGAGTTGGAGGTGCAATTCCGTGTAAAGTGCACGATCTCCACTCATGTCACGCTTCCATACAATCCAGACATTTAAATTCTTCCTTCACTGCGGCATTTTGCGTACTGAAGAACGGTGCGCTCGCCATACAAAATAATCCTCACTGATGTCGCATTTTGGCTCTAACAAGATAGATTTTTATTCTGTTTGGCCAATATTAACTCCAAAAACTAAATCTAATAACACAGTATTCACAGGCAATGTTCGCTACCTCGTCTTCTCTACCGTTCCCTCTACTGTAAACGATTCTACCCACAAGCGAGCGAATGGTCGTGAATTTTCTGCAAATGCTCAGTCGGACATGTTCGCTACCATTCGCTCCATTGTAAACTGGGCTTTAGGTGCTTAAAATTGGTGTCTGTGAACTCCGCTGCGCGGCGGTGCGTGAGTGTTTCGCCGAGTCGCGAGTTAGGCGGGCAGGGCTGTACAAACCGCTATTAGAAGTTGTGCTTCGCGCGGCAAAATTGTGTAACTTCAACATGTTTTACAAAATATTGGCAGTGGTTCTTAGCAGCTAAAATTTAGGTTGTGAATTTATTTCGTTTTCTTCATCCTATGCAAAAAGTTTCAGACATGTTTTCTTGGACCATTCCCTTGTGACTGATGAAGATTTTTTATCTCACTATGGACAATTATCACTATTTGGTTATTTCCAGCTGCAGAGTGTAGATCAGTTTTCTTGTCCTCCGTGCAAAAGCTGAAATTAAATATACAACGTTTCAATTCTTCTCATTTGGTATAATAAAAATCCAGATTTGGGAATTAAAATATGTCTCATACTTTCAGAGTACAGTAATTCTACTTATGCTCTCCAAAATATTTCGTAATATGACTAATACTTTTAAACTGTAGTAATTCCTTATTTGTTCCCCAAAATATTCCATAGTATATCTGTTTAGCGTGTTGTATTTCGAGCAATTATTTTTTACAGATATGGTTCAGGATGCGTCATTGATAGTTTATACTAGCCCTATATTTTTCTTATTAACCATATTTTACACATCATCGAGCATTTTCTCTGTGGACCCGTCGCCCTCAAGTTGTTGATCGATATCTTGATGTCTAATAACTAGTATTACATTTCTCAACGGGATCTATGTTGGTTTCCTCCTAGCGTCTGATCGTCAGCACAGAAAAGCACCTAAAATACCCTCGCGTCTGTGCTGTCAGTCGCCGACTTTTTTTTTTAACACACTGTGGCCCTGTCTTGGTCTATGATTTTTTATGACCAGTTCTGCTTATTGTCTGTAGATTTTAGTGGGAAATGCACTCCACCAATGGAATATGCAAGTTCCGCGCATTGCCGAAGGGCTGGCCTGCAGGCGATACACATTGTGGAGTCACCAACCAACTATCCGGAGGTTAACAACAACAACAAAAAAACAACAGGTTGTTTCAATGGGCACCTCTGACGACATGTGCCGCTCCTTTCTCCTATAAGTGGTGTCCCAGTGACGATTAGGATGCACGGGAGCACGGCTCTTCTCGCTTCCACTGTGTAGCGAAGTAGCAAGTTGGGCATACCACACCCATCCGCCTTTGAGGTTCTACTGCCAGGGGAAGCCAGTTCCCGCCGCGGCCTCAACCACGACTACAAAATTGCTAAATGGTTCAAATGGCTCTGAGCACTATGGGAATTAACATCTGAGGTCACCAGTCCCCTAGAACTTAGAACTACTTAAACCTAACTAACCTAAGGACATCACACACTTCCATGCCCGATGCAGGATTCGACCATAGCGGTCGCGCGGTTCCAGACTGAAGCGCCTAGAACCGCTTGGCCACACCGGCCGGCTAACCACGACTACACACCTTTGCCCTGACAACAGACAGCCGTCAGTCAGCAACAAGCCCCCAGCTCTGCGACTTGACCACAGTGGACTCAGGTTCTAGGACTTTGTATAAGCCAGTATATTGAACTTAGTGCAAGCGGTTAACGGACAGACATTCCTCTTTTTTCCTCTATACTTAGAAATATTTCTCATTTCACTCAACAGTGATAGCGGTCTGCACCAAATCTATAGCTCCAGGAATAGGCGGTTTGCAATAAACTCAAGTTTCAATTTATATAATTTCAGAATAATGTTACGTTCTTTATTCAGACAGTTATAACATCAGTGGAGTTCGTGTGAATCAAGAATTTCATATTTGTTAATATACAGGATGAAGCGAAACTCGCGCACTCGGGTTTCGTAGCAAGTCTCTCACATGCCAGCGATTAAAAAAAAAAAAAAAAGGAAGACGTTAAAGAGTGGCACAATCTGGCAACACTGTTGCCACATATTACTCATGCTGTACAATTGGTGAAGTGCATAGAGTTTTGGGTTAGCATGCGGGAGGTTAAGGATTCGATCCTGGGTTGAGGCATACATTTTTTATTTCGTAAATTTAGTCCAGGTGGTAAGGTATCTGGCATCTTAATCGTGTACAACGATTGCAGAGGGTCCGCTAGAAAACATTTGCAGTTACACGCTACAATCGTAGAAACGGAAGATTCGTCAGCTTTGAAAGAAGCGCTTTCCACGTCGTGGGCGTGAACTTATTCGCACCACTTCATTTACTAGATGCGAAACCTGTTTTTTTGTACCCACATCCAGTGGCCCCATAGAATAGTACCAACTATTATTCTTGCCAAATAAAGGTCGCTAGGGCCTTACGTTACCAGTAGGACTAGCAACGTGCGTGGCGAATAATGTCCAAAGTCGGTTACTATTTGTATGTGTTATCACCATCATGCCACTAATTATGAGTCTGGTAACCGCGCAGTGGCCGAGCAGTTCTAGTCGCTACAGTCTGGAACCGCGCGACCGCTATGGTCGCAGGATCGAATCCTGCTTCGGGAATGGATGTGTGTATTGTCCCTAGGTTAGTTAGGTTTAAGTAGTTCTAAGTTATAGATGACTGATGACCTCAGAAGTTAAGTCCCATAGTGCTCAGAGCCATTTGAACCATTTCTGGTAACCGCACGCTGCTTAGTACGTACCTCAATGCATTATTATTATAATTCTTTCTTTTCTCAGACGTTATGTCTGGTCAAAAATGGAAAGTGACGCGGGCCTTGATCAAGCGTGATTTCCTTTTAACTGTACAGTATATGTTACATTACATTTAGGAACTTTCGGGTAATTGAACATGTATCAATAATTACAGATTTCTGTAGTTGTATATATAAGTTTGGATGTAGCTGTATTGCGTTGATGTACTGGTGGATATTGTGTGGTATGGCGCCTGTAGTTGCTACTATAATTGGTATAATGTCAACTTTATCCTGATGCCACATGTCCTTGACTTCCTCAGCCAGTTGGATATATTTTTCAATTTTTTCTCCTGTTTTCTTTTGTATATTTGTTGTATTGGGTACGCATATTTCGATTAGTTGTGTTAATTTCTTCTTTTTATTGGTGAGTATGATGTGAGGTTTGTTATGTGGTGTTATCAGTTATAATGGTTCTGTTCCAGTATAATTTGTATTCATCATTCTCCAGTACATTTTGAGGTGCATACTGGTATGTGGGAACGTGTTGTTTTATAAGTTTATGTTGTAATGCAAGCTGTTGATGTATTATTTTTGCTACGTTGTCTTCTGGGGTATTCTGTATTCGCTAGTATTGTACATCGGCTTGTGATGTGATCTACTGTTTCTCTTTGTTGTTTGCAAAGTCTGCATTATCTGTTGTGGTATTGGGATCTGTAATAATATGTTTGCTGTAATATTGGATGTTTATTGTTTGATCCTGTATTGCAATCATGAATCCTTCCATCTCACTGTATATATTTCCTTTTCTAAGCGATGTGTTTGATGCGTCTTGATCGATGTGTGGCTGTGTTAGATGATACGGGTGCTTGCCATGTTGTGTTTTCTTTTTCCAATTTACTTTCTTCGTATCTGTTGATGTTGTGTGATCTAAAGGGTTGTAAAAGTGGTTATGAAATTGCAGTGGTGTATCCGATGTATTTATATGAGTGATTGCTTTGTGTATTTTGCTAGTTTCTGCTCGTTCTAGAAAGAATTTTCTTAAATTGTCTACCTGTCCATTTTATGTCGATAAATCCCCTTCCTCCTTCCTTTCTGCTTAATGTGAATCTCACTGTTGCTGAATGTATGTGATGTATTCTGTATTTGTGGCATTGTGATCGTGTAAGTGTACTGAGTGCTTCTAGGTCTGTGTTACTCCATTTCACTACTCCAAATGAGTAGGTCAATATTGGTATATCATAAGTCTTTATAGCTTTTGGCTTGCTTCATGCTGTCAATTCTGTTTTCAGTATTTTTGTTAGTCTTTGCCTATATTTTTCTTTTAGTTCTTCTTTAATATTTGAATTATCTATTCCTATTTTTTGTCTGTACCCTAGATATTTATAGGCATCTGTTTTTTCCACCACTTCTATGCAGTCGCTGTGGTTATCCAATACGTAATCTTCTTCTTTAGTGTGTTTTCCCTTGACTATGCTATTTTTTTACATTTGTCTCTTCCAAAAGCCATATTTATATCATTGCTGAATACTTCTGTTATCTTTAGTAATTGGTTGAGTTGTTGATTTGTTGCTGCCAGTAGTTTTAGATCATCCATGTATAGCAAATGTGTGATTTTGTGTGGGTATGTTCCAGTAATATTGTATCCATAATTTGTATTATTTAGCATGTTGGATAGTGGGTTCAGAGAAAGACAGAACCAGAAAGGACGTAATGAGTCTCCTTGGTATATTCCACGCTTAATCTGTAGTGGCTGTGATGTGATATTATTTGAATTTGTTTGGATATTAAGTGTGGTTTTCCAATTTTTCATTACTATGTTTAGGAACTGTATCAATTTAGGATCTACTTTGTATATTTCCAATATTTGTAGTAACCATGAGTGCGGTACACTATCAAAGGCTTTTTCGTAATCAATGTATGCGTAGTGTAGCGACCTTTGTTAATTTTAGCTTGATATGTCACCTCTGCATCTATTATCAGTTGCTCTTTACATCCTCGTGCTCCTTTGCAACAGCCTTTTTGTTCTTCATTTATAATTTTGTTCTGTGTTGTATGTGTCATTAATTTCTGTGTAATGACTGAAGTTAATATTTTGTATATTGTTGGTAGGCATGTTATGGGGCGATATTTAGCTGGGTTTGCTGTGTCTGCTTGATATTTAGGTTTCAGATAAGTTACTCCATGTGTAAGTGTATCAGGGAATTGTATGGGTCTGCAATGTAACTGTTAAATAATTTAGTTAGATGTGAATGTGTTGAGGTGAACTTCTTTAGCCAGAAATTTGCTATTTTATCTTTTCCAGGGGCTACCCAATTGTGAGTAGAATTAATTGCTTGGGGGACTTCATGTTGCAAAATTATCACTTCAGGCATTTGTGGTATCATCTTGTATGTGCCTGTTTCTGCCTGTATTCACCATGCATATCTGTTATGTTGTACTGGGTTTGACCATATGTTGCTCCAGAAGTGTTCCATGTCTGTTATGTTTGTCGGATTGTCTATTTTAATGTGTGTGTTATCTATTGTCTGATAACATTTTCTTTGGTTTGTGTTGAATGTTTGGTTTTGTTTCCTTCTATTTTCACTTTTTTTGTATCTTCTATGTCGTTTGGCCAGTGCTTGTAATTTATGCTTCTTTTCATGTAATTGTTCTGTCGCTTCTTGTTGTGAGATTTTACCTAACCTTTTTCGTTTTTTTTTCTGACATTTCATTTCTTATAAATTGTGTTAGCTGTCCAATGTCTTTTCTCAGTTTTTCTATTCTGATCTGTAGCATGTGTTGCCATGCTGGTTTTGTGGGTTTCTTCTGTGTGTTGGTTGGTTCTGATCTCTGCCTAGTGTGTATATTTAGTGTGGTGAGTGCTCCTTAATAAACCAATAGTTGTAACTCTTCCATAGTTGTATTTTCATTTATTTTGTTGTGTATGATTGTGTTGATAGTTGTTATTGTTGTTTTGACTTGTGGGTTATTTGGCGGTCTATTCAAGAATGGTCTAATGTCTGTATTTGTGTTTTTGTATTCTATATATGTCAGTTGAAATTTTTCTTCTATATCTAACATATGTGTCACTTTGAGTTCTATTTGTGCATGTTCTGGTGGCTGTCTTAAGATTTCGTTTTCCTCTGATTGTTTAATTGATGCGTGTTGTTCTTTGTTTGTTTGCTCTGGGATGTTTGAGTCCATTACTGTATTTTCTTCTTCTTCTGACAGCACATTATTTTGTTCTAATATTTGTTGTTCTTGTTATTTGATGTTTTCTAATTCTGACTGCGGTATCCTGTTATTTTATTATTATTATTATTATTGTTATTATTATTATTCTATCGATGGGATTGTGGAAACATCACGGCTGTTACCGTTAGGGAAACAATGTAATTCGAAACCTAACATTTCACAATTAGCGGTGTTGGGGTGAATCATGCAAAACAATATCTTCCAGAGGGTTAATGTGCCTTAGATGGAACAGCGCGCAGGGCTGGCGGCGTGTTTACACTGTATGTGCTGTCCACCATAGAGAGACTAGTTGCGAGCGGAGTCACGCACCTGTGACAGACTCCATTGTACATGTGTACGCGTATGGAATTTTGACACCGTAAACCTCTCAACCAATGTGGCAAACGTATACACAAACGACGAATATGTGGATGTGCTTCTGGTCCTTAGTGCATCTGATAACCGGACAGGTGTTGCTACTCGTGAATATGCTGCTAGGAATCCTCTTAGACCCCACCAAGATAAAAATGTATTTCATCATCTGGAGCTGCGCTTTCGGGGGTCAGGTTCTCTCCTTCCACCATCGCGTGACAGAGGTCGTCCATGGACTCCCCGTACTCCAGCTACTGAAGAGACTATTTTGGAGGTACACGCAGTGTAGCAAGGCAGCTGTGTGTCTCGCAACGCACGATCTTTAACGTGCTACACGAGCATGCGCTGCACCCCTATAATTATGCTTCCACACTACACCTGCATCCTGCAGATCGCCGTCAGCTGATGCAATTTTGTGAATGGTCCCAACAACAATAGGAAGCCAATGATGACTTAATGAACACTGTAACACGGTTGGATGAAGCAACATTCACTGGTCAGGGTGTCTTTAATATGCACAATGCCAATCATTGGTGTGAAGTTAACCCGCACATCAGTCACAACTGTGAATATCGAGTTCGCTTTGGTATCAATGTATGTTCCGAAATATTGTGCAACAGTTGTTTGTGCCCCTACAGGTTCCCTGACCGGGGGACTGCACGAAGGTATCACGCATTCCTCTCAAAAGTATCTGCCTGATGCGCTGGAAGATGTTCCACTACACGTTTGGCAGAGGATATGGTTCCAACATGATGGTGCGCCTCCACAGTCTGGAATTAATATCTTACAGTATTTGGACAGTAGGTTAGGGAAATGGCTCGGGCGTGGAAGTCCAGTTGTATCGCCACCGCGTTCACCTGACCTAAATCCCCTGGATATCTTCCTGTGGGGACACCTGAAAGGGCATGTGTACTCTACTCCGCCTGTTATTGTACTGTGCTATCATCTTTAGCATCTCAAAGTTAATATTGTTTTTGTAGTTATTCTGTCCTATGACAGGAAATTTGTTTCAGCTGTCTATTTCTTATTTGTCTAACCACGTGTTTTTTAGGTACAGCGTTACAGAATGTTGTAAATTTAGGAAATATGTGACCTAAGAAGCGGTGTATATTACAGTGTGAAATGTCAGAATGAAATTAGCAAATAAAGAAAAAATACGCCTCAAACCAGAATCGAACCCTCGACCTCCTGCATGCTAACCCAAATCTGTATCCACCACTGCACCAACTGTACAGCTCAAATAACAACTACTAACAGAGGTAGTTACCACACATATGGTTACAGTGTTGCCAGATTGCCACTCTTTAAAGTCCTTTTTCTGCCTGATGTATTCACCAGACGAAATTTTGTAAGAGATTATTATCTATCGTTGGAATGTGAGGATTCCCGCTGTGAAGCCCGAGTGCGCGAATTTCCCTTCAGCCTGTTTAGCTGATACTGTGTTATGTCTACCTGGCAACATTGTTTTCCTTGTGGAGCCTAGTAAGACCACTATATATTTAAACCTCGTTTCATTGTATAGTGATGTGGTAGACTGAATTACAGTAGTTAGCATTATATGATCATCTAGAGCGTTCCACAGTGTGTTCCATATGGTAAATTTTCTATGTAATAGTATATAAGTACAAAACCCGATCACACTTGTTCACACATACTCAAGAGTAAAAGTTATTTCGATCTTTAATTGTGTAGCTCAGTATAATATGCGGTACTATTGTTTTACTTATTTGTCGTTCACATACACCATCTATTGCTTGCCATCGTTTTGTGCTTTCCAGTAGTAAGATAATAAGTGTAAAATGACCGTCGTAGAATGCTCACGTCCGAACAGCAGTAATAAAAACAGTATTCCAGTCACTCTCCACATACTGATTATAAGCACAATGATATCTTGCGCAAAGGAGTACATCTGAAATATTAAAGGAAAGTAAATAAGCTAAATAGTAACGAAGACAATAATTAGTTTCTTTATTATTGTATAGTTTCTGGAAAATCAGTGTTCCCATTTCAAGTTTGTAGACAGATTACAACCAAATAATTCGTAAACATAAACATTAATGTTATTACTGTACGATAAAATAATTTTAACACTTTCAAATAATATATTATACCTGTATAATGGAATTTATCATTTGAGAACACTAAAGTCGTGTCAGTAAAGTTTAGACGTTGGCTGTCTGACGTCCTGGTAGAGGGAACAGATTTCATGAAACTGTCTATGAATGGAGCCAAGAGATCGGGATAATCGGCAACAGCCATTTTCTGGAGGACACAATTCCAGAAAGTTTCGTATTAAGACAGCTACATGTGCTAGTCCTCTCGTCACGATCCAGGAGTTAAAGATCCTGCGGGATCACACCATTAACTGCCTTTACGAAACTGGTTCCTGTCACTTTCAACAAGTGTTATTCGAAGGTGTTGTCACCTGTTGAAAAAGGACAGCAGCAATTTTCTTGATGCACAATGAGAAATGATGCTCTGCATTAAATATCTGACCCACGCACTGCACGAGGAAAACCTGCTTTCACTCAAGAAAACATTGCACAGAAGTTTTTCCTTTGCAGAATTTTAGTATAAAGTGTTGTTACTATACTTATCACCCATATGACAAACACCGTCTACTTCAGAACAACAGAAACAAAGAATGTTTAGTAGTCACTATTGTTCATCTTCGTGTTTTATTGGTTGTTGGAAAAACTTTCCGGCATGATGCACTCAACATAAAGCTAATCTCGATTGTTGATGTATATTTATTATACAAACGTTTTCTTCAACTCTCATCTCCTGTTTTGGGGGTGACAGGAATAATCTCTAAACTGACACTTTCGCGATAACGTATGGTGAATATGCCTGAGGACCTAGGTCCCAAACATTTTCAGAATACTTGAAGACATCGCAACAATGTTTTCCATGAGTGTCGGTAGTCGAATTGTTATTTTCTGCGTGATGTAAGCTCTTAATATTTTAGACTAAATTAGTACTAGACATCTCTTAATGTTTCTTTTAGAGCTTACTGTGATTTTAAGGAAACTAGTACAAGAAATACGCCAGTTGTTACAGAGACTTATATTTAGGAATGAGGATGGGGTATTTAGAGATCTGATAACGTACTGATATCACAGTGCTAGTTTTTCTGCTTTGCAGTCGTAAAAGACGACGGATGCCTGGTCTTTCCCCGTATATTTCAGCTACAGATATTAGCTACTCACTAGAGAGGAAATGGTAGTTATTATTCCCGATGTTGGAACAGATGAGATGACAGGTGATAGACAGTGGTGGTGAATGTACCCAACGCTATTCAATATTAATGCTGAAAATTTTGGAAAAAAGAGGCCTTAAAGTGCACAAAGATATGCCAAAAATAATTAAGCATTTAGGCATTTATGTCAGCAAACTCGGAGGAAGAGCTACAGTTTTTGATGGAGAGTGTTGCAATCGTGGGGAAAGAATACAAAAAGACCAAAATGCTGGGCATTAGCAAAAAATAAAGATTTCATCCAAAGTTATCGAAAGGAAAACCCTTCGAACAACTACAATCTCTTAGGTATTTCGCAAGCTTGTCGACAGAAAATGGAAACTATACAGAGGCAACAAGAATCAGAACATGCATGGCTAGAGGAGCTTTTGCAAAGTTGAGAGATTTGTTGACGACAAGAATTCTGGTGGAACTAAGTAGTAGATTCCACAAATGTTTTGTCTGCACTTAAGTATTCAATGGTATTCAAACGAAAGTGAAAACATACTTGGATAACTTTGAAACGTGTTGTGAAGATAAATGCTAAAAGTAAAATTGATTGACAGAATGAGACAAGAAGTAAATCTAAGAATAGGGGAGGCAAAAATAATAAGAATAAGAAAAATATTTTGGTGGAGTTAATATCACCAACCTTTTGCCTGCAATGAAGATTCATCGAAAAAAAGGTAGCTGGGAACATATAGAGACGAAGAAGAGAGTGCTCAAAGTGCAGTATGAGATTTAAAAACTTAAGCATGCATCAGAAGATTAGGAAGGGACACAGGTGAACAAAGAATAGAGAATGTCCAGTCGATAACTAAGACAAGAAAGATACACACAGGAAGAAGAATCGTTAGCTAGCATCGAATCAACGTACTGACATCATGTTGAAAGCCTTTAAAATTACAGAACTTGTTAGGGTGACATATAACGGTTTTCAATGTGCATACAAAGGCTAACTGGCAGTGTAAAGGATCTTGGCATCTCAACAGAATCATCTTCATGGGACAGGACGTAGAGTCACAGGGTGTGAAAACAACCAGCAGTTTAACCGATGCTACAGTGTCCAGTGAGACAGATCATTCTGCTCGCGTGTCATAAATCTTTGTAATATGGCAGGATGATTGTCCGTTCTCATTAGGGATATTAATCTGGGATTATGACCTGTTTAAGTTAACCTCAGTTTATATTAATTTCCACATTCACGAGTATCAAATGGTTTTAACAAACATAGTTTAAATGAAGAAAGGGCAAAAATGTATGCAAACATACAGAAAAAACTACAGACAAAATTAGGAAAAGGCGACTAATATTCTGTGGACACCACCAAAAGGTGTGGTCTTTGAAACTGAGAAGAAAAATTGGACAACGTTTTAAACAATTGAAACACAATTATTAATTCAGTTAGAAAAGTGCATGAAAATCTTAAAGAAACTGCCATAAAGAAGCAAGAAATAGAAGACGAAACAAAATTCAGTAATAAAATTAAGAAGCGGGAATTTTAAGAATGCTAAGCAGTTCCATTATCCCAGGGAAGACGGTGAATCTGCCTAGACATGATAGAAAATTGTGAACTGATTAAAGAGGTAACAGACAAATGCGTATAGGCAACTCAGCCATTACACGGTCCATCTGACCAATAACGAAAGAAGGTGAAACAGAGAGTGTAAAACTGCGTCAAAACTCTGAAATCCTAGAAATGTAACCTTGTAAGTTCCATCAACTCATATATGTTTCCATTTTCAGTGTCTCGTGAAATAGTTAAAAAATTACGTTACCTCTCTGAATAAAGAGAAAACTTAAGTCCTTGAAAATACCGAAAAGTAAATTTGTAAACATTAACTGTATACAGTAAATTCATCTTCAAAATAATCGTAATCATGATATACACGCCTTTCGTAACTGTTTCAAGTTATGCATTCATCTTGAGAGCGATTTAATGTCCAGAATGATTAACTCGGTTGCTGTCCACAGACAATGACTCCACATGATTGATGCTCTCGATGCTGCTGCCGTCCCATGGATATTATAGTGTTCCGAAGACAGCTGTACAACTGAATACTGTTGCTCAGTAAAAGGAAATAACGATGTGGACTGATGTTTAAGTCCTGTTTCTGTGTCTAGTTGCTGCTATCACTTAGATGTGCTATGTAAAACTACTCGTTCAGAATAATACTCAACTGTTCTCATTTGTGGAAAAATAAATGGTAACAGTAAAAACCGCAATTTATTTTAGTTCTACTGGAGATAACTAGTAGTTGTAATAAGCATCATTAGATCAAGATTCCACACAGCATGAGGAGCCGGCGTAATATCGCAGGGAATCGGTGACTGATGGATGTATTACAGTGTAGCCACTGTGTAATACCATATGAGCCACCAGTCATTGGAGTCAGATATCAGTCACCATAATGCATATATTATGGTATAACTGCTGCGTAATACCAGAACCTATCAGTACTGTAATGGATATCTTGTGGCATGGCCTCTGTGTAACACCATGAGGTCTCTGTGCCTCTGGTGTCAATCTTATGGTATAGCTGCTGTGTAATACCACGAGTCGATTGCGTAAAAAGCACCTAGTGTTAACCTAGGTTTCGGGGAGATAACTACACCTTCTTCAGAACAATGAAACCCACAAGAGCCTACGAAGACCTTTGTCAATGATGAAAAGAACATAATAGCTATACATTTATAAAAGAATAAAAGGTAAAACACAAACAGTACATGTGTAAAAAGTCTAAACCACTACTAACTTAATGGTGTAACCTCCAGCTCACACCGGCCTATGTTCGATGGGCGGTGAGTTTATGGCGGGTCATGGCCCATTGAACATGGGCCGCTGTGAGGTGGAGGTTACACCATTAAGTTAAGTAGTGGTTTAGACTTTGTACACATATACTGTTTGTGTTTTCCCTTTTATTCGTTTATAAATGTATAGCTAATGTGTTCTTTTAATCATTGACAAAGGTCTTCGTAGGCACTTGTGGGTTTTATTGTTCTGAAGAAGGTGTAGCTATCTACGCCGAATCCTAGGTTAACACTAGGTGCTTTTTACGCAATCGAGGCGGGTTTCTAATTTTTTTAATGTATTAACTAACGATTGCTGACGCGCTGCGATGTTGAAGGTTCTTAATACCACGAGATTATGATCACAGTAATGGACTTGGTCGAGAAACGTTTATTATAACTGAAACCAACTGCCTCCAGTTGAATGAAAATATAGCACGATTTGAACTATTACAATTTATTTTCATATCAGTTACAGTTGCTGTGATTCCAGCACGTAGTAATGATTTCTTAATTTATGGAAAACTTTGTTTCTGTGTCTTCAGTGCATCTGAAAATAGTGCGACCTGTCGATTTAACGACTGAATCTGTATAGTCCTGGCAATTACTTTGATTCAGTAGTAAACAACATCATCGACAACGTTGTCGTTCTTTCGTATGGATTACTTCTTTCAGCTGCTGAGGAACTGTTCGTAACGTCTGCTATCCACGAGTGATTCGAAGTGGTTTAACGGAGCACGTAACGTCAGAAGTGCACTGCAGTGGGTCGCCACAGCAGTCGGAGCCTCTCCAGTCCAGTGGATCCGGAGCTGCCGCGCCGTCGGCTGGGAGTCACCGCAAGCAGGTGGTGGCCGGCGGGCTGGACTACGCAGAGGCCCAGGCGACCGCGGCGAGTAGCGCGGGCAGCAGAGCCGCGGCGTGGCAGGGGCAGGGCGCGTCGTGCAGGCCGGAGCAGGCGGCGAGCGCAGCCAGCGCCAGACGGCACCACACGTGCCCCCACCAGCTGCCCGCCGGCACCGCCGAGTTCTTGCCGCGCTGCATCGCCGCCGGGTGCTCCCCTGCAACGGACCACCACCAAAAACATTCACATTATGACCCGCAAAATAACTAGAAAAGAGGTTTGAATCGGATCATCACCAAAAAGATTGATTTGACGACATCTTCAACAAAATAAACAGGAAAGGAGTTAGAATCTGACTGATGTCAGGTAAAGTGGAAGGGCCCCCCAAGGGTTAGCTCTGGGTTCATTGCTTTTCTTCAGGTACAAGGTGATTCAGTAGCCCATACCTATGAGTTATGCAACCCGCAACCCCTTCAAATAGCACATGCACGACTTTCGTATTCTCTCACTTGCTATGAGCAAACTGTGGTGTCACCGCCAGACACCACACTTGCTAGGTGGTAGCTTTTAAATCGGCCGCGGTCCGCTAGTATACGACGGACCCGCGTGTCGCCACTGTCAGTAATGGCAGACCGAGCGCCACCACACGGCAGGTCTAGAGAGACGTACTAGCACTCGCCCCAGTTGTACAGCCGACGTTGCTAGCCATGGTTCACTGAGAATTACGCTCTCATTTGCCGAGACGATAGTTAACATAGCCTTCAGCTACAGTTGCTACGACCTAGCAAGGCGCCGTATTCAATGGCTATAATACTTCTGTATCATCAAGAGCAATGTTCTACAAATGTGGATTAAAGTTAAGTATTCCAGAAGCTACGTACTTTTCTTTATAGCATTCATTACGTATCCTGTTTCAGACCTCACGCCAGACTGCTTGAGTTTAACGCGTGCATTTCGGCCTTGTCTAGCTATACAACACAAACTACACTGAAGCGCCACAGAAACTGGTATATACTGCATATGAAAATACACAGTTATGTAAACAGGAAGAATACGGCGCTGCTGAAGGCAATGCCAATATAAGACAACAAGTCGACATAAAAGTTTTCTGGGTATAGTACCGCGTCATAATGTAAAAACGACTGCTGCTGGAGAAAAACCAATGTTTCGGCCACGATTGCAGCGGCCTTCTTCTGGGTCTAATGGTGCGTTCTAGCTATGCAGCGTCATTCTTATTTTGTTGTTAGTGTTTGTTGTTAGTGTTCACTGCGCACGCCATTACGTCATAATTTTAAAAGGTAGTTAGTTTCATTGATCACTTAAGGAAGAAGGAGACGGAACTTTATTTTAATAGGTTATAGCGATGGAGGGAGAACGTGACCTCTGTTGTCTATTGACTCTTGTGTTATGTACCATGATTGGTGGTCACCGTCGAATGAGAAGTTTGCTGCTGTTTACCAACTGCTGGACGTCGGCCGCGCGGCGGCAGTTACTCGACGGTAGTGCTCGTTGTGACAGTGTGGTCTGTTGAGCTCTGATTGCTGGCAGCCAAGATGGGGAAAGCCTGAGTCCATCCTCCCTGTTCTTGTTGTTAGGGTGTTTAGATATTTCGATGGCCTCTCTGATTTTGCGTTCCGTCATAATTGGCTACTTGGCCAACACACAGACTTCGCTGAATTTTATTTCTTTTCCGCAGTCTTGCTGGTGTTCTGCCATTGCGGATTTGTTGTGTTGCCCTAGACGAATATAACACTCGTGTTCCCAAATGCGCGTTGCTATTGGCCTACCAGTCTCGCCGATGTATGCCTCTCCACATTCGCATTCCACCTTGTAAACGCCCGCAGTGTGTAATGCATCCACCTTGTCCTTAGTGGAGCCTAGCACGTCCTGGATCCTACGACCACAATAGAAGACAGGCTGCAACCCAACGCGGCGAAGGTGTTTGCCTATTCGGTCAGTGACGTTTTTCATATAAGGTAAGCGCACTGTTGGCTGCAGTTTGTCTATTTCTTGTTTATCTTTCTTGCTTGTGTTCGTCAACAAGCCTGTGTTTATCGACTTATGGCTGTAGCCATTGGCTAGAAACGTTGTGCGTAACCTTGTAAGCTCAGGTGTGATGTTTTGAGCATCACTTAGGCGCCGCACGGATTGCCAAAGAACGGATAACAGAGTTCTTCTGCGCTGCGTGGTGGTAGGATTGGGCGTGCACATACCTGTCTGTATGTGTAGGCTTGCGATATACTCTGTGCCCCAGTGTGCCGCTCAGTTCTCCTGTACACTTCGACGCTGTACTCTACCCAGAAAACTTTTATGTCAACTGAATCTGGCCGCGGAAGCATACGCAATTAAGACAACAAGTGTCTGGCGAAGCTGTTACATCGGTTACTGCTGCTACAACGGCAGGTTATCAAGATTTAATGAGGTTGGAAGTGCTTTTATACTCATCGCACCAGTGATGTGGCACAGCATCTCCGAGGAAGCCATGAAGTAGGGACTTTCCTGTGCGATCGTTTCACGAGTGTACCGTGAATATCAGAAATCCTGTAAAACATCAGATCTCCGACATCGCTGTGGGCGAAAAAAGATCCTGCAAGACTGGGACCAACAAAGGTTCAAATGGTTCAAATGGCTCTGAGCACTATGGGACTTAACTTCTAAGGTCATCAGTCCCCTAGAACTTAGAACTACTTAAACCTAACTAACCTAAGGACATCACACACATCTAAGCCCGAGGCAGGATTCGAACCTGCGACCGCAGCGGTCGCGCGGTTCCAGACTGTAGCGCCTAGAACCGTGTGGCCACACCTGCCGGCTACTGTTTAAGCAGGTGGAGGCTCTGTGATAGTGTGGGGAGTGTGCCGTTACAATGATATTGGACCCCTGATGCGTCTAGGTACGACTCTGGAAGGTGACTCGTACGTAAGCATCCTGTCTGATCACCTGCATCCGTTCACGTACGTCGTGCTTTCCGACGAACTTCGTCAATTTCAGAAGGACAATGCAACATCCCACACGTCCAGAATTGCTACAGAGTGGCTCCAGGAACACTCTATCTCTGCCCACCAAGCTTCCCAGACATGAACATTATTGAATATATCTGGAATACCTTGCAACATCCTGTTCAGAAGCGATCTCCACCCCCTCGTACTCTTACGGATTTATGGACAGCCCTGCAGGATTCATGTTGTCAATTTCCTCCAGCATTACTTCCGACATTAGCGGAGTCGAAGCCACGTCGTGTTGCAGCACTTCTGCATGCTCGCAGGGCCCTACAAGACATTAGACAGGTGTACCAGTTTCTATGGCTCTTCAGTGTATTAGTGCTGCAGAAAAAATGCAGAGGACATTTTTGTATGAAATTTAATGCAGTTAATTTTTTACTGGGATACTGCTTCGGGAGAGACTTCAGTTTTCGAATTATTCAAGAAAAATGTGCAAAAATGACCTTCAAACGCGTTTTTCTTGGATAACTCAAAAACTGCGGCCTCCAACGAAAACGTATCCCAGTACAAAATTTAACTACATTAAAATTTCTACAAAAAAGTCTTGCTTATTTTTTCTGTAAGTCTAATAGTTGACACGTGGTGAGCTACAGAATACGAAAATATCGCGAGTTGTTCTTGAAATCTTTAGTGATTACATCAGACATACAGTTAAGGAGAGCTGAATCACATTGAATATTTTGTGACATAGACATGATTAGATGTCAGCGTAACTTCATTCTTGTACAAGCTATTGGTGGGGACAAAAATTACTGGAGTTGCAGTTCTCTGTGACAGGTAGAAAACCCATACTGTGCGTTAGTGTTTTTCATGGTTAGTGTTATTCCCAGGAATTCTAGGACATATAACAGACGTGAACAGCGTCAGGTTTTGAGCGATCTCGTGTAGAACACAGAGATGACTAGCCCTCATGTGAGACAGCGTTATCAGCACTTGATAGACTCTGTAAGGGTACTAAATGCGGGTCTCTGGCTGGCTGGCTGGTCGAAAAGGTCAAAATCCAGACTTAATGGAGCATTCAGATGTGACAGTGCCCGATGTTGGACTGCATGGGAATGCAAGGGCAGGCATACTAGTCGTCAAGTTCCTGGACGACCACACCTGATTTTCCCAAAGCTAGGGTGCCGCATTGTGCGCCAAACACTTTACAACCCCATGACATGTGCGCCTGCTATACAACAATATGTAATGGATTCCTCACTTCATTCTGTAACAACCTGCACCATACCTATGCGTAAGGTCTCGTAAAAACCGTAACACAAATGGCTGTTTTGATAATGGTGGCATGACCGGGAAGCTTTAATTGGTGTGCATGGCGTCGCGATGGATCGCGGTTCTGCACTACACTGGATGACAATTGTCGGTGACTTTGGCGGCGAGATAGGGAGCATTTACGTACTTTCAAGGTTTTACAAAGGCTCAGCGGTGTTACTTCTGACGTCATGGTGTAGGGATCCATCGCATATGACTTGAGGTCACAGCTGTTAATTACTGAGGGAACTCTGTCAGCCGGCCACTGTGGCCGAGAGGTTCTAGGCCCTTCAGTCCGGAACCGCTCTGCTGCTACGGTCGCAGGTTCGAATCCTGCCTCGGGCATGGATGTGTGTGGTGTCATTATGTTAGTTAGGTTTAAGTAGTTCTAAGTCTAGGGGACTGATAACCTCAGATGTTAAATCCCATAGTGCTGAGAGCCATTTGAACCATTTGAACTCTTTCAGTACAATAGCGCATCACGACTACCCTGCATCCTCAAGTGTTACGTCTTATGCAACAGTATCGTGAAGCCATCTTTGAACAGAACAATGCTTGTCAAGACATCTTACATGTTTCTGCAATCTCTATGCGTGATGTTAAAATGATGTGGAAGTACACAGGTCTGTCCACGACTGAGTATGCGTGGTACCAGCTCGGATGTCAACTGCGACCGAGTTCCAGTGTTTAGGATATAAAGGACCAGTTACAACACTTGTTAGCCAGTTCGCCTTTTAACATGAGACGATGGCTTTGTGACACCCTTCTCAAGCGATTAAACGCACACACCGAGACCAAAAGCGTGCAATGTCGGACTGATTATTGACCTTCTACTGATGAGTGCCTTGTAAATTGGCTTGTAATCACTGAAAAAGCATCACATAGCGTCTCACACAGTGATATTTTATTTCGTTTCCTCTCCTTCTTCTATGTGAGTCGCTTCTTTTTGTAGAGCAGTGTATATCAATGATCTGCCACTAAACTTGACAGATCTCTCGAAATATTTTCGTTTCACTGATGACACAAGAGTTATCGCAAAAGATGTGGACCGTAATATAACTAATGTAGCGACAGGATAGTCAGTAACAAATGCACGTTGCGATCAGAGAACAGATTAACGCTTATCTGCAAAAAACACGTTTGTGACACGGAACTCTTGTAGGGCGATGGTTTATTGTCTCACGGTGGTCAAACGAGCTGTAAAGTAGACCATTTTAAACTATTAAGTCAGAGTGTACACGGAATGTTGTTTCCGCTAGTAGATCGTTCAAACTTCTTGTGCAGAAACTGAATGCCGCTATATTCACTATAAGAACGATCTCCACGATGACACTGAATGGTGAAGGCTGGTGTAATTCGATTACTTTCACTCCGTTGCCTCGTTTAGTGTTATAATATTTTGGGGCCGAACTGCGCAGTCAACAAGAATATTCTTAGTCCAGAAAAGAGCCGTTAAGCGGCAGTTAAGCGGTAGTTCGCGAACTTCGTACATCTCTTTGTTCAGCTCTCTCGAAATTCTAGTTCTACAGCCATTGCAATTGTATTCCGTCGATGGGTTTGTTTTTGACAATACTGACTTATTCAGAAGAATCTGCAACATTTGATCAGTGTACCCTAGATGGAAGAACGATATGCACTTAGATAAAACACCGTTAACAATGGCAGTCAGTAGATCCTGTTAGTTCGATGAAATCTCTTCGTCCCAGGGCCGGTGAATACTATAGGACGCCTAGCGCCGCCGGGAAGCATGGCGAACGCTTTGTCTCCAACAGTAGTAGTCCCCCATGACGTGATCTGTCACCTCCAGACGTTTGGTTCAAAGATTTTGCAACACCTTGTCAATCAGTTTCAGTCAGTAGTCGAATCTTATTTCAGCACAGTTGTGATGTCCCCCCTGTACTTAATTTCAGTCACACTTGATCATCATAGCTGTGACCACAAGGGAAACTATGCCTACAGCAGAAGAATAGTTCGAAGCTTTCGACATTGTTGAAGGCAGCGAGTTGGCATAGTTGGGAGTTCCGTTTTTAAACTACGCTAGCCGGAAACTCAGGACCCATTTTCACACCTTCTACAAGAACAATGAATGCGTCGTCAGAGTCACTCACAGCAGCATGGTTGAACAAATATCTGTTCTTTCCATCCATCGGATGCAAGTTGCTAAGGTTCCCAACACATCGAACGTTGTACCAGTATTATGTCTCCCGTAAAATCTGATCTCGACTCAACACTGGAACCCTTAGCATGCATGAAATCCCCGTCGCCACAACGCACCTTCCTCACATCTCCATACACTCCATGTCTTGTTGTACAGCAACGTGAACGGCTTTCCTTTACCAGGCCAGGAAATATTCCCTGGCTACTGCCTCCCCCCTCCCCCAACCCAACAATGAACAAACCTTTTGTTCAATTCCGAATAAATTGTGCTACAAACTCCTTCCTGAAAGCCTGAAATCCTACCTGCTTCCAGTATGCTAAGACTTGAAAATGTATAAATTCCATAATGCTCATAATTAATTGCTCCATCCGTAATATAGCCGTAAATTTGTCCTCTCCTCTACAGACCTACATCGTCCTTAGCATTGTCTCTGCAGCATACCGCGTCTTCAGCTGTGAAATAATCGTTCTTTACTGGTGAGAGAGGCTCAACTTTTAAGTGACAGATTCGTAAGCTATAATCACTATTAATAGAGTATAATGATGTATCTGATCTATTCTGAGGTGGACTGCTTGTGAGTACAGGGGTTGGACAAAAGTATGAAGACACTTAAACTACAACGCATTACCATGCCTAATAAGAAGTAGGCAATCAAAGCAGCTTCTAGACGTTACGGAATGGATAAATACAGGTCCCGCATGATTTCTACAGGAAGGTTATACAATAATTCTTGCAAAATAGTGGCAAACTTCAGGTAACGATGATGCAGGAGGATACCCATCAAACACCCTGCTCTCCAAACCAGACAACAAACGCTCAATGACACTAAGATATAGTGACTGTTGTGGCCAGGGGATGTGTGAAAGTCCATGCAGTCCTAGATTGTACGGGTTGTGTGAACTAGAACTATGTCGTCTTGGAATACATTATCGAAATTGAGGAACAAACCTTGTACCACGGGAAGGACCTGAACCACCAGAATGGTCGTATAATCATTGGCAGTAATGCTAAACGCAGAGTAACCATGGTCCTACGGAATACCAAGGTACGTCTGCCCGAAGCCCCGCCATGTTTCAATAGTGGGGCGTAAACTCGGCCAGAATTTAGAAACTGTGTCAAACAAGACTCATCCGATCAAGTTACGTTCTTCCAGATCTCCATAGCCCAGGAGATATGGTTTCGACACCATGGTTTCCTGTTATGGACACTTGCATCACTAATATGTTGTTCTGGAATTCTAGCTCGCCCTTCATTTCCCAGCTTATGAAGATGTCTTCTTGTTGTCGTGCTGCTGACATGGTTCGCCAGGGCGACGTTAAGCTCTCCAGTGCCTTGTGCAGCTGTCGTCTTCTTATTTTACGTCACGATCCTCTTCAATGACCGTCCGCCACACAGCATACACTTTCGCCCACATTTTTCCGTTTTCCCTGCATGCGTTATAAATATTCGAAACCATGCCCAATGAAACACCAAACTTCGGCTCCCTTTGTTATGTAAGTACTCACAAGACGAGCACCAACAATTTGCCCACGTTCGAATTCACTTAGCTCCGACAAAATACACTCGTAACTACACAGAAGAAAGTTGATCGCGGGGCTGGAAACTAGAACGTATTGGAAACACTGCAAAGGTTTGTGGGCGTGGGTAGCATCGGCACTGACGTTCAAATATGCATTTTTCAATGTGTTTCCATATTTTTGTCCAGCCACTGTGTGCTTGGTCGCAATGCACGTAAAGATATTAACGGCCTAACCATCTACTCAGTATTACATATTAGTTATTGTACAGGCTAATTTCCAACCTCGCCTAATAGGGCATTGAAATATGCTCCCAGTCGAGCAAGGTGACTTCAGGAAAAATGTTATCAGGTGCTAACGCTTACAACAGTGAATAAGGCAGGATTACAGAGTCCCCTTAAACAGCCTCCATCTTTCTTGTGTCGGACGGCAGTTTGTGATACCAGATAGAGAGAATGCCTGCCACTAAAGATTGTTGATAATAACTCAGGGAAAAAAATCGCAATACCGAAAAGAAGTTGTGGAATATAAACCAAAGTTGGTAGGCGTGTTTCTACACTACTGGCCATTAAAATTGCTACACCAAGAAGAAATGCAGACGATAAACGGGTATTCACTGGACAAATATATTATACTAGAACTGACATGTGATTACATTTTCACGCAATTTGGGTGCATAGATCCTGAGAAATCAGTACCCAGAACAACCACCTCTGCCTTGATACGCATGGGCATTGAGTCAAACAGAGCTTGGATGGCGCGTACAGGTACAGCTGCCCATGCAGCTTCAACACGATACCACAGTTCATCAAGAGTAGTGACTGGCGTATTGTGACGAGCCAGTTGCTCGGCCACCATAGACCAGGCGTTTTCAGTTGGTGAGAGATCTGGAGAATGTGCTGGCCAGGGCAGCAGTCGAACATTTTCTGTATCCAGAAAGACCCGTTCAGGACCTGCAACATGCGGTCGTGCATTATCCTGAAGAAATGTAGGGTTTCGCAGGGATCGAATGAAAGGTAGAGTCACGGGTCGTAACACATCTGAAATGTAACGTCCACTGTTCAAAGTGTAGTCAATGCGAACAAAAGGTGACCGGGACGTGTAACCAATAATAGCACTCCATACCATCACACCGGGTGATACGCCAGTATGGCGATGACGAATACACGCTTCCAATGTGCATTCACTGCGATGTCGCCAAACACGGATGCAACCATCATGATGCTGCAAACAGAACCTGCATTCATCCGAAAAAATGACGTTTTGCCATTCGTACACCCAGGTTCGTCGTTGAGTACACCATCGCAGGCGCTCCTGTCTGTGATGCAGCGTCAAGGGTAACCGCAGCCATGGTCTCCGAGCTGATAGTTCATGCTGCTGCAAACGTCGTCGAACTGTTCGTGCAGATGGTTATTATCTTGCAAACGTCCCCTTCGGTTGACTAAGGGATCGAGACATGGCTGCACGATCCGTTACAGCCATGCGGATAAGATGCCTGTCATGTCGACTGCTAGTGATACGAGGCCGTTGGGATCCAGCGCGGCGTTCCGTATTACCCTCCTGAACGAACCGATTCCATATTCTGCTAACAGTGATTGGATCTCGACCAACGCGAGGAGCAATGTCGCGATACGATAAACCGTAATCGCGATAGGCTACAATCCGAAATTTATCAAAGTCAGAAACGTGATGGTACGCATTTCTCGTCCTTACACGAGGCATCACAACAACGTTTCACCAGGCAACGGCGGTCAACTGCTGTTTGTGTATGAGAAACCGGTTGCCGGCCGGTTGGCCGAGAGGTTCTTGGCGCTTCAGTCTGGAACCGCGCGACCGCTACGGTCTCAGGTTCGAATCCTGCCTCGGGCATGGATGTGTGTGATGTCCTTAGGTTAGTTAGGTTTAAGTAGTTCTAAGTTCTATGGGACTGATGACCTCAGATGTTGAGTCCCATAGTGCTCAGAGCCATTTGAACTATTTTTTTGAGAAATCGTTGTAGATGTCGCCACCGGCGCCAACCTTGTGTGAATGCTCTGAAGAGCTAATCATTTGCATATCACAGCATGTTCCTGTCGGTTAAATTTCGCGTCTGTAGCACATCATCTTCGTGGTGTAGCAATTTTAATGGCCAGTAGTGTACATCTGAAAGACGATGTCTCTTCGGATTTCACCCCGGTCACGTTACAATGGCGGCAGTAGCTACACAATGAGGATACAAATAAGGTTTGCTTTAAATTCACGCTGATCGTGAGCGTTAGTTACCTTTGTGACTGGACTTTTTGTGGTGATGATAGTGAAGAATGCCTTCAAGGAGACGAAGATGCTATTATCAGCCGCCGGAGTGACCGAGCGGTTCTAAGCGCTACAGTCTGGAACCGCGCGACCGCTACGGTCGCCCGTTCGAATCCTGCTTCTGGCATGAATGTGTGTGTGATGTCCTTAGGTTAGTTAGGTTTAAGTAGTTCTAAGTTATAGGAGACAGATGACCTCAGAAGTTAAGTCCCATATTGCTCAGAGCCATTTGGACCATTTTGCTATTATCAAAACCTCACTGAGTCTGAAGAGGTCGTGGTATAGGGCTACGGAAAGCTCGATTTTCCTTCGGCGGTATCGCAGGAAGACATGGTAGGAATGTAGCCACTGTACATGTCTGCTTGCAGCATTGGTCACAAGAAGGTACGGTCGTAGGGAGACCGGACTGCGGACCGCAAAGTGGGAGTGGGAAGACCATCGTGTTCGGCGTATGGTTCTGGTGAATTGTACCGCATCTGCACCAGCAGTTTGAGCAGCAGTTGGCACCACAGTGACACAACGAACTTTTACAAATCTGTTACTTCAAGGACAGATCCGAGTTAGACGCTCTGTAGCTTGCATTCCACTGACCTCACATTGGCGTCATTTGCGACCCCTATGGTGTTAAGCAAGAGGTCACTGGAGGGCACAGTCGAAACAGGTAGTGTTTTCTGATGAAATGTGGTTCTTTGTCGGTGCTAGTGATGGCTGCGTGTTGGTTGGAACGTGAGCAGTTGACGTCCTGCATCCAACCTGTTGCATGCTACACACACTGGAGCTACATCTGGACTTATGGTCTGGATTGTAATTTCGTACGACAGCAGGAGCACTATCGGGCTTATCCTATGCACCCTGACTCCAAATTTGTATGTCAGTCTACTGATTCGATATATTGTGCTACCATGAACAGCATTCCAGGACGTGTTTTCAGACAGAATAACGGTCGCCCGCATACCGCTGCTATAACCTAACATTCTCTACAGAGTGTCGACGTGTTGCCTTGGTCTGCTTGAGAACCATTTCTGTCTCAAAAGGAGAACATGCGGTACATAATTGGACGACAACTCCAGCGTCATCCACAAACAGAATTAACCGTCCCTGTATTAAACGACCGAGTGCAACAGCTATACTACTTCATTACACAGACTGACATTCCGCACCTGTGCAGCACAATGCGCACTTGCATTCAATATTCTGGCGTTTACACTGGTTATTAGTATACCAGCATTTCACAGCTACAATACCTTATCTCACGCTTACGTTAACCTGTGATCGTGCAAGATTAATCACTTAAATACTTCACCTAGACAAATGTATTCCGCAATTTCATTACACTACATTTCTTTATGTCAGTGTTTTCCGATGTCAGCAACCAGCAAGTTCTGCTTAACAAAATGCTATCTCATTGACTGTTTCCAGTCTTTTTCTGAATGGAACAGCTATAAGACGGCGAATATTGAACAATAGCCTGATTAGTGATTTTGGCTCCCATTCTGTTTAACTTATATATCTGTAGCATGCCAATGACTGTCTCCAAGAAAATCCAGTATGTAGATTTCCTGTACTATAATACTTCCGAATTCCTGGGAAGATTGGAGCCAAAGTACAAAAGCAGACAAATATGCCGCAAGATCCACCGAACTCAGCTGTGAGAAGCAAAAGAGGGAAACTAAGTTAATAAGGATGTAAGGCAGAGTTGCAGCTTTTAACATATGCAGTTCAATTTCAACGACGTTCAGGCCATGAAGTAAAAGGAAAGAATTTACGATGTCTTATAAAAGTGCATGGGGAAGTGCTATCAAGTTAAATTTCCCTGTCTGCTTTGCATTACGAGACCTGTTGAATAATGCACAA